>NC_083721.1:125350878-125987211 GCF_028564815.1 Eubalaena glacialis | reverse complement strand
GCAATCGACTCTGAAGTAGTGGGAGCTGTTGATATGCTACTTAATCATCGACCAAAACGATCATCAAGACCAACTATAGTAGTTAGTACTCTTAAATATTTATTAATTTGGATTTTTAAACCAAAATAGATCTCCCGCCCCACTGCCATTTTTTTCTCCTTCCCCTCCAATTTACTTTGTTTTAAAGAAATAGATTTTTTTTTTTTTTTTTTTACTCTGTAAAATATTGCTTTAAAGTAAGTAGACATTTGCAAGAATAATTAATGTTGCTCTCAGGAAACCTTCTTAAAATTCATGATATTTCTATAATCTTGCCAGTGTGATCGAATATTTTTAGTTTGGAACATTCTGCAGGTTAAGTTGAAAATACAGATTAGTTTCCAGGTGCGTTTAAAAGTTAAATATAAACAGTGAAACCATAGAACTGGAAGAAAATGTAGGTGAATATTTAACTGACTGGGAGGGAAGGACTTTGGAGAAAAATCACAGTGGCACAGCCTTTGGCTGTATAGAAGTTAAACTTCTAGAATCAAGACATCAGGCAAAATTTAGCAAACAGATGGATAACTTTCAGAAGATATTTCCAGCATATATCTCAAATTCATAATCTTAATATTAGATGAATTGATGAAAAACATCAAAATCAATAAAAGACATGGAAAAATCTCAAAAGAAAGTACAAAATATTAAATCTTACTAATAATCAAATACGAGGTACTAATTTTTGCTTATCAGACAGCAAAGTTTTTTTTAAAAACTAATAACCATTGATGGCAAAGGCGTAGTACAATCTCATACACCACTGGAAGAGGGTATTTTGAAAAGCAGTTTGGCAGGATATGTCATAAACAAGAAAGATGTTCATATTCTTGAACCTTGCGCTTCCTCCTCTAGGAATTTGTCAAGGAAATGGTCAGAAATGTGGAAAGAAATGTTACTTATAATCTTATTTGTAGCAATGAAAAAACCATGTGACACAATCTAAACATCCCAAAATAGAAGATTCTAAACATAAATAATTACATATATATTAACATGATATTTTTAAAGGAATAATTAGGAACATGAAAAAATATGATACAGAAGGGAAAAAATGAGAATAGTAAACTGTACATATAATATGATCTGAGATTAAAAATATGCACAGAAAAGGAACTGTGTGGAAATGTAGCAAAATGTTACCTAACAGCAGTCATCACATTGCCAAATTAAGGATATTTTTCCTTACTTTAAAATTTTTCTTTATTGCTTTTGTAACTAGGAAGATAGTCACTAATAATTAAATAAATTCTACTGTAAAAATGAGATATTTGTTGTGTATCAAAATTTTAAAGTTATAACATTCATTATTGGTGAGGATGTAGTAAAGCAATCAGTAAAAATAATTTCCGGGAGTATAAACTGGCTATACTCAGAAGAAAAATATTATTTTAAGAAAGAATTATAAATTGGTTGCAAATTATCTGCCATTTTCTGAGAGTGAAGAGAAGCTCCCCTAAATTGCATACTTTATCATATATTAACTGAAATATTTTTCTCTCATTTAAACTATTACAAAGTTTGTGTAAGCATGACTTTCTCCAGAGGATAGTTCCAACTAGTTTAAGTGGTGGTAAGCAGCCAACAAGAGTAGAGAAAAAAGGGCCAATAATATAACTCCTATCCAAAAGATCAGAAATGATCAGAAATCCTATTCAATTTTCTGACACCTATCCTGCAGTTACTAGTATATTTTGGTATACCTGTTCCACCTTCTAGCCTTTTAATCCATTTACACTCTTGGGGAGGGTGAGTGTAGTGTGCCAGGGTATTGGAGCAACTGACTGATATCATTTCATCACCATTGCCACTGCCAATCGAATACTGAGTTGTAAGGCTGGGCAGTCCTCGCCTACTCAATGAAAGAACACTTTTTACACTATCTCTAACAAAGAAAGTTATCCAGCCTTTGCCTGAATACTTCCAGTGACAAGATCACATTTTTAACGGCCTCATTACAACTGGACAGGCAGTATCAAATATTTTTATATACTTTTTTTTTTTACCATCTCAGTGAATTCATTGTATATTCTTGGCTTATCAAAATTGTCTTTTGATAAATTTTCACTTTCAAATACAGTTTTTTTTTTTGATAGTATGTAGATTATATTATGAGCATTGAAATTAGGAACTTTAATCATCTAATAGTGTTTTTCACACAGTTAATTATGTTTCTTAGGAAAAATAAGGACCATTTTTTTTTCTTAAGGGATTAAATATGATTTTCTCCTCTTTATAACCTCTTTTTTTGTAATTAGTGGGAATGGAGTAAATTTTTAGATTTTTCTGTAATTTTAAAATAAATTCATTAATTTGAAGTCCCCAATAAATAGATGGGAAGTGTATAAACAAACTATTCATAAAAGAGGAAAAAAAAGATAAGAATGTCAGAAAATACTAAAATTTACCAGTAATCAAAGAAGAGTAAATTAATATTTCATGATAGTTTTTTCACTCATAAATTGGGAGTGATCATGCTCAGTGCTGGTGAGTAAACCTTAGTGGGTGGGTACATTCCTATATTATTGGTAACATAAACTATTAAAAGGACTTTGATAATATGTATAAAAAGCTTCAAAATTGTTCATGGCCTTCAGACCTATAATTCCACTTCAGGGGTTCTATGTTAATGAGATAATCCTGAATTTTGAAAAAGCTGTATTCATAAATTTGTCTGTGGTAGTGTTATTTATATTAGCAAAATAAAATATCTTGAACATAGAGTCTATGAACGTCCTTAAATTGCATGCAAAATTCTGTACATGAATTTTTTTTCCAGAAGATTCTGGGTTATAGCTTTACGAGATCATTATAAGGGTCCTTGATCTTCAAAATATTAAGGACCATTGTTTTTAATCGTTGGTGCCAAGTCATTCATGCCAAAGTTGCCCTTAAAAAGCGGGTGTGGTGGAGAAAGGACTAAAAGGAAATACTGTCTTCTAAAACAAAATTTAAAAAAAAAAAAAAAAGGAAATACTGTAAAATGTTTCGGGTAGTAGGAATATGGGCATTTTTATTCTTTCTGCTTTTGCATATTTTTCAGATATTTTATAATGTGTGCACTACTTTTACAATGTTAATAAAAATTATAAAAATTAATGGTGAACTTGATAAGCTTATACTATGGAATCAAACAGCTCACAGGAAAACATCTGTGAAAAAGTGATAAGTATTAGAAAGAATATGTAATAGTCATAAAATAGTCAACCTTCTTTATTTAATCCTGCTCTTTATTTACTAATGTTTCTTTCCTCGTGTCATGCAATCACCAGGCATGAGCCCATGTAGTGAAAGGAGCTCAGCCTCCAGAGTAACACTCAACTGGGGTCTATCTGCACTTTGCCACTCTGTTGTGTAGCCCGGGCACATTAACTTCTCTGAGCCTCAGTTTCTTCATGGGGATTATAATGTTCAATTTTGCAGGCTTTTGTGGGGATTAAATGAGATGATAAATGTAAACTGCCTAATAGTTCCAGGAGCTATGATTGTTAGTGTTTTTGTGCATTTGTATAGGTGGTGTTTGAGAATATGTAGAGAATTACACAAAATGAAGAGTGCCTCCTATTTACTTATCCCTTTCAAGTAACTTCATTGCTATCAATTTGGCAAGGTTTTGCCACAGAGGTGGAATTAAAATTTTTTTCTCACGCATTTATATTTTGCCTACTTTTAACATTTCTGTTTTTCCATTATATTGTTTTTCTAAAATTCTTGTTCTTTATCCTTGTCATGCATGTTTCCATAATCCTGTGAAAATGAAACACTTTCTCCTAAAGTATTTCTCTAGCTATCCACCCTTCTTCTTTGTTAGGAAAACAGAAGTCTGGCTGTATGAACATTTCCTATTGAAGATTTTGTCTGTCATGATTATATTGCATTTATTAACTAAAGTTAAGTTTTGAGGTTTCAAAAAAGATTTGATCCTAGGAAAATGTTTATCGTATTCCTCAAAATAATTTTTATATTCTTTGTGCCTTCAATTTTTTTCATTACATTTTTTAGATAAATGTTTTTTTGAAGTCACAAATAAGAACTTTTGGATGTTTATATAAATATTTTTCAGAAACTAATGGAGCGAATTCAGAATCCTGAGTATTCAACAACTATGGATGTTGCACCTGTCATTTTAGCTGCTCATCGTAACAACTATGAAATTCTTACAATGCTGTTAAAACAGGATGTATCTCTACCTAAGCCCCATGCGGTTGGCTGTGAATGTACATTGTGTTCTGCAAAAAACAAAAAGGACAGCCTCCGACATTCCAGGTCAGAAAATTAAGGTTTAAATTAAGATGTGTGATGCAGTAAGGTATATGTCAATGAAGTTTTTGTTGTTGTTGTTCTTTCTATGTCTACTTTAAGAAATATGGTACTGCAATGACTAATGAAAGCCAGACTTCTAGCTCCTTTGCTTAATACAATGAGTTCTGCATTTTAAGGAAGTATTTACTAAATGATGAATAATTAGGAAAAAATTTCAAATTATGAATAAGGTTTATCTCATACTTCTGCTGGTCAGGGATGGGGTCACTATTTGCTTTTTAAAAGCGGAGTTTATTAATCTAAGAGAATTTCCAAGCACTGGAAGGGGTGGAGATACCACTTCCTGTCTTATTTATAAGAAAATAAAAACTATTATCTATCTAACTAGATATTCAACCTGTTATGCCTCTATTTCCCCTCTCACACAGTATTTGAGTCTTTTTCTCTTCCCATTCTCCCCAGTCAAAAATATTAAGAACAACTGAGGAGTGAATGAACAAGAAAGTACCCCTTCTTGGATGGGTTGAGCAAGATCACACATGTGCATGTTGTATAAGGTGTATGGTTCTGGGCTAGACTTGAGAATCTAATTTTCAGCATATGCCTTTATGTATATATTATCTATATAGTAGTCAGATATAGTTGAAATAATATCAAGTATAGCATTTACTACAGAAAATGTGGTTTGGAAGTCCCAGGTCATCCGTTGACATTGTTTTCTAGTTAAGGATTGTTGTACAGTATATTTGAAATTAGCTTTAAAGCTGCAAACCATCCACCCTCCCTCCTTCCTCACCTTTAAACAGATAGTCACAAATCCATAAATTGGAAAAGTCTCCTGGGAATCAATTTAATGTTTACTTGCAGAGATTATACTGGAAATTTTTTCTATTTTTTTTTTTTATGAATTAATTAATTTATTTTTGGCTGTGTTGGCTCTAGAGCACAGGCTCAGTAGTTGTGGTGCATAGGCTTAGTTGCTCCACGGCATGTGGGATCTTCCCAGACCAGGGCTGGAACCCGTGTCCCCTGCGTTGGCAGGCGGATTCTTAACCACTGCGCCACCAGGGAAGTCCCTCTATTTTCAACTCTATTTTACAATGAGATCTGTGTTTCTCTTTGATAAGATCTGGTTAATAGCTATGCCAATTTCATTTAACATTTTAGTTTTAAAATGACTAATCTATGGGGAATTCCCTGGCAATCCAGTGATTAGGACTCTGTGCTTTCACTGCGGAGGGCAGTGTCAGTGAAGTTGACAGGGCAGTTTCACTCCCTGGTTAGGGAACTAAGATCCTGCAAGCCATGCAGCTTGGCAAATAAAATAAAATAGTCTATAAAATGACAAGCAGAAATAATCTTTAAGGCTTCTTCTAGTATTAAAATCCTTTATTAATATTAAATATAAATGTTTTTCAAATATTATTAAATATTATTAGGTATGCTTATTAAATATGTGTGTAGTTTAAGCAGTTGGAGGTGGGGGGGTTGGAGCTGGAGAAAACACTTTACCTGTCTTGGTTTGAGGTGTTGAAAAAGCGTGTTTTGAAAGTTTTTAGAGGAGCTGTGGCTTGAGCTCAGTGTTTAAGTATAGATGAGAATTAACAGGTAAAAGGCATTTTACACAGTATGTGAGTGTGGTTTATTTAGGGATGGTCTGGTATATTTGTTGAAGACGTTGAGAGAGTTTGTTATTGATGTTTGAGAAAACAGTTATAGCAGATGTCAGAGGGATCTGACTGAAGTCATTTCCAGGAATTGCTAAGCAGACCTGCAGGAGAAAAGGAAGCTAACAAAATGAGTAAGGGATGGGTAAAGGTTTCAGTGATGTTGAAGAGTCAGTATACTAGCAATAAGGAAGAGAGGCAATCTGTATTTCTAAGATGTTGGGATTTAAATTTCAGAGATGATGCAGTCTTGCCATTTGCAACAACATGATGGAGCTTGAGGGCATTATGCTAAGTGAAATAAGTCAGACGGAGAAAGACAAACACCATATGATTTCACTTGTTTGTGGAATATAAGACACAAACGAACAGTCTGTGGGTTAGTTGGAGAAGGCATTCAAAGTTGCAGCCATTTCTCAAGAGTTCCTTGTCTTTTTCTTTTTATCAGACTTTCTGATGCTTGGCACACATGCCTAATTTTTTAGTCAGCCAGGGATTTGTGGAGACTATATATGAATCCTTGTATATCTTTTCTCGTTTCCAAGATCTCCCTATTAAATTTCTGATTGGTCCACTCTTTGTCTCAAATCAGACTGCAAGCTTGGTCTTGCAAAGCTGCAGGTTTTCCTTGTTCATCTCTACTAAGTCTAATCCTTTCAGCCAGCAGAGCTGTAGGTTTCTGCTTCCCAATGAATTGATTTTTACCCCTTTAGCACAAAGATACAGATTTACCAGCTTCAGGCTGGAAAACTGCAGTTCTCATTGAGTGAACTGGAGGCAGAGGTGAAGAGGTAGCCTCAGGTGAGAAGGCCGCAGATTCCAGCCATTCCTGCCTGAAGCTCTGGCAGTTTTCCAATAATTGATTCTCAATAGACAATTTCCAGTGACCTGAAATAGTTAATTTTTTAAAAAAAATTTTGTCCATTTTTATGCATATATTTTGTGTGGTGAAATCACTGACCTCTTCATATACCACCATTACTTTTGATAGTGTTTTGAATACCAAAAATGACAGATTTAATAAAGCGAGGCAGCCTCATTATTTTTCAGATTATATCTAATTGCTTTCCATACTATGGCTCTTCAGTATTACTCCAGCATAGTTGGTTGCCACCAGTACTAGCAGTCACTCTTCCTGTGCATTTTGTCACTAATCCATATTTTGAGACATGACTATGTAGATTAATACAAAAGTCATTTTTAGAGACAATCTGATAAAATTAATTACCATAAAAATTAATTGCTATAGACATAATGATGGAAACAGAAAGATAAGTTGCTCAATTATATATATTTTTCTCAAGTTTTTGGACAGTTTTGGTATAGGCAAATACCTCAGTAGAAATCCTTACTTAAGATACAGGTAATTGTACTTGTTAATTAAATATCTAGATCAGAGCTGGATTTCATAAAAATTGTTGTCTTAGAAATGCATTATATAGAAAAAAATGCATTGTATAGGGTCTATTTTTGTGTCTAAGTAAGACATGAGACCTATCAGGTAAATAAGGAATATTTCAATAAGTTTGTTACATAGAAGTTTTAAATTTCCATACAGAAAAATTCCATTGCAAACAAAGTAAAAAGACAACCAACGAGAGAAAAGTATTTAAAACATTTTTGACTAGACAGAGGGCTAATTTCTTTTATATATAAAGAGGTTTTACAAATTGGTGATGTAAAAAAAAAAACACACCAGAAAAATAGGCTAATGCAAATGAACAGGTAGTTTACAGAAGAAGTATAAACAAATAGTAAACATGAAAGGATGCTTAAGCTTCTAAAGAAATTCAGAGTAATACAACTCATAAAATTCCATTTTTCATCTGTTAGGGTAGCAATGTACTAATGAAGATGTAGGGGAAAATGAGCTCTCCTTATTGTTAGTGCTTTGGAAACATCTACCAGAATTTAAAATGCACATGCTGTTTTATCCAGCAGTTCTGAATGTGCAAAGGGTATATGAACTAAAGAATAATCATTTTTACATTATTTATGGAAGTAAAAAATCAGAAGCAACCTAAAGTTCCATTAATGGAGATTGGATGGACTGCCATCAAATGGAAAACCATCCAGTTTTAGGAAATAACGAGATGACTCTATATGTAGTGACATAGAAATAGTTGTTCCTTCTAGAGAATGTCACACAGAGTGAAGTAAGTCAGAAAGAGAAAAGCAAATATCGTATAATAACGCGTATATGTGGAATCTAGAAAAGTGGTACAGATGATCTTATTTGCAAAGCAGAAATAGAGACACAGGCGTAGAGAACAAATGTATGGATACCAAGGGGGAAAGGGGTAGGGTGGGAGGAGTTGGGAGACTGGGATTGACACATATCCATTACTGATACTATGTATAAAATAGACAACTGATGGGAACATACTGTACAGCACAGGGAACTCTACCTAATGCACTGTGGTAACCTAAATGGGAGGGAAGTCCAAAAGGGAGAGGATATCTGTATGTATGGCGGATTCATTTTGTTGTACACTGGAGGCTAACACAACATTGTAAAGCAACCATACTCCAATAAAAATAAATTAAAATAAAGAAATAAAAAAAGAAAAAAAATTTAAAAAGTGTCTTGGAAATTCAGATGCAATAAATTTCACCTAAGAATTTTAGGGTTGTAGGCTTGTCACAAAAGTAGCATGAAAGCTGATTCCTTATGAATAACCAAAAATTGATAAAAATCAATAAACATACTCAGAAAAGAAAAAAAAAGAAATAGTTGTCCCTGTACACAGTATGTCTGATTATGTTTGTGTGTGAATGGAAAATATCAGGAAAGATTTTCATAATTCTCTGAAATGTGACTCTCTTTGAGGAGTGGAGTTGGTGGAAGGAGGAGAATTGGGGAGCATTATGTTTCTAAACTGCTTGCTTTTTTTTTAAACAAGCATATATTAAATTTGTATTTAAAAGAAAAAATATTTATATAATATCTACCAAATTTTAAATTAAGAATTACATATTTATAAATGAAAGAATTATAGCAAAATTTTTCTGACTTGGTTCCTATTTAGATATTGATTATAAACATTAATTAGTTTACGGAAGGTAAAGGGAGTACTTTTCTATTAGTTAGAGGTTAGACATAAATCAATGATTTCATTCTTAAGATTTGAAAGGACTTTCAAAAATAACCTGGTTGAATGAGTCATGTGTTATATATATGTAGCGTATTAAAGTAAACTTATCACTGGGGAAGGAAAATTTAATGATCATATCATATTCAAAATGTATTAGTTATTAACATATTTCATTTAAAATAATAGTGGGTTCAGGAATAGAAATTTTTTAATTAAATTGAATTGAAGGATACAAAGTTTTGAATCTATGAAAACAAATACTAAAATTTCTTTATAAGCAGTAGATATAAAAAATTGCAATATTTATATTTCAAAATATTTATTTTTAAGTCTTTTTCTTTTTATGCAGGTTACCTTATAATAAGTATTTTATAGTTGTTTTATTTTCTTTTAATTTTATAATACTTTAATTTTAAATTTATGAAAATTATAGGCTAAAGATACTGATCATATTTATCTAATAAATTTGTTTTACATTATGGAATCAAATTTTATCACAGGTTTCGTCTTGATATATATCGCTGCTTGGCCAGTCCAGCTTTAATAATGTTAACAGAGGAGGATCCAATTCTGCGAGCATTTGAACTTAGTGCTGATTTAAAAGAACTAAGCCTTGTGGAGGTGGAATTCAGGTGGGAATGAATGGAAATTGTAAATTTTTAAAAAAAATTTATTTATTTTATTTATTTATTTTTGGCTGTGTTGGGTCTTCGTTGCTGTGCGCGGGCTTTCTCTAGTTGTGGCAAGTGGAGGCTACTCTTCGTTGCAATGCAGTGGCTTCTCTTGTTGTGGAGCATGGGCTGTAGGTGCGTGGGCTTCAGTAGTTGCAGCACACGGGCTTGGTAGTTGTGGCTCACGGGTTCTAGAGTGCAGACTCAGTAGTTGTGGCACATGGGTTTAGTTGCTCCGCGGCATGTGGGATCTTCCCGGACCAGGGTTCGAACCCATGTCCCCTGCATTGGCAGGCGGATTCTTAACCACTGCACCACCAGGGAAGCCCTGGAAATTGTAAATTATCTCTTTGTTTTCCAGAATATTTTCAGCCTGAGTTTTTTCATAGGCCAAATTATCATTTATTTATCTGCATTTGATCCAAAATGACCAAACCTTGCTGCCACATATTTGGGATTTTCCTTTTCCCTCAGTGGACTAGACCCCAGTACCACTTACGTCACTCCTTCCCCATCTTCCTTCTTCCACTCTTCCACCACCCTTAAATCCCTACTTTGTTCAACATTGCCGGAGGCATTCTAGGGCAGTGTGAAGAGTAGTGGGAATGGTAGCCTTAAGCAAGAACAAACTTATTTATAACTGCTCTCTGTTCTACTCCCCTCATTCCTAGATTCTGTAATCATCCTTGGAGCCCGATCCTTCATAACTTTCAGAAGCATATAGAATGCTTTTTGTATGTCACGTACATTCCACACACCCAGTCTTTGTCCCTTTTCACTGTTTGGTGAGATTTTCTAGTAGGAGAAACAACATGTAGACATAAAATTGATTAGACTGCAATTAGATTCCTAGACTAAGAAGTAGGTAATACTTTGTTTGTTAAAGAAATTCAACTACTGGGCTTCCCTGGTGGCACAGTGGTTAAGAATCCACCTGCCAATGCAGGGGACACGGGTTCGATCCCTGGTCCGGGAAGATCCCACATGCTGCGGAGCAGCTAAGCCCGTGCACCACAACTACTGAAGCCCGCGCGCCTAGAACCCATGCTGTGCAACAAGAGAAGCCACCACAGGGAGAAGCCCGCGCACCGCAATAAAGAGTAGCCCCCGCTCACCACAACTAGAGAAAGCCTGTATGCAGCAACACAGCCAAAGATAAATAAATAAATAAATAAATTTATTTTTTAAAAAAAGAAATTCAACTACTTATCCTTAGGTAATTTTGGTTACATAGTAAGTGCAAAAAATGGATGAAAAAATGTTAGCCGGTGAGGAAAACTTTTTAATTCCTTGAGTTATAATTTTATGCAGCCAGTTCATGGAAAATCCCATTGGAAAAAAAAAGATTAATCAATGGGAAATCTCCCTATTTTCCCTTCCTTTCCCTTTAAAAAAACTGAATGAAAAATTATTTTCTGAAATCTAACCCCAATTAATTCATGATTATTTATTTCTAACTTTATTCTTAAGTTGTTCCACTCAGGCATAAGCTTAATGTAATTGATATTTTAAAAAGATTTATCTACTAAAACTTCTTAGCTTCTCGGAAGTGATTTAGGCTTGCCTTTAATAAGCAGGTAAGTCCTAACTTTCAAGGAATAGTGATTCTGAAAGAGAATTCTGTACTAGGTGTGTTTCAGTAGTTTTCTTTCTAACTTGAATTTTGTTTAAATGAGCACTTTAAAAATGAAACAGAATACTATTTTAATATCAGAAGTAGCATAAACATGTTGTAGACTATCCTTGAAAAAACTTCAGTTAAAAATTATATAATAATATTTATTGGATAGCATCAAGATATTACTATCTATTGTTTAGATAAATAATATAAAAGGAAGCTTTATACAAAACTATTATAGAATGAGGGCAAATGAGTTACGTGAAGAGCTGGTTGACAAATATTATCAGAACCTCTAGGAATATCAGTATATGTAAGAAAACATTGTGCTTACCTAAGGTTATCAGTGTGAACACAGAGAACATAATTGTGTTACAATTTTCCCCAAAGCTATGGAGAATTTATGCACCAGTAGGTTCCTTTGACTGTCAGCACAAAAGATGTTGTGTAGCAGTATCAGAATTAAAATGTTACTGAGTAAAAAATGTTCTAGTGAAAACAGCTTAATTAGAAGATGGAAGTGATGTTTCTAATAATAGACTGTTGCACTTTGCAGGAATGATTATGAGGAACTAGCCCGGCAATGTAAAATGTTTGCTAAAGACTTACTTGCACAAGCCCGGAATTCTCGCGAATTAGAAGTTATCCTAAACCATACATCTAGTGATGAGCCTCTTGACAAACGGGGACTACTAGAAGAAAGAATGAATTTAAGTCGTCTAAAACTTGCTATCAAATATAACCAAAAGGAGGTATGAGGTTTTCTGTGATATATTTAAATTATTTCCTCCACAGTAGTCTGGTGGCTCAGAACAAAGGCTTTGGAGCAATACATCTAGGTTGAGATCCTAGTTCTGCTTCATAAAAACTGTGTGTCCTTGGGAAAGTTATTGAATCTGTCTGAGCTTTAGTTTTAAGAATTAATTAAAGATATATATATTTAGAGTTTAGTACAATGAGTATTAGCATTAAGCAAGTACTCAATAAATGGTAGTTGCTATTATTTTTAACAATTAACATTAATAATAAAAAATATGGATGTTAATGTAATGTTTTTGCTAAATAGTAGCTATGCAGGTAAGATCCTGTATAGTAAATGCCTTCCTAATGAAGTTTCCATCTTGTGTTTTGTCTGTCATGGGTTTGTATTATTGATCTGTTTATAAGTAGTCCTTTCTATAGGAATAGGGCCTTTCTGTTTAAAAATAAAATATCAGATATTATGTTCCTTATTCTTATTTGTTAATTCATTGTGAAACCCAAAGGTGGAGAGACGTATGCTATGATAACTAAGTTGAATCTGGCTCTTCTGGCATCATCCCTTCCTATTAAGGGAAATACCTATTTCTACTCCCCATACACTCACATGCACATGATTCAGGAACTTGAAGAAGGAAGGTATGCATTTTTAACTTCATTTTTTGAGATAATTTATTAGACATGGATATTTATATGTGGATAATGATGTTCAGTAGAGGGTGTTGGTAAATGGTACTTTTAAGGTATTTCTTCTAAGACCCATTATTCTTACTATCAGCATAGATATTGGAATAAAACTTGCTTATCAAATTTATATTAATATAAAAATGGGGCCCCAAATAGATTATGGTAGAAGGCAAGATATAGGACCTTTGGTACTAGGGACAGAGTTTTTGATTATCTTGGTTGACAGTTTGAGCCTCCCAATAGCTTTGTGACTCAGGAGATTGATAAAGGAATTTTAAGATGTTTACTTTAAAATTACCTAGATTATAAAGCAGAAGCTAACACACCATTGTAAAGCAATTATACTCCAATAAAGATGTTAAACAAATAATAAAATAAAATAACCTAAATATTATATTTCTTATCTAGATCTCTGGCTTCAAATCCTATAATTGTTCTAGTACTCCAGCATTCTTGCTTAAGGTAGACCATTTATAGGAAAAAAAAATTAAGTATAAGAATTTAGGGGCTTCCCTGGTGGCGCAGTGGTTGGGAATCTGCCTGCCAGTGCAGGGGACACGGGTTCATGCCCCGGTCCGGGAAGATCCCACATGCCGCGCAGCGGCTGGGCCCATGAGCCACAACTACTGAGCCTGCGCGTCTGGAGCCTGTGCTCCGCAACGGGAGAGGCCGCAGCAGTGAGAGGCCCGCGCACCGCGATGAAGAGTGGCCCCCGCTTGCCACAACTGGAGAAAGCCCTCACACAGAAACAAAGACCCAACACAGCCAAAAATAAATAAATAAATAAATAAATTTATTAAAAAATGAATTTGGATCAGTGTAGCTGTAAGATTATAAATCAACAACATACCTATGTGGCTTTAAAAGGAAATACAATGCTAATATGTATATGTAGAAACAGAGAAAATAGGAACCCTGATGTAATCTTCCCCTAACATACATTTTGACTAGATCTTATGTTAATTTATTTACTTATGTGTTGCACAACCTAAAATAGACACAAAATACTAGAAAATGATAGAATAAAGATATAACAAAGATACAAAACCAACTTAAGTGCTTGGAAAAAGAACCTCAAAGAAAGGTGGAAAGAACCAAGATTATCCTGGTAAGGGAAGAAAAAACTAAGAGGCAGTTTCCTAATGATATATATATGTATATCCCTGAAGAACTCACAGAGGATAACCAAATGTTCCATTCTAAAGAAGAGTAGAGAAAAGGAAAAAAGAAGTAGTGGTAATATTTTTAGTTGGAAGGAAGATACTCTGTAATTTTAAGAATTAATGAAAATGTAAATTAGTTTTTTAAACTAGATTTCTAAATATAATCAAAGGGGAAGATAATATTTTTCCAAATAGTTGGTAGACTTTGTTCAGGTCATACATCCTGAATAACAAACTACTGTGATACTTAGTGGCATAAAACAATATTTCATAGTCATTTTGTAGTAATTTCATGATCATTTTATTATGCTCTTGGGTTCTTTAGGTCAAGAATTAGGAAAGGGCACAGCAAGGCTGATATGTCTCTGCTTCTCCATGTCAAGGACTCAGCTGGAGATAGCTCAGATGATGGGAGGCTACAGTCATTCGGGAGGCTTCTTCACTCATATGTCTGGTGCCTGAGCAGCAGCTGAGGATTCAGACAGGGAGCTCTGAGTGGGCTGGGTGCTCAGGTGGGTGGGTCCACAGAGGCTGGGTCTCCTAAGAACCTAGGACTGGAACCTTGGAGGGGCCTGGCCCTCATGGTGGGCAGGCTGCAGGGGGATGGTCTGAGTAGCCTCTGAGGGCTGACCGGAGTGCCTACATGTAGCCTGGTCTTCCTCATAGCATGGTGGCTTCAGGGTAGGAAGACTTTTTACCTGCCAGCTTTTGGCTCCAAGAGCAAGTGTTTCTCAAATAAGGTGGAAGCTGAATGGCCTTTTAAGACCTACCTTCAGAAGTCACATAGCATCACTTCTTCCAGAATCTACTGGTTAAAGCAATCATAAGCTTGTTGAATTGAAGGGTAGGTAATATTGGTAGCCCACCTATTGATGAGAGGAGTATCAAAGAATTTGTGTCTAGGTTTTAAAACCACCACAGACTTAGAACATCTCCAACTGAAAATTTGTTCTTCCAATTACATATTTAACATTACTGTTAATTAAATCATCATTATATAGAGGAATGGCAAGGGCAGCAGTCACGCCTGAGATTGCTTTGATACTTGGGGGAAGGATGAAACCACTAAGTTTGGGATGCTACTAAACTGGGTAGTTGGTGGGAAGAAGAGCTATTTTCCTCCCTGATATTTCCTCTTGAGGGACAAATTACGATTCCCTAACAACACTGGAATCTAAGCAGAAGGATAAATAATGAAGACTTAACTGCCAAAAATAGGTATAGTATTGATATATTAGGAAATTTCTTGGTAAGCACAATAAACAACAACAAAACTCTGCTTTTTTAAACTACAGTGTTGCATTCTATAGATTATATTCTATCTTGGGATAAATCATTTTAAAACAGAACATTGACCAAATATTATTTAATATCTGAATGATATTATGATCACTTGTGCTTTACTTTGGTGATTTCAAACCTGATTACATTATTGTGTCCAGAGTTATCAGAATCCTTAACTTATACTTCACAACGTGAGCATTATATTGGGAAAATATTGCTTCTGAATTTTGTAAACTAAAAAGCTTCGTAAACTTTGGTAAATTCATTTCTATACTTGAACTAGAATTTTCCTCTTATTTGGGAATATTTTTCCTTTTCTTCTCACATAGAATTCCATTTTAAGAAGATTTAAGAGTATCTTTAATACATTTTAAGAAATTCTCAGTGTTTTCGTGGAGCATAAAAATATCTGATGTTTAGACTTCAATTGCTTTGCTGTCTTGACATGTTGGTTTCTTGTAACTGAAATCATCAGTTTTTCTAGGCTGAAGTCTCTTTCTGTGGATTGTGCTTGTTAATTTTGAAATTTCATAAACACTATTATGAGTCTTTATAAGTTAAATGTTTTGAAAGGGCTGAGTAGGCTAGTAATAATCACTAATATTTATATAGTGCATGCTATGACCAGGCACTATTCTAAGAGCTTTACATTTACTCCTCATAACAAGTGTATGACTAGATACTATTATTATCCCCATTTTATAGATGGGGAATTTGAGGCTTAGAGAGGTTTAAAAACTTGCTCAAGGTCATTTAGTAAGTAAGTGGCAGAGCCTGGATTTGAATCTAGGTAATCTGGCTCCAGAGTCGATGCTCTTAACCACTACACTCTTTTATTACACGTAAGAAAACAAAACAAAAAAAAAGAACTGGACTGTATAAAATTGATTTCAAACTATTATTAAAACTTTGAATATCAATTAAATAATAGAACTATCAGATCGTATTTACAAGTTATATTTTACTTTTTTTATATGTGTGTGCTTCGTTTTCAGTTTGTCTCCCAGTCCAACTGTCAGCAGTTCCTGAACACTGTTTGGTTTGGACAGATGTCAGGTTACCGACGTAAGCCTACCTGTAAGAAGATAATGACTGTTTTGACAGTTGGCATGTTTTGGCCAGTTTTGTCACTTTGTTATTTGATAGCTCCCAAATCTCAGTTTGGCAGAATTATTCACACACCTTTTATGAAATTTATTATTCATGGAGCATCATATTTTACATTCCTACTATTACTAAACCTATACTCTCTTGTCTACAATGAGGATAAGAAAAACACAATGGGGCCAGCCCTTGAAAGAATAGACTATCTTCTTATACTGTGGATTATTGGTAAGTATCAAGTTAGTTTAAAAGGTTCTGCCTTTATTTAGCCCATTAATTCTCCCTTGCTTGGTGGCATTATAAGCTGCCTTCAACTTGTAATTTTACACTGTTTATACAGGAAGAATTTGAATGCTTCCATGATCATTGAAGACTTAACTAACATTTTTTTTTAAAAGATAAATGTTCTTGAACTTGATGATAAGGAAGCAGATCTCTTACTTAATATTACTTAATTACATGGAAGTTAAAAATTCTTTCTCAGTTGCTAAAATTGTTCATGATTGTTAAAACAGAGAAACAAATTTTGCTGATGAATTTTTTTTGTTATAAGAATATGAACATTTTCTTAGGTATTTTGAAATGTAATAATACATTTTATGCTCGGTTACCTTTTAAGAGTTAACTATTTTGTTTTATTATATCATTAGTTTTTCTTTTAAGAACCTATGAACTTTTTATAGTTACATATTACCTTATATAGATAAAACATTCCCTGGTGACTCACTCTATAAATCAGTTCTTTGTAATGACAGCCAGATCTCTTTAGAAATAACAGTTTTTTTTAAAAAAAAAGACATTTTATTTTCTGAAAATTGTTTTTTTTTATAAGTATTATGCTGCATAATAAATATTTTAATGATCTTCTGCAGTTTTTACTGCCCTTGCCCTTTTTGGGAGAGGTGGGAGGAGGAGGGAAGTTGAGGTATAATTACATTGTCTATTTATGGTCTTTTAATGACATCCCCTTTATTATTTCCCTCTGGATCTTCAACCTTGTTTTTTTTTTTTTTTTTTTTTTTCCCAAAGCCCATCCATTGCTTTCTCTGACGACTCCAGCTTCCTTAGCTTACACCATACTTCTATTACTCTTTTTTTTTTGTTTTTTTTTGTTTTTTTTTGTTTTGTTTTGTTTTGTTTTGTTTTTTTAAACATCTTTATTGAAGTATAATTGCTTTACAATGGTGTGCTAGCTTCTGCTTTACAACAAAGTGAATCAGTTACACATATACATATGTTGCCATATCTCTTCCCTCTTGCATCTCCCTCCCTCCCACCCTCCCTATCCCACCCCTCTAGGTGGTCACAAAGCACCGAGCTGATCTCCCTGTGCTATGCGGCTGCTTCCCACTAGTTATCTATTTTACATTTGGTAGTGTATATATGTCCATGACACTCTCTCACCCTGTCACATCTCACCCCTCCCCCTCCCCATATCCTCAAGTCCATTCTCTAGTAGGTCTGTGTCTTTATTCCCATCTTGCCACTAGGTTCTTCATGACCTCTTTTTTTTTTTTTTTTTTTCCCTTAGATTCCATATATATGTGTTAGCATACTGTATTTGTTTTTCTCTTTCTGACTTACTTCACTCTGTATGACAGACTCTAACTCCATCCACCTCATTACAAACACCTCCATTTCATTTCTTTTTATGGCTGAGTAATATTCCATTGTATATATGTGCCACATCTTCTTTATCCATTCATCCGATGATGGACACCTAGGTTGCTTCCATGTCCTGGCTATTGTAAACAGAGCTGCAATGAATATTTTGGTACATGACTCTTTCTGAATTATGGTTTTCTCAGGGTATATGCCCAGTAGTGGGATTGCTGGGTCATATGGTAGTTCTATTTTTAGTTTTTTAAGGAACCTCCATACTGTTCTCCATAGTGGCTGTATCAATTTACATTCCCACCAACAGTGCAAGAGTGTTCCCTTTTCTCCACACCCTCTCCAGCATTTATTGTTTCTAGATTTTTTGATGATGGCCATTCTGACCGGTGTGAGATGATACCTCATTGTAGTTTTGATTTGCATTTCTCTAATGATTAATGATGTTGAGCATTCTTTCATGTGTCTGTTGGCAATCTGTATCTCTTCTTTGGAGAAATGTCTATTTAGGTCTTCTGCCCATTTTTGGATTGGGTTGTTTGTTTTTTTGTTATTGAGCTGCATGAGCTGCTTGTAAATCTTGGAGATTAATCCTTTGTCCGTTGCTTCATTTGCAAATATTTTCTCCCATTCTGAGGGTTGTCTTTTGGTCTTGTTTATGGTTTCCTTTGCTGTGCAAAAGCTTTTAAGTTTCATTAGGTCCCATTTGTTTATTTGTGTTTTTATTTCCATTTCTCTAGGACCTGGGTCAAAAAGGATCTTGCTGTGACTTATGTCATACAGTGTTCTGCCTATGTTTTCCTCTAAGAGTTTGATAGTGTCTGGCCTTACACTTAGGTCTTTAATCCATTTTGAGTTTATTTTTGTGTATGGTGTTAGGGAGTGTTCTAATTTCATACTTTTACATGTACCTGTCCAATTTTCCCAGCACCACTTATTGAAGAGGCTGTCTTTTCTCCACTGTATATGCTTGCCTCCTTTATCAAAGATAAGGTGACCATATGTGCGTGGGCTTATCTCTGGGCTTTCTATCCTGTTCCATTGATCTATATTTCTGTTTTTGTGCCAGTACCAAACTGTCTTGATTACTGTAGCTTTGTAATATAGTCTGAAGTCAGGGAGCCTGATTCCTCCAGCTCCATTTTTCGTTCTCAAGATTGCTTTGGCTATTCGGGGTCTTTTGTGTTTCCATACAAATTGTGAAATTTTTTGTTCTAGTTCTGTGAAAAATGCCAGTGGTAGTTTGATAGGGATTGCATTGAATCTGTAGATTGCTTTGGGTAGCAGAGTCATTTTCACAATGTTGATTCTTCCAATCCAAGAACATGGTATATCTCTCCATCTATTTGTATCATCTTTAATTTCTTTCATCAGTGTCCTATAATTTTCTGCATACAGGTCTTTTGTCTCCTTAGGTAGGTTTATTCCTAGGTATTTTATTCTTTTTGTTGCAATGGTAAACGGGAGTGTTTTCTTAATTTCACTTTCAGATTTTTCATCATTAGTATACAGGAATGCAAGAGATTTCTGTGCATTAATTTTGTATCCTGCTACTTTACCAAATTCATTGATTAGCTCTAGTAGTTTTCTGGTAGCATCTTTTGGATTCTCTATGTATAGTATCATGTCATCTGCAAACAGTGACAGCTTTACTTCTTCTTTTCCGATTTGGATTCCTTTTATTTCTTTTTCGTCTCTGATTGCTGTAGCTAACACTTCCAAAACTATGTTGAATAATAGTGGTGAGAGTGGGCAACCTTGTCTTGTTCCTGATCTTAGTGGAAATGGTTTCAGTTTTTCACCATTGAGGACAATGTTGGCTGTGGGTTTGTCATATACGGCCTTTATTATGTTGAGGAAAGTTCCCTCTATGCCTACTTTCTGCAGGACTTTTATCATAAATGGGTGTTGAATTTTGTCGAAGGCTTTCTCTGCATCTATTGAGATGATCATATGGTTTTTCTCCTTCAATTTGTTAATATGATGTATCACGTTGATTGATTTGCGTATATTGAAGAATCCTTGCATTCCTGGAATAAACCCCACTTGATCATGGTGTATGATCCTTTTAATGTGCTGTTGGATTCTGTTTGCTAGTATTTTGTTGAGGATTTTTGCATCTATGTTCATCAGTGATATTGGCCTGTAGTTTTCTTTCTTTGTGACATCTTTGCCTGGTTTTGGTATCAGGGTGATGGTGGCCTCGTAGAATGAGTTGGGGAGTGTTCCTCCCTCTGCAATATTTTGGAAGAGTTTGAGAAGGATAGGTGTTAGCTCTTCTCTAAATGTTTGATAGAATTCGCCTGTGAAGCCATCTGGTCCTGGGCTTTTGTGTGTTGGAAGATTTTTAATCACAGTTTCAATTTCAGTGCTTGTGATTGGTCTGTTCATATTTTCTATTTCTTCCTGGTTCAGTCTTGGCAGGTTGTGCATTTCTAAGAATCTGTCCATTTCTTCCAGGTTGTCCATTTTATTAGCATAGAGTTGCTTGTAGTAATCTCTTATGATCGTTTGTATTTCTGCAGTGTCAGTGGTTACTTCTCCTTTTTCATTTCTAATTCTATTAATTTGAGTCTTCTCCTTTTTTCTCTTGATGAGTCTGGCTAATGGTTTATCAATTTTGTTTATCTTCTCAAAGAACCAGCTTTTAGTTTCATTGATTTTTGCTATTGTTTCCTTCATTTCTTTTTCATTTATTTCTGATCTGATCTTTATGATTTCTTTCCTTCTGCTAGCTTTGGGGTTTTTTTGTTCTTCTTTCTCTAATTGCTTTAGGTGCAAGGTTAGGTTGTTTATTCGAGATGTTTCCTGTTTCTTGAGGTAGGCTTGTATTGCTATAAACTTCCCTCTTAGAACTGCTTTTGCTGCATCCCATAGGTTTTGGATCGTCGTGTCTCCATTGTCATTTGTTTCTAGGTATTTTTTGATTTCCCCTTTGATTTCTTCAGTGATCACTTCGTTATTAAGTAGTGTATTGTGTAGCCTCCATGTGTTTGTATTTTTTACAGATCTTTTCCTGTAATTGATATCTAGTCTCATAGCGTTGTGGTCGGAAAAGATACTTGATACGATTTCAATTTTTTAAAATTGACCAAGGCTTGATTTGTGACCCAAGATATGATCTATCCTGGAGAATGTTCCATGAGCACTTGAGAAAAATGTGTATTCTGTTGTTTTTGGGTGGAATGTCCTATAAATATCAATTAAGTCCATCTTGTTTAATGTATCATTTAAAGCTTGTGTTTCCTTATTTATTTTCATTTTGGATGATCTGTCCATTGGTGAAAGTGGGGTGTTAAAGTCCCCTACTATGATTGTGTTACTGTCGATTTCCCCTTTTATGGCTGTTAGTATTTGCCTTATGTATTGAGGTGCTCCTATGTTGGGTGCATAAATATTTACAATTGTTATACCTTCCTCTTGGATCGATCCCTTGATCATTATATAGTGTCCGTCTTTGTCTCTTGTAATTGTCTTTATTTTAAAGTCTATTTTGTCTGATATGAGAATTGCTACTCCAGCTTTCTTTTGATTTCCATTTGCATGGAATATCTTTTTCCATCCCCTCACTTTCAGTCTGTATGTGTCTCTAGGTCTGAAGTGGGTCTCTTGTAGACAGCATATATATGGGTCTTGTTTTTGTATCCATTCAGCCAGTCTGTGTCTTTTGGTGGGAGCATTTAATCCATTTACATTTAAGGTAATTATCGATATGTATGTTCCTATTCCCATTTTCTTAAATGTTTTGGGTTTGTTATTGTAGGTGTTTTCCTTCTCTTGTGTTTCTTGCCTAGAGAAGTTCCTTTAGCATTTGTTGTAAAGCTGGTTTGGTGGTGCTGAACTCTCTCAGCTTTTGCTTGTCTGTAAAGGTTTTAATTTCTCCATCAAATCTGAATGAGATCCTTGCTGGGTAGAGTAATCTTGGTTGTAGGTTTTTCTCCTTCATCACTTTAAGTATATCCTGCCACTCCCTTCTGGCTTGCAGCGTTTCTGCTGAAAGATCAGCTGTTAACCTTATGGGGATGCCCTTGTGTGTTATCTGTTGTTTTTCCCTTGCTGCTTTTAATATGTTTTCTTTATATTTAATTTTCGATAGTTTGATTAATATGTGTCTTGGTGTGTTTCTCCTTGGATTTATCCTGTATGGGACTCTCTGTGCTTCCAGGACTTGATTAACTATTTCCTTTCCCATATTAGGGAAGTTTTCAACTATAATCTCTTCAAATATTTTCTCAGTCCCTTTCTTTTTCTCTTCTTCTTCTGGGACCCCTATGATTCGAATGTTGGTGCGTTTAATGTTGTCCCAGAGGTCTCTGAGACTGTCCTCAGTTCTTTTCATTCTTTTTTCTTTATTCTGGTCTGCAGTAGTTATTTCCACCATTTTATCTTCCAGGTCACTTATCCGTTCTTCTGCCTCAGTTATTCTGCTATTGATCCCATCTAGAGTATTTTTAATTTCATTTATTGTGCTTGTCATCGTTTCTTGGTTCCTCTTTAGTTCTTCTACGTCCTTGTTAAATGTTTCTTGCATTTTGTCTATTCTATTTCCAAGACTTTGGATCATCCTTACTATCATTATTCTGAATTCTTTTTCAGGTAGACTACCTATTTCCTCTTCATTTGTTAGGTCTGGTGTGTTTTGACCCTGCTCCTTCATCTGCTGTGTGTTTTTCTGTCTTCTCATTTTGCTTATCTTACTGTGTTTGGGGTCTCCTTTTCACAGGCTGCAGGTTCGTAGTTCCCGTTGTTTTTGGTATCTGTCCCCAGTGGCTAAGGTTGGTTCAGTGGGTTGTGTAGGTTTCCTGGTGGAGGGAACTAGTGCCTGTGTTCTGGTGGATGAGGCTGGATGTTGTCTTTCTGGTGGGTTCGTCCACGTCTGGTGGTGTGTTTTGGGGTGTCTGTGGCCTTATTATGATTTTAGGCAGCCTCTCTGTTAATGGATGGGGCTGTGTTCCTCTCTTGCTAGTTGTTTGGCATAGGGTGTCCAGCACTGTAGCTTGCTGGTCGTTGAGTGAAGCTGGGTCTTGATGTTGAGATGGAGATCTGTGAGAGATTTTCGCCGTTTGGTATTACGTGGAGCTGGGAGGTCTCTTGTGGACCAGTGTCCTGAAGTTGGCTCTCCCACCTCAGAGGCACAGCCCTGATGCCTGGCTGGAGCACCAAGAGCCTTTCATCCACACGGCTCAGAATAAAAGGGAAAAAAAAATGGAAAGAAAGAAAAAAAGAGGATAAAATAAAATAAAATAAAGCAATTATAATAAAAAATAAGAAAAAAAATTATTAAGAGTAAATTTATTAAGAAAAAAAAATTTTTTTTAATTTTTAAAAATAGATTTATTAATTTTTTATACTAAAAATAAGAAAAAAATTATTTAGAAAAAATTTATTAAGAAAAAAAATTTTTTAATTTTTTAAAATAAAAATATGAAAAAACTTATTAAAAATTTTTTTAAAAATAGAAAATAAGGAAAAAATTATTAAGAAAACATTTATTAGGGAAAAAAAAATTTTTTAAGCCAAAAAAAAAAACGGACGGACCTAACCCTAGGACTAAGGGTGAGAGCAAAGCTATACAGACAAAATCTCACCCAGAAGCATACACATCTACACTCACAAAAAAAAGGAAAAGGAGAAAAGTTAATATATCCTGCTCCCAAAGTCCATCTCCTAAATTTGGGATGATTCGTTGTCTATTCAGGTATTCAACAGATGCAGGCACATCAAGTTGTTTGTGGAGCTTTAATCCGCTGCTTCTGAGGCTGCTGGGAGAGATTTCCCTTTCTCTTCTTTGTTCGTACAGCTCCCGGGCTTCAGCTTTGGATTTGGACCCGCCTCTGCATGTAGGTCCCCTGAGGGCGTCTGTTCCCCGCCCAGACAGAACGGGGTTAAAGGAGCAGCTGATTCGGGGGCTCTGGCTCAGTCAGGCCGGGGGGAGGGAGTGGTACGGAGGAGGCGGGGCGAGCCTGCGGCGGCAGAAGCCGGCGTGACGTTGCAGCAGCCTGAGGCGCGCCGTGCGCTCTCCCGGGGAAGTTGTCCCCGGATTACGGGAGCCTGGCCGTGGCGGGCTGCACAGGCTCCCGGGAGGGGCGGTGTGGAGAATGACCTGTGCTCGCCCACAGGCTGTTTGGTGGCGACAGCAGCAGCCTTAGCGTCTCATGCCCGTCTCTGTGGTCCGCGCCGATAGCCGCGGCTCGCGCCCGTCTCTGGAGTTCGTTCAAGTGGCGCTCTGAATCCCCTCTCCTTGCACGCCGCGAAACAAAGAGGCAAGAAAAAGTCTCCTGCCTCTTCGGCAGCTGCAGACTTTTTCTCGTGCACCCTCCCGGCTAGTTGTGGTGCGCTAGCCCCTTCAGGCTGTGTTCACGCAGCCAACCCCAGTCCTCTCCCTGGGATCCGACCGAAGCCCGCGCCTCAGCTCCCAGCCCCCGCCCGCCCCGGCGGGTGAGCAGACAAGCCTCTCGGGCTGATGAGTGCTGCTCGGCGCCGAGCCTCTGTGCGGGAATCTCTCCGTTTTTCCCTCTGCGTCCCTGTTGCTGTGGGATCCGCGCTGATAGCCGCGGCTCGTGCCCGTCTCTGGAGCTCGTTTAGGCGGCGCTCTGAATCCCCTCTCCTTGCGCGCCGCGAAACAAAGAGGCAAGAAAAATTCTCTTGCCTCTTTGGCAGCTGCAGTCTTTTTCCCGGACTCCCTCCCGGCTAGCACCGAAGCCCGAGCCCCAGCTCCCAGGCCCCGCCCGCCCCGGCGGCTGAGCAGACAAGCCTCTCGGGCTGGTGAGTGCTGGTCGGCACCGCTCCTCTGTGCGGGAATCTCTCCGCTTTGCCCTCCGCACCCCTGTGGCTGCGCTCTCCTCCGTGGCTCCGAAGCTTCCCCCCTCTGCTACCCGCAGTCTCTCCAACCTTGTTTTTAACCTCAGCATTTCCCACCTTTTTTTTTTTTTTTACTCTTTGCTATAGAGTAAAAGGAATATTGAAATTTATTCTTTTCTATGTTATAAAGCACTGATTGATTAATATGTTCTTGACTGTTTCAGTTATTAAATAATTTAAGAAGAGTTAATGTACAGTGCTCACTTTTAGTTCTTCAGATATAAAAGTGTATTTTGGGATTTTTATTTTTATTTGGAAATTAGTTCATTTCAAGTAACTTGATCTTAAATCAGAGTTATGCATTAATGTTTAAAATTAGGTAGATACAGTAAAAATAATACACATTTGAACTTTAGGTTAAAGAGAATTAAATAATTTCTTCTTGTTAATATTTTCGTGTTTCTGATATTTCCACTACCTTATCTAAAATTTAATATTTTAATTTAGGAAATAATTTATACTTTATCATATTTGACTCCAAATTGCATTGCTGTAGATCTTTTCAATGTGAAATTTGTTTATATTTTTAATTGGGTAGGTTAGGTTGAAAGGAATCTCTTAGAAGCACTTTTCCCCTCTATTTAAACTACTTGTGAAAGATTGTTATATATACCTTAGTCATAAAAGGAAAATTTATATCATTTATCTATAACCTATTGTTTAAATAGTAGTGAGAGAGAAAAAATATTTTCTTTGTTTTATAAAATAAACAAGTCTGTAGCCAAGTCTGTATAAGAAGTAAAGTTTATATTTCTTAGCAGTGAGTAAAAACTCATTGAAGTCAGAGAGTCATACCACTCCTTGGATAGCATAAATATTGCTGCTGTCACTGAATTTCACAACAAATGGTAAAACTGTGGCTACTCTTTTCTAATCACAATGACCCTGAACACACACACACACACACACACACACACAAACACACAATATTATTAATTTTCTAAACATATTCTGTCTCAGTAGAAGAGTGCAGTATGAATTATGCCAGTAAAATTCCTGGAAGTGTTTTTCTTTTCTCAGCACAGCTTCTGCTTTGAAACAGTTAGATATGAATAAACCTTGCGAAGGATGTTTTCTGAACCTGTTATGTCTTTAGATCACTCTGACTTCCTTAAATATATAGATCTGAACTTGCTCTAAGGAAACACGTAGGAATCATTTGCCTACTTGTTCAAAGTCACTCCTTGGTTCAATTTACTTTTTCATGCAATGAGCACAGGGGCTTCTGACTCAGGATGCCTGGCTTCTGTACGTTTGTTTCCTGTTCTTTTCCTTAGCCCTCCAGGAAAAAAGTAGGGTTAAATTATAAAAAGCAAGGTAGAAAAAAAGAAAACAATGTGTTGATGAATCTGCAGAATATTAATGGTATCCATTTACTTAATTTTTTACCATTGGAATATAATAGAACAGCCCTTACAGAAATGTATATTTTGAAATGTTGTCTACCTACTTTGTCCAAGCACAGGCAGAAACAGATATGGCCCAACACTCATGGAGCTTACGGTCTAATTATTGTTTAAAAGAAAAACACCCAATAACTTGAAAATCACACAGATAAAATAAAAAATTACACATGAGTTAAGTGCTACTAAGTAAAGGTCATGGAGCTAGGAGAGCAAGCATTTTTTAAGGGCATTTTACCTACTCAGGGGGTTGGAAAGTCTATCTTGAAGAAGTGATAGATAAGCTAAGATTTAAAGGATAAATAAGAGTCTACTTGGAGAATCGGGAAAGAAAAGTATTATAGGAGAATTGGGAGAGAAAAATATTCTAGGCTGATGTAAAAGTTAGATTCAGATGCCCTGTGGCAAGAGGGAGCATAGTGCAAAGAAGGGACTGCGTAAAGGCTGGAGGAAGGAGGACAAGGGAAGTGGGATTTGAGATGAAACTATAGAAGTGGATGTTATACCAGACCATGGACTTGTTGGCCATGTTAAGTAATTTTGACTTTATACTAAGAGCAGTGGAAAATCACTGGCGTTTTTAAGTAGGTGGGTGACATGATCAGATTTTCATGTTGAAAAGATCATTCTGGCTACAGCGTAGAGAACGGGTTGGGAGGAAGGGCTGCGGCAAGAGTAGGTGGAGGGAGACCAATAAGGAGCCTGTTGCAGTACTCTAGATGAAAGCTGATGGTGCCTTGGACTTAAGACGGTTGCCATAGAAAGAGAAGGAAACAGACTCGAGAGATATTTACAAAGTAAAGCCAGTAGGACATGGAAATATATATATATATATGAAGTGAGGGAGGAGGAAATTACTAAGCAACCTAAGTATTCTAGAAGAGTACTAGGTTTGGGGATTTGTGAAAGAGTAGATCCTGAGTGTGGTTTTGGGTATGTTGAAGTTGAAAAGCCTTCGAGAAATTCAGAAGAGATGTCAGTCAGACAATTGGATATCATAGTCTAGAGCTCAAGAAGAAGTTTAAGCTTGAGTTAGCAGTATGCGAATAATCTGCATATATGTTGTAGACGAAACTGTGGGCACACGAGACACTTGAGAAAGTATAAGATGAGAAGAAGAGAGGACCTAGGAGCAAGCCTCAAGGAATTCCCAGAATGATGGGATTAGGGTTTGCTAATCTTACTAATTCTAAAAAACAACAAAAAAGGACCCCAAAATGTAGTCCATTGATTATGTAGTGATTGCATTGCTTATAATAGTTTAAAATTATTGTGTTCTTCCAATCCAGCTCAGAAATGTGAAATACATCAAGTGTATTAGCTTCACTTTGGTGTGGGATATTGCACAGGAGCTGGGAAACTACCTGTCAGTGGTACTTAATATTCTTTCATATGTCTGCCTTTTTTGATCAAAATCTTCTCCAATTCATGTTGTAATTTTTGTCAAGCGTTCCCTTTAGGTATAATATTACATTTTACAGAAATAAAACACTTATTTCTGTAAGCATCTTTCTTGGCTTAGTGTTCTACTGTTACAGTGTTTGGGTTAATAAAATGTAAACTATTTGGTTTAACATTTTTGGTTAGTTTTTATCTATTCATTTTAAATAGAAGCTCATCCAAGTGGAATTTTTAAAAAGTGTTTTCCCTTCAGACCTGCAAATATTTTAAAATGTTTTTCTACATAAAATATGGGTACTGTATAATTAAGATGTTACGAACAGTTTTTCGAGAATACGTCATGTGTTTCCCAGGGTACTTATTCTGTTCACTGGTAAGTCAGAGAATGATTCTGATTGGCTTAACTTGATCTTCATCCATATTTAGGTTGTAGTACTCTGTTCTTTTGTCACTTTACATTCTCCTTAAAAATACCTTAGTGGAGGAATGTGTCATAAAGCTATTCTTGATTGTAGTACTGTTCTCTGTTATTCCCAGGAATATATAACTAAGGAGAAACTTCTGGCCAAAGAAGGGGAAGGGAGTTATTTGGTTCGGTTGGTTTTTATTTATGTATATTTATTCATTGAGCAAATTTTTGAGCACCCACTGTGTATCAGGCACTATATAGGACATTTAGGACATTGGTTGATAAAACAAAGATTCTTACCCTTGAAGAGTTTACCCGAAGTGGGAGGAAGATAGTCAGTTAATAATAGACATAATAACTAAATTATATCCATTGTTTAAAAGTGGTAAGTACTAAGGGAAAAGAAAGAAGAGTTGGGGGATTTGGAGTGAGGGGCACGGGGTTTGCAATTTTAAATAGGAGGATCAGAGTAGGTGGTGAGCAAAGATGCAAAGTGAGGGAGTTAGCCAAATGGATGTCTGGGTGAGGAGCTTCCAGCCAGAGGGAAGAGCCCATGTAAAGGCCCTAAGGCAGGAGTCTTGTGTGTTCAGAGAACAGCAAGGAAGCAAGGAGGCCAGTAGTGGAGGGAAAGATTGATAGGAGAGATCAGAGAGAAGAGGTAATGTAGGGCCTTGTAGACCATTGTAGGGAATTTGGTTTTGACTCTGAATAAAATGAGCTGTAAGGGAAGGTGCAATGCCCACTCTGCACAGTCAGCAGCGGTGGTCTTAGGTTCTCATTAACATTCACACTCGCCGGACACGATAGGCAGAAACCTGGCACCAGGTTTACTTACCTTTGGAAGACATAAGACAGGAAATAGAGCACGTCAGCATGACAGCTTCAAATAATCTTTATTGGCAGTTCTTACAAAAGACGGGGCTGCTTCCCACCCCCATAGGGGCACACTCAGTTGCGTGGAATGAGGCCATATTCATGGGTGTGGGCTACCCCAGCCAAAGAAGCCTGAAATCTACCAGGATTTCTTATAAATCCAGCAGGATATCTTAGAAAGCCTCAGAATGTAGCTCCCACTACATGCACACTTTACGTTAAGAGAGACATCACACAGAGAGGCTGAGGCCTGTGTTTCTCAGCATGTTTTCATATGGTCCTGGTTGGGTCTACTTTCAGGGTCTCTGAGTCCACTCATAGTCCTCCCAGTCCAGATGCAGTTTCCCGGTCAGTGGTGGTTTTTGTAACAATCTTCAACACAGCTGACCTTCCGTATTTTTCTTAATGTAGTATGTTTCCAAGGCAATACTTAAATAGATGATAACATGAGATTTTGTTCCCATGGGAAAAGAGTTCTGTCCTGCAGTTAATTCTTTCTCCTCTGGGAGTTACTGCAGTGTTTTTATTTATTTATTTATTCACCTTTGGCTGTGCTGGGTCTTCGTCTCTGTGCGAGGGCTTTCCCTAGCTGCGGCAAGCGGGGGCCACTCTTCATCGCGGTGCGCGGGCCCCTCACCATCGCGGCCTCTCTTGCTGCGGAGCACAAGCTCCAGACGCGCAGGCTCAGTAATTGTGGCTCATGGGCCTAGTTGCTCCGCGGCATGTGGGATCCTCCCAGACCAGGGCTCGAACCCGTGTCCCCTGCGTTAGCAGGCAGACTCTCAACCACTGCGCCACCAGGGAAGCCCTATTGCAGTGTTTTGAGGAGAGAAGTAACACTTGCATTTTAAAAGGATTACTCTGATTGCCGTGTTGAGAATAGATTTTAGGGAGAACAGGGTAGAAGCAGGGAGACTAGGCTATTTAAGTAATTCAGGCCAGAGAAGATAGTGGCTTGAAGTTGAAATAGTGGTGAGAAAGGTTAGATCCTAACTATATTTTGAAAGTAAAGCCAGCAGGATTTACTACTGCATTGAATGTGTGATTTAAAAGAATATCAGTTAAGGATGATTCAAGGACATTTAGAGTGAACAGCTAGGATGGAGTTGCTATCAAGTGAGATGGGGAAGTCTTCAAGAGCAGTGAATTTGGGTGCAGAGATTAGGAGTTCAGTTTGGACATGTTAGGACATCCAGTTTGAGATGTAGAGTAGCCAAGTACCTATACAAGTTAAGTTTAGGACAGAAGTTTAGAGATATTTATTATTATGTAAATACAGGTTGAGTTCAGAGATAAAAACTTGAAAGTCTACCACATAGATGGTATTTAAAGCCATTAGACTAGACTGGATGAGGTCACTATAGGAGTGAGTGTAGACAGAGAAAAGAATCAGGAACTGAGCCTTTTGGGGGTTATGTATTTAACATCAATTTGCTTTCTTATGCTTGTTTCACATCATTTATTAAAATCCCTCTCTGGGAAGGATATTATCATATGAAACTTAAGGTTATTTTCTTTCATATTTTAAGAACATTTTACTGAATGTTATTTTTTTCTTAATGAGGCTACAACTGACATGTGTTATTTATTTAGTACTTTGAGTCTTAAGGTATTTTTTAGTTTATTATTGAATTAAGAGAGCATTATCTGATTTTTTTTCTTCCTTTTTTAGGGATGATTTGGTCAGACATTAAAAGACTCTGGTATGAAGGGTTGGAAGACTTTTTAGAAGAATCACGTAATCAACTCAGTTTTGTCATGAATTCACTTTATTTGGCAACCTTTGCCCTCAAAGTGGTTGCTCACAACAAGGTGACTATTAACTATGTCAACTGGAGGCACAAGTAAAGTTTATTTAGGAAAAAACCAGGATATTTAGCTATGTATCTCAGAGTTACTTTGGCCCAAATCTGTGTCTGATGTGTTTTCATTCTAAACCTATCCTTGTGCAAGGGAATAGTACACATTGTTTCCTTCCTTTCTAATAGCTTCAAGGGTGTTAATTACCATTAAATGTTGGTTACCTATTTTATGCCAGGCACCATGATTGATACTTGCTATACTTTATCTCATTTTATTCTCACAGGGATTCTATGAGACAGATGTCCTTATTCCCATTTTGCAAATAAGGAAAAGGAGCTCAGAGATAATAAGTAACTTGTCCAAGACCACACAGTAAGAAACCAAGACTGGATTTAAATCCAGGTCTGTCTAGGCATTTTCTTTCTACCAAATGCCAATTCCTTACATCTGAGCTAGGTTCATTTACCTCATTAACCTATATATTACCTCATTAACCTAAGTAACACAAAGTTACTTAAATTGATTAGTGTTAGATATCTTTATATCTATCAGGAAAAAGTTTATCTGAATGGAACTCATTATATAGTGTTTTACACATTCCAAATCATGACTATTATCTTCCACAGCTTAAAAAGTTATGTAAATTCAGTTATTTTCTGATTCCTATATTTTTAAATTTAAAATTTGACAAAAATCTAACCTTATAGACATCTTATAATGTTACTTTTATAAAGATTTATTAAAAGCCTAGGAAAGGTAATGGAGATTATGTTAACTATCTTTGTTTACACCTGAGTTTAGAATTCTGAGCTGTCACATTCAAGGAACTATTTATATAATATTTTTTGGGTTTTGACTAATTTATAGACTATAGAGAAAGCAAACTGGTTATCTTATATCACTTTATTAAAAACCTCTATTCCTGTAATTGATCAGTAGTACCGAACATGTTTATTAGGTATGTTCAATGACCAGAGTTGTGAAGTTATTAAGAAAATAAAAATTGATCATATATAGATAGATGGTTTGATAGAGAGGTTGAGGGTCATTGGTTTTTTTAGACTGGTCTCTTTAGTTCTAGAAGCAGGGTGCCCATATAGTTTATTATTCAGACCAAGACACTTTACGAATGAAAGGGGGCACAATTAATAATTATGCCAGGAAAACTGGTATGTAATCTGGGACTGTCCCAGGCAATTGGAACATGTGGTCATTCTATGTCTAAGTATAATAATACACTCTTTTTTTTCTTGTTATTTAGAAGGGAGAAAGCGTCTATGGGCCATTGTAGAATCCTGAGTCAAAGGGCTAGGTTAATTTAATGTGATAGCTAATTAATTGACAGCACACATTCTTAAAGTTTGTGTTGTGGAATTTAAGAAAAACTAGCAAAAATTTCATTCATAAAAAATTTAATGACTTAGTTTTTTAAAACATAAGAATTTCTGAGAAAACCTCTTTATATAGCACAAGTGATATTGCCCCACATATGTAGAAATCTTTTATTTATTTAAAACAATGTTATTTCTATTAAAAGAAGAGAACTTTATAAAACATAAATGGAGTTCCCCCACAAGGAGACATAAAATAGTTTTCTTTCAACAGTCAGAATATTTGTTTCTATTTTCCTAAGTTGAGAGAGCTATTTTATCTTTGGCTTTTTTTCCCCCTAACCTTAGTTTCATGATTTTGCTGATCGAAAGGACTGGGATGCATTCCATCCTACACTGGTGGCAGAAGGGCTTTTTGCGTTTGCCAATGTTCTGAGTTATCTTCGTCTCTTTTTTATGTATACAACAAGCTCTATTTTGGGTCCATTACAGGTAAGTAATTAAAATTTCTTGAAGAAAATTTGTTAAAACTACTACACCTTTTACTTGTCCACTGGAACATTGTTTTCTCATGATCTTAAAGCTAAACTTTGCTTTTGAAAATAGTTAACAGTTGAAAAGTCACAGCATGTTCATCTGCTTTGCTTCTGCCTGAATGATAATCCTTTGCTTTTAGATATTCCAAACTTTGTTAAGCTGTGGTCCGTTGTCCCTCTCCCCCGAGTTCATAGTCGTAGATTTATTTAAAATATAGTTATATTTCAGACAGTAGAGGAACATAAAATTTTGCTTTTTACCAAAATGAATTTCACATTTAAAGTTTTAAATGATAAATATAAGGGAGATGTTGTACAAACAGAATTCATACTTCATGATGATTTTGAAAATATGTAAGTTATATTTTAACAAAATACTCTTTTACTTTGCTTAATAAATATCAAATGTAATAAGTTGGAAAATAGAGTATTTAGAGCTAAAAAATTCCATAGAGCTTATGTAGTCCAACTTTATGATTTACAGTACTTTATAGTTAAAGAAATTGAGCTTTTATTTTTTCAAAGCAGTATGATTATTATACATGAGAGTCCAGGACTAAATTCTAAGTCTCTTTACACTAAAGAAAGGACTCATAATTGGTTGCATGTACCCCACAGATTTTAGTAGTTGATTGTTCTTGAAAGGTGGAGTCAGTTCTGCTTGGTGACCAGCTCTACATAATACTTTATTTTATAAGTCTGAAAACCTGAGCAATACTCATTTTTCCTTGTTAAGTCAAAATTTACTAACAATTTAGATTCTTTTTTGTATTTTTAAAGGAGATATTTTAAATAAGATGCATAATTACCTTCTCCAACAGAGATATGAAAACAAAATATGTAGGAAAAACCCCATTTGATTTGGCTTGTGCTGTCATCCTCCAAGAGTGTTTCCTGAAGTGTGACTCTCTCTTAGCCAAGTCCTGTGAGATGCTCTGACTGAAATAAGTTTGGGATGCACTGCATTCCATATAACCTCTTTTGGGAATTCACAGTGCACATTATCACATTAAAGCCTATGAGAAAGAAGGAAAGAAACTTGTTTGATCTTGTTCAAACTGTCATCACCTAAATTCAGTTAACATCATACCCATTTTTCATGAAATATGCTCAGGTCTCTTTTTTTCTCCAAAACATGGTTTGTGAAACACTGGTTTAGACTGTCTGTTATTTTGATTTAATTTTATCACTAATATTGTCTATAAATGTTTTAATCAAGAGTCCACAGTATTTCTATATGCACATTGTTTTCTTTGTTTTTTAGCTTATAACTGATGGTATCACTAAGTTTCTATACTGAAAATTTCTTTACAGATTTTTAAAACGAGTTAAAAAGGAAAAAGTATATTATTATTTCTTAGTAAATTATTTGTTTCTTTTTCTTAGAACTGTTGAGTCAGGTCTTCCTGACTTAATCTTTTCCCAAAAAAAACTATAGACATGTATACAAAAACTGCATAAGTGGGTATTTGTCTTTTTAGCTGTGGTGTGTGTTTTTCTCCTCCAGCAAGGTACTTTATATTGTTCTAATAGCCACAGAACTAGCAAATAATTTAAGTGAAGCTAACAAATATTTAGTGTACTCCTATTTTTTAAAAGGTCTACAGGTTAATCATAATATATGTTTAAATATTATGATCTAGTCCAGCAAATGATTTTTTAAAAAATTATCTTAAGGTATAATTTGCCATACAGTAAAATGTACACATCTTAACTGTATAGTTTGATGAGTTTTGCAAATATATAAACTTGTTTCGAGTGTGACTGGTTCTCATGGTGCAGGCTCCCTGCTCCAAGTCATTATATAAAGTCTGCATCCAGCAGGAAGAAGGGGAAAGGCAGAAAGCATGAGCCAGCTGTCTTTCTTTTTTTTAACAGGAGGACGATTATTTTTCCTCGAGGCCTACCAAATACTTCCACTTATAACTCATTGGCCAGAATTGGGTTACATGGCTGTTTGTATCTCTGAGGAGATGAGTACTTTTAATTGAGCATATTTCCCCCCAAGAAATCAAGGTCTGGTTAGTCAGAAAGAGGATGAAAAATAGATATTTAATAAGAATCTGTAGAGTCCTATCTTCAGGCTTTTACTTAAAAAATTTCTCCAATAAAGGTATTTGTTTTCCAGTATAATCTTATTGACATGACAGATTTGTATAACATATTGGTGACAAAGAACTCTAGAATAATTTTGTGCAGAAGATTCATAATACATTTTCTTCCATTTTGTTAATCAGAAGCAAGGAACTCAATTAAAAGAGTGATCCAGTTACAAATATAAAGCTAAAACAAATGCAAAAGGAAAATTGGCAATAAGTTAACCACTTTAGCTAAAGTGCAGCTTTTTTCCTTTACATAACATGCGATGTCAGATAATATTTTTATGTGATTACTGCAGTTGTTTGTTAAATTTATCTCCATTTACTAACATTTTTTTCCTTCCAAATCTTTGTAGATTTAGAAGCTGACAGACTTTTATTTTAGCTGGTTATATAACCTGCAGTAGGAGTCCAGATCTCTCCCTTAGTTAGAATGACTATAATTTATCATTCAAATAGAGACACTTTGGAGAATGAAAAGGATATTATTCATTACTAAGTTGGGACAACAGCTGTGAACTGGGACTGTACCAGGCAAAGCAAGCTCGTGGAATTATCCTGTAGTGGAATACCTAAAATGATCCTGATTCAGCAGTGATTGAATCCTTTATTCTATTACTTGAAATTTGTATGATTGTATTTGTTAAATTTCTGACATGTTGTAGGTAGACTTTGGAAGATGGCCTTCTACAATCGGGCCTTACTTTCTAGCCATTGCTCACTATACTCATCTCCTTATCTCTTCATGAAATACTTCTCCATCTGGGCCAAGACCAATCACTAATCTCACACAGGTCCTGTGCTTTCCCACTTCCTTGTCATTTTTTATGTTATTACCCTATTTAGAATGTCCCAGACCCGGGGTCCCCAACCCACAGGCCACGGACCGGTATCGGTCCACGGCCTGTTACGAACCAAACTGCACAGCAGGAGGTGAGCGGCGGGCAAGCGAGTGAAGCTTCATCTGCCGCTCCCCATCGCTCGCATTACCACCTGAACCATCCCCCCCACCGCCTGCCCCGTCTGTGGAAAAATTATCTTCCACGAAAACAGGCCCTGGTGCCAAAAAGATTGGGGACCGCTGTCCCAGACTATCCTCTGCTTGTTGAAACTTTACTTATTCATTCAATAAATATTTATTGAGTGCCTGATAGGTACTGGACACTGGGAATACTAAAATGAGTATGCTGCAGTCTCCTTTTAAAGAACTCACAGTTCACCGAGGATGACAAGCCAATGACAACATTTGGAATGGTAGATGCTGTAATAGAGAGCTCAGAGGAAGGGTACTCACGTCAGTCTAAGGCATCAGAGGAGACTTCCCAGAAGAGATGACACTGAAATTAAGCCTTAAAAGATGAGTTGAAAGGAGGTTGGCTGTAGGGCATTCCAGGGAGAGGGAACATGCACCAGCTTTAGTGTCCCCACCACTAGAAAATCTATTCCTACACTCGTACTCCCATGAGAATGAATTTCTCCATATGATGGACTTAGTACTTTGGACCTCTAATGAGCACTTCCTATAGCTAAGTCTTAATCATAAGACAATTTAAATTTAGCTTGTCCTAAATTATGTTATGTTGTTTCTACTAAATTAAAAATTCCTTGAGGATTGGGAATATATCTTCACTTTCTGGTCTGCACCTTATGCATTGCCTTGCCATAGTAGTTACTATGTTTGTTGAATTGAGTTGAAAAACTTGTTAGATGGGGTTAAGTAAATACAAGCACTGATTGGTCTGAGAAAACAAAAAAATCTGATGGAGAAATAGGGCTACATCCTAGCTGTTGCTGTACCTGCTTGTTCCCAATAATAACAGCAACTAACATTTATTGAACATTTCATGTGGGCCAGGCACTCTGTTATATGTTTTCCATTTATTTAACCCTCATCACAACCCTTGTTATTTTTTATTTTCATTTTACAAATGGAGGGTTTAAGGCTTAGGGAGAGAAATAGTTCACAGAACTATTAAGTGGCAGAGTCAAGAGCTGAACCTGCGTCGGTCTGACTCCAGAGGCCAGCCTGCTCTTTGAAGTTAGCTCTCCCGCTTTTTTGAATTCAGGATGCCAGCTAATCTACCTCAGCAGATGTAAGAGACATGATTGGGCATAAATCAGTAATGTTACATACTTCAACAACCAAAAAAAAAAAAGACACAATCTATAAATAATCGTGGTAATAGTAATATTAACAGTGAACATTTGAGTCCTTAACTGTGTGTCAGATACTGTTCTAAGATCTTTATTTACATTTATGACCTCATTCAATCCTCACAACCATTCGAAGAGGCAGACTCTTTTATTTACGTTTTGCAGAGGAAGCAACTGAGGCGTAGAGACATTAAGTAACTTGTACAAGGTCACACGGCTGTTGAGTAGTAGAACTGGGATTCCAGCCCAGGTGGTTTGGCTCCAGAGCTAATGGTCTTAACCACCGTGCTGAATTGCTTCTCAGAGTTTTCTTGAGTAATATGAGTCCCTCATTAACTTTTACTGTACAGTACTTCTGTTGGCAGGCTTTCATAATTTATAGATTTTTAAAATTCTTCTTCATTTATCCATGTGTGTCAAATGACTTACGCAGCCTTTAATACTGGTAGTTGGGTGATTAGACAAGAAGCGAAAGACAGGATCACACAGCTTGGTTCAGAATCTTGCTCCATAACTTACTGTTACCTCTTCTCTTGGAGTCTCAGTTTCTGTATCTGTTGTGAAGATTGAATGGGTCAGTGTATATCAGATGCACAGCAGAGTACCTGATGCATCATGGGCTTTACATAAACGTTTAGATCCACTCCTCCATTCCCTTAGAGTAGTGGAGGTAACTGTGACCGACCTGAAAAATAATACAAGAAAACTTGGAAAGTGAATGTAGTATGTGACACACGAGTGCATCCTTTATTCCTAGTGAATTGTTTGTTTTTATTGGATAATTATCAGACTTAGTTTAGTGGCCTGTATAACATAAATGGCATATTATTGTTGTTTGTAAAGTATTGTTCTTTGTGAGTAAAGAGTGATTTCAGGTGTTTTGCATTTTAGGGTATACTGGGGATGGATATTTTTTCTTGAAAGGAGTATGGAATGTCAGAGCTAGAGGGAAACTTAGAAGTCGTATAGTCTAGGGGTTCAAAAACTGGAGAGGCTGCAAGGATGGTGTGGGGAGCACATTTAACCTATATTCTCCAGCCCTGCCCTCAGAGATGCTGATTAAATAGTTTGGGGTGAAGTCTGACAAATTTTTAATAGCGTGTAGATGAGCAAGTCTGATGCAGCATGTGGCCATTTCTTTTATAGGTCAGGAAAGTAAGGCCCAGCTCACATAGTGTTAGAAAAAAGATGGTGCAAAATGTTAATTAACAATTACATCTTTTAGAATACATTTATTCGTGTATTAATTCAACAAGCCCTGCTGTGTAGGCAAAATGCATGAGAACTAAATATTTCTTAATTGTACCCAGCCCCAAATTTCTAATGGGAGAGCTAAGATACAAACCGCAAAGTGATGTTTTAGAAAAGCGCTTGCAAGGAGTCAGAAGCAAGAATTCAATTCCACCTTTGCCATCTATTAGTTCTTTCACCCTGAGCAATTCACTAAATCTCTCTGAGTTTCAGTTTGTCACTTGGAGAAATGGAGATAATGCTAGCCTTCCCCACCTTGCAGGATAAATAAAAATATGTGATACCTCTTGGAAAATGGTAAAGAGTTAGATAAAAGACATATAAAAAGTAGTTATGTATTCAGTATTTTAATTAATATGCCAGGCTCTGGAGCTTACTGACATTGTGCCTGCCCTTAAAGACTGCTAGAAGAGACAAACATAAAGTATAAAGTGAAGAATACTATTTTAGAGATTACATACAAAGGACTTGGGAGCATGACTGAGCGGGTGCTTGGAGAGAGTCAGGAAGTTTGAGTTGTCTGAGTTCTTTGTACATTTTGGGTATTAACCCCTTATCAGACACATCATTTACAAATATCTTCTCCAATTCGGTAGGCTGCCTTTTCACTTGTTGATGGTTTCCTTTGCTGTGCAAGAGCTTTTAAGTTTGAGTAGGTCCCATTTGTTTATTTTTGCTTTTGTTTCCCTTGCCTGAGGAGACATATCAAAAAATGTATTGTTAAGACCAATACCAAAGAGCATACTGGCTTATATTTTCTTCTAGGAGTTTTATGGTTTCAGGTTTTTGTATATGGTGTGAGAAGTTTGATTCTTTTGACACATATAAAGGGCATCTTGAGCATGAATGGCTTGATTAGATAGATGGATTATCTTTCCTACAGATAATTATGGGTTTTTCTGGAGAAAGATTTGGAAAAAGAATGACTGGAAGTTATTATTATTTCTTCCCTTTTGTCAGCCACTTTTATAATTGAACACTTAATATGCACCCTAATGATAACACCTCTTTCCTCTATCAGGCATTTAGCATGTTTTTGCTATTCTACATAGTGCTCTGTGTATGAGGTTTTTTCCTCTGTTAAATTATTTCCTAAGGATACATCTTCAGTAGTATTAACATATCAAAAGATAGGATTCTTATAGTGCCTCAGTATTTCTATTTCTTTATAAAAGGATGTGTTAATTTTCAGTCACACAAACAGTGTAAAAGCACACAAACAGTTCACCACGTTAATAGCTTTAGTGCTATCTTTCTTTGTTATACTATCTTAGTAGTTTTCTTTAATTTCCATTCTTCTGATTACTAGGAAAATATTTTTCTCTGTGTGTACTAGTGTTAACTTCTGTGTAAATTTCAGTATTAATTTTTAAACTACCATCTTTTTTTTATTACTTACTGTTGATATTTCTCAATTAAAACTACTAAGTAGTTTTAAATAAGTAAACATGTAAGAAAGCGTGATTGTTATTTTTACAAATAAATGAGCCTTATAATCTTTCTCAGACTAAAATTAATTTACTGCTTTTAATGTTTGCATTTCACATGAATGTTTCATTAGTGTGCTCTTCAAGCTAATGTTCACCTCAGCGATATCCACTGTAGCTAATTTTGGTTCTTCCATGTTATACAAGAACTAATATCATGTTTTTAAAAAACAAGTCCTGAAGTTTGTAATGTTCTCATTAAATATTGCTCATCTTGATATTGAAATTAAATTACTCTTATCTTTAAAACAGTAATATTAAATTAAGGCTTTTACTTTGGGACTAAATTTTTGAAATTAAAATTATAACAGCATACATGGTCACTCTTGGAAAACTTTATTTACCTTTAAGCTCACAGTGTCTAAATTTTCTTCAAATCCAGTCTTTTCTGTACTTACCTAAAGCAGTTATTGTACTCTTACTGTCATACATTATTAGGTTCTCTACTAACACGATACGGCTTTATTCTAAGCACTCACAATCTGAATAAATGATTTCTTTCCAAAGTGACCTAATAAAGCTATCATTGATTAAGAGAGAAATGTATTTCTTCTCTTTCTCACACATTTTGAGCTTTCTGGTTCTAAAAGTTTTCTGTTTCTTCCATCAGAATTTTGCAAGGGGGCCAAGTGAGGGAAGCATAAGATTTTGAAAAGAGCCACATGCTAGTCAAGTGCATAAAAGTCAGGCATAGTGGACCTCCCCACTCCAAGTCGCCGGGAGTACTAGCTTGTGCTGTGCCTCAAAATTTTAGCACACCTCTTCGACTTAATTAGCTGGCTCACTATAGTGGGCTGGAGGGGCTTGGCCACTTGCCTGCTGCTACTATTTTGTATCGTCGGTGATTGGCGTGTGTTATGTTGGCAGGCTCAAGGGAGTTCGGAATTTTATTTGAAGTTGGATTTCACTAATTATATATATTTGGCCTGGTTACATTTGAGGAGGGATTATTTCTAAACACTAATTTTTGTATCTTAAAAGTAATAAATGCATATAGCAAAGAAGATTCAAACCACACCCCTAGTCCTACCTCCCATAGATAAGCACTGTTAATGGTTTCTTGTGTAAACTTCCAGAAATTTCCTGTGCATATCAAACCTTATCTATATGAAAATATATATCTGACCTATCCTTTAAAAAATAGCTGTTTAATACTGTTGTGTACCCTGCTTTTTTGACTTAATGTTTTGTAGGCACCTTTCTATGCCAGCACATAGCACTTCATTCTTTTTAACAACAACATTTAGGATGTTCTAATTTTTTTTTCTACAGCACTACAATGAAAATCCTTGTATGTAATGCATCTTTGTGTACTTCCTGTTGGCTAAATTCCTAGGGATAGAATTTCGGGATCAAAGTGTAATGTTAAATTATTCTCCAAATTTGTATGCCAATTTAAATAACAAGAATTTATGAAAAGTACCTATTCCTCAGAATTTGAAAGAGTATTAAAGGAGAATGAAATTAGGCTTGAATAAAGCTCCCAGATGCATTACACATGTCTAAATTATGGTAGATACTCACATAAGTATTAGACCCTCTCATTTGACTTAACACATATAATATTTTCTTATAATAGACCCCAAATGAAAGAAAATTGATCACCTTGGCAAAAGAGATTAGGGCAGTCCTAGAGGGGGAAATGCTGTTCTTCAGGAAGTGGTTTAGAATTGGTTGCAAAAATCAAATGAAATACTTTATGTCCTAATGGTTTTATATTTGTAAACTTTGAGAAACTATAAATATAAGCATTTATTTCCCTTTAGGTTTTAGCAAAGAATTTTCCTTTCATCCCTTGCAAATTAGGCCTTTTCTTAAATCTCTATGTCTCTTCCTCTACCTTCATAGCAAAATTATCCTCTGCAGACTTGATCCAGATTCAAGGAATGTACCATTTTTGTTTGGCAACTGGATTTTTGATGTTTTGAAAGTGATGAAATATCTCAAACAGGTGGAAGAAAAGGAGTAGCCTTGTGGATCATATGTTTTCTTGCCTGGTCATTTAGTTTTTCATATTTTGTTTTCCTGATGATTTTAATGAATGCCTATGTACTGTATTCCACAGATTTCAATGGGACAGATGTTACAAGATTTTGGAAAATTTCTTGGAATGTTTCTTCTTGTTTTGTTTTCTTTCACAATTGGACTCACACAACTGTATGATAAAGACTATACTCCAAAAGAACAGAAGGACTGTGTAGGCATCTTCTGTGAACAGCAAAGCAATGATACCTTCCATTCGTGAGTGTCTTTTAAATTTTTAGTAAATGTATGTCTGTCTTTCTGTTGTGTTATGTATGAATTCATACCTACAGAACTAGAACTTCAAATTTTCTTTAAGAAATACGTTTTGAATAAGAAATACTTATTTTTCATGAATCATTTGATAGTCATCTTTACACATAGAATCTTAAATAATTAGTGGCCTGAGTTATTACATTGTCTCCTCGACTACAGTCTATCTTAACAGAGGAACTCTTGCATTTTGTGCACTCTTAGCATTTTGGGCAGGACAGTTCTTTGTGGGCCCTATATATGTATTGTGAGATGTTCCACGTCTCTGCCCTTCAAGTATTAATTGTCAGTGGCAATTCTCAGTCATTGTTACAACCAAAGCACTCTCAGATTTCAACACTTCTTAGGAGGTCATTAGGGTTGAGATTGTTAAAGCTTCAAGAACATTTTTTTTCTCTAATTTATTGTATCGGAAGGAATTGAGCAACCAGTTGTGAGGCAGACAAAATACCTCCCCACATTCTTAGATAAAATAATGGAGAAGAGGTGTAGAATTACACGTGCATAGAAAGGCTGGAGAAGCCTGGATGCCACTCATGAGGGGTGCAGGTACTGGCTTGCCCCCTGCTAGGGCAGATAGAGGTCTGCCCTAGTGCTGTCAGGTTTCCTGTGACCACCTTGCTGCTCTCCCCAGCCCAAACTAAGAGGATACCCCAGCTCTGCTCATTCCACATCACAGCATGGCACTGGATCTACGGCATCGAGGACCTGGCAAAAGACTCGTCCTTGTGACATAGGGGCAACCAGTCCTGGAGCGTAGCCCAGGTGGTGCGGCAGCTGCCATTGTTGGAGCTTACTCCAGCGGCACCCCAGAAGCAGCCCAGAGTTTTGACAGCAGCACAGCTGCTGGGTTTCCTGTGACCACCTTGCTATGTGCCAAAGCCCAGGCTGAGTGGATGCTCTGGCCCCACTCACTTCACGCCATAGCGCAGCACTGGATCTGGGGTGGCCAATACCAGGGAAAAGACACGACCATGGGCTGCTTGATCCACTCAGATCAAGAGAATTGATCTAAACAAAGATCATTTTAACAAGGAACTAGAAAATATAAAAAAAGACCCAAACAAAAATAGGCAATTCAATATCTGAAATAAAAAACACTCTGAATAACAGCCTAAGTGACACAGAAGAACACATAAGTGATCTGGAAGATAGAATAATGGAAATCACCCAATCAGAACAGCAGAAAGAAAGACAAATGAAAATAAACAAAAAAACAAAAGCAGTCCATTAGATCTCTAGGATAACATTAAACATACCAACATTCACGTAATAGGGGTTCCAGAAGGAGAAGAGAGAGAAAGAAGGGGATCAAAAATGTATTTGAAGAAATTATGGCTGAAACTTTCCCAAATCTGAAGAAGGAAACAGATATCCAGGTACAGGAAGCACAGAGGGTCCAAAACAAGATGAAACCAAACAGACCCACATCAAGACATATCATAATCAACATGGCAAAAGTTAAAGGTAAAGAGAGAATTCTAAAGGCATCAAGAGAAAAACAGTCATATACAAGGGAATCCCCATAAGACTATCAGCTTAGATTTCTCTGCAGAAACTTTGTGGGCCAGAAGGGAGAGGCTTGATATATTCAAAGTGCTGAGAGGAAAAAACCTACAACCTAGGATACTCTACCCAGCAAGATTATCATTTAGAATAGAAGGAGAAATAAAGAACTTACCAGACAATCAAAAACTAAAAGAATTCATCAATAGTAAACCTAAAAAATGTTGAAGGGTCTTTTCTAAATGGAAAAGAAGTAAGAATCTATAGGAAAGGGAAAATACCAGTAGGAAAGGCAGTTACATAGTAAGGATTGAAGATCACTTTAAAAAGCCAGTACATAGGTGAAAAGAAACACACACACACACAAAAAAGCAACTATAAATGCAGTAAACAGTTGAGAGATAAGCATGAAGATGTAAAATATGACATTAGAAACACAATGTGGGTGAGGGGGGTAAAAATGTAGATCTTTTAGAATGTGTTTGAACTTAAATGACTATCAGTTTAAAACAAGTAGATATAATTATGGGACAACATATATGAGCCCTATGGTAAACACAAATCAAAAACCTATGATAGATATGCAAAAACCAAAAAGAAAGGAACTCAAGCATACTACTAAAGGAAATCATCAAACCACAACAAGAGAGACAAAAAGAAGAAATGAACAGAAGAGAACTACAAAAACAACTGGAAAACAAGGAATAAAATGGTAATAACTGCATACCTATCAATAACTACTTTAAATGTCAATGGACTAAATGCTCCAATCAAAAGACATAGGGTGGCTGATTGCATGAAAACACAAGACCCTTCAATATGCTGCCTGCAAGAGACTCACTTCAGGGCTAAAGAAACACAGAAAAAGTGAGGGATAGAAAAAGATACTTCATGCAGATGAAAACGACAAAGAAGCAGGGAAAGCAGTACTCATATCAGACAAAATAGACTTTAAAACAAAGTCTGTAACAAAAGACAAAGACGAGCACTGTACAATGATAAAGGGATCAACACAAAAGAGGATGTTACACTCATTAACATATATGCACCCAATATAGGAGCACCTAAATTTATAAAGCAAGTACTAACAGACATAAAGGGAGAAATTGACAGTAATACAATAATAGTAGGGGACTTTAACCTCTCAGTGACATCAGTGGATAGATCATCCAAACAGAAAATCAGTAAGAAAACAATGTTCCTAAATGACACCATAGACCAGTTGAACTTAATTGGTATTTACAGGACATTCCATCCCAGAACAGCAGAATACACATTCTTTTCACGTGTATATGGAATGTTCTCCAGGATGGATCACATACTAGGCCACAAAACAAGCCTTAATAAATTTAAGAGAATAGAAATTATATGAAGCATTTTTTTCTGACCGCAGTGGTATGAAACTAGAAATCAACTATAGAAAGGAAAATGGGAAAAGAACAAACACGTGGAGACTAAATAACATGCTACTAAAAAACCAATGGGTCAATGATAAAATCAAAGAGGAAATCAGAAAATAGCTCAAGACAAATGAAAATGGAAACACACCTTTCCAAAATTTGAGGGATGCAGCAAAAGCAGTTCTAAGAGGGAAATTTATAGCAATACAGGCCTTCCTCAAGAAATAAGAAAAATTTCAAACAAATATCTTAATCTGCCACCTAAAAGAATTAGAAAAAGAACAAACAAAGCCCCAAGTCAGCAGAAGGAAGGAAGGAAGGAAATAATAAATATCAGAGTGGAAATAAATAAAATAGAGATAAAAAACAGAAAAGATCAATGAAACCAAGAACTGGTTTTTTGAAAAGATTAACAAAATTGATAAATCTTTAGCCAGGCTTACCAAGAAGAAAAAGCCAGCCTTTACCCAAATAAACAAAATAAGAAATGAAAGTGGAGAAGTAACAACCAATACCACAGAGATACAAAAAAATCATAAGAGAATACTATGAACAGTTATATGCCAACAAATTGGACAACCAAAAAGAAATGGACAAATTTCTAGAAACATACAGCCTGCCAAGACTGAATCAAGAAGAAACAGTCAATTTGAACATACTGATCACTAGAAGTGAAATTGGATTTGTAAAACAAACAAACAAACAAAAAAACCCCAGCAAACAAAAGTCCAGAATGGGATGGCTTCACAGGGGAATTCTACCAAACATATAAAGAATTAATACCTATCCTTCTCAAAGTATTCCAAAGAATTGAAGAGGATGGAACACTCCCAAATTCATTCTATGAGGCCACCATTACCCTGATACCAAAACCAGACAAAGACAGTACAAAGCAAATTACAGGCTAATATTTTTGGTAAATATAGATGCAAAAATCCTCAATAAAATATTTGCAAACTGAATCTAAAAATGTGTAAAAAGGATCATACACTATGATCAAGTTGGATTTACTCCAGTGTCACAAGGATGGTTCAACATATGCAAATCAATCAATGTTATACACAACATTAACAAAAGGTAGGATAAAAATCACATGGTCATCTCAATAGTTGCAGAAAAAGTGTTTGACAAAATTCAGCATCCATTCATGATAAAAACTCATCAAAGCGGGAATAGAGGGAACATATCTCAACATAATAAAGGCTATTTATGCCAAACCCATAGCCAGCATCACACTCAATGATGAAAAGCTGAAAGCTTTCCCATTAAATTCAGGAACAAGACAAGGATGGCCACTCTCACCACTTCTATTTAACAAAGTATTAGAAGTCCTAGTCACAGTGATCAGACAAGAAAAAGAAATAAAACATATCCAAATTGGAAGGGAAGGTGTAAAACTCACTATTTGCAGATGACATATTTTATATAGAAAACCCTAACGTCTCCACCCAAAGAACTATTAGAACTAATAAATGAATTCAACAAGGTTGCAGGATACAAGGTTAACATACAGAAATCTGTGTATGTTAATTAGTTTCTATACACTAATAATGAAATATCAGAAAGAGAAAGTAAAAAACCAAAATCAATCCGATTTAAAATCACGCCTAGCCATAAACTTAACCAAGGAGGTGAAAGACAGTACTCTGAAAATTATGAAACATTGATGTAGGAAATTGAAGATGATACAAAGAAATGGAAAGTTATCCCATGTTCTTGGATTGGAAGAATTAACATTGTTAAAATGGCCAAACTACCCAAAGCAATCTACAGATTTAATGCAGTCCCTATCAAAATACCCATAACATTTTTCACAGAACTAGAACAAATAATCCTAATATTCATATGGAACCAGAAAAGACCCTGAATTGCCAAAGCAATCTTGAGAAAAATGAACAAAGCTGGAGGTGTAAGCCTCCCAGACTTCAGACTATACTACAAAGCTACAGAAATCAGAACAGCATGATACTGTCACAAAAACAGATCAGTGGGACAGAATAGAGAGCCCAAAAATAAACCCATGCACCTTAGGTCAATTAATGTGTGACAAACAAGGCAAGAATATACAGTGGAGAAAAGACACTCTCTTCAACAAGTGGTGCTAGAAACACTGGACAGCTACACGTAAAACAATGAGATTAGAATATTCCCTCAGACCATATACACAAATAAACTCAAAGTGGTTAAAAGACCTAAATGTAAGACACGACACAGTAAAACTCCTAGAAGAGAACATAGGCAGAACACTCTTTGACATACATCATAGCAATATTTTTTTGTATCAGTCTCCTAAGGCAAAAGAAATAAAAGCAAAAATAAACAATGGACCTAACTAAACTTAAAAGCTTTTGTACAACAAAGGAAACCATTGACAAAACGAAAAGACAACCTGCAAAATGGGAGAAAATATTTACAAGTCATGTGACTGACAGAGGGTTAATATCTAAAATATGTAAACAGCTGATACAACTCAATATCGAAAAACAAACAACACAATCAGAAAATAGGCAGAAGACCTGAATAGACATATTTCCAAAGAAGACATACAGATGACTAACAGCCACATGAAAAGGTGCCTAACATCACTAATTATTAGAGAAATGCAAATCAAATCAAAAATATCGCCTCACACCAGTCAGAATGGCCATCATCAAAAAGTCTACAAATTACAAATGTCGGAGAAAACGTGGAGAAAAGAGAAACCTCATACACTGTTGGTGGGAATGTAAATTGGTGCAGCCACTGTGGAAAACAGTATGGAGGTTCCTTAAAAAACTAAAAATAGAACTGTATGATCCAGCAATTCCACTCCTTGTTATATATCCAGGAAAAAATGAAAGCACTAATTTGAAAAGATACGTGCACCCCAATGTTCATAGCAGCACTATTTACAGTAGGCAAGATATGGAAGCAACCCAAGGGCCCGTCGACAGAAGAATGAATTAAGAAGATGGGATATATATATTCCATCTTCTTAATCCATATAAATACACACACAATTTAATATTCAACCATAAAAAAGAATGAAATTCTGCCATTTGCAGCAATGTGCATGGACCTAGATAATATTATGCTTAGTGAAATAAGTCAGACAGAGAAAGACAAATACTGTATAATGTTACTTCTATGTGGAATCTAAAAAATAATACACATGAATGTATATGCAGAACAGAAACAGACTCACAGATATAGAAAACAAACTTGTGGTTACTAAAGGGGAGAGAGGGAAGCAGGGATGGACAAATTATGGGTATGGGATTAACAGATACAAACCACTATGTATAAAATAGATAAGCAACAAGGATATATTGTATAGCACAGGGAATTATAGCCATTATCCTGTAATAATTTATAATGGAGTATAATCTGCAAAAATACTGAATCACTATGCTGTACACCTGAAACTAACATAATATTGTAAATCAACTATACTTCAGTTGAAAGAAAGAAATAAAGGGAGGGAAAAAAAGAAAGACAGGTAATGGGATCATGTAGGACCTTGTTGGCCCTTGTATGGACTTCGGGCTGTTGAGCTTGGGAGCCATTTGAAGTTTTTGAGCGAAGAAGTGGCAAAATCTAATTAAGTATTACAGGATCATAGGCTGCTGTGTTGAGAAAAGACAGAGAAATAGTAAGAGATTAAACAGGAATAATTTATCTTCCTTTTGAGTTTGTTTCTTTGTTTAAAGTAAGGCATATCTGTGATGTTGGGTCCAACCTCAGTTACTTTATAAAATATTACTCCTGGGCTATCTATGTATTCTTTATGTAATGTTGATATAAATGAATTCTTTATTTTCGCTAATTAACTTAAAATTCCTTTTAAACAGAAATGTAATTGTCTTTACAGGTTCATCGGCACTTGCTTTGCTTTGTTCTGGTATATTTTCTCCTTAGCACATGTGGCAATCTTTGTCACAAGATTTAGCTATGGAGAAGAATTACAGTCCTTCGTCGGAGCTGTTATTGTTGGGACATACAATGTTGTGGTTGTGATTGTGCTTACCAAGCTGCTGGTGGCAATGCTTCATAAAAGTTTTCAGTTGATAGCAGTAAGTGTTCGTTCTTTTAAAAATTTTATATTCTCTTCAGACCATACCAAATGTATGTAGTAGATAAGGCAAAGATTTAAAAGAACTGAGAATGTGTCATTTAAAAATTAAATATAGATTTTTTTAAAAAATGTAAGTAATGTATATTAACTGCAAGTCTTGAACCAAATTTTTACCTACAAGGTGTGGAAACATTTGAACAATCTTGAACAATCTCTTCATACCAGCCCTACCGTGTGTGTGTGCACGTGTGCATGCCTATTCATTTCCTGTGTTGCTTTTTCACTTGCCTCTTATAGAATCATGAAGACAAAGAATGGAAGTTTGCTCGAGCAAAGTTGTGGCTTAGCTACTTTGATGACAAATGTACATTACCCCCACCTTTCAACATCATTCCTTCACCAAAGACTATCTGCTATATGATTAGTAGCCTCAGTAAATGGATTTGCTCTCATACATCAAAAGGCAAGGTTAAACGGCAGAACAGCTTAAAGGTAAGAAGTTAGATGGTTGAACTGCAACATGATAATTTTAATAATTACTAATCTCAGATGTTTCCTAAAGCGTAAATATGCAGGTTCCTAAGGGCTAAGACTTGTGTTGTTTTGTACAGGGCATTCTCTGCACTAATTTGTTGTGGTTATAAAGCAATTAGCAAAACAGCTTAAAAAAAAACAAGGGCTAAGACTTGTTTTTTTTTTCACTCCTGTATCCCTAATGCATAGCATAGTATTCTAACATAAAGTAAGGATTCAATAAATATTTATTGAAAATGAGAAAGAGAGCTGTGATTTTTTTTCATGAATTCTCATCTCACAGTTTTAAAACAAGGAAAATATTCAGAATACCTAGGCTGTCAGCATAAGAGTGACTCTTAGAGTCAATGCATATTTTTCTGGTTCTTCTTGGAAGTTGTTCAATACATGAATAATTCAATACATGTTGCTATAAGCCAGGAACTGGCAAACTTTTTCTGTAAATGACCGGATAATAAATATTTTAGACTTTGTGGGCTGTGAAAAAATTGTAGATTTTATGTGGGTAGTAATATAACAAGAGAGAAAACAAATTTCCACAAAATTTTTATTGATGAAAAACATATGAGAATAATTGAGTAATATTTTTTTTATAATACAGCTCTATTAATGAATGGAATTCCATTTTGGCGGGGAATAACGTTTTATTTATTTGGAGTTCAAAGTTAGTAGTCCCCATCATCAAATTGATTACCAAAGGTTCATCTGTAAAAGCTATTCTTAGCTCACAGGCCATCAGAAACAGGAAGTGGGTCATATTTGGCCTATGGGTCATAGTTTGCTAATCCCTACTATAAACTAAGGATCTTAAATCAAGGTAAGTGTACAGGTAAATGAATAAAACAAATATGCATGGCATGTTTCAAATGTGTTAAATATTATTTTGTAACATGTAGTGGCAAAAATATAGTCTAATAAAGCATTACAAGATATGTGTTTGTATCTGTAAATTTTTTTTTAAATCCACCTCATTTAAATATTTTTATGCACATTGTTAATATCATATTTTTTGTTTTGAAGGAATGGAGAAATTTGAAGCAAAAGAGAGATGAGAACTACCAAAAAGTGATGTGCTGTTTAGTGCATCGTTACTTGACTTCCATGAGACAAAAGATGCAAAGTACAGATCAGGCAACTGTGGAAAATCTAAATGAACTGCGCCAAGATCTGTCAAAATTCCGAAATGAAATAAGGGATTTACTTGGCTTTCGGACTTCTAAATATGCTATGTTTTATCCAAGAAATTAGCCATTTTCTAAATCACGTAGAGAATAATTTTCAATAATAAATCTGAAAGACTGCATTTGTATAACTTGCAATTAAATTAGTAAGATATATATTGAAATAAAGAATTATGTAAAAGCCATTCTTTAAAATATTTATGGCATAAATATATGTTATGTAAAATATGTATATATGATTGGTTTTTTTAAAACCCTCTGTGGCTTTTTGCAGTAATAAAACAGATTAAGTAGATAGATTTTGTTAGCATGCTGCTTAGTTTTCTTATTTAAACGGTGCTTAAATTTTTTTTCTCTTTCTGCTTAAGAAGGGCAGCGTTAGAATTGTAGTGACTATTGCCAGAAGGTTTTGTAAAAATGAAGATCAGCAAATGTGGACTGATCTCCTTCCATAGGGTACATTTGAGATATAGAAGTCTTGTTTTTTAAAATCTTTGTTTTAGGAGTTTACATATATAGTTCAGTATTTATTGTTTAGGAGTATAGGTTTACCTAAAACAGTAGTCTATTTTTTCTCTTTTCTTTTGTTATAATGTTAAGCAACAAAGATAAAGCCCTAATGAATGTTTGAATCTATTTGTGTCTATAAATTTAAATTCACCTCAATGTTTGTTACTGTAATATATTTACTTTTACATGGTTGTAATCACTTTATATTTTTAATTTTGCTTTTTTCACTTAATAGTATTTTATATATACATTTCCATGTATTGATAGAGTCCACGTATTTAAATTTTTATAGAATTATATAGTTTTTGAAAAATATAGTTAGTAGACTTTTCATTTTGTAGCTATAGAGTATTTGATTATGTTTATAAGTTTGCACAGCTACTTCTCTAAGATTAGGTATTTATTGGCTTTTAATTTTTTATTATCTTAAAAGTGATATAATTTTTTTTCAAGTTGGAGTGAATGTTCCTAGTTATAAAGCTAACCCAAAATAAGGATTTAGAAGGTATTTCTTTGTCATATATGGTCACAGCCTGTTTTGTCTGTGTAAACATTGGAAGACCCTTTAATGCAAGGATTTGTTTTATTTTTGGACTAAGGTTCTTGACCTTATATCTGAAAGTATTTTCCACAGAATTTAACATAGTTCTATAAACGGGACTTCATGCTTATTTGTGGCTCATTCTTGATGCTTAGGGTGAAAAGCATTGACTTTTTAAATTGGAGAATAAAGTATATATTTAAATTTTTTTCCTGTGCTCATGTGAGGGATATAGTTAACAGTTTTTCACAGGCTATTCCTTATTTATTCTTGCAGCATTTCCAGTTAAGAGGTTATTATGTATATAATTATCTTCTTAACTGAATGTCAGATGGTCTTAAGGCCACAGGGTGCAGGTAGCCCTTGGTCTATAAGTACCACCGATCCAGGGATCATTGTTGAAATATGTTAGTGTTGCGTTTCATCTTGCTTTTTACTTTTTATTTTTTAATTTCCAAATTGTAAGTGTTCCCTTTTTTGGGCAAATTCTTATAAAAATGTTTATTGTAAAGTTATATATTTTGTCTATGATGGGATTATGCACTTCCCAATTGGGATTTTACATCAGGGTTTTTAGTCATTCTAAAAAATATCTAATTATTAAATCAAAATATTTATAGAGTGCCTACTGTATGCATGAGGTTACGAGGTATATTTTGAATGACAACATATTGTAAGAAAAAAGGTAAATAAAACTTGACATTAGATTATAAATTGACAGAGTTTGTTCACTGTATTATTGTATACTTTTATACTTTTTATTGAGATATAATTCACATATCATAAAATTCACTCTTTTAAAGTATACAGTTCACTGTTTTTTTTTAAATTATGGCAACAAAGGTCTAAAATGCAAAGCATCAACATCAGACCCCTTTGTACCTCTTCCTGCCTCTGGTGGCAATGATATTTGACTCTTTTAGCTATTTCTTCTTATATTTGTAAATACCATATTTTGAAATAATATGTCTATACAAAGACCTGTATGTAAGTGTTTATAGCAGCTTTGTTCACAATCCCAAATTGAAAACAACCAAATGCCCATGAACTGGTGAACGGGTAAGGAAATCGTACATCCATACAATGGAAATCTACTCAGTGATAAAAAGGAATTGTATCAGTCAGAGTTCAATCAGAGAAGCAGAACTACTAGGATATTGGCAGGCACATATGTTTGTGTGTACAGTGATTTGTTTACAGGGATTTGACATTACACAATCGTTGGAGTTGCTTAAGCAGTCTCCGAGGCTGTTGTTTTTGCATCTAATACTGGAGCTTGAAGTTCACCAGGTTGTTGGAAGAGGAAAATAGGTGTCAGGTGGAAGAAATGCGGATAAGCTGGAACCCATGAGGACGGTCTGAGACCCTTGTCACTTGTCACTGTCTCCAACCTTGATGATGTGGGAATCCTGTGGGAGAAGTTACCCTTTGCCACATTGCTAAACACACCTAGCCCAGAATTAGAGAAACTGAAGGACAAGCCAAGGAAAGGTGGAATGATTAGAGTCCTGGCCGCTGCCCTTCACCAGTAGGTTGAGCCAGCAGATAAGTTTCAACGTGTGTAAACTATGAAAGTGCCTGCAAAAAAACCCCAAACGGCTGCTGCTCCGTTTCTGCCCTCCAAATTTCACACTGAAATGTGTCTTGTGCCCACCCTACCTAGAAGCATACATGGGAGAGAATTCTGGGAAACATAATTCAGCCTACACAAGTTGACACAGGAACAAACTAGTGAAATATTTGCAGTAACACAGATGAATCTTAAAAGTACTATGCCAAGTGAGGACACTCGTCACAAAAGGCTACACACACTGTGTGATTCCATTAATATGACATTCTAGAAAAGACAAAACTATAGAAACCAAAATCAGATCATTGGTTACCAGGATATGGTGGGAAGAGAAGATTGATTGCACAACTCATCAAACTATACATTTAATAGGGTGAATTTTAATGTATGGAAATTATGCTTCAGTAAACCTGACAAAACTACATAATGCTACAACATACTAAAATAAAGAACTAAGAAAAACGCTGGAGTAGCAATTCCCATATCAGACAAAATAGACTTTAAATTAAAGACTATTACAAGAGACAAAGAAGGACACTTCATAATGATCAAGGGATCAATCCAAGAAGAAGATATAGCAATTGTAAATATGCACCCAACATAGGAGCACCTCAATACTTAAGGCAAATGCTAACAGTCATAAAAGGGGAAATCGACAATAACGCAATCATAGTAGGGGACTTTAACACCCCACTTTCACCAATGGACAGATCATCCAAAATGAAAATAAATAAGGAAACACAAGCTTTAAATGACACATTAAACAAGATGAACTTAATTGATATTTATAGGACATTCCATCCAAAAACAACAGAATACACTTTCTTCTCAAGTGCTCAAGGAACATTCTCCAGGATAGATCATATCTTGGATCACAAATCAAGCCTTGGTAAATTTAAGAAAACTGAAATCATATCAAGTATCTTTTCTGACCACAATGCTATGAGACTAGATATCAATTACAGGGGAAAAAAACTGTAAAAAATACAAACACATGGAGGCTAAACAATACGCTACTAAATAACCAAGCGATCACTGAAGAAATCAAAGAGGAAATCAAAAAATACTTAGAAACAAATAACAATGAAAACACAATGACCCAAAACCTATGGGATGCAGCAAAAGCAGTTCTAAGGGGGAAGTTTATAGCAATACAATCCTACCTCAAGAAACATCTCAAATAAACAACCTAATCTTACACCTAAAGCAATTAGAGAAAGAAGAACAAAAAACCCCCAAAGTTAGCAGAAGGAAAGAAATCATAAAGATCAGATCAGAAATAAATGAAAAAGAATTGAAGGAAATGATAGCTAAGATCAATAAAACTAAAAGCTGGTTCACTGAGAAGATAAACAAAACTAATAAACCACTAGCCAGACTCATCAAGAAAAGAAGGGAGAAGACTCAAATCAACAGAATTAGAAATGAAAAATAAGTAACAACTGACACTGCAGAAATGCAAAGGATCATGAGAGATTACTACAAGCAACTCTATGCCAATAAAATGGACAACCTGGAAGAAATGGACAAATTCTTAGAAAAGCACAACCTTCTGAGACTGAACCAGGAAGAAATAGAAAATATGAACAGACCAATCACAAGCACTGAAATTGAAACTGTGATTAGAAATCTTCCAACAAACAAAAGTCCAGGACCAGATGGCCTCACAGGCAAATTCTATCCAACATTTAGAGAAGAGCTAACACCCATCCTTCTCAAACTCTTCCAAAATATAGCAGAGGGAGGAACACTCCCAAACTTATTCTACGAGGCCACCGTCACCCTGATGCCAAAACCAGACAAAGATGTCACAAAAAAAGAAAACTACAGACCAATATCACTGATGAACATAGATGCAAAAATCCTCAACAGAATACTAGCAAACAGAATCCAACAGCACATTAAAAGGATCATACACCATGATCAAGTGGCGTTTATCCCAGGAATGCAAGGATTCTTCAATATACGCAAATCAATCAATGTGATACACCATATTAACCAACTGAAGGATAAAAACCATCCGATAATCTCAGTAGATGCAGAAAAAGCTTTTGACAAAATTCAACACCCATTTATGATAAAAAGTCTCCAGAAAGTAGGCATAGAGGGAACTCACCTCAACATAATAAAGGCCATAGATGACAAACCCACAGCCAACATCATTCTGAATGGTGAAAAACTGAAACCATTTCCTCTAAGATCAAGAATAAGACAAGATTGCCCACTCTCACCACTATTATTCAACATAGTTTTGGAAGTTTTAGCCACAGCAATCAGAGAAGAAAAAGAAATAAAAGGAATCCAAATCAGAGAAGAAGAAGTAAAGCTGTCACTGTTTGCAGATGACATGATACTATACATAGAGACTCCTAAAGATGCTACCAGAAAACTACTAGAGCTAATCAATGAATTAGGTAAAGTAGCAGGATACAAAATTAATGCACAGAAATCTCTTGCATTCCTATACACTAATGATGAAAAATCTGAAAGAGAAATTAAGGAAGCACTCCCATTTACCATTGCAACAAAAAGAATAAAATACCTAGGAATAAACTTACCTTAGGAGAAAAAAGACCTGTATGCAGAAAACTATAAGACACTGATGAAAGAAATTAATGATGATACAAACAGATGGGAAGATAATACCATGTTCTTGGATTGGAAGAATCAACATTGTGAAAATGACCATACTACCCAAAGCAATCTACAGATTCAGTGCAATCCCTATCAAACTACCAATGGCATTTTTCAGAGAACTAGAACAAAAAATTTCACAATTTGTATAGAAACACAAAAGACACAGCCAAAGCAATCTACAAATTCAGTGCAATCCCTATCAAACTACCAATGGCATTTTTCACAGAACTAGAACAAAAAATTTCACAATTTATATGGAAACACAAAAGACACAATAGCCAAAGCAATGTTGAGAAAGAAAAACAGAGCTGGAGGAATCAGGCTCTGTGACTGCAGACTATACTACAAAGCTACAGTAATCAAGACAGTTTGGTACTGGCACAAAAACAGAAATATAGATCAATGGAACAGGATAGAAAGCCCAGAGATAAACCCACACACATATGGTCACCTCATCTTTGATAAAGGAGGCAAGAATATACAATGGAGAAAAGACAGCCTCTTCAATAAGTGGTGCTGGGAAAACTGGACTGCTACATGTAAAAGAATGAAATTAGAACACTTCCTGACACCATACACAAAAATAAACTCAAAATGGATTAAAGACCTAAATGTAAGGCCAGACACTATAAAACTCTTAGAGGAAAACATAGGAAGAACACTCTTTGACATAAATCACAGCAAGATCTGTTTTGATCCACCTCCTAGAGTAATGGAACTAAAAACAAAAATAAACAAATGGGACCTAATGAAACTTAAAAGCTTTTGCACAGCAAAGGAGACCATAAACAAGATGAAAAGACAACCCTCAGAATGGGAGAAAATATTTGCAAATGAATCAACGGACAAAGGATTAATCTCCAAAATTTACAAGCAGCTCGTGAAGCTCAATATCAAAAAAACAACCCAATCCAAAAATGGGCAGAAGAGCTAAATAGACATTTCTCCAAAGAAGATATACAGATTGCCAACAAACACATGAAAGAATGCTCAACATCACTAATCATTAGAGAAAGCAAATCAAAACTACAATGAGCTATCACCTCACACCAGTCAGTATGGCCATCATCAAAAAATCTACAAACAGTAAATGCTGGAGAGAGTGTGGAGAAAAGGGAACCCTCTTGCATTGTTGGTGGGAATATAAACTGATACAGCCACTGTGGAGAACAGTATGGAGCTTCCTTAAAAAACTAAAAATAGAACTACCATATGACCCAGCAATCCCACACTGTTCATTGCAGCTCTATTTACAATAGCCAGGACATGGAAGCAACCTAAGTGTCCATCGACAGACGAATGGGTAAAGAAGATGTGGCACATATATACAATGGAATATTATTCAGCCATAAAAAGAAATAAAAATGAGTTATTTGTAGTGGATGGACCTAGAGTCTGTTATACAGAGTGAAGTAAGTCAGAAAGAGAAAAACAAATACCATATGCTAACCAATATATATGGCATTGAAAGAAAAAAAATGGTTCTGATGAACCTAGGGGCAGGACAGGAATAAAGATGGAGACATACAGAATGGCCTTGAGGACACAGGGAGGGGGAAGGGTAAGCTGGGAGAAGTGAGAGAGTAGCATTGACATATATACACCACCAAATGTAAAATAGATAGCTACTGAGAAGCAGCTGCATCGCACGGGGAGATCAGCTCAGTGCTTTGTGACCACCTAGAGGGGTGGGATAGGGAGGGTGGGAGGGAGACACAAGAGGGAGGCGATATGGGGATATATGTATACGTATAGCTTATTCACTTTGTTATACAGTAGAAAGTAACACAACAATGTAAAGCAATTATACTCCAATAAAGATGTTAAAAAATAAAGATGTAGTATATATATACCACATGTGTGTGTGTGTATATATATATATATATATATACACATATATCCAGATATATTGGAATATTACTCAGCCATAAAAAAAATGAAATACTGCCATTTGCAGCATCATGGATGGACCTAGAGAATGTTATTCTTAATGAAATAAGTCAGAGAAAGACAAACACTATATGATATCACTTATATGTGGAATCTAGAAAAAAAAAACATATCTATATACAAAACTCGTAGACATAGAAAACAAACTTATGGTTACCAAAGGGGAGACGGATGAGGGAGGGACAAATTAGGAGTATGGGATTAACAGATAAAGACTACTATGCATAAAACAAGCAACAAGGATTTACTGTATAGCACAGGGAATTATATTCAATATCTCGTAATAATCTATAATGGAATATAATAAAAAAAATACTGAATCACTATGTTGTACACCTGAGGCTAACACAATATTGTAAATCAACAATACCTCAATGAAAAGAAAGAAAGAAAGAAAGAAAGAAAGAAAGAAAGAAAGAAAGAAAGAAAGAAAGAAAGAAAGAAAGATAGAAAGAAAGAAAGAAAACTAAGAAAATAACAGTGGAATTTTATGATTTATTACCACTCTAGAAGAAAACAGTGCTTGAATATGCAAGTCGGTAGCCCATTAGTAACATAACACAGTCACGTGAAGTATGGTAGTAAATGCCAGGGTGAAGAATTTTGTATTTTTCAAAATTTATGTTAGCAATTCTAGATTCTTTGCTATTTCATTTAAATTCTGGAATCTGCCTGTCAGTTTCTACCAAAAAAACCTTGTGGTGATTTTGATTGGAATTGCATTGATATTGAAATTTTTCTTTTCCTTAGAAAATACATTTATAAAATAACAAATAGGCAGAGGTTATAGGCTGTAGGGAGTCTAATTATTCAAAATTACACTAAGAAAATATTAACAGTACCAGGGGCAATGGCTGCTGTGGATTTCTCATTTGTAAGTAAATTTGTTAGCTTTCTGGCATCACTGCCCTGTGGGTAAATATGTTGTGTTTCTTGAAGACATATTTAGAATTGCCAGTGACAGTGTTTGTCTTCATTTGGTCATTTCACACTACTTTCTTCTTTTCCTACTCCCCCTGCCTCCAGTTTGAAATACGTGCTTCAAATATGGAACTCAAAAGTAGGAAAAATTTTATGTGTTAGTTACATGGTTTAAAATAACCATCTTTAAGAGACATGGTTTCTGATGTAAATTAAATTACAGTAGTACAAGAGGCAAAACAGCATGGTTGGGTAGGAGGTAAATGTATGTTTCAAAAAAGAACTGTTTCAGCCAGATAATGACAGGTTTCTTCATCCTGCTACCAGCGATCTAGACGTTTCTCTCTGTCTCTCTCCATTAGTAAGACTATTTGATCAATCCTTTCAGTTTTAGATAAAATTATTCTAAGATAGTAAAACTATCAGGTGCCATTTGAAAAGGGTTTTGAGGAAGAAAATGTACTAGCCACCCCATTAACTCATTCAGAAATTAAATTAATTTGGGAGATGATTCAACTCCATATTTTAAAACTCATTTCCCCCATTTTATATTTCAGTAGAAATAGCAAGCACATTGCTTGTTTTAACACAGAGGGTTTTTTCTTTTCTTTTTTTTTTAAGGTACAAAACTAAACTAAGCATAGGAAGGGGCAGTTCTTTTATTCTCTGTATCCTCAGCTTAAGTATGTTGTTGATATTAAATGACACAAATTTGTTAAATGAAAATTTAGCCATTATCTGTTTGTGTAAATATCCTGGAAATGATATCCAGTCAGATACCCTTCTAACAATTGCAATCTCTGAGTCTTATTCCATCAAATTGGATTGGAAGAAAACTTAGATCACCTACTTCAACCTTCTCATTTTATAGGAAAGAAAACTGACATTTTAAGTAATTTGTCCAGGTTGTACAATGACTGACTTGAGATCTTGAGCTCAATTTACTATTTGTGTTGGGAAAGATAGATCCAAACACTTTGGTTTTTTGAATGAATTTCTCACTGTAGTTTCATCTTGGTCAGAGAACAGAACTTAAGATGTCCAGTCCCTATTTTCTAAATGACTAGTTTATTAAAGACTTTAAGTTTATGACCAAGGTCAGAAGCAGAGACCAGTGAGATGAGCAAGAGACAGAGGGAAAGGATGCACAGTGGGGTAGTAAACATAAATAAAAAAGGAAGAGTCAGTCTTAGAAAATAAACAAGCCAGGCCATGGAGGGACCAAGGGTTTAGAATGGAGAAAGTGGTTAATTTTATTTTTGTGCTACTTTATATCTTGATCAGTTTGGTTATTCAAGAATCTGGAAACAGTTGAAGACCTATACAGGATCTCAGAAAGAATCCAATTCAACTTTATCATTTTATGGATAAGGAAACTAAGGTTCCCCAATGCTGCACTGTGAAGGAGAATCCAAGTCTCTCCTCATCCAGGAGGCTCTTCATTGTATTATGTTACTATTAATACAAATTTCTTGTTCGTGAGATAAATTAATCAGCTTTATAAAGTCATACATTAAGCTTGTAATTTTTCTTTATAGGTTTCCATACTTAAAAACGCACTGTTTAAAGCAGAAACTAACACACCATTGTAAAGCAATTATACTCCAATACAGATGTTAAAAAAAAAACCTCACTGTTTAAATCTAACTTAATGTTGGTATCAGAATGCCACAGGGACAGCCTTCAAGCAAAAGATACTGTTTCAAATTTATATCTAATTAAATTTTAGCCTTTTTAAACCTAATTGTTGACTCAGGGAAGAAGTAAATTACAAAAACAAAGTCAGAATTTTACATAATAACTTTAAAATCCCTCAGAAAAACTTCTGTGTATGTCCCAGAGCTGCCCCATCTGAATCCCTAATTCTGTACATCCATGTACACCCCCATAGTTTCTATGTTAAAAAGAGGCTGTTAGCGTGTGAATAATGACCCTCATGTACTTAATTCAAGATGCTTAATTATAAATGATAAAATAATATTTATATCTTGTTTTGGGCTAGGGCTAAGAGACAAACTTGTGAAACTATTAATTCTAATCACCTGCAGGTTGCTTCAGGTTTTCTATTTGGATAATCACATCATCTTTGCATAATAGTCTTGTTTCTTCCTTTCCAATATCATTTTTTCTTTTTCTTGACTTACTACACTGACCAGGCCCTCCAGTACAATTTTTAATAGAAATGTGATTTCAAGCATTCCTGTCTTATCACTGATCTTAAAGGAAATGCTTTCAATACTTTACCATTAAATATAAGATTTGCTGCAAGTTTTCTTCTCAACTTAAGGAAGTTCCCTTCTATTCATAGTTTGCTCAGGGTTTATTTTTGTCATGAGTAAATGTTGAATTATATCAAGTGCTTCTGCATTACTAAGATCAAATTATTTTTCTTCTTTAATCTATTGTGAATAGGGCTTAACAGAACCTTTACCCATTAAAAGATGATCTTTGCTTAACTCTAGCTTAGTTTACCTAGTAATCTGATAATATAGTATGTCAACTATGTTGCTAGGCAAACTTGTTTCTGGTAAAAATGATCCCTGATTGGTAAATTGCTTTGGATTGGGAGGAATTCAATCCAGTATAAGTGAACTAGAAATACCCGATAGGGGAGCCAGAGCTCTGGGCTTTCCTGAGTGTGTAACTCTTATAACCAGGTGTGTCATCTATGAGGCGTCTGGGAGCTGGGCTTATGGAGTTGTTACAAGAGTTACTGGCTTCTGTGGAGATGCGACCTTTAAACTGGGGTGTCTACATCCATCTGGCATGAATCTTGTCTCCTGGCATCTGAGACTTTATCTAGGGAGGCAAAGAAAACAGCTCGTGGATAGCTGGTATGAACTGCTGCCAGATGGCTGCAAAGACTCCCAGAGAAGAAAGTGTGACATTGTGCCATTAAGCTCTGGTCCCTGTGCTATACAGTATCTTTCTGAGGATATTGGTACCAAGGAAGGCCTGTGATACTGTTAAGTCTGGATGTTTAGCTGCCCCTAAGACTCCCTAGTTCGCATTGCAGTTCTATTAATGCAGTGAAGTATAATCATTGATTTTCTAATGTTAAATTAATCCAGTATTTCTGGGATAAACCCAACTTGATTGTCACCTATTTGGTTGGTTTGCTGGATTTTTTTGGATAATATTTTGTTTAGGGGTTTTGCACCTATGTTCAGAAGTAAAATCAGACTAGTGGTTTTAGATCCTATTGTCTGCTAAAGTTGTGATATTAAGATTATATTAACCTCATAAAAAGAATTGCTGAGTGTTACTTCTTTGTTTATACTCTGGAATAGTATACGTTAGATTGGCAGTGTTTGTCCCTTAGATGTTGGTAGACCTTCTAAGTAAAACTGTCTGGACCTGGGGTTTTATCTGAAGAAAGTTTTAAAATTAGGATTGAATTTCTTTAATGGTTATAAGACTATTTAGGTATTCTATTTCTCTTTGAGTCCAAGTGATAAGTCCTCACCCCCTGGCCATGAATTTGTCCACTTCATCTAAATTTCCAAATCTTCTGACATAAATGGCTCATAATATCCTCTTAACTGCTTTTTGAGAGTGTGTAACATCTGTTGTAAGGTCCCTTTTCATGCCTAAATTATTTTCTTGACCTTTTTTACTTTTTTTCCTTGCTTAATCTCGTCAGTTTTGTCAATTATATGAGTCATTTGAGAGAACCAATTTTTTATTTTGTTAATTTTCTCTATTTATGGTTCTATTTTACTCAATTTCTGCTTGTATGCTTATTTCCTCCAATTTTTAGAAGTGTATTCTGTTGTTCTTTTACTAACCTCCATAATTTGTATCAGTCACAAAATATTTTTCAGTCTTTCTTTTAGAATATTAACATTTAAGGATATAAATTGCATTCCACACACTTTAAAATTCAGTGTTTCTATTATTGTTCAGTTTTTAATATTTTCTATTTTCCATGACAGTTTCCTTTTGATCACGTGTTACTTAAAAGTACATTTCTCAATTTCTAACATCAGGGGTTTTTTTCTTATTTTTTTAACTATTGTGTACTTTGTGTTATTAATTTCTAATTATTCATTGTTGCTAGAGAAGGATGTCTGTGCGACACTAGTTCTTTAAATGGGATTCGTTTCATGGTGCAGTAAGTGGTCAAGTTTTGAAGTTGTTCCATACTGAGATTAAAAATGTAATTTTTAATTACAGTTGTTCCATACTGAGATTAAAAATGTAATTTTTAATTACATTTTTTGGGAATGTAATTTTTTGGGAATTTTGGGGAATTCCCTGGCGGTCCAGTGGTTAGGACTCTGTGTTCTCATTGACAAGGGGCCAGGTTTGATCCCTGGTCGGGGAACTAAGATCCCACAAGCCGCGTAGCATGGCCAAAAAAAAAAAAAAATGAGCTTTTGGTTCTGTTTTATGTCCATCAGGTAAATCTAGTTAACTGTGTGGTTCAAATCTATATCTTTTCAGCTCGGTGCTTTGTGACCACCTAGAATGGTGAGATAGGGAGGGTAGGAGGGAGAGAGACGCAAGAGGGAAGAGATATGGGGATATATGCATATGTATAACTGATTCACTTTGTTATAAAGCAGAAACTAACACACCACTGTAAAGCAATTATACTCCAATAAAGATGTTATTAAAAAAAAATCTATATCTTTTTTTTGTTTCTTTTAAATCTGCCAATTACTGTGAGAAGTGTGTTAAAATCTCCCACTATGATGGTGAACTTGTCAATTTCCATTTATACTATGCCAGACTTATATATTTTGAAGCCTATATTATATTGAAGGATAAAATATATATTTTAGTTACATATCTTTCCATGTTATTAGCTGCATGCAAATTTTAGAATTGTTATATCTCCTTGTAACCCTCTTCATCTTGAGAAATACCTTAAAGTCTATTTTTTTCCCTAATATGAATAAAGCCACTTCAGTCTTGTTTTGGTTAATATTTGCCTGGTATATTTATGTTTTTCTATCCTTGTCTTTTCAACTTCTTTGTGTCCTTATGCTTATGCTTCTCTTTCAAATAGCATATTGTTGTATTTTGTTTTTCTAATCCAGTCTGATAATCTTTGGCTTTTAATTTTTTTGTCTAGTTATATAAATTGGAATTATTGATACATTTTCATTTCTACCAGCATGTTATTCTGTTTTCCCTTATTTCACTTTCTTTAATTTCTTACCTTTTTTTCTCTGCTATTTTAAAATAAAATTTCAAACTCAGTATTCTTTTATGGTTACCCTAGATATTTTAATGTAAATCCTTAAGTTATCAAATTAATCAATATTTTTATCCTTCTCTTTTTCAATATAAAGGGCTTAGAACACTTAGGTCAAGTCTTTTTTTTTAATGTTTGTTTTCCACATGAACTTACTATTTTTTCAAATTTGTTTGCATGCATATAAATATGTCCATGCATTTAAGCAAAAGAATTTTCTGGTTAATATTAGTTAGCTCATATTAGAGCTTCCTGATTAGTAGCTGTTTTATTATAGGGCTTTTCTTTAAAGAAGATTTTGTCATTAGTTTATTTCATTTAGTAGTCCAGAAGGTCTAATGGGAGCCTGGCAGCACTTTCCTATGGAAAGGAAAAAAAGAAGGTAACTTTCTTCCAACTAAGTTTAACCTTCAATCAAGTAAGTAATATGACAGAATTTAAGATTTGGGAACTTTGCAAGATTCTTATGTTTTTGTTATAGGAATTGAATTGAATTCAAAGGATGAAAATTAAGCTAGCAGGACCCCGTGAAACACATCAGAGAGTCTGGTTTATCATTTTGAAATTTGTTTTGTGGTGGTTTAGTACGGTCACCCATTTGTTGGTTACATGTATTTGATTCCCCAAGTACAAATACCTAAAAACAAAACCAAAACTTTATCAACTGTTCTTTAAAAAGAAACAAAAAATTTAAAAGAAATGATTCCTAAAAGAGAAAATAATATGGGACTCCAGAAGTCATCTGGTCTAACTCCTTCAATTTATAACTAAGGAAACTGAAGTTCAGTTAAAATAAATGATGTAATAAACAGAAAAGAAATTAAGGGATGGTTGTTGGACCAGAAAGAGCCATGCCACTATTTAGTTTATGTCTGTTTTGAATAATTGAATTAAAAGCCAAACCATTGCCATCTGTTATTAACCACTAAAGCCCATCAACAGTTGTAAGTCTTGTGTCAGAGATGCCAATGGTATGAATACTTTGGATAACTTTTTACTTTACTGTGACTCCAGCCCCCACTCAGAAACCCATGGAAGTCTTTTCACTGGTTGTGCAGGAGGCTGATGGCTGCAAGCCTGCTGCCCTAGTGCACCTATAAGAAGGTTCTACTAAAAGAGAAGACATGCTAAAATCTTTAGTAATCACCCCCAAAGTCCCACAACATGCATTCTTGAAAGGTACTGATTTTTCGAGAGAAGTTTGGAATCCATCAGGATTCCACAGTTACATCCTGGCTGGGTACAGCTGTCCTGTGCCCTCAGCCGGTTGAGAGGGCTTTTTTCTAAAAGGTGGCACTGGCCAGGGAAGCCACCCACAGGCTCCTCTAGTTCATTCACTTCCTCAAGCTGGTGAGTTCTCTGGTACTGATGGGCATCCTGGTGGGAGAGTTTAGGAATGATTCCTGACCCTGCCAACCAGCCCCCATTCATTGCTTTCTTGTGCTCCCTCAGCTGCCCAAACAGGATTCTTCCTTTTGAACTTCTATTTTCTGCTCTTTGAGGGTCTGGTCACTTCTAGAGCTGGGAGTTATTGTTTTCACCCAAAAGAATATTTTCCCTTATTTCTAAAACCTTGCTTCAACTATGAGAGACCTTGTGACCCAAGCCTGTGTTTATCCCTAGTATTCTTTCTACCTTCCTTGGATAGGGATGGTTGTCCCCTCTTGTGCAGCTCCTGGCCCGCAACCTCCTGAGGGCTGGTTGCCACAATCATTGCAGGTACTGCTGCCTTTTAAGCAGCTCTGTGCAAACGATGGGAACCCTTTCACAGTTCTTCCCTTACTGAATGAGAAGAGGTCTTTCAAAGGCAATGGCAGAATGCATCCCAGCTGATACAATCTCGTCCAGTTAACTAGGGATTAGCAAGATAGGGGTGTCAGGCTCACTTCTAATTTCAAGTCCTATGAAACAACTAATTATGATTTAGGCTAGGAAAACAAAGACTGAACTCTGCAAGAGAAGAGGGTTTTCCTCTGGAGCAGAGAAGGCCTCTTCTAGTGGCAGTGAGGGCACTGGGTTTAGAATTAGGACTTCTGAGCTAGATTGCCTGTTCTGTCTCTTGGGAGATGTGTGCTCTGCACAAGTCACTAAATATACCTGAGCTTCCATTTCTATCACAAAACGAAGGATCTGAATGAGATTCCTGAGGGACACCATTCTAGCTCTAACGTTCTCTGGTTTTGCAGAGAAGAATTATAGTCTATTTACATTCCTGAGTCCATCTAATCCCTGCGGTTCTTGGAATGTTGTTTTAGCAAAGTATAAACTGATACAAGGACAACCTTATGTGTAAATAGCAGGGAATATTCTTTTTGCAGTGTCCCACTTTCTATAAAAACAAGTCTAATGGCTGTTATATAACCATTTAAAAATATTTTATTAAGCATTGATTTTAAAAATGCAAGAGAAGAATATAACAACTCAGAGCAAATGCTTGAAGGTAAAACAAATATCACTATAAATATTGCACGTATAAAATCTCTTTTTTACATCTTCACACAACTCATTTCTAAAATATCCTTTTACAGAGATGTATAAATAAACTGCTTCCAAACTGTCAACGCTTGATACATTTAGTTTCTTATCACCTCACTAAGTCTGCAGATTTCCAATCGGCTCTCTGCTCCTCTTCCGTGCAGGCAACAGAACTTCCATCAGTGATACCGGAGCTCTCCTACCTACATCATGTGAAGAGTAAATGTCTCTGAATGCTCAATATTTCAGGTTATAAATTTTATTTTCCTACTGAGAAAAAAATAGATCCTTCAAAGGCAGTGACAGAACGCAGCTTAAATGGACACAGTTCACTGTTAACATTGCTTGTTCTTCAAGGCGTCCAGGAGCTTCTGATTCTTGGTCTTGAACATCATGATAAAGCTGTTGGGCATGATTTTGCCTCGCCCATCTTCACCCACTTGGCCCATAATAATGTAGTTTAGACCTAAAAGAGAATATAGGATTAATTTTTTTCTCTATGTGTGTTGGTTTGAAACAACTTCGACTATAACTCACCTCTAGGTAAATGTTCTGTAAATGGTATAATTAGACATTTATCCTATCTAGGATAAAATCTGGTTTAAGACTCTCATTGGAAAAAAATCTAAATTTAACTGAATAGCATGTTCCAGCTCTGCTAACACTAGGAAAGTGGATGGAATGATTCGATCCGGTCATGTCCAGCTCTGCGGAAGGTCTGATGTATTTACTGAGTGTCTGCTATGAACGATACACTGTTTCTGTGAAAGGCTCTCCTTCCTCAAGGGGCCTCCAGGGCTCCCCGACACGCCATCTTCAGATGGTCTCTCCTGGTGTCACAAGGCTTCTGGATCTCCCCAGACATTTGGCAACTAATGATCCATTGTCTTCTGTTGTTGTTGTCTTGAACTTTCTATTAACATCTCCAACATTTATACTATGTAAGTTTTTTGAGGCCATGGTTGGATCATATACTTCTTTCCATTCTTATAGTCCCTTGCAAAAAGATAAGTACTAAAAAGTACTTTATTCTGTTATACTATTTTTTATATATCAGTGTGTCTGGCTAAGGTAGGCCTAGACTGGGGCCCAAGCTGAGCTATGTAGGGTTCAACTCTGAAGATTTATACTGCTTCAGAAAAATGTCATAAAGGAAGTGTGTCTTACCACCCCCTTTATTCTTCCTCTCCCCGGTGTGTCATAAGAGAAATGTGTTTCCTTTTTCTCTTGCATAGGCCTTCCTCTGTGGGCCAACACTGGCATCATAGTGGTCTTGAGCCTGTGAAGCCTTGCTTGGTAGGCTGAGCAGGTAGATGCCACCGAAAGGCTGCACTGTTAGCATCATTATGAGATTTGACCGTGTCTAGATGTGCATTATTTGCTGTTCCGGACAGTTCTGGAAAGAAGTGTTACCTTTTACAGAGTCTTTGCTATTCCCTCTAAAGAGTCAGTGTGAGGCTGCTGGCCTCCCGACTCTTCTCAACAATCTGAATTCATAGTAAAGCATTCTGGAGGTGGATATTCTATATTTCTGTGTGTGTGTGGCAGAGGTTTGGTTTGTTTCGCTTGTAGGAGAGGTGTGTAACAAGACTGAGGAAAGGAATGAGCTGATACTGGATAGAGAAATCATGGTATAGCACACAGTGGAATGCCAGGCATTACTGCCATGCCGAAAAAGAGATCTATACATGCTGTTGATGGAAAGCTGTCCACATATACATCACGAGGGGGAAAAGTTTCAGTAGATCATGTGTAGCATGACCCCTCTGTCTACGTGTGTATGTGCAGGCTTTATATGGATAGAACTTTGTGGAAGGAACTGTTCATTGTGCCTCTGCGGAAAGGGAAAGGGCTTCACTTTTTATTTTATATCCTTCTCTACTTATTTAAACTTTTTAAAAACCATAGAGCATACATTACTTTTATAAGTTAAAGAACCTGTTTTAAAAAAAAAAAATCATGTACCTTTGGCTCTGGAGTAGCTTTTCTTTTTCCAAAATTTCTTAATAAACTCATCCCCATCTATGGATTTAATAATCCTATATCTACAAATGAATCCCAAATCTTTCATTCTAGCCCATAGATACCTCTCTCTTCTGAACTCCAGCTCTGAATTTCCTGTTCCTTGATGGATATCTTCCTCTACACACAGTAGTGGCACCTTAAGTGCAATAATTCAAAATCTCTTTCTCCTGATGTGCTCCTTCTCTGTCTGTTCCCTATTGATCCAACTTCAAACATTTCTTGGACTCATTGATCATTTCCATTACCTCGTCTTCTTCCACAAGTTACCGGAACTGGGATTGGAGCCCAATTCTGGCTGACTCCAAAGGCCCTCCTTCGAAACCACAAGTGGGCAATACCTTAGCCCTGACTTTACTTCCCTAGACCAGCCATGGCATGGAAAGATCCATGATTTTCTCAAAGAGGCTCTCCCGTCCCCTTCTCTGTCCCTGAGCTCCTCTGGAAGAAAGACTGAAGTTTTCCTCAGACTCACCTCTTCTGAGGAGTGGGCACTGCTTGCAGACCACGATGACCTTGGCACTCATGTTCTTGCCGGCCTGCTGAATTGCCAGATTTCCCTCTTTATAGATGTTGATGATTGAGACCGTGGCGTGCAAACTCCCACCTCGAGGGATGGTGGTGATAACAGTGCCGGCCAAGACTGCAAAAGAAAATGTTTTTGAAATAATGGGACAGTGAAGGCAAATGTAAGCAGAACTGAACGTAGTTGTACATTTCTCTAAGTTTCAGATGGGAAACATTTTAATGTTAGAAAGAAGGTCCTAATAGAGCCATTGAATTTGATTCTGTACATTTGTCACCAAAACTCAGGTTGAGAAAAAGGAGTCGTGAAGCTGTAATGTTACCGCAGCTGTTAGGCGTTGATACTGAGTAGGAAAACCAAAATATCTGCGGAATTGCAATCAGTTGCTGAGATGAGGACTCGTTCCAATGTTTTATCCAACGTATGGATCAATTACCAAATAAGGGATGGGCTCATGCGCCTCTACCTGTGAATACTCAACAGGACCTTGTACCCTTAGAGGCAATGCCATACTAAGAGGCTGCATGATGGGGGTTTGAGCCACGAAGATCTGAGTCCTTGTGTCTGTGTGGGTGAGCACCTACCTTTCTGTGTCTCCCCCTGGTTCCTCTCTTTAGCTGGCCTCTCTCCTTGAACTTTTTTTTAATAAAACACATATTTATTAAATGAAGAATCGGTCTTACAAATATCCACTCCCTTAAACCTTCTCCCAGGCTTCTACAGCAAATGACCGATTGCAGGTGCTGGAGGAAACTAAAGAGAATTGGAAGCAGCAGGTTGGGATGGAGGTGGGGGGAAGGAAGAGGGAAGATGGGGGTCAGAAAATAAAAGCCCCTTTTAAGAAAGAGTATCATAAAAGCAGTGAAGGTAATCAGGGTTAGCAAAAACCAGAATTATTTTTGTTCCTTAGACCAACCCCCCCCTTCATCCCTTATTTGTCTTCTCTCAGTGGATATCAGGTGCTCTCTCCTTGAACTTTGATTCATCCATAGATCCCCATCTCCCTCTAATGATCAGTAAATATCTGTCTTTTTCTGGGTCTTTCATATTCTCTTCTTTATCCATCCTGTTTAACGCATTTAACAAGTCAAAGTATAGAACTGAGGTATAACTTAAGACATTTTCTTGCTTAAAAAAAAAAAAATCTAGCAAAATTCAGTTGCTTTTCATTATGTCACTCTCTTTTTACTATGTGACACTCAGAGAAGAGTCTCACTTCTGACCCACAGAAAGAAAGATGCTGTGTTTCTCAAAGGCGTGCTTTTGGCATTCTGGGGTGGGGGGGGGCAGGGGACATTGCATGTGAGGCAGGACTTGCATTGAATGACTTTCTGATGAATCCTGTCTCTACCCAGAAAACCAGTAGCACCCGGCAGTTATTGTGACAATCAAAACCTGCCCCTAAAGGAGTGTTATCAATGCTGGTTGGGAACCAATGGGCCACTGGTAATAGTATTGGGTCATTTTGCCATGGAAGTGAGTCACAGTGGAATAGATCGAGTTTTGGACTTGGCTGATATGACCCTTTCAGGATAAAGTGAGAACTCACTGCTTATGTGGTACGCAAAGCTCATAACATCAGAATTCTTCTCATGCCTTACTTTGACTCTCGGTCAGGAGTGTTTACTGCAAAACGTCAGTCAGTAGCCGAGTGAAATCAGGTGGCTCTGAAGGACAGGAAGGGAGATTTCCTTAAGCACCTCCTACAGAAGACCACACTGGGTGTGGGAGCAATGACACCTCGTGCTACTGGTTTTCATTTTCATGCTATTATTTGAATTTCGGCATGCAAACTCCAGTTAGATTTAGGGCCCTAGATTCTTTAGTGCCTTCATACCTTCTCTACAACATAGTCCGTCTGGGCTGCAGCTACCACTTGAAGGCATAAGAAAAAGCAAGCAAAGCCTCATCTGGGAGGCCTTTGTTCTCGGTAACCTATTTAAAGGCTGTACCAACTTTCTTTTCCTGATAAGACTTCTCTTCGATGTTCCTTTTAAACATAACCAGCATAATTAAACTTGGGACCTTTTGCTCTTAAGTGGTTTTCACAGAAAGTGCAATTTTTTTTTAATTGGAAAAAAGCTCTTAGAAATTCTAAGTCATTAGGTAATATCTCCTCAGGTTCCAGTTTATAAGAGTTTCCAAATGGATTTCAGATTTCCAAGTTTTAATTTACTACTTTGGAAGGACACTACAGAGGAAATACTTGAATTTCTTCTGGGAGAGGCCAGCTTGGATATGTTTCTAATTAACTTCAGTTGAATTACAGATGTGTGAAAAAATACTCAGTACATGAAAACTATGTGAGCAAAAAGGAATACAGGTTTTTTCAGGAATATGGAGCCAGCCAGAATACACAGAGCGGTAGTATCACGTACCAGGAGTCAAATTATTAAGTTTACGTGGAAAATGTATATTTTCTGTACATGAATTTTTCTCAGGTGTGAAATCTAACACTTCAAAAGGCACAAGTCAACATACCCTAGTGTGTAAGAAAATATTTTCTTGGGTAAATGAAGAGTGTAACTGACCCTTTACCATCACAGTCACGGCAATTCCTTTGAGATTAAGCATGCGGTTTCAGGTTTCTGATTAAAGAGGAAAGGCTGGGTTTTATTTCTTACCAAAGTTACTCAAGCAATAATTGCTCTCCAGAGTCCCCGACCGTCTACACTTCTGCTGACACAGGGCCACGGTGGGTTTTAAACCTTCATTCAAAGAAGAAAGACGTAAGATTCAGGAAAATGAATTCAAGTATAATTGGTGTTTAGATCTGAATCTACCAATTTAAAATTCCCATATATTTCCCCGGGCCACCAATCTGTCATTGCAATGAAATAATTAAAAAGCATGCATAGGCAATTCTTCATGCTACCAACTCCTGCTCTAATTTCTTCAGGGTAACTCAATACCCTCTGCTGAGTTTTAAACCTGAGATCAAAGATAACCCAAATTTAGCCCTATTCTCTTCTTCCTTTATATATAACTAATGCTGTAACCAAAAATAGATACAGTCTCATGTGCCCTGCTTAGAAAAACCCAGTACAACAAATGTGAACACAGGAGATGTAGGTTAACTCCTCATTTTCCAAAAGGAATCCTATGGGGCTCCCCCTGAGGGTGGAGGGCGCTTTCTTGGTGCATCTGAAATACACAGTTGCCCAAATGTGAGCAGGACACGTTTCTGGGAACACTGCTCATGTGGTAAGGTGTGCTATAGCTGTAATCAGATGCAACCAATCACTAAACATTTATTTTGAGCCTGGAAGGATTACTCGTAAGGCATTATTCATTGCCTAGAAGGATCTTAAGAACTGAGAAGTAGACACATTTGAAAGTACAACTAAATAGATAACCACAGTGGTTCTCAGTCAGGGGTGATTTTGCCCGCTAGGTGACATTTGGTAATGCCTGGAAATATTTTTGGTGATCACAACTAGGGGATGCCACTGGCATCTAGTGGGTATATAACCAGGGATGCTGCTAGACATCCTACAGTGAACAGGACAGCCCCCAACAGCAAAGAATTATCTGGCCAAAAATATAAATAGTGCCAAGGTTGAGAAACTGTCATATGATGAAACGAAATGAAATGAAAATAATCCTCATTATCATCATTAAAAATGTTTCCAGAATATTTCCTAATGATTCACTTATATGTGGCAACATGCTAGGAAGAACTAAACAAAGCTGTCACAGAACAGTACTTGGTGGGTAAGAATTTACGACTGTAAGATTGCCCTGCTAATATGTTCTGCTCACTTTTCTGTGAATTTACTCTTAATTTGTACCCCTACTTAACTCCAAAAAGGATCCAAAGTGGATTATAGTATTAAAATATATACAATTTAATGTTAAAATACACACAATAGCATATATATACGTCTATATGGAGAAAGAGCTCAGAAAGCATTTAGAGGGACTATTGTTCCAGGAGTTGGGGACCTGAATTTACCTAATTCGCTGAGTCAAAAGGTAGTGGCATTAGTGGTTCTCCCTGTCTGATGAAAGAGCATCTTTTTACGTGGGCCACTGGAAACCAGCTCCTTCTCGGCCTCAGAATGTTAGTCTGGAGGTTGGGTGGGTGTCCCGCATGGTCCCTTCTCTCCCTTCGGGACATCCCTGCTCTCTTGCCTTTAAGTCATCAGCTGTCCCACCCTGACCCTCCTCATCCTCCCGTCCTCTCTCTGCTGCCCTGCACTCCCCAGCATGGCACCTGGGTCTCAGCCCTCCTCTCCATGTGCTCCCGCGCCCATCTCGGTGGGTCCTCCCTCCTCGGGGACGATCCCTCTCGGTGCCGCCACAGCCCCATCCTTCCCAGACACGTCCCCTCTACTCCATCTCCGCCCCTCAGTCCCAGGCTTACATGTCCTCCTGCTGAAGTCTCATCACCAATCTCCCAAATGTAGACACCCTGTCAGCCAGTGTAGCCTCCTCTCCTTCAAGCTTATTTATTTACTCTCGGACTCTCATGAGTACTTGTTTTCTGTCTGTAGAGGTTCAACACATTGACCCCTCGCATTCTTCCCACTCCACCAACCTGGCCCGTCTTCACTTCCTTAGCTATTCCACTTAGTTTCCATGGTCTGTTATCTCACTTTCTTGACAATATGTTAAACTCCCTTTCCCCTCTGCCCCCCAACCCTTAGGAAGCCTGAAGGAGCCTCTGCTTCTCTTTCTGTGCCTGCACGTAGACAGCTGAGGACACAAATGGATCCTCATCCAAGTGACAAGCTGTCTCCAATTTCCACAGCTGTGTTTCGGATTCCCCCAAGCCCCCCGGGGCTCCCACCTCCCTTCTTTCTCATTCTCAGCAGGTGACCTTGCCTATTTTCTGGGGAAAACAGAGATCATAGAAGAAAATGTCCTCGAAGTCCCACCAGACCTCCGAGCTGTCTTTATCTGCTCCCCTCACTTCTTTCCTCCCCTGAGAGAGGCTGCCCACGTCTGGTCTGAGGTCTGTCCTTCCGTGTGTCCTCCGGAGGCCAGACCCTCTCATCTATGTGGAAATTTCCTCTTCAGTTTATTCCTTCACTCTGCCCTTCTGTTCTCCTGCTGTGCCGGCTACTTCCCATTGGCTTTACCACGTTCACACCCTCCCTTAGGCTCGAACCTGTGGACTGAGTTGCTGGACTTAGTTTCCTCGCCCTGCTCCACACGCCCCTCACCCCCATCTGGCTTCTGCCTGCACAGCTCCACTCATAACCCTTGCCAGGGTGTCCAGTAGCCTCCACGTCATGAAATGAGATGGTAACATTTAAGTCCTGCCCTTGTTTGAAGTCTCATCAACACTTGGCTCTTCTGACTACCCCCTTCTCAAAACACTCTCTTCCCCGGCCCCCATGACACCTGGGTTCCCCCCACGTCTGCTGCCTCCCCTTAGCTGCTCTTTTCATTCTTCTCTGCCAGCAGATCTTCCTCTTCAAAGACCTGGAGTTTCTAGAGATTTAATTCCAGCCCTTCTTCTCCTTTCCCCGTAACCTCTCCCTAGGCAATCCCATCCTGCACCATGGTGTCAACCACATATACATTGAAGACTCAAATTTAAATCTCTTGCTTAAATCTCTCTTCTGGCCTAGAGGCCCATAGATCTAACTGTCTATATAACAGCTCCATTTGCTTGTCTTACAGACACCTCTAACCCCACAAGGGCATAGCTTAACTTATATTTTTTTAAAGTCAAATTTAAGTTTATTATACGTATTGTATATATTCTTATGTCAATGCTCTTGCCATATAATAACATATTCAAATAACTTTAATAATATTACGCTAACATGCTTGGATATTTACTATTTATTTGCCAAAGAGTCAGCTGAATATTGTACATGTTATTTCATTTAAATCTCATAATAAGCACAGCTTAACTTATGAATCTACCCCTCAACCTATGACTCTACTTCTATGAATGGTAACGTTGTTCCTCTGAGTTGTGCAAGCCAGGGACCTGGGAGGCATGCTTCTGGATCGCCCTAGTCCAATTAACCGCCGAGCCCTGTCAATATCTCCCAAGGTCTCTGGCCTGCACAACTGTCAGCGTCTCTTGACCGTCTCTGTATTTCTGTCTGGTGCAGTTCCCCTGGACAACCCCAAGAACACGCTGCCCCTCCTGACCCCTACAATCCATTCACCTCACTGGGGCCTCACAGAGTGATCTTCATCAAGTGTGAATCTAATCCTGAACTTTGCTTAAATCCACCAACAGCTTCCCCCCGAACTTAGGATAAAATCCCAACTACTTAGGGCATCAGAAGCGAGGTGGTAGGGCCTAAAGATGAAGCTAGCAAGAGAGGCTAGGTACTAAGTGCAAAGGAGTTTGGCCCCTGTGCTGTCCAATATGGTAGCCACTGGCCACGGAGCTTTTAAATTTTAATTAAATTAAAAACTCAGATCTTTAGTAGCACTCGTCACATTTCAAGTGTTCAACAGTGGCCACTGTATTGGATGGCACAGGTGTAGACAATGAATTTAAGTGGGAGAAGGACACAGTCTGCTCTGTGTGTGTGTGTGTGTGTGTGTGTGTGTGTATGGGGCATTCAGTGGGGAATTAAGACAGAGGAAGGGGACCCTAAGAGTGTGGCTACAGTTGCTGTGGACCATGCTTGGGAAAACGAGTGGAGAAGCAGAACTGAGACAGAAAATAATGTGATAGAAATGAGTTACATTTGCTATGTTTTAATTTAAATGTCTAGCAGTTGCAAAACTCTAGGAGAAAATTACAAATTCATGTTTTCAATTTCAGAGAAAGTTTAGGACTGGAGATAAAAGCTTGGGAACCACAAGATAAAAGCTAGGGAACCACATGAGTGCAGACAGATCATTCACTGGAAAGAATAAGGACACCAGGGTCCGCTGAGATGGGCTGGAGAAATATTGCTGTAACATGCGGCAGTACACTTGCAGGCCACAAGGTGGCACACTGTGGAGTGCTCAGAAAAATCAGCCCTTCTAGAAGTGCCTGTACTCAGGAGAGCCCTGCTCAGGGTACCTGCAGAAAATGGTGGGTAGTAAAGCTGGGTTTATCTCAGCCTATTTCATATCTTAACCTTAGATCCTTCCTTCCCACTTTTTTTCTCCTCCCTGGATTTAGATTTTGAAATCTCAGGCCTGAAATCCTGGTGGGTGGAGCTGACAGGGTGTAGAGACAAGGTACAGGGACCCACACTTGCCCCTCCATTTCTTAGATAATACCAGAGTTTCCCGACTGGCTTCTATAATACCTCAAATATATATATATATTTTTTAACATCTTTATTGGAGTATAATTGCTTTACAATGGTGTGTTAGTTTCTGCTTTATAACAAAGTGAATCGGTTATACATATACGTGTGTTCCCATATCTCTTCCCTCTTGCATCTCCCTCCCTCCCACCCTCCCTATCCCACCCCTCTAGGTGGTCACAAAGCACCGAACTGATCTCCCTGTGCTATGCGGCTGCTTCCCACTAGCTATCTATTTTACATTTGGTAGTGTATAATACCTCAAATATTTTTGATTGATTTACTCCAATTTGAAAAAATAATACATTTTGTATGACACATTTTGGAGAATACCCCCTCCCAAAAAAGCCCAAATACTGGCAGATGTGAAAACAGGCAGGTATCAGGGCCCTGAAACTTTAACCTAAAACACTACAGTTCTATGTAGTAAAAAGAAAAACATAATTTTATAAGTGCCAAGAAAGAAAAAGTAGACTTGTAATGATCTGTGCCAAAATAGGGTTCCTCGCATTTTTAAGTGACCATAATTTTCTTAGATAACATTTTAGAATTATTAGCTTAGAAGCATTCTTACACCTTACATTTTTCTTTAATTCATGGAATCATATTATTCTCTTCCATAAGTTTTCATCTTATTTAACTTATTTTAGTCTCAAGTATTTTCCTCTTATTTAATTTTTTTTTCTACTTCAGAAGAATTTTTCTTATACGCCTCAAGTTTGTGTACAAACTTCAAACGAGAAAAACTTACCTGTAGTCACAGGAAAGGTGGTGGTAACAGGTGGTGCTGTAGTTGCCGGCAATTTCTTTGGCCTGAATTTGTAGTGACCGATAAATCCATCTGCAGTTAAACTTAAGTCTGATAAAAACTGAATGAGAAGTTCATTTCTCTCAGATACAATTGGCCTAAAAGAAAAAAAAAAGTAAATATATATATATTTAAAAATTTAGGTGACACCTCTCTGAAATGTAGAATTTTCTAACTTTCCATCAGTTTCTGACGATAGGTTATTCTTTGTTTAAACTGGAAAGCTGAAATACTTAAAAAGATGATGGTCTTAATCTGCTCAGCATTAATGCGAATAGCTAACATCTACTGAACGTTTGCTCAGTTAGGCACGTGCTTTATGAAAACTGTTGAATTCTGTCTTCACAACAACCCTGTTATTATCCCCTTTTCATGCAATAGGCAAGTGAAGATCGGAGAGTTCAAGTGATTTGCCCAAGGCCCTCGGTTAGTATGTGGGAGAGTCAGCCTTTGAAAGGACCAGGTGCGTTTAGAGACGCTGGTAGACATTGGGACCAATGTAAACACTGAAGCTGCAGCTGGTTCCTCACAAGCACCGCAGGGTTTGCCCTGACTTGGCAACCACACAGCTTCTTTGAACTAAGACTCTGGGTTCCAGCTGGCCTGGGGAGCTAGGGGTGCTGGCCCTGGGGAATCAGATGGAGAACTTCGGTGAACAAATTCCCACACCCTGTGAAGACACCACCAAAGGGATCACCTCAGTGGGCTGGTCACCTAGGGATAAGAAAGCCATGCAGGGTTTAATGGGACTTTCATTTCGTTGTTAATGAGAGTTCCTATGCGTGCCTGAAATGGAAACCTTTCTGTTTATAATCTGGGTAGCAAAATGCTGTGAAGGAGAAAGACAAAGTGATTACTTTGTTTTGATGGTCATGAACGACATCATTAAGAATTCTAATTTTAAAGCAATTTTAGGGGCGTGCTGGTACTAAAGGTTTAGTGGCGATAATAACTGAGGCTCAGAAGCTCTGTTAAATCTTAGGGGATAACTATATTATACAAGACGGTAGTTTCATTTAATCTTGCTATTGTTATTTAAACAATGGTTTAAAAATGCTGTTTGGCTAATTCTATTTTAAAACTATTTAATTCAGAAGTGGAAAATTTATTTAATTGAGTTAATTGGTGGTTTGACTAAACTCCTTTTTTTGAGGCGTCTTCTCAGCTGAATCACTTCTTAGCCCTCACGGACAGTAAGTAATGAGGCAACCTATCAGCTATTTTGAGTGGAGTGGGTGGAGGGGTGGGTAGATCTGGACTTGACCTAACCAGTTAGAAAAACTGCAGGATCTTTTCTGTCCTGAAGGTTATTGCCTTCTTAGCCAAGGGCTGAGACAAACCTAAGAGCAAGCTCTGTGACCCACATTTAGAGTTCCAGTCACAAAAGTGACCAAGGTCATTTAAATAATGCTTCTGAGAATCAAGCCTGGAACAGAAATACTTTATCTTGCTTTTGAAAACACATTCCGTTGAATAAATACAGTGTGCAGGAAACACAGTTTTCAACTAAAAGTACAAATAAGACACGTTAATCTTGTTTAGATGATAAAATTACAAAAAGCACTTCTTATAAGCAGCAAAGAAAACCTTAAGATCCAACCAGGTCAGCCTTCTAGGCATGATGTTATAATCGTAGTGATCATTCACTGCCTTTTCTATGAACTCATCTTGGAAGCACGATATTGGAAGCTGAATTTTCTCAAGGAAGAGTATTTTAGTAACAAAGGTATCTTTAGTTATGCTGCTACTGAGCTTTAGTATGAATGTGACAGAGTCACAGTGCCGTGAATATACTGAGGGCAGAGTGTTGCATCTGCAAATTAATGTTACAAATCGCTAGGAAGGCAAGGGGGCATCTCACGTGTACCCACTCCCCACTGGCAAATCCCAGGAATGGACTGAGGATGCTGACCGGTGTCTTACAGAGCCGGCTATGTGACCTGTCTCTGCTTTGCCATCCACAGCCTTCCTCTTCTTCAATCACTACAGCCAACCAGCCACCAAGTCCTGCCAATTTTGCCTCCTAAATATTCCTTGATCCACCTCCTCTTCATCTCTACCACCCTTCCGTACCACCTCAGCTTCACTGGGACCACTGCTATAGCCTCCTCGCCAGCGCCCTGCTCCTCTTGTCTAGGGCGGGCGTTCTAGAAGCACCGGTCCTGTCACTTCCCCTAACTGCACTTTGAGAGCTCCCATGTCTGCAGGACGCGGACCCAACTCCACTCTCTGCCTCCTCGCTCTCTGGGCGCCCACGCAAGGTTCAGGCTCCAGAAGACCATATATCTCCCCTGTGGATCTTCAATAACGGAGTCCCCTCTGCTTGGAATGAGTCTGTACTAAGTTCTGCCTCTAACTCTCACTCTTGCTTCAAGACTCAGCTTCAAGAGGCATAATCTCTTTTCCCAAACCTCCCCTGACCTCCTGCCACTTGTCCCGACTGGACCAAAGGACTCCTTGTCAGAAATCCACCAGGACATTCCGTTGCCAATTTACCTATCTGCCTTGTTTTGGTCCTTCCCACTACTTACCTCTGTATCTTTTATTTTATCTTTGTGTTCCAGGTCCCTAACATCGTGTCTTCCACATGGCTGGGGTATATATAGTAAATGTTTCTGAACTGAATCCAGTGGTATCGATACCAATTTGAACCGGGCACAGGGATGCTGAAGTGATGTCCCCATTGCCCCCACCCACCCTGAGTTTTGTGCTTCTCCTTTCCTTTTGTCTACAGATTTACCCATACATATGCATCATGAAACCATATATTCTATAGGTTTGCATTTTTTTAAACTTGATATAAATGAAAGAGTATGGTGTGTCTTTTTCTGCTATTTTTTTCACCCTCAACATTATAACTGTGAGGTTCATCCACTGTGCTCGGGGCTGTATAGTGTGAACTATAACAGAATTGAACTATTCTCTTGTTGATAAACATGGTGCTGTTTACTCTCCCCCCAGTACAAATAATATTAATGAGAACATTCTTGTAAATGTCTTGTGATGCACAGGGACAAAACTGTCCACGAGGAGAGTAGGGTATATGCTCTATATCAGGTCAGAGGATACAAGCTCATTTTCAAATTTTTTAAAAAAATTATTTATTTATTTTTGGCTGCGTTGGGTCTTCGTTGCTGCGTGCGGGCTTTCTCTAGTTGTGTCCAGTGGGGGCTACTCTTTGTTGCGGTGAGCGGGCTTCTCACTCCGGTGGCTTCTCTTGTTGCGGAGCACGGGCTCTAGGTGCGCGGGCTTCAGCAGTTGTGGCTCACGGGCTCAGTAGTTGTGGCGCACGGGCTAAGTTGCTCACGGCATGTGGAATCTTCCCGGACCAGGGCTCAAAGCCGTGTCCCCTGCATTGGCAGGTGGATTCTTAACCACTGCGCCACTAGGGAAGTCCTTATTTTCAATTTTATTAGATATTGCCAAACTGATTTCCAAAGTGATCGGATCAATTTACATTCTTGTCAAAGATTTATTCACTGTTCTGCTTTCTTCTTTGGGGCATGACTTTCCATGTCTTTTGCCCATTTTTTCTGAGTTGTTATCTTTTCCTTAACAATTTTTAAGGATTTCTTGATATGTTTTGGAACCTAGACCTAGGTCTTTGTCAAATATATCAAATATTTTACAAATATCTGTTTCCGTTTTGTGCCTTCTCTTTTCCCTCTCTTTAAGGTGTATTTTGATGAGCAGAAATTCTCATTTCAGTTCCCAATCCATCTGTAATTGACGCTTGTGTGATATGAGATATGAATACAATTCACTTTTCCCATAGAAGCAAAAGTTGTCCCTGCCTCATTCTTCAGTAGGGTCATCCTCTACCTGCTGATCTGTGCGTCTCTGGGATATGTCTAATCTGCAGAGACATGTGGCTATGTTTCTGGCCTCTCTGTGGTGTTTTCATTAGTCAATTTTTCTATCTCTCTGTTAAAACCACACTGTCTTAATTACAACAGCTTTCTGACCTGGCTCCACCATGGTTGGTCAAATCCTCCTGCCGGTTTCTTCTCCTTCAAAACTGTCTTAGTTTTGTCCCCTCCCCTAGCAATGCCATGTACATTTTACAGCTGGACTGTCAGGTTTAATGGAAAGCCAATCTTTCAAATTTTTAAATAATACTGATTTTTCCTTTTCAGGAGAATAGTACATAGCTCCATTTATTTAGGTCTTATTAAAATATCTTTTAGTAACGTTTTATAATTTTCTCTATTAAGGCCTTGTACATGATTTGTTAGATTAATTCTTGAGGCTTTTTTTTTGTTATTGCTATTAAGATACCTTTTTAAAAATACAAACTTTTTTATTCAAGCTATTTAAGATAGTCTTATATAAGTTAACGTTTTCAACTAATAAAAACATCAGTTTACAAGTCACACTTTAATTTGGTAATATATAAAATTAAATTAATAGATTTTTCTAAATTCAAACCAACCTTGAACTCCTGGTCATAAAGTATTTTTTGATTGTTAGATTTGGCTTGCTAATATTTTTTCTTTTAGGATTTATTTTTCATCACATTCATAAGTGAGATTGATCTTCAGTATTCTTTTCTTTGCCCTTATCTTGTTTTGGTGTCACTTTATACTAGCCTTGTAAAATTTGTTGTGGAACAATCCCTATTTCTCTCTGGAAGAATCTGTGCAGTGTTGGAATTATCTGTTCCTCAAATGTTGGTAAGAACTCATGGAGAAAAACAACCAGGGCCTGTCTTTTCCCCCCCTTGATAGGAAGACTTTTCAACTACAGATAAAATTTCTTTAATCATTATTTTGGCTTTTTCTTTTTCCTGCGTCCATTTTGCTTGGAAAAAAAAAAAAAAAAAAAGGAAAAGTATTCTCTCCAATGGTTGAATGCAGTGTTCTCTATCCATTAGACCAAGCCTGTTGCCTTCAAATCGTCTACATCCTAATTTCCCATATTGAAAGAGATGTGTTAAAAATCTCCTACTGTACCAGTGGACTTTGTAGATTTTTCTTTTAATTTTTATTATTTTTCTGAATTAGATATTTTGATGTGCATGCAAGTTTATAATTATTATACTTTCCTGATAAACTGCACCTTTTATCATTATATAGGAACTATTTCAGACCTGCTTTCTGCCTAAAATTCTTTTCCCTGATGTCAATAAAGCTATGCCAGTTTTCTTTCAGTTAGCATTTGCTTACAATAGATTTTTCTATCCTTTCATTCTCGAATACTCTGTGTTCTTATTTTTTGGAGACGTGTCTTATAAACAGCATATAACTGGATTTTACTTTGTTATCCAGCCTGACACTCTTTGTCTTTTCATCAATGATTTGATCCATTTGCATTTATATTGATTACAGGTACATCTAGATATATTTCTATGGTCTCCTTTGGTGCTTTTTTAAAAAAATATTTATTTATTTATTTATTTATGGCCGTGTTGGGTCTTTGTTGCTGCTCGCAGGCTTTCTCTAGTTGTGGCGAGCAGGGGCTACTCTTCGTCGCAGTGCGCAGGCTTCTCCTTGCGGTGGCGTCTCTTGTTGCGGAGCACGAGCTCTAGGCGCGCGGGCTTCAGCAGTTGTGGCACGCAGCCTCAGTAGTTGCAGCACGCGGGCCCTAGAGTGCACAGGCTTCAGTAGTTGTGGCGTGTGGGCTCAACAGTTGTGACATGCGGGCTCAGTAGTTGTGGCTTGTGGGCTCTAGAGCACAGGCTCAGTAGTTGTGGCACACGGGCTTAGCTGCATGTGGGACCGACCAGTGATAGAACCCGAGTCCCCTGTATTGCCAGGCGGATTCTTAACCACTGCACCACCAGGGAAGTCCTCCTTTTGTGCTTTTTATTTGTCCTGTCTTTTAAAATGTTTCTCTTTTGTTGCTTTCTTTGGATTGAACTTTTTCTCATTGCATGTTTTCCCTCCACTGTTTTGGAAGTTAAAGACTCTATTTCTACTTTTTTTAGAGGTTGCCTCAATTTAACATCCATATTTACTCTGGCACATTATAAAGTTTCACAATATCTCCACCCTATTCTCAAACAATACAAGGACCTGAAAATCCTTCACCTCTACAACCAGTATCTTTGCTCAGTGTTTCTTCCTGCATCTCAGTCCTTTATTCTGTGATCATCATCTTTCTGCCTGAAGTAAAGTCATAATGAAGTTTCTTTAGTTAGGGTTTGTTGGTAGTAAACTGTCTCGGCTCTTATTTAACTGAAAATATCTTTATTTCACCCACATTCACAGAAGAGAGGTTTTTCTGGGTAAATAATTCTAGATTGACAGTAATTTTGTCTCAACACTTTGAAGATATTCTTCTAAGATCTTCTAATTTCCACTGTTGCTATTGAGAAGTCAGTTGTTAGGCTCTTTCCTTTGTGATAATCTATCTTTTCTTTCTGGATGTTTTTAACATCTTTCTCTGTTGTTCCGTGGTTTTACTAGAATACATGTAGGAATGGATATATTAATATATATGTTGCTTAGGATTTATTGAGTTCTTGAATTTGATCATTCATATTGTTCATCCATACTGGAATACTCTCAGCTATTATTTCTTCAAACATTAAATTTCCTACATTCGGTATTTTTTCTAACGGAACCCTCGTTAAGTATATATTACATCCTTTCACTCTAGCTTCTATGACTCTTAACCTTTCTTTTATATCTTCCATCTATTTGTCTCTTTGCGCTATGTTCCAGGGAATTACTTCACATCTATTTCTCAGTTCCCTAATTCTTTCTGGAACTATGTCAAATCAGCTGTTTCACACATGTATTAAGTTTCTTGTTTAACTTATAGCTCAGTTCTGGAAATTCTGTTAGGCTCTTTGTTAAACCTGTTTGAACATTTCTGAAAGTCTCTTGATTCTTGTTCATACTTTCAACAGCCTGCACTTTATAGGTTCTCAATTAATATACTGTATATGAATTTCTTTAAGCATACTTATTTCACATTCTGGAGCTCATAATTTTACTATATATGCCTCTGTGGGTCTGATTATACTTTTTGTTTCTGCTGATTCTTGTTTATGTTGGCTTTTCCTTTCTGTTTTGTTATTTTTTTGATTGGGAATTGTATTTCTTGAAACTTCATTTGTAGGAATTCTTAAAGCCTAAGTTAAGATGCATTCTTCCAGAAAGGATTTGTGTTTTCCTCTGTCACGCCATGTGGGCACTCTCAACTTGGAAACTCTTTGAAGTAAATTTTTGACTACGTTTTTGGGGGGACAGTCAGATAGTGTAAATTATAACCTCAGATTCACATGTGGGCTGGATTTTGGTTAAGAATTCCCATCAGATGCATAACACAGGGAGATCAGCTCGGTGCTTTGTGACCACCTACAGGGGTGGGATAGGGAGGGTGGGAGGGAGACGCAAGAGGGAGGGGATATGGAGATACATGTATACATAGAGGTGATTCACTTTGTTTTACAGCAGAAACTAACACAACATTGTAAAGCAATTAAAGTCCAATAAAGATGTTAAAAAAAAAAAGAAGTCCCATCAGAGACTACTTCTTCCTTTCACCAAAAGCCAAGACCAAAACAGCCAATCTTCCTTATTATCTCCCTTGGGGAGAAGGGGAAGAATTAGTTCAATCACACTGGTGTCACACATCTGCAAAGCCAAATTTGGGTATAGTAAAAAATGTTTAAATTATAACTAACTTGAATGTACTAAAAATGCTTACTATTATCAAACATAATAAATATAAATGAATTTAAACCGGAAAGTACCTGGCTTTAACTCAAATGTGTCTATGGGAAATCATAGAACTGCATGTAAGATCAAGTGATGCAGATATTCTAATTATGTTGAAGCAACAGAATAAGAAAGGCTATTTAAATTGGCACAGTGGTGACTTTGCCGGCAAGCTGTAGTAATGTCATTGCCACTTTTCCTAGTATTGTATGTGACGGTGTGAAATATCTTGCACCAAAACAGTCATGTGTTGCACCAAAATACAGCACAGAGGAATTAAGCAACTTGCCCAATGTCATGCATCTAGTAAGTGGCAGAGCTCTTAGCTCCATAAATATTTGCTGATAAATACACAGTACCTTTCAGGCTCACTCAGCAAGAATTTGAGCAACAATGCGAGGTGGCGTAAAGCCCCCAAAGTCCAGGGCAGGTAAAATCACCTGGATCTGTCATAAGCTTCCAGGTTTCCTCGTCTGGATTCCCAATAATCAGCCCCCTAGTTTTTGCTCAGAATTTTCCTCATTCCACTCTGATGCTTCAGCTCTCCCTTGCAGGGCAGTGAGGTATCCAGGTCAGGTCTCTGGCTCAGCATCTGCCCCAGGGGCATCACCAACTCTACTTTGGTTTATCTGTTTGGCTGCCGAGCCCTCTCTACACTCTTGCTAATGCTGCCTCGCTCTCTGGGTTGGCTACTCTTTGTGTTGATGATGTACGGGACTCCACTGCCATGGAACCCAAGAATTTGAGAACAAAACAACACCACAAAATCTTCCAGAAAATACAATATAATTGGGCAATTTAATAAGAAACAAGTTTAGAGCCCCTAAAATATTAATGAAATAAAACAGGTGCTACTCACGCAGGGGGGCTGTCGCCACAATACTTCCCAATTCTTTCAGCGTCGTTGATCTCCCCACCGTTAAACACGGCCACATAATCGTACCGGCAGTAGTTATCACGCTCAACATCAAACTTCTCAAACTTTAATTCTATAAGCTTTAGTGAAAGCACAACATTAGAAGTGTCAGAGGAGCAGTGCGGAACAACCTCAAAGAGAATTCTTCCTCTCCCTAGATTTGTAGGGTACCACGATTTTCCTTCTTAAAAAAATGTATTCACCGTGTTTGAATTTTTTCTTAGTGTTTACATACTTATTAGTTATCAAAATTGCGGTATTCTTTGCTTTCATTTTTAATCATTCCGAAAGACCATCTCAAGCCCAAATCAATCCTAATTAGGATCTTAAACGTGGGAACTCTGTTCGCTTACAGCTAAGAAAGTATAAAAACACTATATAACCCCAGAAACCTATGTTAAGACTTAAATTGGGCTTGTGTTGGAGTGGGAAGCAGGGCTATACACCAACTTCATTCTTCTCTAGAGGAAAACTAATAGAAATAAAAATATTATCTACAATGTCCCCTATAGTAGTGTGTGTTGGGGTGCATGAGACGGGTGGACACAACAGTTCCCCTTTCAAGAAAAGGAGACTCACATTCTCACCACGTGTAAAGAAGTCAAATTCTTTAGGACCAGAGGTTCAGGGAAGTGGGAACTGACTATGATGTCTTCTGGAAGTATGTTTGAAAACTGTGCCTGCCAAACACAGTCTACTTGGTGATCTGGTTGATTTTTGAAGAGGTTGCAGAGAAGCATGGATACCAAAGTCAGTGTTAGATTTCTGAAGTATTTCTTAATTTTTTTTTAAATTATTCGAATCAATACGAAGTTTTGATGTAAGAGCAATCATTCCCCTCATAAGCAGAGTTTTCAAGACTCCCTCCAACGTGTGAATCAGAGGAAGTCTCACTGGGTTCATAAATACCCATGGCACCCAGAGAGCTGGTCCCCACTCTTGCTGGATGGCGGGTGGGCAGGCAACCCTCCTTGCTGCTTATGGAACATAACAGGCACTAACTCCTGTTAGGACAGGCACACTGTTACTAGTTGTTAGCTAGCAAAGACTTAGACACAGTAATGTGGGTGAAGGTGGTAACAGCAATGGCACCACAGAGAGACACAAAGGTAAAGTGTGGCTTTGAACATCATTGCCACTTATCTACATATTTATCTACTTTTAAAAAGTCAGCACCAGTGATGGGTGAATAATTGCTTATTCATACTTAACACTGCTTTAAGTTATATTAAAATATTTCCTCTTTGGGTCCTGTAACTCCTTACCAGTTAGTAATAAAATGTGTTCTAGGTTATTAAAAAATTGGCTGAACTTTTTCTACTTAGAAATTAGTCACAGAACTTTTGAAGAGAAAATAAAAATACGTAAATAAATAGGAGGGTAAAGGGGAAAGCTATGATTTTTTAAAAATTAAGCCTTTAATAGAAGAAAATGCCCATAGATTTACATAGAAATTACTTAGGACTTAACTTTCTCATATTATTTTTCTCATTTGGACAGTTTCCAGTGATTTCAGACACTACAACCATGATTAAAAACTCAGCTGGCTGAAGCCAAAAGTCATATAAATAAGATAAAACCCAAATTTAAATTTAAATAATCCAAGAGAGAAACAATGGAAAAAAGATGCTAAATTGTAATCTGTGAGTATAATTAAATTCAAATTATGTAATCTAACATATTTACAAATGACACAGGGAGAAAAATGATCAATACGATCTCAAGAATTACATAATGGCTTAAATGTTTGAGATATTTAATTTTTAAATGTTATTTTAAACTATAAAATGTTTAATAGATCTATCGAATCTTTCATTATCAAATAAATGAACATATTTTTCATCTTAAAAATAAAACTGAGTTTTGGGATTATGATCAAAGTGTGTGAAGTGTGTGTGTGTGTGTGTGTAATCAAATCACTAACTTGCAGGGTATATTTACCTGAATAATTTTCCACTAAAGAAATGAATATATGTCAAATAATATTTGTGTAAGCAATACAAAAGATCAATTTAGAAAAGTTTTTTTAACAGTATTATAATGCTCACCATACAGTGTTTTGATTTAAGTCTATAATGTTTGTAATAATAACAATTTTTTAAAAGTTATTTTCGGAATTCCACAACGTAAGCTTGGTCTATTCTCATGCTAAGTTCTACCCTGCAATTAATATCTGAAAGTGGTCCCCAAAAAGGGTAAAAATTCATATAACCACATACTAATAAACAATGGAAAACTAGACCTTCTCTGTTGATTGTTTTAGAGCAATGAATAAAGTTATTTGTGGGGAACCTACACAAATTTTATTTTAAACAACAACCAAAAGAAAAAAAACCACACACCACCAGTTTTCTCATCAGACACCTTGTTCTTAGAAAAGATGATGTGGTATGCTTGCATTGGCTTTGTTAAAGTGAAGCATTCAGGCTGTTTCTGATTTGGTGACTAAGGGGGCCATTATCAGGACATAATGCTCTGTGAGCAAATGGTAACCTGAAGTGTACATGTACTTGGGGATTTGTTATGCTCCCATGGTTAGCCACTGCTGCTTATAACCCCATGCTTACAACATCTTCCACAGGGTTAAACAATCTCATGTGGAATTTGCAGACCATTTGTATTTCAAAACCTGTTTTGAAAATTACAATTCTGTAATAGGAAATTAAATCCATGACTTTGCAAGTCAAATAGCACAAAGGCAATTTTAACCTGGGTCTTTGCATGAAGAAATACTGTGTCCAGGGGGTCTTCCTCACCCTGTATCTTTAACAGTTCACACTAATTCACACATGCATACTTTCTTCATGTTTTCAGGGAATCTCACCTGATTCTTTGGGGCTACAATGTGCCACACACAAGTGACTCCTGCAGGGTAATCGCGGTCTGGCCAGTTGGGGGTTTTAAAAGAGCCGGAAGGTCTTTCAAGGAGTCCTCCACAATACTGATCCCCTGAAGTTATTGAAAATGAAAAAAGAAAATCCAAGTTTACGGCAATGCAACCATGGGGAAATTAGGAATTTGGAATATTGATAGTATAATAAAGACAATGGCAGATGCTTTTAAATTTTCTCTTAAAAAAATGGTTAGTCTCCTCTAAACCCACCTCCCTCCCTAACACACACACACACACACACAGAATGATCTCTAGGTTACCTGACATATCATATCAGCACAAGAGAGAGAAGGAGTGAAATCAGGGCCATAGCTTCCTTCCTTTTTCCCATTTTTTTGGATGAGACAAAACATTTGGGCATGCACTCATTCAGAAATCATGCAGGCTCATTAGAACTCTCAAGGCAGGGGTATTATTTACTAATAATATTTTTGTCCATGTCCACGGACAAAATCTGAATTAGCTGTTATAGACAACTCTCATTCCTAGAAAACTTTTTATACTATACATCTTTCACCATTTTTTAAAAATAATTTTGTTTGTAAAAACAATACATGTTTATAAATTTTCAGCAATACAGAAAAGCATTAAAGAAGGTGGGAGTGATCTCTAGATTGGGCCTGTGTTGGGCAAGCTCCTTTTTGGCCTGAGAAAGTGACTGCTCCAGAAAACTCTCCTGGACTAACAGGTACAGGTGTCACGGGGGGCCGCTCCGTCCCGCGCAGCTAACCATGACCCTGGACTTGCCGCCAGGCATGGGCAGTTCTGCTCTGAATGAACTCAGAGCAGAACCAAGAAGGCTCTCTCCCAGGGGCCTCAGGAAGGGGTGCCACCGGGTGTTGCCGGGACCTGCTGGAGGTGCCCTCACGCCAGACAGCACAGGCCCTGTGCGTTATGACGGGGACCGTGCTTCTTCAGCCAGTGTCCCTCTGCTGCCCTCTGTCTCCAAACCCCTGGTTCCTCCCTCACCTGCACACTGAGATGGCCTTGTGTGGGGATGACACCATCCCCCTACCTTTTCCTCTATCCCTCCCACCCCAGACCCATAACCTCAGGTAGAGCTCAGACTCAGCAGTGCTGGAGGTTCTCCCTTTATGCACAAGTCTCATTATTTCGCTAGGAGCTTCCAGAAGTTTTACCACAGCTAAACTCAGCAGCATTTCTGATGGTTAGGATATTAAGATGGAGATTTAGTTTCACACTTGGTCTTCAAGAGAAAATTCTGCAGTGCTAGATTCCTGCCCTGTGCCGATATTAGCCTCACTTCTCTGGGACTGAACTGGGTTTCCCAAATATGCCTAGACTCCTAGTAAAGCTGTTTCTTCATTGGTGGGGGAAAAAAAAATTAAAATTAAATTCGGGGTAAGATTACCTCAAATCCCACTAACCACAATGAACATGTGACAAACATCGTTTCAGACCAATCTCTATGCGTATGTATTGGGTTGGCCAAAAAGTTCGTTTGGGTTTTTCCTGTTAACATCTTACGGAAAAACCCAAATGAACTTTTTGGTCAACCCAACACAAAAAGGTTCACAGAAATAATTTTAGAAGGACATTTTAATACAAGTTTTACATTTAATTTTACTTGGACTTAACTAACATAGAAACACTGAAAGGAATTAATATACTTTAATAAAAATATTTCTGTGACACAGAAGCTAATCATTCTTAAAAGAAGTCTCTAAATTTAAGACAATGTGTGATAAAAATTGAGCCTGGAGTAATTCCTGTAACTTTTTAAAAAATATATGTATTTATTTATTTTTGGCTGCGTTGGGACTTCGTTGCTGCGTGCGGGCTTTCTCTAGTTGCGGCGAGCAGGCTTCTCATTGCGGTGGCTTCTCTTGTTGCGGAGTACGGGCTCTAGGCACGTGGGCTTCAGTAGTTGTGGCACGTGGGCTCAGTAGTTGTGGCTCACGGGCTTTAGAGCTCAGGCTCAGTAGTTGTGGCGCACGGGCTTAGTTGCTCCGTGGCATGTGGAATCTTCCCAGACCAGGGCTCGAACCCGTGTCCCCTGCATTGGCAGGCGGATTCTTAACCACTGCGCCACCAGGGAAGTCCATCTGTAACTTTTAATTCATGGAAAATTTCAAGCATATACAAAGTAAACAGAACAATATAATGAATCTCTATGTATTCATCAACCAATTTCAACAATTATCATCATTTTACTATTCTATCAATATCATTACCCAATGCTCACCACCTGCATTATTATTATTATTATTATTTTACAGGTTTAGGGGAGGTAAATTCAATACTCTGAAATGCACAAGTCTTAGCTGTAAAAATTTGAAAAATGGATCTGCCCGTGTGAGCCACACTCCTATGATGATAATAGAATCATTTCCCACCAAATTCCTGTATCCCTTGTCAGTCAATCTGCTGGCTCTTCACACCATTTTTCTAAAAACTTTCACCTTAGATTAGTTTTATTCTAGAGCTTCATATACATGGAATTATACGGTGTGTCCTCTTCTGTGTCTGACTTCTCTTGCTTAGTGCAATTTCTGAGATACATTCATGTTGCTGTGTGTATTAGTAGTTTGTTCCCTGACATTGCTAAGTAGTATTCTGGGGTGTGGAAACCAGAGTTTGTTCACCTATTCTCCTGCTGATATTCATTTGGCTTGCTTCCAGTCTGGGCTTCTGTGAATAACGCTGCTATGAACATTTTTGTATAAATCTCTTTAGGGACATGTATTTTCATTTCTCTTGTATAAATATCCAGGAATGCAATTGCTGGGCCAAGAGTAGATGTAGATGTTTAACTTCATAAGAAACTACCAAAATTTTTTCCCCAAGCGGTTGTAGCATTTTTTACCTCTCAAGGGATGAGCACTTTGGTTGCATCACATCCTTGCCACCATTTAGTGCGGTCAGTTTTTTTAGCCAACCCGGTTGGTATGTAATGGTATCTCATTGTGGTTTTAATTTGCATTTCCCTGTTAACTAGTGACACTGAACAGTTTTTCATGTACTTATGAGTCATTCATATATCTTCTTCTGGAAAGTATCTGTTCAAGTATTTGCCCATTTTTATATTTATGGGGATCTTCATCTTTGTACTGTTGAGTTCTTTATATATTTTGAATACAAATCCTTTATGAGGTAGTTTTGCAAATATTTTCTCCTATTACGTAGGTTGCCTATCCATCTTTGTAGCATTGCCTTTTATAAGCATTAGTTTTGATTTTAATGAAGTTTGCATGGTACATATTTTTCCATCCTTTTATGTTGAACCTATTTTGTCTTTGTATTTCAAGTACTTTCTTTTAGACAATTATGGTTGGGCTCTGCTTTTTAACCCATTCTAATAATTACTGTCTTCTAATTAGAGTATTTATTTATTTATTTTAATTAATTAATTTATTTATTTATTTTGGCTGCGTTCGGTGTTTGTTGCTGCGTGCGCGCTTTCTCTAGTTGCGGCAAGCGGGGGCTACTCTCTGTTGCAGTGTGAGGGCTTCTCATCGTGGTGGCTTCTCTTGTTGTGGAGCACGGGCTCTAGGCACGCAGGCTTCAGTAGTTGTGGTGCATGGGCTCAGTAGTTGTGGTTCGCGGGCTCTAGAGTGTAGGCTCAGTAGTTGTGGCACATGGGCTTAGTTGCTCCGCGGCATGTGGGATCTTCCCAGACCAGGGATCGAACCCGTGTCCCCTGCAATGGCAGGCAGATTCTTAATCCCTGTGCCACCAGGGAGGTCCCTAATTAGAGTATTTAATCCTCTACGTTTAATGTATTTATTGACATGTTTGGATTGAGTGTGCCAATTACTATTTTGTTCTATTTGTCATACCTTTCTCTTGTTCCATCTGTTCTTCCTTTCCTGCCTTCTTTGGGCTGTTCAATAATTCTCATATTCTATTTTAATCTTTTGGCTTTTAGCTAAAATGTGTGCATATTTAATGGGTTCTCCAAGGACAGCTTATTTAGAGTTAACAGTGTATTTCTTCATGTACTGTATATTTCCATTTGCTTCTCCATCCTTTGTTCTATTGTTGTCATATATATTATGTCATACATTACGCTTGCCACAATAGACTGGTAAAGTTTTTTGTTTGTTTTGTTTTGAACAGACACATGTAAAGAAATTAGAGAAGAAAATAAAATATAGCCTTCTATAGTCACCATTTCCAGTGGCCTTCAATCCTTCCATTATCTTTGGGTTACCCTGTGGGGTCACTTCCCTTCAACTTGAGAAATTTCCTTAAATATTTCTTGTGATGCAGGTGTTTATCTGAAAATGTCTTTATTTCATTTTCATTTTTTTTTTTACCATTACTATTATTCCATTTTTTTAAACATCTTTATTGGAGTATAATTACTTTACAATGGTGCGTTAGTTTCTGCTTTATAACAAAGTGAATCAGCTATACATATACATATATCCCCATATCTCCTCCCTCTTGCGCCTCCCTCCCACCCTCCCTATCCCACCCCTCTAGGTGGTCACAAAGCACCGAGCTGATCTCCCTGTGCTATGCGGCTGCTTCCCACTAGCTATCTATTTTACATTTGGTAGCGTATATATGTCAATGCCACTCTCTCACTTCGTCCCAGCTTCCCCTTCCCCTCCCCGTGTCCTCAAGTCCATTCTCTACATCTGCATCTTTATTCCTGTCCTGCCCCTAGGTTCTTTAGAACCATTTTTTTTAGATTCCACATAAATGTGTTAGCATACAGTATTTGTTTTTCTCTTTCTGACTTACTTTCATTTTTGAAGACTAGCTGTAGAATTCTGGGTTGATACTTTTATTCCAGCACTTTAAAAATGCTGTTCCACTGCCTTCTGGCCTCCATTGTTTCTGATTAAAAGAAAGCCATCCTTGATACCATTGTTCTTCTGTACGTAATTTGGGTTTTATCTAATTGATTTTAAGATTTTCTCTTTATCTTTCAATTTCTGTAATTTAATTATGATGTGCCTAGGTGTGGCTTCATTTTTATTTATCTTATTTGGGATTTGTTGAACTTCTTGCCTCTATAAATTGATGTTCTTCACTAAATTTGGGTGGCCTTAAGCCATCATTTCTTGAGATATTTTTTCTGCATTATTATCACTCTCTTTTTCTTTTGGGACACAAATTACACATGTGTTAGACCACTTGACATTGTCTCACTGGTCTCCGAGGCTCTCTTTCTTTCATCTTTTTCCTCCTGTTTCTTCAGCTTGGATCATTTCTATTCAAATCCACTGCGTTTTTCTTCTACCACCTCCAATCTGCTTGTAAGCCCATCAGGTAAATTAAAAAATTACATATTCTGTATCTTTCAGCTCTAGTATTACCATTTTCTTTTTTTATATAGTTTCTTTTCTGAGATTCTCAATCTGTTTATTTTTTACACATATATTTCCCTTTAAATCCTTAAACATTTATAATAGCTGCTTTAAAGTGCTTGTCTGCTAACTGTAACTTCTAGGTTATTTTGGGGTCAGTTTTTATTGACTGCTTTTTTTCTTGAATATGGACACACTTTCCTGGTTTCATCACATGATTGGATACTGGACATTATGAATGATACATTATAAAGTCTCTAGATTCTGTTGTGTTCCTATAAAAAGTGACTTTTGTTCTAGCAGGTATTCAACTTGGCTAGACCCAAGCTCAAAGTCTGTTGCCCTGGCAGTGGGCAGCAGTTGTAATCTCTGTTTTTTTCATCCTTCAGATGATGCTTTTGTGTCAGGCCAACTGAGTTCTCCCTCATATATGCAGAGTTTAGCCATTAGCCAAAGATTTAGCTGGATTATACCTAAATTTTTTGTGCCTCAATTCTTCTTTGGGATTTCCTCCCAAAGGTTCTGGCTGCTCTCTCAAACCAGCGATGTTGCACTATAGCCCAAGGCAAGAAAAGATTAGGAGTGCCTGCAGGCAGAAGGCTGTAAGTTTAACAGATCTTGACCACTGTGGTTGTCTTCCAAGGTAGAGGTTTCTACCCTTGGGAGCGCACATGTACTGACACGAAACGATCCCAACTCGTACTATGAAGTGTAAAGAAAAAGTTGTGAAACAATATGAATGTATGATACCACTTATATATTTTAAAAGCTATTGCAAAAGTTCATACATATAAGTAAGTGCACATAGACGGTATGGGAACTACCAGCCACGGCTATTTCTAAGAGGGGACTACAATGGGGTGAAATGTTTCTATAGCTGCATGTGTATATCTGTGTGCAGGCTTCACATTTTTACTCCATGAATTTCTACATTTGAATTTTTATAAGAATATATATGGGCTTTAAAAAAGACTGATTTTTTTAATGGTTTATCTCAGAATATTGAATATAGTTCCCTGTGCTATACTGTAGGACCTTGTTGTTTATCCATTCTGTATGTAATAGTTTGCATCTGCTAATCCCAAACTCCCTGTCCATCCCTCCCCCACCCTCCCTCCCCCTTGGCAAGACTGATTTTTTTTTTTAAGATTTTTTTTTCATGTGGACCATTTTTAAAGTCTTTATTAAATTTGTTACAACACTGCACCTGTTTTATATTTTGGTTTTTTGGCTGCAAGGCATGTGGGATCTTAGCTCCCCGACCAGGGATCGAACCTGCACCGCCTGCATTGGTAGGCGATGTCTTAACCACGAGACCACCAAGGAAGTCCCAAGACTGATTTTTTAATGGTCTCTTGATGGTTTGGTGGTATTTATTAGCTCTCTGTTTGAGCAGAATTGCTCTTAAACTTTAGATTAAATGAGTAAATCCATATAAAGTGCCTAGAACAGTGCCTGACACAGAGGAGGCATTCAACAACCATGAGCCCTTATTATTGCTGTTATGTGGAAACGATACCTCTTTCATTTGGTTCAGCAGCAGAGAACATGGCCATGAAGCCATTCCCAGCTGTGTTGGCATCGGAAATCATCTGCACCATCATCTTGTTGCCGCTGGACACAAGAGCGCCGGGCCGGAACGTGCCGCAGAAGCGCCCGATGCGCTGGCCATTGGAGTGGCCGTTGTACACGTCCACAAAGTCATAGCGACACAGGTTGTCACTCTCCAGGTCTATGAATCTGAAATTAAGAACTACTACTTTTCCCTCGGGGACCTGCCAAGAAAAGGGCCAAGTGGAAAACCGTGTCATGAAAACATCTGAAATCTTCACATCTAGCCAATTACTAAAATGAGCAGATAAAAGTTTAATAACCAAAATGATGCTTTTTCTTCCCTCAACTCTGAACTAGGCCAGAAAAGATTTTCTACCATAATGCATTCCTAGTAAAAGATAAGCATTTGTTCTCTTTTGACAAATTCCACAGTTCTCTAGGGTACAGGAGCTTATTCCTAGGGAGTTTGTCTCAACAAAGCTGCAAAATATTGGATCAGTCTTATTAATTGATAAGTCATTGCTGACAAAGAATACCAGTCCTGATTGGACCTTAGCACACATTTGCATATTTTAAAGCACCATGGCACTCAGAGATAGTGCTTGGCAAAGCAACATTTGAAATGCCATTTTTCACAAATAATACAATAGGACGATCTCAATATACAGAATGTTTCAATGAAGTTCAAACTGAAGGGGTGATTTGGCAATTGTGCAGTTAATTTACAGATAATCCACTTTGGGTCCTGAAGAATCCCGATCAACTATCTACACTGATTATATTAACTGAGTAATTGTTGAATCATCTCTTTTCAAAGTCGCCGAGTTTTTATTTGTTGTCCAGGTGAAAACTTTGTATAACAGGCAGCCTTGAAACACAATACACTGATGAAAAAGATGTGTTTTCACTTTCTCATGAGACTTTCTTCACCATAATCTCCTCCTCCCTCCTTATTCCCTGAATAGGTAGAGGAAATAGGCTACAAAAGCATTTGTCAGGATTCTTACAAAAGCCCCATTTCACAGTATTTTAATTTCTTCATCCAAGCTGTTTAAAGTCTTGATCAGCTTTCTTTCATACTCAATAGAATAAGAATTTCATTCCGTAAAAGCATACAGATGACAAAGGTCAGTGATTAAAGAAAAAAAAAACACAAGCAACACTGATTGCTTCATCTTAGTTAACTATCTCAGACTCAAAGATCAACAGATGCTTTCATATAAATATGGCTTCCCCATGCTGGTAAATGCCATGAATTTTTTTTTTTCCTATAATAAGAAGTGTTTCAGTGTTATTTGCCTTTTTTGTCAAACACATACACACCCAATGTAGAAGCTGTAACAGAGTAGTCACAAGAAGAGGGATATTTTGGCTTTGACATGGTTGCATTCTAATTGCTCGAAGCTTATCTTAAGTGTGAATATCAGAAGCTCTAAAGCCACAGTCTAAGAAGCTGATAGCAAAAAAAGCAATTAAATTTTTAAGCATGCTCACGGTGATAGCTGTTGTAGAATGCCTTGGTTTTATGTTCTGCTTTGTTGCATACAATCTCTATTTATCCCATGATCAGAAAATGATCAAAATGTGATGCCACGTTTGTAACCCTGAGTATAAGCAAGCTTTCTATGAAATCACTGAAACATTCCCAGCCAGGAAAAACATTTTGAACTGAATTAGTTAGGACTGTCATTGTATGAATAATGACTATTTGTATAAATGTATCGATAAACTCTATGGAGGGCAATTCAAAGCTGTGAGACTCATCCACCCACAGAGTGAGTGTAGATGAAAAAGGGAAGAGGTCTCAGGATGGAGCCCTGGAGCATTCCAATGTCACTGGGTCTCCAAGATGAGGTCAAACCACCACAGAGGCTGAGTCAGTTAAGTAGGAGGCAACCAGAAGGATGTGGTGCTCAGAAGCCTGATGAGGAGAGTGGGTCAAGGAGGAAAGACTGGTTGGCTGAGTCAGGTGCTGCTGCTGAGTCAGGAAGATGAGGACTGAGAAATGACCACTGGGGTTAGCAACCAGAGGTCACCGGTGACTCGGACACAGCTGTTTTGGTGCAGCAGTAGGGACAAAGCCTGCTAAGAGAAGGATCGAGAGAAAATGGAGTGAGAGGAATTAGTGATAATGAATGTAGACAAGCTTTTCAAGGAATTTAGCTGGAAAGATGAACAGAGTAATAGGAGGGTATCTGTAGCTGGAAGGGGATATGAGGACCAGACAGGATTCTTAAATGGGCTGTATTAAGGCATGTTTGCAGGCCAGTGGGAATAATTCTGTAGAGAGGGCAAAACTGAAGTAAAAGAGAGGGAGGATTGCTGGAGAAATGTCGTTGAGCAGGCCAGGGGAGATTTGATCTGAGACAGCGATGGAGGGGGCAGCCTGAGATAGCAGCACAGATGGTCGGCCCAGTGAGAGGAAGGAAGGCAGATGCAGGTAGGTTAGTACACAAGGTTGTGATGGCATGTGAAACTTTTCTTCTGATTGCTTTGCTTTTCTCAGTGAAATAGGAAACAAGGTCATCAGCAGCAAGAGGGGATGTGAGAGGAGCTACTGGGAGTTTGAGAAAAGAAGAGTAGGTGCGTAAACGGATGAGGGAAATGTAGCAGGGCTGCCGTGAGTGCTGAGGGTCCACTTGAAGTAAATGAATTAAAAGTGAGTCCTTTCTACTGTATGACCCAGCAATTCCACTCCTGGGTATATATCCAAAAAAACTAAACACTAATTCAAAGATACATGCACCCCAATGTTCTTAACAGCATTATTTACAATTGCCAAGATATGGAAGCAACCTAAGTGTCCATCAACAGATGAATGGATAAAGAAGATGTGGTATATATAAATACAGTGGAATACTACTCAGCCATGAAAAAGAATGAAATGTTGCCATTTGCAGCAACACGGATGGACTTGGAGGGTATTAGGCTAAATGAAGTAAGTCAGACAGAGAAAGACAAATACTGTATGATATCACTTATATGTGGAATCTAAAAAATACAACAAAGTACTGAATAAAATGAAACAGGCTCACAGATATAGAGAGTACACCACAGTGGGGAGAGGGCAGGGAGGAAGGGCAAGATAGGCATAGGGGAGTAAGAGGTACAAGGGAGTAAGAGGTACAAGAGGTACAAGGGGAGTAAGAGGTACAAGGGAGTAAGAGGTACAAGGATAGAGTGTACAACACAGGGAATATAGCTAATAATTTATAATTTATAATAACTATAAATGGAGTGTAACCTTTAAAAATTGTGAATCACTATGTTGTACTCCTGTAACCCTTGTACATCAACTATACTTCATTAAAAAGGAAAAAAAAGTGAGTCCTCTCTTCATGGTTGCGTTCTTTTTCTCCCCAGCCACGTTCAGCTCCCTGGGTGGAGGTGCAGAGCGGCTGGAGCTGGATTTAAGCAGTGCTGGGTGGGGAGGTTGGGAGGTGGAGGGGTGTTTGCCAAGTGAGGACTATGGTGGGGGAGAGGATGTAGGCAGGAGAATGACCATAATGGTGGACCATGGAATCCAAGTTGGGTTATAAGCATAGAAATCAGGACTCAGTAGGGTGAGGGCAGTAACAACCTAGATCAAGGTAGAGGCAAGGACAACGACAGTGGAAGTGGGTGGCTGAGGAGCGATGGAGGAGAGGAGGCTAAAGACCCAAAGGGGTCATCCACGTAGATATTGAAATTCCTGCGAATGATGACAAGGAAGGTGCTGAAGACAGTGACCATGAGCCAGGGGCTAAAGTTTACAAGAAAGGAGGGAGACTGTCCTGGAGTCTTTGGATGACTGCAACAAGGCGGGACATGGGGCATCACAGTCTTGTTTCATTGGTAGTTTCTCAGTTCTCTGACACTGAGAAAATTGGGTGACTGTGGTCAGGCTGTTGAAATGGAATCCAAGCCTTGGATACTCATTCCCAATGGGATAAATCTTTCCTTCTCCAACATTCTTTATTTGGTCTCGATGCAATGAAAAGTTGAAATTTCTCTGAGAATGAGACACAAATATATCAGCAGCAGAAAATGGGTTACATCGTATAACTTTGAACACAAAACCCAACAACCCTGACAAAAACTCTTTGGAAGGAAGGTTTCAGGGGGAGATCTGTACCCATTGTGGGTCTATTGGAACCACAGACGAATGCCATCTCACACTGAAGGCCAAAGAGAAATTCTACTGCAAGTGAGATGCACACTGCATCAAACCGTTTTGCTGTAACACAAGAGCTGTTCTTCATATTTATATAAGGAACCAAGATTGTCTGATGCTCTGTGAGGTGAACTTTGCTAAGAGTTCCTGTATTATCATTCTAAAGGACTTTGGAAAGCATATTCTCTGAAGATGACCTTCCACTTGAAGAATCTATGGCCTGTACCCTTGATTTTTCTTTGTTAGGGATATAAAAAAATATAGAAAGAAACAGAGAGTAATATAACACACACGTGGGTGCCAACCAGCCAGAATTGATTATTGTTAACATTCTGTCAACACATTTTTTAAAGTCTCCTTTAAAAAGTAAATACATAATTTCAGATAAAATGAGTTTTCCTTTGTCCTCATTCATAGCCTCATTCTCCCTCCTTTCTCAGAAGCAACCACTGTCACAAATTTAGTGAGTTTTCTTCTGTGCCATGCAAAATACTTTTATATACATGTATATGTATCCATGCAAAATACACAGTTATGTTTTTGTGTCCATTTTCCCTGAAAGATGGAGCTCTAGAAGGTAAGGATCCCCCCTGCCTTGTTCACTGTTGCATCCCCATCTTCTGGACAGCACGTGGCCCCAAGTAGAGGTGCATCATAAAGATTTATTAAATGAATGAATCCATCAAGAGCTAAATGGACACCGGCTTCTTTGCACAAATCCTGGACGAGGCACCTTCTGGGTGGCTCTGCCTCTTGGGTTTTAATCTCATATCCCACCAAGCAGCAAAACTCCAGAAGGCCCCTCTCCTTTCTACGTCATTCTTTACCACAAATAGAAGACACATATCTTTGGGGAAACTTTATATCTCAAATCTCCCGTAAATGCTAACACTATGCAGAAACTCAAGTAAGGTCCTTTTTTGGGGTAGCAAATTAGACAAGGCTACCGAGTTGTTGAGATTCTATTGACCAAGGGATTCATTATCTGCCTGTAGAAAAATAATTCTGGGCTTGTGATTTTCCCTACCAGTAGCCGAGTCCTGTGTGGGCCAAAGCCCAGCACTGCAGCAGTGACCTCAGCTCACCCCACAGCCCCTGGGGTGTCCTTATGGTCAGAGGCAAGTACGCCAAGTTGCTGGATGCCAACGCCAGGCTTGCTGCCAGAAAATGAATGGGGAATTGCATTCTGAGCTGGTCATTTGCATTTTCAGGATACTATGAGCAAATGCAAATAGAAGCCAGCTTCTTTGGTGTGGAGGAATAGATTTCGGTAGAAGTGGGAACGCTCCTTTGTGTCTGTATCTTTTCTTCCCCCAACGCATCATTTACTAATTTGAGCAAAAAGATCTGTTGCTGCAGCCTGTCTGATTTTTTAAAAAAGCCCTCGTTTTAATCTTCTTAGATTTTCTTCTTCCACAAACAGACCTTTCGGAAAGTGTGTTCTAAAATGCAGGCCACATTTTCATTTACAGCAAGTTCAAGAGGCACGGCAGCTCTGCGTCAACTCACTTACATCTCCAAATGTAATCCAGAGAAATGTATGTACAAATTACACACAAATATTTGGCTAGGCTTCAAGAGGGGGATAAATCAGAAGCTTCGAGATCTTATTCATGTGTCTCTTCTATTTATTTATTTTATTTTTTTTGGCAGTGCCATGTTGCTTGGATCTTAGTTCCCCGACCAGGGATTGAACCTGTGGCCCCTGCAATGGAAGTGAGGCATCCTAACCACTGGACCACTGGGGAATTCCCATTGTCTGTGTCTATTTAAATTTATTTATTTATTTATTTATGGCTGTGTTGTGTCTTCATTTCTGTGCGAGGGCTTTCTCTAGTTGTGGCAAGCGGGGGCCACTCTTCATCACGGTGCGCGGGCCTCTCACTATCACGGCCTCTCTTGTTGCGGAGCACAGGCTCCAGACGCGCAAGCTCAGTAATTGTGACTCACGGGCTTAGCTGCTCCGCGGCGTGTGGGATCTTCCCAGACCAGGGCTTGAACCCATGTCCCCTGCATTGGCAGGCAGATTCTCAACCACTGCGCCACCAGGGAAGCCCCGTCTGTGTCTATTTAAATACTCCTCTTTTTAAAGGTGGAATCTTATAAACATTTGGAAAATAAAACATACATTTTGATTCATGGAAATAACATGTGATGTTCTGAAAAAAAAAAAAATTTTTTTTTTTGGTTAGGGTTTTTACCAAAAAAGCCCCCTTTACACCCTTACATCTGGAAGGAGGGTGGAAACCCCCAACTACCTCAATCCCAGCCCATGAGAACCAGTGGAGATGAGGTTACACTCCTCTGCTGAAAACTGTCCAAAGCTTTCCCAGCGTGGCAGGAATAAAATCCTCACTGTACCTATAATCACACACTTAAGTAGTGTATAAAAGGTGCCGGTATTTTTCCAAGCCCTTTCCACATATTATTCCACTTAATTACAGCAACCCTATGAAGTTGATATTAGCCCAGTTTTACAATTTACAGGTAAGGAAACTGAAGCAATGAGAGGTTTAAGGTCCTGTATGATACGGCCCCTGACTATCTCTCCGACCTCATCTTTCCTTGTCATGCAACAATCTGGCTGTTCAAGGAACCCTCCAAGCTGGTTCTCCACCTCAGGGCCTTTGCACAGTCTGGCCCCTCTGCTCGGCACACTCTCCTCCCTGATAGTCCCAAGTCTGCCTCTACCTACCTCATTATTTAACTCTCAGCTCAAGTGTCACCTTTCCAGAGGGGTCTCTCCCGAACCCTTCAGTTGCTTTAGATCATGTTGACCATATAACCGTGTTATTTCTTTACAGATTATTTATCATCTGTCTCTTCACCAGAATGTACCATCCAGAGATCAGAGGTTGCCCACAGCTACTTCAAGACTTAGCTATTACAGGAGTTCAAAAAGTAGTTATTGAATAAATGACTGGAATCCTTATAATCTTAATTTTTAAAAAGCAGTGCAGACCACAACTCCTATTACTAGCACGTAAGTTTACGTAACAATGTGAACTAACGAACAGGTACGAGGCAAGCAGTAGTGGCACCCTTCTGAAAAGGAAGAAACAGCTCAGAGCGGTTATGATGACTTACAGCCACCCAGCAAGTCAGCGGCAGAGCCCAGGTGTCCTGACTTCTACCCGACTGTGTTTCCCATGGCCTGACCGTGGCAGAAGCTGAGGAGATGCTCACTGATCTCGGTTCCTTTCCCCAGGCACACAGGAAGTTGACATGCTCCAGCCTGCACTGCAGTTAGGTTGGGGCCAGGTGCCTGGGTCCTGGTCAGTGGGATGCAGGTGAAGTGAGGTATCCATGTCCAGGCCGAGCCATAGAAGTCCTCTGCACAATCCTTTCGGAGTTCTCTTTTTGCTCTAAGGAGGGGACTCAACGGAGGAAACAGGAAGATTCTAGGAGATGGCAGAGCCACACAGGAGCTAATGCTCAAAGGAGAGCTGCCCGGGACAGCCATCCAACTGCACTGGACTGTGGCATGAGCAAGAAATTACCATTCGTTCAGACTCCAAACAGAGAGAACAGACTTGTGGTTGCCAAGGGGGAGGTGGGGTGGGGGAACGATGGATTGAGAGTTTGGGGTTAGCAGACGCAAACTAGTATATACAGGATGGATAAACAACAAGGTCCTCCTGTATAGCACTATATTCAATAGCCTGTGATAAACCATAATGGAAAAGAATATGAAAGAGAATGTATATGTATAACTGAATAATTTTGCTGTACAGCAGATATTAACACAACATTGTAAATCAACTATACCTGAATAAAATATAGAAAAAAAAAAAAGAGAAAGAAATAACCGTTTGGGGCTTCCCTGGTGGCGCAGTGGTTAAGAATCCGCCTGCCAGCGCAGGGGACATGGGTTCGAGCCCTGGTCCGGGAAGATCCCACATGCCGCAGAGCAACTAAGCCTGTGTGCCGTAACTACTGAGCCTGGGCTCTAGAGCTCAAGAACTACAACTACTGAGCCCATGTGTCACAACTACCGAAGCCCACGCACCAGAGCCCGCGCACAGCAACGAAGAGTAGCCCCTGCTCGCCGCAACTAGAGGAAGCCCGTGTGCAGCAACGAAGACCCAACACACCCAAAAATAAATAAATAAAATGAATAAATGTATAAAAGAAATAACCGTTTGTTGTGTCAGGCCATTGAGATTTGGGGGGTTGTTTGGTACAGCTTTACACTTTGGGTTAATTATCCTGATTGACACATGGATAGTGACACGTGCCAGTTGTCCTGACCCAGCAGCTCGGTGACAGGCAACTGTGGAGATATCTTTGTTGTTTTTTGGTGCCTATAAGTTCCATATGAATCAACATTGTAATATGGCCACCAAAAAGCAGACACGGTCTCAGGCTGTGTGAATAGCAGGCGAGGTGACAGACGATTTGAAGCAGTCAGAAAAGAGTGAATTCAGAGGCATCACCGAGGTACGTGCTGTAAATTCAATGGCTCCTGCAAAGTCTAACTGGCTCCTCTGGCACCACCGTCGTGACCCCTGACGCCTTTATCTGTGGCTGGGCAGCGAAGGTGAGAAGACAGTGAGCAGCCATGGGTACTGCTCGAGATGGGAAAAGAAATGGGTCTTCTGATGGAAGACCTGGCTGTGAAATGAACAAGAAGCTGGTCATGCATCCTAAGCCTGAGGGTGAAGATGGAAAAACCAGAGAGGAGAAGGTGGCTCTGGCAGGGCCACTCAAGTCTGCCACAGGAAAATGCAGATGGGAAAAATGTGAAGGCACAACAAAGCAGCACCCAGGGCAACAGGAACTCTGAGGGAAGTCCAGCCAGGATGGGGAGACAGGCAACTGGGCAAAAAGCTACTCATTTAGGTTTTGCCTGGGGGAGGAGAAAAAGTCAGGTTTTAAATGTAGAGTATTCTGTATAGCTGATTCACTTTGTTACAAAGCAGAAACTAACACACCATTGTAAAGCAATTATACTCCAACAAAGATGTTAAAAAATATATATATAAATAACATATATAGAAATTTTTTAAAATGTAGAGTATTCCTTTTTTTTTAAAACTCTGAATGAAGTAATTTTATTTATTTTTACTTTTTTTTTTTTTTTAAACATCTTTATTGAAGTATAATTGCTTTACAATGGTGTGCTAGCTTCTGCTTTACAACAAAGTGAATCAGTTACACATATACATATGTTGCCATATCACTTCCCTCTTGCATCTCCCTCCCTCCCACCCTCCCTATCCCACCCCTCTAGGTGGTCACAAAGCACCGAGCTGATCTCCCTGTGCTATGCGGCTGCTTCCCACTAGTTATCTATTTTACATTTGGTAGTGTATATATGTCCATGACACTCTCTCACCCTGTCACATCTCACCCCTCCCCCTCCCCATATCCTCAAGTCCATTCTCTAGTAGGTCTGTGTCTTTATTCCCATCTTGCCACTAGGTTCTTCATGACCTCTTTTTTTTTTTTTCCCTTAGATTCCATATATATGTGTTAGCATACTGTATTTGTTTTTCTCTTTCTGACTTACTTCACTCTGTATGACAGACTCTAACTCCATCCACCTCATTACAAACACCTCCATTTCATTTCTTTTTATGGCTGAGTAATATTCCATTGTATATATGTGCCACATCTTCTTTATCCATTCATCCGATGATGGACACCTAGGTTGCTTCCATGTCCTGGCTATTGTAAACAGAGCTGCAATGAATATTTTGGTACATGACTCTTTCTGAATTATGGTTTTCTCAGGGTATATGCCCAGTAGTGGGATTGCTGGGTCATATGGTAGTTCTATTTTTAGTTTTTTAAGGAACCTCCATACTGTTCTCCATAGTGGCTGTATCAATTTACATTCCCACCAACAATGCAAGAGGGTTCCCTTTTCTCCACACCCTCTCCAGCATTTATTGTTTCTAGATTTTTTGATGATGGCCATTCTGACCGGTGTGAGATGATACCTCATTGTAGTTTTGATTTGCATTTCTCTAATGATTAAAGATGTTGAGCATTCTTTCATGTGTCTGTTGGCAATCTGTATCTCTTCTTTGGAGAAATGTCTATTTAGGTCTTCTGCCCATTTTTGGATTGGGTTGTTTGTTTTTTTGTTATTGAGCTGCATGAGCTGCTTGTAAATCTTGGAGATTAATCCTTTGTCCGTTGCTTCATTTGCAAATATTTTCTCCCATTCTGAGGGTTGTCTTTTGGTCTTGTTTATGGTTTCCTTTGCTGTGCAAAAGCTTTTAAGTTTCATTAGGTCCCATTTGTTTATTTGTGTTTTTATTTCCATTTCTCTAGGACCTGGGTCAAAAAGGATCTTGCTGTGACTTATGTCATACAGTGTTCTGCCTATGTTTTCCTCTAAGAGTTTGATAGTGTCTGGCCTTACACTTAGGTCTTTAATCCATTTTGAGTTTATTTTTGTGTATGGTGTTAGGGAGTGTTCTAATTTCATACTTTTACATGTACCTGTCCAATTTTCCCAGCACCACTTATTGAAGAGGCTGTCTTTTCTCCACTGTATATGCTTGCCTCCTTTATCAAAGATAAGGTGACCATATGTGCGTGGGCTTATCTCTGGGCTTTCTATCCTGTTCCATTGATCTATATTTCTGTTTTTGTGCCAGTACCAAACTGTCTTGATTACTGTAGCTTTGTAATATAGTCTGAAGTCAGGGAGCCTGATTCCTCCAGCTCCATTTTTCGTTCTCAAGATTGCTTTGGCTATTCGGGGTCTTTTGTGTTTCCATACAAATTGTGAAATTTTTTGTTCTAGTTCTGTGAAAAATGCCAGTGGTAGTTTGATAGGGATTGCATTGAATCTGTAGATTGCTTTGGGTAGCAGAGTCATTTTCACAATGTTTATTCTTCCAATCCAAGAACATGGTATATCTCTCCATCTATTTGTATCATCTTTAATTTCTTTCATCAGTGTCCTATAATTTTCTGCATACAGGTCTTTTGTCTCCATAGGTAGGTTTATTCCTAGGTATTTTATTCTTTTTGTTGCAATGGTAAACGGGAGTGTTTTCTTAATTTCACTTTCAGATTTTTCATCATTAGTATACAGGAATGCAAGAGATTTCTGTGCATTAATTTTGTATCCTGCTACTTTACCAAATTCATTGATTAGCTCTAGTAGTTTTCTGGTAGCATCTTTTGGATTCTCTATGTATAGTATCATGTCATCTGCAAACAGTGACAGCTTTACTTCTTCTTTTCCGATTTGGATTCCTTTTATTTCTTTTTCGTCTCTGATTGCTGTGGCTAACACTTCCAAAACTATGTTGAATAATAGTGGTGAGAGTGGGCAACCTTGTCTTGTTCCTGATCTTAGTGGAAATGGTTTCAGTTTTTCACCATTGAGGACAATGTTGGCTGTGGGTTTGTCATATACGGCCTTTATTATGTTGAGGAAAGTTCCCTCTATGCCTACTTTCTGCAGGACTTTTATCATAAATGGGTGTTGAATTTTGTCGAAAGCTTTCTCTGCATCTATTGAGATGATCATATGGTTTTTCTCCTTCAATTTGTTAATATGATGTATCACGTTGATTGATTTGCGTATATTGAAGAATCCTTGCATTCCTGGAATAAACCCCACTTGATCATGGTGTATGATCCTTTTAATGTGCTGTTGGATTCTGTTTGCTAGTATTTTGTTGAGGATTTTTGCATCTATGTTCATCAGTGATATTGGCCTGTAGTTTTCTTTCTTTGTGACATCTTTGCCTGGTTTTGGTATCAGGGTGATGGTGGCCTCGTAGAATGAGTTGGGGAGTGTTCCTCCCTCTGCAATATTTTGGAAGAGTTTGAGAAGGATAGGTGTTAGCTCTTCTCTAAATGTTTGATAGAATTCGCCTGTGAAGCCATCTGGTCCTGGGCTTTTGTGTGTTGGAAGATTTTTAATCACAGTTTCAATTTCAGTGCTTGTGATTGGTCTGTTCATATTTTCTATTTCTTCCTGGTTCAGTCTCGGCAGGTTGTGCATTTCTAAGAATCTGTCCATTTCTTCCAGGTTGTCCATTTTATTAGCATAGAGTTGCTTGTAGTAATCTCTTATGATCGTTTGTATTTCTGCAGTGTCAGTGGTTACTTCTCCTTTTTCATTTCTAATTCTATTAATTTGAGTCTTCTCCTTTTTTCTCTTGATGAGTCTGGCTAATGGTTTATCAATTTTGTTTATCTTCTCAAAGAACCAGCTTTTAGTTTCATTGATTTTTGCTATTGTTTCCTTCATTTCTTTTTCATTTATTTCTGATCTGATCTTTATGATTTCTTTCCTTCTGCTAGCTTTGGGGTTTTTTTGTTCTTCTTTCTCTAATTGCTTTAGGTGCAAGGTTAGGTTGTTTATTCGAGATGTTTCCTGTTTCTTGAGGTAGGCTTGTATTGCTATAAACTTCCCTCTTAGAACTGCTTTTGCTGCATCCCATAGGTTTTGGATCGTCGTGTCTCCATTGTCATTTGTTTCTAGGTATTTTTTGATTTCCCCTTTGATTTCTTCAGTGATCACTTCGTTATTAAGTAGTGTATTGTGTAGCCTCCATGTGTTTGTATTTTTTACAGATCTTTTCCTGTAATTGATATCTAGTCTCATAGCGTTGTGGTCGGAAAAGATACTTTATACGATTTCAATTTTTTTAAATTTACCAAGGCTTGATTTGTGACCCAAGATATGATCTATCCTGGAGAATGTTCCATGAGCACTTGAGAAAAATGTGTATTCTGTTGTTTTTGGGTGGAATGTCCTATAAATATCAATTAAGTCCATCTTGTTTAATGTATCATTTAAAGCTTGTGTTTCCTTATTTATTTTCATTTTGGATGATCTGTCCATTGGTGAAAGTGGGGTGTTAAAGTCCCCTACTATGATTGTGTTACTGTCGATTTCCCCTTTTATGGCTGTTAGTATTTGCCTTATGTATTGAGGTGCTCCTATGTTGGGTGCATAAATATTTACAATTGTTATACCTTCCTCTTGGATCGATCCCTTGATCATTATATAGTGTCCGTCTTTGTCTCTTGTAATTGTCTTTATTTTAAAGTCTATTTTGTCTGATATGAGAATTGCTACTCCAGCTTTCTTTTGATTTCCATTTGCATGGAATATCTTTTTCCATCCCCTCACTTTCAGTCTGTATGTGTCTCTAGGTCTGAAGTGGGTCTCTTGTAGACAGCATATATATGGGTCTTGTTTTTGTATCCATTCAGCCAGTCTGTGTCTTTTGGTGGGAGCATTTAATCCATTTACATTTAAGGTAATTATCGATATGTATGTTCCTATTCCCATTTTCTTAAATGTTTTGGGTTTGTTATTGTAGGTGTTTTCCTTCTCTTGTGTTTCTTGCCTAGAGAAGTTCCTTTAGCATTTGTTGTAAAGCTGGTTTGGTGGTGCTGAACTCTTTCAGCTTTTGCTTGTCTGTAAAGGTTTTAATTTCTCCATCAAATCTGAATGAGATCCTTGCTGGGTAGAGTAATCTTGGTTGTAGGTTTTTCTCCTTCATCACTTTAAGTATATCCTGCCACTCCCTTCTGGCTTGCAGCGTTTCTGCTGAAAGATCAGCTGTTAGCCTTATGGGGATGCCCTTGTGTGTTATCTGTTGTTTTTCCCTTGCTGCTTTTAATATGTTTTCTTTATATTTAATTTTTGATAGTTTGATTAATATGTGTCTTGGTGTGTTTCTCCTTGGATTTATCCTGTATGGGACTCTCTGTGCTTCCAGGACTTGATTAACTATTTCCTTTCCCATATTAGGGAAGTTTTCAACTATAATCTCTTCAAATATTTTCTCAGTCCCTTTCTTTTTCTCTTCTTCTTCTGGGACCCCTATGATTCGAATGTTGGTGCGTTTAATGTTGTCCCAGAGGTCTCTGAAACTGTCCTCAGTTCTTTTCATTCTTTTTTCTTTATTCTGGTCTGCAGTAGTTATTTCCACCATTTTATCTTCCAGGTCACTTATCCGTTCTTCTGCCTCAGTTATTCTGCTATTGATCCCATCTAGAGTATTTTTAATTTCATTTATTGTGCTTGTCATCGTTTCTTGGTTCCTCTTTAGTTCTTCTACGTCCTTGTTAAATGTTTCTTGCATTTTGTCTATTATATTTCCAAGACTTTGGATCATCCTTACTATCATAATTCTGAATTCTTTTTCAGGTAGGCTACCTATTTCCTCTTCATTTGTTAGGTCTGGTGTGTTTTGACCCTGCTCCTTCATCTGCTGTGTGTTTTTCTGTCTTCTCATTTTGCTTATCTTACTGTGTTTGGGGTCTCCTTTTCACAGGCTGCAGGTTCGTAGTTCCCGTTGTTTTTGGTATCTGTCCCCAGTGGCTAAGGTTGGTTCAGTGGGTTGTGTAGGTTTCCTGGTGGAGGGAACTAGTGCCTGTGTTCTGGTGGATGAGGCTGGATGTTGTCTTTCTGGTGGGTTCGTCCACGTCTGGTGGTGTGTTTTGGGGTGTCTGTGGCCTTATTATGATTTTAGGCAGCCTCTCTGTTAATGGATGGGGCTGTGTTCCTCTCTTGCTAGTTGTTTGGCATAGGGTGTCCAGCACTGTAGCTTGCTGGTCGTTGAGTGAAGCTGGGTCTTGATGTTGAGATGGAGATCTGTGAGAGATTTTCGCCGTTTAGTATTACGTGGAGCTGGGAGGTCTCTTGTGGACCAGTGTCCTGAAGTTGGCTCTCCCACCTCAGAGGCACAGCCCTGATGCCTGGCTGGAGCACCAAGAGCCTTTCATCCACACGGCTCAGAATAAAAGGGAGAAAAAATGGAAAGAAAGAAAAAAAGAGGATAAAATAAAATAAAATAAAGCAATTATAATAAAAAATAAGAAAAAAAATTATTAAGAGTAAATTTATTAAGAAAAAAAAATTTTTTTAATTTTTAAAAATAGATTTATTAATTTTTTATACTAAAAATAAGAAAAAAATTATTTAGAAAAAATTTATTAAGAAAAAAAATTTTTTAATTTTTTAAAATAAAAAATGTGAAAAAACTTATTAAAAATTTTTTTAAAAATAGAAAATAAGGAAAAAATTATTAAGAAAACATTTATTACGGAAAAAAAAATTTTTAAGCCAAAAAAAAAAAAAAAAAAAAAAAAAAAAACGGACGGACCTAACCCTAGGACTAACGGTGAGAGCAAAGCTATACAGACAAAATCTCACCCAGAAGCATACACATCTACACTCACAAAAAAAAGGAAAAGGGGAAAAGTTAATATATCCTGCTCCCAAAGTCCATCTCCTAAATTTGGGATGATTCGTTGTCTATTCAGGTATTCAACAGATGCAGGCACATCAAGTTGTTTGTGGAGCTTTAATCCGCTGCTTCTGAGGCTGCTGGGAGAGATTTCCCTTTCTCTTCTTTGTTCGTACAGCTCCCGGGCTTCAGCTTTGGATTTGGACCCGCCTCTGCATGTAGGTCCCCTGAGGGCGTCTGTTCCCCGCCCAGACAGAACGGGGTTAAAGGAGCAGCTGATTCGGGGGCTCTGGCTCAGTCAGGCCGGGGGGGGGGGGGGGGGGGGGGGAGGGAGCGGTACGGAGGAGGCGGGGCGAGCCTGCGGCGGCAGAAGCCGGCGTGACATTGCAGCAGCCTGAGGCGCGCCGTGCGCTCTCCCGGGGAAGTTGTCCCCGGATTACGGGAGCCTGGCCGTGGCGGGCTGCACAGGCTCCCGGGAGGGGCGGTGTGGAGAATGACCTGTGCTCGCCCACAGGCTTCTTGGTGGCGGCAGCAGCAGCCTTAGCGTCCCATGCCCGTCTCTGGGGTCCGCGCTGATAGCCGCGGCTCGCGCCCGTCTCTGGAGTTCGTTTAAGTGGCGCTCTGAATCCCCTCTCCTTGCACGCCGCGAAACAAAGAGGCAAGAAAAAGTCTCCTGCCTCTTCGGCAGCTGCAGACTTTTTCTCGTGCACCCTCCCGGCTAGTTGTGGTGCGCTAGACCCTTCAGGCTGTGTTCACGCCGCCAACCCCAGTCCTCTCCCTGCGATCCGACCGAAGCCCGCGCCTCAGCTCCCAGCCCCCGCCCGCCCCGGCGGGTGAGCAGACAAGCCTCTCGGGCTGGTGAGTGCTGCTCGGCGCCGAGCCTCTGTGCGGGAATCTCTCCGTTTTTCCCTCTGCGTCCCTGTTGCTGTGGGATCCGCGCTGATAGCCGCGGCTCGCGCCCGTCTCTGGAGCTCGTTTAGGCGGCGCTCTGAATCCCCTCTCCTTGCGCACCGCGAAACAAAGAGGCAAGAAAAATTCTCCTGCCTCTTTGGCAGCTGCAGTCTTTTTCCCGGACTCCCTCCCGGCTAGCACCGAAGCCCGAGCCCCAGCTCCCAGGCCCCGCCCGCCCCGGCGGCTGAGCAGACAAGCCTCTCGGGCTGGTGAGTGCTGGTCGGCACCGCTCCTCTGTGCGGGAATCTCCGCTTTGCCCTCCGCACCAATGTGGCTGCGCTCTCCTCCGTGGCTCCGAAGCTTCCCCCCTCTGTTACCCGCAGTCTCTGCCCACGAAGGGGCTTCCTAGTGTGTGGAAACCTTTCCTCCTTCACGGCTCCCTCCCACTGGTGCAGGTCCCGTCCCTATTCTTTTGTCTCTGTTATTTCTTTTTTCTTTTGCCCTACCCAAGTACGTGGGGATTTTCTTGCCTTTTGGGAGGTCTGACGTCTTCTGCCAGCGTTCAGTGGGTGTTCTGTAGGAGCAGTTCCACGTGTAGATGTATTTCTCATGTATCTGTGGGGAGGAAGGTGATCTCCGCGTCTTACTCTTCCGCCATCTTGCCCCTCCCTCTATTTTTACTTTTTATTGAAGTATAACTGATTTACAATGTTGTCTTAGTTTCAGGTGTACAGCAAAGTGATTCTGTTATACATATATATATATATATTCTTTTTCAGATTCTTTTCCATTATAAGTTATTACAAAATATTGACTATAGTTCCCTGTGCCATACAGTAGGTTCTTGTTGTTTACCTTTTTTATATATAGTAGTGTGTGTATGTTATCCCAAACTCCTAATTTATCCCTCTCCCCCTTCCCCTTTGGTAACCATTAGTTTGTTTTCTGTGTCTGTGGATCTATTTCTGTTTTGTTTATAAGTTCATTTGTATCTTTTTTTTTAAAGATTCCACATATAAGTGATATCATATGGTATTTGCCTTTCTCTGTCTGACTTACTTCACTTAGGATAATCTCTAGGTCCATCCATGTTGCTGCAAATGGCTATATATCATCCTTTTTTATGGCTGAGTATTATCCCATTGTATATATGTACCACATCTTCTTTATCCATTCCTCTCTGGATGGACATTTAGGTCGCTTCCATGGCTTGGCTATTGTCAATAGTACTACAATGAACATTGGGGTGCATGCATCTTTTCAAATTATGGTTTTCTCCGGATATATGCCCAGGAGTGGGATTGCAGGATCATATGGTAGCTCTATTTTTAGTTTTTTAAGGAACCTCCATACTGATCACATCTTTTCACAGATGTGCCTCTTCTGCTTTTCCTATGGCTCATGGTATCACTAGGACCCTACCGCGGATGTAAGTGATGACACATCTTCTGGGCAAGTTATGCATTCGTCATCACTTTTCCTGAGAACTGGAGATTCACTACTTAATTTTTCACTACACGTGAGCTGTCTTTTTAGCTCTTTGTTCTTGAAAGGGTTTACTGCAAAATAAAAAAGCATTACCCAACAATAAAATAAAAAAGCACTACCATACAATAAAATATTGATTTATAAAATAAAGAGCTGTAGATTTATACCAAGCCATAAATAACGAAACCACTGTAGCAAGAGCACTCAGACTGTCTTACAGCAGGACAGCTCAGCCTCCTTTCCCCAGCATATATTTCACGTACAATGAACCTATACTTCCCATGTTGTCCATTGAACCAGCCAACTGGTAGCCTGGTGGCTTCGGTGTCTCACTGGTCACAGCACCCACCACAGCACTGGTGCCACCTGGCTTCTGGGACCAGAAGCATCAAACACTCATCCCTCTACCACCCAAGACTGGAAGGAGTGGCTGAACCTAGTGGCTAAAGCCCAAGCTATTTCACGTGATTAGTGGGTATCTTGAATGCTGTCCTTGAAAGGTCTTAGCTGTGTTGGGAAAAAAGAGACAAGTTTGCACTGGTTGTCTTTCACATTCAGCCACGTGCTGAAGAGAGAACTCTGCCTACTGCATAAGTGTACGATGCCCTTCTAGACAAGACCACGGCAGAAGATGGAAGCACAAAGGGAAGCTCTACCAAACCCAGCTTGCATTATTTTAAAGCAACTCTCAGGAGTAATATTTCTTTTAAAACAATAAATAATCCATGACAAATGGTAAATCACATGAGATGCCCTGAATGACAGGTACACCTCAGAACTGTCCAGGACAAATGAGGACGCCTGGCTATCCTGGCCGCAGGGCATCTGGGTCCCTCCTCTAAAATTTGAAGCTGCCCCAGTAAAAACCAGAGGTTGACTAAATGAAGAGCTGCTGAATGGATAAAAGGATGAGAGAATGGCTTCCTGTTACCTGCAGAATGAAGTCCAAACTCCTTACACTAATGCTGTGTGAGGCCCACCCCTCTGACATTCTGGTCTCATCTTCACCCAGCCCTTTGTATCTTGGGCTCGAATCTCCCCATCCTCGAAAACAGCCAGCCCCTTTCTGTTCCCACCTCTATGAGATCACGTGCGTATCCCCTGCCTGGATTCTTCTCTCCCCATCTCAGTCTATCGACTGCTACCCCGATTTCAAAGTCTGGGCCAAATGCACCTTCTCTAGGAACCCACCAGCCTCCCACTGCTTGACCAGTGTCCACACTCAGGGGGATGTTATCTTCCCTCTTTCCGCTCCCAGAGCCCACTGTTCTACTGTTCTCGCCTCTCTTTTGGTAGACCCCTCAGCATCTACGGGGCCCACAGGGGCCCACAGGGTCTGGGGTGTGTGCTCTGTCTCCAGGCAGACTGTGAACCTTTCTGGGGCAGGACTGCTCCATCCTGATTCATCTGAGTCTGAACCCACAGGCAGCTGGAGTCCAGGCATCAAAAACATGCAGGGAAGGTGAGGATGGAGATGGGGAAGAGTTTTCTATCTTCATTTTAGTCTCAGATCTGCGAACAGTTTGGGGACTTTCTATGCCATTTGATTATTTGTTCTGCAAATCAGCAAGTAGTCGTTAAATAATAGCAGCTGGCACAGTGACACATATCCAGGTGGAGAAAACATAAACTCCGAGGGTCCCTGTGACACAGAACCTGGCAGTGCCTCCCTGGATCAAGTTAGGGCTCCATTAGGACATGTGAGAGAGAAAGCCTGTAAAAACAACACCCATCCCAAGCAGTCTGGTTTGCTATAATCTATCAATCTGCATATGATGGATTATAACTTTTTTAAAGAAAGGATAGTCATTGCTTTTTCTTAGCTGTGTTTCATGATAAAAGACTACAGATAGGTCATAGAATTAAATCTAGCCAATTTCTTCACACCTTCAAAAAATAGAACAAAGTACTTAAGTCATTTTAGGATATATTTTCAATTCTCCAGAAGCTGTCAGCATGAGTTAATCCAGAATGGGATAAACATGATTGGTGGAGATTCATGGAGAAAAAGCATCCCTACTCTAAGCCACTGGTCGGTGTCGTCTGACAGCTAGGCTTAAGGGTAACAGACATAGAAGCCAGGGTTGTTTTTTGCTAGCCAGGGGCCTTTGGGTCATACAGAACCCGTGTTTTCTCCTTAATGACACGTGGGTGTAATTTTTTTGAAAGCTTTTATAGATAGCGCTGATTTCTATGCGACGACCTAAGAAAAAAATCTGAAATGATATTTTCAAGAAAATCCTTTGGTAATCTGTGATATCATCTGAAAAATCTATAATGGCCCAGGAACACAAAATTCTATATCTTACTAGGAATGAAAGAGAAAGCCTTTCCCTTCTGGGATAAGAGAAGTCACAGGAAGGTAATAAACACATTTCAAGCAGAACAGATGCAAATGTGAGCATCTAATGTTCTCTTGAAGGAGTAAGAAACAGGGTTCACGTGGCCGCATTAGGTTGTTACAAGAAAGAACTCAAATTGTTTTCAAACCTAATTCTTTTATCCAAAAAAATCATGTCCATAGTTTATAATTTAAAATAGCACTACAAGGCTTTAACGGAAAATAACAGCCCTGCCCCTCTTCCCATCCCTGATTCCTCAGGGATAACCAATTTAACTCTTTCGACTGTTTTATCTGGCATTTACCTCCTTGCTTCTTAATAAAATGCTTGTGCTTCTATTTCTTGATTTATCCTTTTAAATCTTTATCTCTTTACTTACTACTATTTCCCCTCTTCCTCCATGAAAATTCTGGTTAAATCAATATTTAGGATTTCCAGTACTACGACCACATAAATATTATTCACTACTGAGCTAACTTGTTACATTTCTTGCACAATTTTTTGTTTTTCTTAGGGCTAATTTATTGCCTTGTTCTTTTAAGTTTCCTTTGTTTTCCACGTGCCTGTTACTAAAACCCCTCTCAGTAATGGTCAGCCATGGGTGTTTTATCAGTTCCATTTTCCTCTTGGAAATATCGATTCTGGAGCCTTCCACCCTCCTGCCCTCTGTCTCTCCGGTCTGGTCTGGTTACTCGCAAGTCCTGCTGCACAGCTGTTAGGCTGGGATTTTGCTTAGCCATTAACTCAGGAAATCCCCATGGGGCTCCTATGTCTTCTTTCTTGCTTGCTTTATTCCTTCATTTTTCTGGAGCTCATCCTCTTGTAGTTTTCTTACAAAGGGTATACAGAGATAAAGAGTTTCAGATCTTCCATTTCTAAAAACGCCTTGGGAATTCCCTGGCGGTCAGTGGTTAGGGCTCAGCGCTCTCACTGCCGAGGGCCTGGGTTCGATCCCTGGTCAAGGAACTAAAATTCCACAAGCCACATGGTGTGGCCAAAAAAAAAAAACCCCAAAAACAAACAAACAAAGAAACAAAAAAAATAATGCCTTAATTCTGTGCTCACATTGGTCTGACAGTTTGGCAGGGTATAGAATTGTAGCTTAAAAATAATTTTCATTAGAATTTTAAAGGCATTGTTCCACTGACTTCTAGCTTCCAATAAACTAATGTTCCTTTCCCTTTCTATGTGATTTCCGCCCCCTCCAGAAGCTTGCAGGATTTTCTCGTCTAAGTTTAACAAAGATGTGCCTTGGTGTTTATCTTTTTCATTCATTGTGCTGAGTATTATTTCTTTGATAATTCCCTCCCCTTCGTAGTCTCTATTCTTTTTTTCTAGAACTCTCCCTAGTCAGATGGGGCTTCCTGGATCCTCTAATTTTCTTACCTTTTCTCTCTAATATTCTGCTTTCTGAGTGTCTTCTTCAAGTTTATCTTCCAGCCCTTCTATCAATTTAAAAATTAATTGAAATTAAGTTTTCATTTCTACCAAATTATTAATTTCCAAGAGTGTTTAACTTATATTTTCTTTTTTTTTTTTAAGCATCCTGCTTTTATTTTACATGAACAATATCCTTTTTGATCTCTCTGAGGAGAACAACATTCATTTTGAAATTTTCTTCTGCCCTCTGCAGTGTCTCTGTTTCCTTGGAGTTTTTTGGTTTCTGTCTCTTTGGGATCCACTCTTTCAGGTAAGAGGCTTTCCTCAAATGTCTAGGAACCCTCGACTGAGGCGAGGCAGATGGGAAGCTCTGTGGCAGGGCTAGTCACCACAGCGTGACTGGGGACAGACTGGCTTTTTCCTGGGGTCTCCCAAAAGTCAGTGTCTGGAGGTCCTTCCCTTGGGGCTGTTCATTTTCGGTGAGATCCTTCAATGTCTTGTCCGAGGGGTAAAGACTTTGCTGCAGCTTTCATGAGAAAAGCAGAAGGAAAGGGGATTGGGAGGACCTCCCCAACAGCCTGGCCCCTTCTGCTGGACCTGCAGTTCCCAAGTCCGGAACCTCTCTGGTTCCCAGAGAAGAAGCCCTGCCATGACGGAGGGCGACAGGGAAGGGAGGCAGCCCCCCTGCTGCTGGGAGTGGGGGAGGGAACCTGAGAGGTTAACTGCTCTTAAAAGGCTTTCAAACATAACTCCAATTTATAACCGCCCCGCTCCGCTGCCTTCCAGGAAACCTGGTGCCTCCAATTCCGTGGCAGGGATTCCGTGGCACAAATCACCTTGCTCCTCAGTGGCAGTGCCCCCTCCCCTCTGAAAGACACGATTTCATTCTCTTTTGCTAATTCAGTTACCATTGACCATCTGCTTTCTTATCCAAAATTTTGTTGGTATCTCTCATGTACTGTTAGTACCATTCCAGTTCCCTTTGTCTTTGTGGGTTTAAATTTTTAAATTTCCTTACTGTAATTTTGGTGGGATCTTGAGAGGGGGTACATATAAACACGTGTGTTTAATCTACCATGCTTAACCAGAGGTCACTAAAGTGATTTTTATTAAGAAGTAATAAGAATGATATGACACTACAGTCTTAGGTTACTTGTAAGAGTATGTTAGGTATAACATTATAAAATTATGTACAAGAGTACATTTAAAAAAGAAAAGCCAGATTCTATTAAGCACTTATCAAATACCAAGAATTATGCTAGATGCTACGGAGTAGTGGTCCCCAATCTTTTTGGCACCAGGGACCGGTTTCGTGGAAGACAATTATTCCACGGACGGGGTGCGGGGGGATGGTTCAGGCGGTAATGCGAGCGATGGGGAGCGGCAGATGTAGCTTCACTCGCCTTCCCGATGCTCACCTCCTGCTGTGCGGCCAGTTCCTAACAGGCCGCGGACCGGTACCTGTCCGTGGCCCAGGGGTTGGGGACCCCTGCTATGGAGGACTAAAAAGAACTAAAAGCTACGTTACCATTTTTAATGGCTTTATTCTAATGTATGCCTGTACCATAATTTACAGAAACAATCACATATTTTTCTGCTTTTATATGTTTCTAATAATTTCTAATAAAATTAGTATGTTTCTAATTTTTCATTACTATAAATAATGCTATTATAATAACAATAATATAGGGCTTCTTGTGTTTAAGGGAATATTTCTGTAGGATGAATTCCTAGAAATGGATTTCCTAAGTCAAGGAGTATGGGCATTTTAGATGATTACAGAATAGACCCAGGAAAAGCTGAATTAATTCACAGTCCCATGTTTCACACCCTCAACTACACAGATGCTGTCAAGACATGTCAATCTGGTAGGCAAAAAAATAACATTTTGTTGTTGTTTTAATTTCACAGTGAGCATCTGCAGCGGAAAGCTGGGTTCACTTAAGGTGGTGGGGACGAGAGGGAGGATGGCAGGGAAGAGAAGCTTCACTAAAGATGACCTCGAGGCTTCAATCCCCGCAGGCACCATCCACATTAGAAGGACAGTGAAAAGGAGAAAAAGGTTTTGTGTTGTTTTGTTTTAGAGGAAAGCAGGGTGGAGGGACAGAGGGTGTAATAAGTTTGCTTTTGGCAAGTTTAAGATATTAGAGGTATATGTTTCAGTATCAAAAGGCAGCTGGAACGATGGCTGGAGGGAGGGGAACGACTTTAAAAGGTGTAGTTCTAGACATAGAGAACAAATGTATGGATACCAAGGGGGAAAGGGGGTGGGATGAATTGGGAGATTGAGATTGACCTATACACACTATGGATACTATGTATAAAATAGATAACTAATAAGAAACTACTGTATAGCACAGGGATCTCTACTCAGTGCTCTGTGGTGACCCAAATGGGAAGGAAATCCAAAAAAGAGGGGTTATATGTATACGTACAGCTGGTTCACTTTGCTGTACAGCAGAAACTGACATAGCAGTGTAAGGCAACTATACTCCAATTTAAGAAAAAAAAAGGTGTAGTTCTGTCAGGAAAGAGGACGTGGAAAACTTTTACAAGAGAAAACACAATCTGAGGCCAGAGATGACCCTTACTGTAGCCAGATGTCTCCCAAATGCGGAGCCATAAGAAGAGGGTAAGAGAGAAAGAGGGTGTGTGTGGGCTCAGAGATGCCAGAAGCCACAACCCAAAGGGCACATCCTGGGGATGGCGGTGAGTAGAGTAAACAAAGGCGGCACCTCCATTATTTCCACAACTGTCTTCCCAAGACCAACAACCTAGCTAACTCTGCTTATAAATTCTCCTCCCCTCAGATCCCCACCCACAAAGGAAACTTTTCAAAAAACGTAAATGAAATTAAAAACAAAAGAAAAATGGATAAACTACCGTGCTATTTAAGAAAAACCTCAGGATTCCCAAAGGAGAGTTTAGTCAGCAGGAGAAAAGACACTGAACCCTTCTGTTCACATGGTGTGACATTTAAATTAAATGTTCTGTGACAACACATTTAGGAAAAATCATAAAAAGAAGACACTCGTGGATGGGAAGAACAAAATTGGAGAGAGGCTCAGAACAAACTCACTAGTTCAGACTGCTTGTAACTGGCACAGATGGCTTGAAAAGTCACGGCAGGGCAGGGGTCATTACGTTCAAACGTGGCCTGGCATGGTGTTCTCCTCCACCTCCATGCTGTCCCCTGTCTGTTCTTGTTTCTTCAACTGCAAACCTTGGGCTTATTCATAAAATGAGAAGACCCAAGTTTCACCAAGCACCCTTTCCTCAAAGCCCCTGGCTGCCCTAGAGTGTGGGCTGATGTTGAGGGGAGGTGTTATCTTGTGGGTTTTCAATTCAAGAAAATGATTCTTTTTTTTGGTCACGCAGCATGCTGGATCTTAGTTCCCTGACCAGGGATCAAACCCGTGCCCCATGAAGTGGAAGCATGGAGTCCTAACCAGTGGACCAGCAGGGAAGTCCAAGAAAGTGATTCTTAAAACCAAAGTCCTATAATGCCGGACACGGCAGTTCTGCTTGTATCATTCCCCATTTGGCCACAAGTGTCAGGTAGGGTCTTGGTGTTTCCTTGATATCTCAGACCCCATTCAGGCCAAAATGTCCCAATCCTAAAACACTTAAAAAAAAAACAAAACTTCATTGAGGTAAAACTTACAAACCATACAACTCATTCATTTTAAGTGTACATTTCAATGATTTTTAGTAAATTTTTACAGTTGGGCAGCCATCATCACAATCCAATTTTTTTATATATAAATCTTTTTTTACTTTAATTTGATTTTTAATTTAAAAAGTTTTTTTGGCCATGCCACATGGCTTGTGGGATCTCAGTTCCCAGGCCAGGGATTGAACCCGGGCCACGGCAGTGAAAGCGCCAAATCCTAACCACTGGACCACCAGGAAACTCCCTCACAATCCAATTTTTGAACACTTCCATCACTCCTCAAGCCCATTCAGTCATTCCTCATTCTCATGCCCAGCCTCAGACAACCACTAATCTCTACAGATTTGCTTTTTCCAGATATTTCATATCAATGGAATTATATAACATGTGGTCTTCTGCATCTGGCTTCTCCCACTTAGCATAGCGTGTTTGAAGTTCATCCATGTTGTAGCATGAATTAGTACTTCATTCCTTTTTATGGGTAAGTAATATTCCACTGTATGACATAACACATATCATTGGTTGATGGATATTTGAGATGTATTTAATTTTTGGCTATTGTTAACAATGCTTTTATGAACATATTTGTGCAAAATTTTATGTGGATGTGTGTTCTCATTTTTCTTGCACCTGAGAGTGCAATTGCTGGATCATATAGTAAATGTCTAACTTTAAAAGAATCTGTTTTCTAAAGTGGCTGCACTATTTTACATTCTTACCATCAGTGTACAAAAGTTACAATTTCTCCACATCTTCAACACTTGTTATTATTCTGTTTTTTGATGATAGTCATCCTAGTGGAGGTGAAGTGGTATCTCACTGTGGTTTGGGGCTGCATTTCCCTAATGACTAATGATGCTGAACATCTCTTCATGTGCTTATTGGCCGTTCATATATCTTCTTTGGTGAAATGTCCATTCAAATCTTTTGCCCATTGTTTTTTTTTTTTTTAAATTGTCAACCCTAAAACGCTTTCAAATTACAAATAGAAAGAAAAGCATCAAAACTTAACTTGTAATAAAGATGAGCATCTGAGTCACACTGCAAAATCTGGTTTTGCACATCGATTTCATGCCAAGAGGGAGGGGCAAGGCACCCCTAACAAGTTTGTTTGATGAAGTTATTCTCCACAAAAGAACTGTGAGTTGACAACAGTATCCTTCAAAGAATGCATTGGTTAAAAACACTGGTTTCTCACTTTAATTTCTCAATCCACAACAATTTCTACAAAAGATGTTGGAAAAACTGGAAATCCACACAGAAAAATATGAAGCTTGACTCCCACCTCATACCATACACAAATTAATTTGAGATGGATCATAGACATAAGTGCAAAAGCTAAACCTACAAGCTTCTAGAAGAAAACATAGAAGAGTATCTTTACAACCCTGGGTAGCAAGAAAGCACTAACTACAAGAGTAAAAACTGATAAATGGACTTCAAAAATTTTTAAATTTCTGGGCATCCAAAGAAACTCATAAAATGAGTAGATAAACCACAGATGGTAAGAAAATATTTGCAATACGTATATCTAACAAATAACTTATATTCAGAATAAACACAGAACTCCTATAACTTAATGATAAAATACAAATAATCCAATAAGAAACATGGGTACAAGACTTCAACAGACATTTCATAAAGAAAGACCAATATGCACATGAAAAGCTTTCAACCTCATTAGTCATCAGGGAAATGCAAACGAAAATCACAATGAGACATTACTATACATCCTCTAGAATAACTAAAATTAGAAAGATTGATGATCATCTAAGGTTTATCTATGGTGTGCACCTCAGTGGTGTATTGGTGCTGCTCCAGAGCTCATCATGTTTTCACTCCAAAAGACCTTGGACTAGAGATTCAATATGGGTTCCAATGCCGTGTGGCTGACAGAGTCTTGGTGCTCCAGCCGGGTGTCAGGCCTGAGCCTCTAAGGTGGGAGAGCTGAGTTCAGGAAACTGGTCCACCAGAGACCTCCTGGCCCCATGTAATATCAAACGGCAAAAGCCCTCTCAGAGAGCTCCGTCTCAACGCTAAGACCCAGTTCCACTCAATGATGAGCAAGCTACAGTTCTGGACACCCTATGTCAAACAACAAGCAAGACAGGAACACAACCCCACCCATTAGCAGAGAGGCTGCCTAAAATCATAGTAAGTTCACAGACACCCCAAAACACACCACCAGACGCAGTCCTGCCCGCCAGAAAGACAAGATCCAGCCTCATCCATCAGAACACAGGCAAGAGTTCCCTCCACCAGGAAGCCTACACAACCCGCTGAACCAACCTTACCCACTGGGGGCAGACACCAAAAACAACAGGAACGACGAACCTGCAGCCTATGAAAAGGAGACCCCAAACACAGTAAGTTAAGCAAAATGAGAAGACAGAGAAATACATAGCAGATGAAGGAGCAAGGTAAAAACCCACCAGACCAAACAAATGAAGAGGAAATAGGCAGTCTACCTGAAAAAGAATTCAGAGTAATGATAGTGAAGATGATCCAAAATCTTGGAAATGGAATGGAGAAAATACAACAAACTTTTAACAAGGACGAAGAAGAACTAAAGAGCAAACAAACAATGATGAACAACACAATAAACAAAATTAAAAATTCTCTAGAAGGAATCAATAGCACAATAACTGAGAAAGAAGAACGCATAAGTGACCTGGAAGATAAAATAGAGGAAACAACTATCGCAGAGCAGAATAAAGGAAAAAGAATGAAAAGAATTGAGGACAGTCTTAGAAACCTCTGGGACAACATTAAAAGCACCAACATTCGAATTATAGGTGTCCCAGAAGAAGAAGAGAAAAAGAAAGGGACTGAGAAAATATTTGAAGAGATTATAGTTGAAAACTTCCCTAATATGGGAAAGGAAATGTCAATCAAGTCCTGGAAGCGCAGAGAGTCCCATACAGTATAAATCCAAGGAGAAACATGCCAAGACACATATTAATCAAACTATCAAAAATTAAATACAAGGAAAAAAATATTAAAAGCAGCAAGGGAAAAGCAACAAATAACATACAAGGGAATCCCCATAAGGTTAACAACTGATCTTTCAGCAGAAACTCTGCAAGCCAGAAGGGAGTGGCAGGACATATTTAAAGTGATGAAAGAGAAAAACCTACAACCAAGATTACTCTACCCAGCAAGGATCTCATTCAGATTTAATGGAGAAATTAAAACCTTTACAGACAAGCAAAGGCTAAGAGAATTCAGCACCACCAAACCAGCTTTACAACAAATGCTAAAGGAACTTCTCTAGGCAGGAAGCACAAGAGATGGAAAAGACCTACAATAACAAACCCAAAACAATTAAGAAAATGGTAAAAGGAACACACATATCGATAAGTACCTTAAATGTAAATGGATTAAATGCGCCTACCAAAAGACACAGACTGGCTGAATGGATACAAAAACAAGACCCATATATATGCTGTCTACAAGAGACCCACTTCAGACCTAGGGACACATACAGACTGAAAGTGAGGGGATGGAAAAAGATATTCCATGCAAATGGAAATCAAAAGAAAGCTGAAGTAGCAATTCTCATATCAGACAAAGTAGACTTTAAAATAAAAACTATTACAAGAGACAAAGAAGGACACTGCATAATGATCAAAGGATCAATCCAAGAAGAAGATATAACAATTGTAAATATTTATGCACTCAATATAGGAGCACCTCAATACTTAAGGCAAATGCTAAGACCCATAAAAGGGGAAATCAACAGTAACAAAATCATGGTAGGGGACTTTAACGCCTCACTTTCACCAGTGGACAGATCATCCAAAATGAAAATAAATAAGGAAACAGACACTTTAAATCACACATTAAACAAGATGGTCTTAATTGATATTTATAGGACATTCCATCCAAAAGCAACAGAATACACTTTCTTCTCAAGTGCTCATGGAACATTCTGCAGGATAGATCATATCTTGGGTCACAAATCAAGCCTTGGTAAATTTAAGAAAATTGAAATCGTATCAAGTATCTTTTCTGATCACAATGCTATGAGACTAGATATCAATTACAAGAGAAAATCTGTAAAAATTAAAAACACATGGAGGCTAAACAATACCCTGCTAAATAACCAAGGGATCACCGAAGAAATCAAAGAGGAAATCAAAAAATAACTAGAAACAAATGACAATGAAAACAGGATGACCCAAAACCTATGGGATGCAGTAAAAGCAGTTCTAAGAGGGAAGTTTATAGCAATACAATCCTACCTCAAGAAACATCTCAAATAAACAACCTAACCTTACACCTAAAGCAATTAGAGAAAGAAGAACAAAAAAACCCCAAAGTTAGCAGAAGGAAAGAAATCATAAAGATCATATCAGAAATAAATGAAAAAGAAATGAAGGAAATGATAGCTAGGATATCATAAGACCCCGAATAGCCAAAGCAATCTTGAGAAAGAAAAACAGAGCTGGAGGAATCAGGCTCCCTGACTTCAGAGTATACTACAAAGCTACAGTAATCAAGACAGTATGATACTGGCACAAAAACAGAAATATAGATCAATGGAACAGGATAGAAAGCCCAGAGATGAACTCACGCACATATGGTCACCTTATTTTTGATAAAGGAGGTAAGAATATACAACGGAGAAAAGACAGCCTCTTCAATAAGTGGTGCTGGGGAAACTGGACAGCTACATGTAAAAGAATGAAATTAGAACACTCCCTAACACCATACACAAAAATAAACTCCAAATGGATTAAAGACCTAAATGTAAGGCCAGACACTATAAAACTCTTAGAGGAAAACACAGGCAGAACACTCTATGACATAAATCACAGCAAGATCCTTTTTGACCCAACTCCCAGAGAAATGGAAATAAAAACAAAAATAAACAAATGGGGTCTAATGAAACTGAAAAGCTTTTTCACAGCAAAGGAAACTATAAACAAGTCAAAAAGACAACCTTCAGAATGGGAGAAAATATTTGCAAATGAAGCAACTGACAGAGGATTAATCTCCAAAATATACAGGCAGCTCATGCAGCTCAATATCAAAAAAACAAACAACCCAATCCAAAAATGGGCAGAAGATGTAAATAGACATTTCTCCAAAGAAGATATACAGATTGCCAACAAACACATGAAAGGATGCTCAACATCACTAATCATTAGAGAAATGCAAATCAAAACTACAATGAGGTATCACCTCACACCGGTCAGAATGGCCATCATCAAAAAATCTACAAACAATAAATGCTGGAGAGGGTGTGGAGAAAAGGGAACCCTCTTGCACTGTTGGTGGGAATGTAAATGGATACAGCCACTATGGAGAACAGTATGGAGGTTCCTTAAAAAACTAAAAATAGAACTACCATACGACCCAGCAATCCCACTACTGGGCATATACCCTGAGAAAACCATAATTCAAAAAGAGACATGTACCACAATGTTCATTGCAGCCCTATTTACAATAGCCAGGACATGGAAGCAACCTAAGTGTCCCTCGATAGATGAATGGATAAAGAAGTTGTGGCACATATATACAATGGAATATTAGTCAGCTGTAAAAAGAAACTAAATTGAGTTATTTGTAGTGAGGTGGATGGACCTAGAGACTGTCATACAGAGTGAAGTAAATCAGAAAGAGAAAAACAAATACCATATGCTAACACGTATGTATGGAATCTAAAGAAGAAAAATGGTTCTGATGAACCTAGGGGCAGGACAGGAATAAAGACGCAGACGTAGAGAATGGACTTGAGGACACAGGGAGGGGGAAGGATAAGCTGGGATGAAGTGACAGAGTGGCATGGACATATATACACTACCAAATGTAAAACAGATAGCTAGTGGGAAGCAGCCGCGTGGCACAGGGAGATCAGCTCGGTGCTTTGTGACCACCTAGAGGGGTGGGATAGGGAGGGTGGGAGGGAGATGCAAGAGGAAGGAGATATGGGAATATATGTTTATGTATAGCTGATTCACTTTGTTATACAGCAGAAACTAACACACCATTTTAAAGCAATTATACTCCAGTAAAGATGTTTAAAAAAAAAAAATAAAGAAATAAAAAGAAAGATTGATGATGATATCAAATGCTAGAATGTGGAGCACACAGAACTTTCTGCCATTGCTGGTGGGAGTGTAAAAGGGTCACCACTTTGGAAACTGATCTGGCAGTTTCCTATGAAGTTAAATGTGTACCTATCCCATGACTCATAAATTCTATTCCTAGGTAGCTACACAAGAGAAAAGAAAACACATATGCATTAAAAAGCCCTACACAAAAAGTTCACAGCAGCTTTATTCATAATAGCTCAAATGTCCATCAACAGGAGAATGGATAAACAAACTGTGGTGTACTCATACAATGGAATAATATTTAGCAATAAAAGAAACAAGCTACTGACACAACAGTATTGATAAATCCAAAAACATTATGCTGAGTAAACTCTGAAGAATAAAAAAGAGTGCTTTCCAAATTATTCCATTTTTACGAAGTTCTAGGACAAGAAAAACTAATCTATGGTGCTTGTACCGTGGAGGGATGCTGAATCGTCTGGGAAGGAGTGAGAGCGAAGGTTCTGGGTACTGGAAATGGAGGAGGTGTCAGTTACACAGGTGGGTGCATTTGTCAAATACATTGAATTATAAATATTAAATTTGTGCATTTCACTCTATGTAAAGTATACCTAAAAAAAACCCTCCAAAACTAAAATAAGCAGAAATACACAATGTCATGCAGATGGTACAAACATATATGTATCAGTCTACTGAGTTTAGAACAGTGCTTGCTGCTTACTTAAGGCTCAATAAATGTTGGCTAAAATTACAAGTATTATGTATCATAACACAGCCACTAGTTAAGTGCCATCCACAACACTGTGCAAACTTGAAACCTGCTATTGAGGAATTTTGAAATTGATATGAACCTGAACAAGAAATTGCTATAAAGTCTAGTTATAGTCCATTGCCCTGTGATCCAGTATAAAAATCTCACAACTTACTACAAGCCATATCTAATTTATGCTGTCCTGTTAATGAAACCCAGTCTCCTTAAAACTGAGTTACCTTGCCAAGTTTACGATTAACCTCTCTATCCAAAACTTTACTTCCGTTCTTGTCCCACCCCTGTTCCCCTCAGGATTGAAGAGTATCAAAGAAAAGGGGGGAGTGAAACCAAGCAGGACCCCGTGGAGCCTGCAGAGGTACAAAAGCCACCCCCCTTCGTGTCCCCTGTTTCTTGTGTGCAGAGAAAGGCTTTAGTCTCTTGGGCCTTCCTTTAGTTCCAAAGCACAGACTCGACCAGTTACTAATTAGAGAAGTGGTGGAATTCAGAAACAAAGGAAAAGCAGTTAAGCAAGAAAAGTAGCGTTAGCCTAAACAATAGTTCAGTGATAAAATGAGTCCTAGTTCCGCCTCAAGGGATAGACATAACAATGTGAAGCATATCTTCCAGTTGTTCTGCAGAAACTAAGACCCACACTAAAGTGGAGAATAGTGACTACATGCTGGCCACAAGCTTGTAGACCCCAGACTGGCTGGAAGCAGAAGGTTGATGGTTAAGATTCCAAAAACATCACCCTGTTACCATGCCACAAACCAATCAGAAGGAAGTCCATGATCTGCAACCCTCATCCCAAATGTTGCCTTTAAAAACCCTTCCCTGAAAGCCATCAGGGAGTTTGGGTCTTTTGAACATGAGCTGCCCATTCTCCTTGCTTGGTGCCCTGCAAATAAACACTGTACTTTCCTTCACCACAAACCAGTGTCAGCAGATTGGCTTTGCTGCACAGTGGGCAGGCAAGCGGACCCAAGTTCAGTTCAGTAGCATTAATATCAACTGTATTCTTAATCTGAAGTAACAGCCATTACATAAATGAGTGAAAACAGAAAATATTAGTGGTTAATTTGACAGTTTCCCAAGGGAGTTAAAGCTGAATTGTTGTAGAGGGTTGTGACTTGTGGTTCTTTGTCTCTGCTCAGCAAAGTACCTGAAACGTGTGAGGAAAGTGCAGCAGAATGTGTTGACAATAACTCATCAGTAAAACACAGGAATGCGATGGCTGTAAACTCTTCTCAAACGAATGCAAGTTCCTTGCAGGCAGGACAAAAAAACACAAGGGAACAATGATAATTCTTTTGTTTCTTCTAGGAAGGCTATCCAATTTTTTTCAATAAATTAATCAAATATTTATCAAGGACCTACTATGTGTCAGGTCACCTGCTGGGCTCTAAGGAAAGGATAAACATAACTGTGGCTTCTGCTCTTAAGGAGAGCACTGTCTTGAAGAGTGTTTCTCAAACTTTTGGCCTCCAAGGACCATTTAACAGATACAGGCAATGTACACAGTTTGTCAACTCTAGGCCTGTTTTTAAAAGTCTAAAATTAAATTCATTTACTATCTTACAATTAATAGAATTTTCACATAAACAAAAGGGATGATTCTAGAGTGTGCCAATACATTTGGTAATAGTACCAAAGGCAGTCAGTTTTATTTTTTATTCTTGTCTCTAAAAGTTAGAAAATCCTAAGCATCATAGGATGTCAAGAATGGCAGCAAGTGTTTGCTGGCTTTGTCAGAAAGTTCTGGAGAGTCAAATCAAATTAGGACCCGGAATAACAGAGTGATTTCTCGTTACACACGGCAGCATTCTGTAAAATGTTAGACTGATGGATTTACCACACTCAAGGCCTAGAAAGCTGACTGTTTCAATTTGGGCAAGAGCAGTGAATGGGTTCCTGATTCTGTCTTGATAATATTTAGCTCTAGAAAGTATTTTTTCACTTTCTGCTGCAGCATTTGGGTGTAGCTTGAAAATATGCCCAATGTTAAGTTATTGATTTATTTCTCTGAAAAGTGAAGGAAAACATCCGGTGTTGGGAATATCCCAAAGTCTCAGCAACCAAACACTTTGTACCCCAGTTCAAACTCAAAAGATTCCAATTCCTAATTTTCAATGTAAAATAGTGACATTATGGCTCTGAATAATAGGTTTAGGGTAGGCAAGAAATAGGATTTATTGCTATAATACACCAGAGCAGGTCATTTGAAGCAGAAGAAATGTCTTTATAGACATTAACAGTGAAGTGAAGTGATTTTTTTGTTTTTTACTATATACCTTCTTCATCTCAAGAGCTTCATGAGCACCTTTATCTTCAGCTGCCAGCACACCTAAGCATAGTCCTATACTGCAGCCAGTTCCTTGAACCCCACACTTTAAAGAAGGGGCTCACTGCTGCCATTTGATCAAGTTTGTAACATTTTCGTTACTTTTTCTGAGGCACTGAATCAAGAATAGGAAGCAATCTGTTACCTGCCGCCTGTTCTCTCTGCTGGTTAAGCAGTATCTGGAAGGACATTTTGCTGTGGGGTCTGATGTACACCCCAGCTTAACATGTCAAAACGGAACCCCTGCTCACCACGGCAAATCCGCTCCACCCTACCTTCTGTGCCACCTTGATCTCCTCCTTCCGGTTTGCTCGGGCCAAGAATTCTGAAGCCATCCTTGGCTCCTCTGTTTCTCTTCCACCCCACATTTTGTCCATCGACAATTCTTATTGGCTCTACTTTAAAGTATATCCAGACACTGACCATCCCTCATCTCCTGCATGGCTCCCATGCTGGTCCAAGCCATCATCTCCTCTCATCTAAATTACAGAAAGACCTTCCTACCTAGTCTCCCCTCTTCCACCCCAGCATCCTATGCTCTATTCTCAACACAGCATCCAGGTGATCCTTTACAAGCACAAGTCACATTATGTCACTCCTGGCCCAGAATCCTGATGTGGCTCTGGATGGTTAGTTTCACGTGTCAACTTGGCTGGGCTGTAGCACCTAATGATTCAATCGACCACTAACCTAGGTGTTGCCATGAAGGTATTTCATAGATGTGTTCATGTCTACAATCAGCTCACTAAGTAAAGAAGGCTGTCTTGATAATGTGGGTGGGCTTCATCAAATCAGCTGAATGGCCTTAAGAGCAAAACCTTTCCCTGAGGAAGAAGGAATTCTGCCCCAAGACTGCAGCATCTCAGCTCCCGACTGACAGAATCCAGCCAATTGACCTGACCTACAAATTTCATATTGGCCAGCCTCCATAATTGCATAAGCCAATTCCTTGAAACAAATGTCTTTATATATGTAGGTATGTATGTATATGTGTGTATATATTTATATATACATGTATGTGTGTTTATATGTATACATATATGTACACTATATGCACATGTGTATATGTTTGTATGTATATATGCATGTGTGTATATGTATATCCATGTCCTACTGGTCCTGTTTCTCTGGAGACTGCTGATACAGGCTTCCTGTGCCCAATGTCTTCCATTTGTCCCTCTGGATCCATTCTCCTCCCATCTCCATCCTACTCCCCTTACTGGGTGGTTGACCTAGATCAATGCATCAACCACTGTCTTCGGGTGCTGTGGCCATGGGAAGCCCCAACAGGAAACGGAAAACACGGAAGAGAATTAGGTCAGGATATTAACTTCCCTGGCTCCTTCTCTGTGAGGTCCCCTTGGGTTGACTCCTGGGTTCTAGTAATATCTCCTCTAGGCTTCCCTACCCTTTTTAAACAGCTTCTCTGTAAACAACACCCCATCCCCAACATGCTACTTCAAGCATGCTGTTTTCCATGGAGACCCTGACTGATAGGCTCTCTATCTCACGCACACTGGTCTCCAGGCCTTATAGGATTTACCCCACCCTTCCCTGTCTGACCTCAGTGTCTGCTCCCTTCCCCTTTGTTCACTCCACAGGCTTCTTCGCTGCTCCCAGCACATGCCAGGCATGCAAAGCTCCTTGAGGGCAAGAATCTCTGTCTGCCCGGTTCATTGACATATCCCTGGTGCCCACACACTGCCTAGAACATGGTAGGTGCTCAGTAAATATTTTTTGCCTAAATCAAATAAAATAATTTCATTGATTCCCATACCAGCATCCTTCCTTGTTGCATCCCTCATAGGTGCTCCATCTTGTGTCTTCGTCATAGCTCACAAAGTAACACTAAGTGGGAAGAAAAATCTTGCCTCTTGTTGCCTGGCTTTGCAACAGAAGCTACCATGTCTGTTTCCCTCATAAAAGCCCCCAGGATCACTGAATACATATCTTGGGAAAGTGTGAAAATCACTACTCAGCCAGAGGCAAGTATCATCATCAACAGGATGACAATTTTACTGTTAATTCATCCTCACAAGATGTGAAGAATTCCCCCCAAATGACTTTTTTTTTTTCAAAAGATTTATTGGCTAAATGGAATGAAATACCTAAACTTAAATATAATACTTAAGGTGATATTATTCAATGTTATAAATGCTCATTCAACCAAGCAATTCTACAAATGTGAGAATTATGCTATAATCTAATCTCTTTCATTCAGCCTTCTATCACTTACATTTTTATAAGGATGTGCTGGCTTTAAAAGAATATAACGTTTTTACCAAAGTGAAGTAGCTAACAGAACACACTCTTGGTGGTGGTGGTGGGATGAATTGGGAGATTGGGATTGACATATATACACTAATATGTATAAAATGGATAACTAATAAGAACCTGCTGTATAAAAAAAATTTTTTTTAATAAAATAAAATTCAAAAAAAAAAGAAAAGAACACACTCTTAATTCATATTAACTGTTTATCTATTTCTCTACTTAACTATTTACAAATTCCAACCCTGAATGGTTTTATACATAAAACTAACAGCTTACAAAGTCAACATTAATATTGCAGCACTGTACTTTTTCATATATGAGAAGTGTAATGCATATTTATAGTGACACTGTGCAGTGGAACAGAAGGCACCGAAGAAGTTCACACAATGATGCATCTAAGAATGTTCACCCATATTGGAGAGTAAATATTCAGAAATCGACATTAAATCCACAGGGTGTGTTGTTCTGTTCATGTCACTGATGTTATGCTGACTGACTGGTGGTCACCCAGTACAACCATAAGGTGACTGATAATGCACAAACGCAGGGGGAGGTGCAAACAGCACACATATGGCACACAACTAGAAGCAAGGAGGATGCAGGAAGGGAACATCTCTTTTAACGGTAGCATTCTGCAGATTACAAACATTTTCAGAATAAGTCTCCTTCCCTAGAGATCTTTGGCAATAAACGGATACTCTTCTGCAGAGATCTATAGCTTCTGTGCTGTCCTGCCTAAAAGGAGGTGTAGTCATTGATCTATTCATTCATTCACTCATTCATTCGAACATTCACTCATTTATACATTCATTCTTTCATCAGCTACTATTGCCTGTGTCAAGCACTATGTTAGCTACTAGGAGAACAGACAACTAAAATAAGGGTCTTGTCCTCAAGAGCTTTTCAGTTTAGTAGAGGAGACAGATTAGTAAACAGATGATCAGTGATCAGTGTTGCAATAAAGATACTCCCCGGATGCTACGGGAACACAGAGGAAGTAGATTCCAGTCTGCACTGGGAGATAGACAGTCAGGAATGCTTTCTGGTAATTCCTTTCTGACTTAATAATTCTATGATTTATTTCTCTACTAAGAAATATAGTTTCATTATTTTCAGATATACAAATAGCTAAGATTTATAGAGAGTAATAAAACAATATATGCATTGCTCAGATTTATAGGGATAAATATATATAAGACTTATGGAGAATAATAAAGCAAGTTCATTAAAATTATAAATCACAATTATAATATAATAATTAAAACAAGTATATTGGGCAATTCCTAGGGTAGTTGCATGGCTCCTGATAATTGCCTTGCACTAAAAAAAATTTTTTTTCTACCACATATATGTATCCCCCACACAATAAATGCTTAGTTATAATCCCTAAAGAACAACAGTGCAAGTTCCTATTAGCTTGATGACTGTGCCAGAATCCCCCCTAAAATCTCAGTTGTTTTGGAGTATCTCCAGGGGATGTCTACACAGGCCCACAAAGCTGTCTGGCTCCCTAGTGATAGCGTTCACATGTCTTTCCTCTCTTACTGCTGGAAAGCAGTTCGGTGGCTCCTCATAAAGAAGAGAATTACCACATGATCCAGCAATTCCACTCCTAAGTGTATGCCCAAAGGGATTGAAAGCAGGGACTCAAACAGACACTTGAACACCACTGTTCACAGCAGCGTTATTCAAAATTGCCAAAATGTGGAAATAACCCAAGTGTCCATTCACAGATGAATGGATAAATAGAATGTTCCAGGTGATGGATGTGCCCACCAAGTCCCCTGAACGGGCCGATGAAGAGGAAGCATCTATCTGTTTCAAGGGTGTTATTTTCTGATGCTCCTAAGATTCTACACCCTCCCAAGTTGCAGAGACTTGTGAGCCAGGATGAGGACAACACCTTCCTCCCAACTCTGCATCACTCCGTGTCACCTGGGACCCAAGACAACATTACGCACCAAAACTGACCATTCAGCTCCTCCCCTGTCCACATCCCGAAGCACCTTTCAAAAGTAAAAGCCAAACAAACCAAATATAAAGAAGCAAAGAAGCAAACCAAATCCACTACCCTCTCCACAGGAGTTAACCTTAATTCATGAGCAAGGCCTTTCCACTCGTAATCATCCAGAAGACATTTTGTACTCATATGGGCAAGAAACGTCAGAAGTTGCTTAACGCCCCATCCCTAGTCATCTGCATTCAGAGTAGTGATGACCTCACAATTTCCCCAGGAACCATCAGTGGGGAGATGCTTTGCATCATCCAGGTTTCAGTTCAAATGTCACATCGTCAGCCTCAGTCTCTATTACATCACCTTGTTTTATTGTCTTCATGGTACTTATTCCCACCCTACTATTTGTGATCCATTTTACTGTCTCTCTTCCCCCCAGAGAGTAAACACCATCAGTACAAGAACCTTCACTATTATATCTCCAGAATATAAAACAAGGCCTGACACATATTAAGCATTCAATAAATATTTCATGGATGAATAATACTTTTTTTTCGAGTACTTACCATGTGCTAAGCACGGTTTTGAATACTGTACATGCAATAACTAATTTAATGCCCAAAATGATCCTATGAGGTAGAGAGTATTATTAGCCATATTTTATAGATGAGGAAACTGGGACATGAAGAGGTTAACTAACAAACTCAAGGTCATACAGCTAGTAAGTAACTGTTTCGGTAATCTACTGCTGCAGAACAAAAAACCCCAAAATTTGGTGGCTTAAAAAAACAATGTACTCTTATTTCTTATGGTTTTGTGACTTCACTGGTCTCAGCTGGGTGATTCTTGAATTATCTCATGCAATTACTATCAGTTCTCAGCTAGGGCTTAAGTTGTCTGAAGGCTTAACTGGGGCTGGTCCTCCAAGGTGACTTTCTCACTCATATGTCTGGCACCCCAGCTGGGAATACTGGAACAGCTGGGGGCTGTCTGAGCATCTTTCTCTCTCTCTCCATGAAGCCTCGCTACAAGGCTAGCTTGGGCTTCCTCATAGCATGGCAGTCCTTTTATGGCAGCTAGATTCCCCCAGAGTTCATGTTTTAAGAGACTAAGGCAAAAGCTTTAAGATTTCTTATGCCCCAACCCCAGAAGTCATGTAGTATCACTTCTGTCTCATTCTATTTTTTCATAGGGCCAGCCAAGATTCAATGTTTGGGGGTACTAGAAAAAGGCGTGAATACCAGGAGGTGAGGTTATTTAGGGGTCATCTTTGGAGATTCACCACCGTAATAGGAGAGCTGGGATTTGAACCCAGGCAGTCTGGCTCCAGAAACTGCACTCTTAACTATCAATAATATATCATGGGGTATCTCTATTAGGAATAAATGAATAAATTCATTACTTAATTTGTATAACTAGTGGGGACTATGCTGATGATTTGAGCCTCCAAAAGTGAATTAAAATCCCCATCTCTAAAGACAGAAAATTATTTGCAATTCTTAACTGACAATCCTTCATCTGCCTCTAAACACCCTAGTTTTAAAAGTTAAGGGGCATTCTCAGTTGGTGCTGGGTGGGAGGTGGTTAGCTTGAGGAGAATCAGGGAAGGTTTGGAAGCACTTCTGTGGACAAAGTATTATGAAAGACCGTCCAGCTTGAAATGCGTTGGCTTGCAGACAAGTTCTACACAAACACCACACTTTCATGGCTTATTACAGTCCTGGAAGAGAGGTTGAAAAAAAAACATTTATTGAGTACTTTCTTGCATCAAGGGCCGTGCCAAGGGCCTCTCATCTACCACCTCCTTCAATCCTCATGTTACCTTTACGACGCAGGTCTGGCCATGATAACCAACTTTGGAAAGTTCTGGAAACTGCATCACATTCCTAGTAAATAGCTGAAAAATATTTCAGTATGACTCGCCAATGCCCTTTCTACTAGTCACTGAGTGATGCCATACTTACAACCCTCCACCGTGAACCTTGTTACCCTGTGCTACTGTGATTCATTTCCGGGACATCTCCCAGACTAGTGAAAGCCTCCTTGCCACCCCAAGCCCTGTTCTGGGACATGGTTTTCCAAACATTACAGTCTCTCTGCCCAACCCAGCATCTGATCTCTGGAAGGTACTTTAAAAATAGTTGTAATGAATTATGATTTCTTCCCAGAAGATCAATCATAGCCCAGGGCTTTTAGAAAGTCTATATCAGACCTCTATCAGACACTTACTGAGACAGGCTGGGACCGGGGACCCTCTGCTGCAGTGCTCGCACCTGGAAAAATGTCTCCTCAAGCAACAAAATATAAAGAAACTATAAGGGACTAAAAATAACTGCATGCATGCCCAGTTGGGGCAAATTATGGACAACAAGATACAAAGAGATCAAAAACCCAACTGCCACTTCTGAAGAGCCAGGAGCAAAAACAGGGGTAATGTGCACGTCACTTGCACTCAACTCCGCCAAAAGGGTGGGCAAGCCACCTAAGCCACACCTCCAGCCCCACCCCTGGACACACCCTTATCCTCACTCCATATAAGGAACCAGCTCGCCGCCCTCCCCAAGAAATGAGCAAGGGAACATGTTACTTGTTTTCGCTCCCCCCCTGCTGCAGCAGGGGCCCCAATAAAGCACGGCCTGAATTTCTTGTCTGGCCTCTTATCAATTTCTATCGATTAAGGAAGGTCAAGAACCCTGGTCCGTAACACTATCAATTCACTTCTAGGAAAGTAAGCAGCAATCAAATCTCCACTGGCTTCCCTGTGTTTCTTATCAGCTTGGTCCATAGAACAGACCATCTGTGACCAGAAGGTCTCTCCCTCCCTCTGCACTTTGGAAAACACTATTTTATTATATGTCATGTCCAGGAGTGTCTTGGGGCTGAGGTGGTGAAAGAGAGGTGATATTTAGTGGCAGGGCTTGTGCAGCTTTAATTGCAACTCCCCACGTCTCTGTGGTTGTTCCATTTATTTTTAGATATTTATATTGGTTTTACAGAGACTTGCCACCTTGACTCTTAGGAGCTAACAAATAATATATCTGAAGAAAACACTTCTATTCTCCCAAGTCCCTAGAGAAGAAATTCAAGAGTATCCCCAAAGCGCCATTGCCACTGTCAATAAAGCTGCTAAATTATAACGTGCAGGGGCGTTTTAGTGATTACGTTTTTCATAGGATCAAGGAACAATGATCCACACAGATAAAACTTGACTGTGCAGCAGCTATCCACGGGAACACTTTCCAAACTCTAAAAGCAGGACAATGTGAAAAAAAAGAGAAAGCCTTAGAATTAGGAGCCCTGCAAATGCTTCTCTGGTCTCCAGCATACAGCAACCAACCAATGAAACCACTCTCTTTTTCTTTTTTTTTCTGTCAATACCTGATAGATTGCAAGGAATCTGAAAATTTATGGAACAATTCAAATTTGCCTATAATTTCATATCATAAATTGAACTCTGGGATAGGAGTGTGAAACTAATTCCATCAGTCTTTTTAATAATACAATCTTTAAAACCATTTCTGGGTGTTTTACCTCTGTTAAATGCTTTCTCATTACACAGCTCTTTAATAGAGGGGTTTTAAATGTGTTACCTTGGTGCTCTATTACTATAGTGATGTTTCAGGAAAAATGACTTTTTGTCATTAATATATTACTAAAGAGAATCTCTTTCAGAAAAAAGAAATACCCAAAGAGGACTTCATTTTCATGGTCTCTCATTTTCTTCTCTACTCATTAAGCCCTTTCTAAGGCATCTGCCTTCGACCAGCTCTAAAAATACAAGCGGTACAAATAAGCACATTAATAAAACATCATGTTTTCAATCAATAAAAACATATTTGATTTCCATGTGAGACAGCAAAGAAAAACAAAACAAAACAAGCAACAGAAGCCCTTAAAAGCAAGCAGGAAACTAAACAAATTTAGAAAAATTGGGCTGAGGCCCCAGTGGGAAAACGTCACCTACTTGCTTATTTATTTAGGATTTATATTTCCCCTGCTTCTCAGAAGGACTGAAGGCAGCATGGAAAATGTTTTAATGCTTCCAGTATTTTATCAATTGAAACCTAACTGGGACAGTTTAAGTGTCATAAGAATCACAAAGTTTCTGAATTATTCTCTCCTAATTAAAAAACAGACAACATGTAGCTATAGTGCTCTTTTCCCATTCATATAGCGCTCAAGTTTGGGTATGCAGACATTCTCTGTTAATTGCACTCATCTTTACTAAGGAATTAGATATAAATAATATTAAGTCAAGCATTGGGTAAAATTACTCTTCAGGCAGCTGAAGTAACGAAGCTTAGTCCAACAAATGTATAGGTACATTAAAACAAACCCCATAGTTGACTGGAATTTAAATCTCGATATAATTCTAAATCCTACATGTATTGTAAAGCCAGGAAATATGTGTTTAAGGCCAAAATTCCATTCCGCTATCTGTCCTGCTGTGGTTATGCCAGGCAAATAACAGTTACAGTAATTTTAGAACCCCTTGCCATACCCTTAGGTATAATTAAGCGACTTAAATGTTGAGTTCCTGTCTAAATTCACGATTTGTTTTCTCAAATTATATACCTAGCACCAATCTAAATAGAACATCACTATATGTTTCAATTTTCATGCAATTCCATGCCCCACCACTGCTGACCTGCTTTTCATGAAGCCATATGAAGGTTAGTGGGAAGAGGTAAATCCCAATCACATTTTCAATCTATCATTTCTCTAAAGTAAATGTGAATGCCATTTAAACTTAACCAGGCTTTTGGAGGATGGATTCAGTATGATGACTTTAACACACATAAGTAACAAAATCACCCCATGGTAAGGAATGCCTTTACACAATTGTTTATTAGGTGTATTTGGAAATATCAAGGCATGTGTTGTAAAACAGCCCCGTGCTGTCAAACAAAGGACATATAACAATTTCTCAAGTCTTAGAGCAGCACAGATGTAAAATGGGTCATAACATCTTTTACTCTTTGCATGAGGTAATAATTGTTTTCATTTAAATAATCTAAGAACTTCAATCATTTTTAAAATGTCAATAAGCCTTATTCCACATTATCAATACTTAAAACTACTTACAGTGAGTAGCATAATTATTTACACAACATAATTGCTACTGATTTTCTTATCTAACTACTCTCTACCAGATTATAAACTCCGTAAGCATAGAAACTATGCCTTGACTTTTTACCCCTGGGGCCCAGCCCAATGCTCAGTACATAGCGGATGCTCAATAAGCATTGAGCGAATGTTTATTTGTTAAATAAGTGCATAATAGTGCATTTGTGTCACCGAGTCAGAAAATGTGCTAATCTTTTCAAACCATTTGCAGGGATATTAGGCAAGATACAAGTTCTTTAGACCTCACTTTTGCCATTTGTGAAATGGACATACTAACATGTATCCACTGACATCACGGAACTGGATGCAGATGAAGTAACCACATGTTATTATTTTAGATCTGCGACCTATATAATAACCAGTATATTTAATTCCAGTTGCATAGAAAAAAAAAAGGTAGTTATCAAAATGACAGTACGTGTATTACCTGGGGAATCTGAAGACCTTCTACATATGACAATTTATGCCTTTTTCCTCTGCATGAATTAGCTAAATAAGGAAAAATTTGCCACATACTTTCGGCTTAAGTAGGACTGACTCTATTCACTGCTATAATTCTCCTTCCATTTCTGGCATAAGTCTGTGACTTTCTGATTGGCCCACATTATTTACTTCAGAGTTAAAGGGGCCACCAAGTTTTAAACTGCTCAAATGTTTGCTGGTTTTTTCCTAAGCCAGATTTCTGCTCAAAATAATAACTGAAACCTTCAATAATCTGCTCTCTAATTTCAGTACCTTCAAACTTTTTTTGGAAATAAAAAAGAGATATAAATCATAAACAAATACCTTGTAATTTCGATAATGTTTTATAACAATAAGACCACATACATGAATAATCTCATTTTTAAAAACTGTTTTGTAAATTATGCCCACCTTTAAATCTAAGAACAAAATCATTTTCACTGACATCTGCATACCAACTGCTGTTTCTGTTAGATAACAACAGGAATTCAGATGCAATATTTAGTTTTAACTTCGGGAACCAATTTAAAATAACAATTCCTACATACCTATTTGAGGAGAGTTCCCAGAATGTTCTAGGCTTCAAGTTTCCTCTAATTTGCATAGTTGCTATAAACCAAGTTTCAGCTGGTTCCACTTAGCTGGCTATACCATATGCAGCCCAAGTCAAACTCTGAATAGAGTTGCTTTCACAAGGTATTATTTTGCTACTAAAGCCTCTTTTCTTTTTTTTTTTAAATTGTGTCAAATCATCAATATGAATCTCTAATTCTCCTGGGATTATAAAATGAAGAAGTTATTGATGAAAAGATCAAGGAACCGAAGGATTGGGTGACTTGCCACGTTTGCAATGAATTTATAAGGAAACCGTTAATAGAATGGTGATCTTTGTGCCGGTGGAGCCAAGAAGGCAAGGTGCCTGTTGGGTTTTATTTCCCTTCCCACCCAGAGCCTGGGGAATGCATCATCCCAGGCAGCCTCCCATGCTCACATCTCCCAGGTATTCATCTGTGTGTCTCCAGCACCTACAGCCGTGCTTGGTGGGCTCTTGGTAGACGTGCCTTGCCAGTGTAGCAGTGAGCCACAGCCCACCGGCTGCGCTCTTTTTGACACTGGTCCACTCTCTCTGACTTGTTTTAGGGATCTCAGAGGTCTCTTACTGTCTCCTGCACAGTCTTGCCCCTTTGGGCACATGTACCCAGCAGGGGGACCACTGTGATAGAGCGGTCCAGGTGGTGGTATGTCAATACTTGGAGTTTCATTTCTTGTTGCCGGGCTTGGTACAGGTGCAGTTACTAGTTCTTATCCTTCAATCACTTTGGGTGACTTTTGCCTCAACCCAGTCACGTTGTCCTTCCAAGCCTGCTTAGAAGACCAGCCACCATTTTCCAAAAATTATACTTCCCTTAGCTGTCAAATCATACTTAAGTCCTACCCACCCCCCATGTATGCAGACTTGGTATTTTATGCAGATGCCCCTTAGCTTACAATCCTGAACCTCAACTCTTATGAGAAACTAAGAAACCCTCAACTCCATCATTAGTAACAAAATATTTAACAATTTCTTAACCCTCAAATTCTCTGATTTGAACTCTAGCCATACGTTTTTCAGAACACACTCAGCAAAATTAATTAGTAAAACCTAAGACTAGTTGAGGTCACCAAGAGTTGGTGGCCAGAAAGATAGAGTTGAGTCAAGAGGCTTGAGTTCCAGGCACAGCTTCAGCACTACAGAGAACAAGCATCAGCTTCCTCGTCTGCAAAGCAGAAGTAAGCAGCACGGAGCGCGTGCGTCCTCAACATATCTTCACATGAGTAAAATTAACCTCGAAATTTCTCTAGAACAGCACTGTCCAAAGGAACTTTTTGTGATGATGGAAATATTCATATTATATACTGTCCAATATGGTGGCTGCCATCTATATGTGGCCATTGAGCATCTGAAATATGGCCAGGGTGACTGAGGAACTGGATTTTTAATTTTTAACTTAATTTTAATTAGTTTAGATTTAAATAGCCAATGTTGATAGTGTATTTAGACAGTGCAGCTGTTCAAGAAATAGCAAGGAAAATTTTAAAGTCCTATCATTTAAGGGCAAATCTAAATTTCCATTCTGCAAGCTGTACTTCCATCTCAGAAAGTCCAATACAAATGGCTAGAAAGTTTGCTTGTGACCACTAGCCTTCACCTTTCTCAAAGTATACAGACCTTAACATTAGGCTTTTCCCACCTCCACACCCCCACTGACAAGATAGAGTTTGATGAAGAGGATTTGGTGGTGAAAGCCACCTTGCTGGGACACACCTCTCCAGTCTGGAAGAATGAACTGCCAAGCAGATGAGTGGTGAGAAGCAGGGTCTTTCTAGCTATGGGAACTTGAGTTTGGGGGCTACTCTCAGGCTCTTCCATCTTGAGGGGTCTCTATGATGTTGAATAACCAGTGGGAATTCTATTCTTGGTTTACTGACGGCAGGAGCTGGAAAATGGACTGGATCCACTGGTTTCCAGAAGGCCTTTAATGGACTGCCTTGGATGAGGCCACACCAGAGCACAGCCCTGTCTGGAGCAGATGTCAAGCAAGGGTCCAGAGCCTGGTGCGTTGGGCCTCTTGGCTGGTGCCACTCCACCCTAGCTGCATTCAGAACTGCTAAGACAACTGCTTTAGGCAGAAGAGTCCACGTTTCTTCATCTCCTTGGTTACCCCTCTTGCCCATTCTTCCATCTTCTCTCTCCTGGAGACCACACAGCTTCCTAATTGGTCTCCGTCTTTTCACTCTTAACCCCCTACAATTCATCTTCCACACAGCAGCCAGAATGATCTTTTAAAATCAGAACATCTCACTCCTTTGCTTAAGATTCTCCAGTGGCTTCCTACTCAAAATAAAATTCAAACTCTTCACCATGGCCTACAGGGCCCTGCTCACCTTTTTTACTTCTCCCATCGTCCCCCTTACTCATTCTGTTCCAGACACAGTGACCTCCTGGCTGTTCTTCAGACAAATCAAGCTTGTCTGTACCTCAGGGCCTTTGCACCTGCCGGTCCCTCTGCCTAAAATGCTCTTCCCCAGACTTTCACATGGCTGGATCCTTATCACTCAGGCCTCAGCTCAAATGTCACCTCCTCAGAGTGGCCATTCCCAACCACCTCATCCATAGCTACTTCTATCCCACCACTATGTTATGTTTGTTGGGTTTTTTCTACATATTTCTTGAGGTATATTTAACATATTATAAAACTCACCCATTTTAACGGCACAATTAAATAATTTTTAGTAACTATACCAAGTTGTACAACCATCACCACAGGTCATTTCCACCTTTGAGATCCCTCATGACGATTAACTGTTAATCTCCATACCTATCCCCTGCCCCAGGCAACCACTAATCTACTCTCTGTCTCTACAGATTTGCCCTTTTGGAATTATACAGTTATTATCTAATATTCCACTGCTCTGTTTTATTTTATTTAAAAAAATTTTTTATTGTGGTAAAATATACTAACATAAAATGTACCATTTTCGCCATTTTGAAGTGTATGGGTCAGTGGCATTAAGTTGTGCAACAATCACCATCACCATCATCCATCTCCAGAACTTTCTCATCTTTCCCAACTGAAACTCTGTATCCATTAAATACTAACTCTCATTCCTCTACCTCCCCAGCCTGTGGAAACTACCATTCTACTTCCTGTCTCTATGATTTTGATTACACACAATATTTGTTCTTTTGTGACTGGCTTATTTCACTTAGCATAATGTCTTCAAGGTCCCCCCATGTTGTGGCATGTGTCAGAATTTCCTTACTTTTTAAAGCTGAGTAATGTTCCTTTGTATACCATATTGTGTTTGTCCATTCATCTATGGATAGATACTTGGGTTGCTTCCAACTTTTGGCTATTGTGAATAATGCTGCCATGAATATGGACGTATAAATATCTGTTCAAATCCCAGCTTTAACTTCTTTTGGGTATATACCCCGAAGTGGAATTTCTGGATAATATGGTAATTCTAAGTTTAATTCCTTGAGAAAGTATCCTATTGTTTTCCACAGCAGCTGCACCATTTTACATTCCTACCAGCAATGCACAAGGGTTCCAGTGTCTTCACATCTTTGCCAACACTTATTATTTTCTGTTTTTTTAATAATAGCCATCTTGATGGATATGAAGTAGTATCTATTTTATTTTTATAATTCAGTTATCACTATGTAATATTTTCTTGTTTACTTGTTTGTTTAAACATTAACTGCCTGTCTCTCCAAACTAGGAGAGACATGAGGGCAAGAAGCTTGGCTGCCTTGTTCACCAAAACTCCAGTAGTACCCAAGACCCAACACACATTTGCTGAATGAATGACAGACCTTAGGGTTACCAGCTTCTACAAGCTTTAGTGCTACCACAGTCCTCCTTCTTTTATCAACCCAAGGATATACAGAAGCTAGGGAGCTCCCTTCTTCTACTCTGACACACCAGAGGACCATGAAGAAGAACTGAGAATATTTTTCCCAACGATTCAGTGCTTTTCCTTGTGAAATACAAAGAAATGAAGATATTTTGAAACTGAGATCTTGAGAGCATCCAAGGCCTTTGGGAACATTCTGCTGAGGCTGTAATTATAACCAGGAGAATGTGCTGGGCTCCTCTGGAAGTACTTGGTGCTACTCATATGCAAACGTAAAAGAGACAGCCCCTTGAAACAGAATCAAATGGCTAAGAGTGAAAACTATAAAGCTTTTCACTAGAAAAGCAAATTGTGCAGTCCTTTCTTGTGCATTACCTATGCTTTCTAAAAATATATAGTTTTCAAAAAAGGCTGGCATTTGCTACTCAACTTTTGAGAATTAGTTCAGGCAGCCTGGGCAAACCACAAATAAATATGTCACAGAGACTGCTTGTTGTTTGCTTGTTTTCCCTTCTTTCCACAGTTGATAGAAGACTTTTATTCAAAAGAAGACTCTTGAATTTTAGCGGAGCTCATGGATTCCTGACATGAAGACTTCATTTCAGGCCTTCCCTGCAGCTAGAAGTGGCCATGTAACTCATAACTAGCCAGTGCAATGTAAACAGCAAGGTGCAGGTAATTCTGCACAATGTCCTTAAAGGGAGGATCTGTGCCCTTCCTCTCTTCCTTTTTGTTGGCTAAACCATGAACCTGATGGCTGGAACTTGAGCACACATCTAAGTGGATACTGAGTGCCTAATGATTTGAGGTTGCCACACCAATCTTGGATTGCCTACCTCCAGATTCCTTTACATGGGAGAGAACCAAGCTTCTGGTTGAGCGATTGTTACTTTGGATCTCTGTTACTAGGAGCCAACCTAGTCCTAACGCACACGGAATCTCTCCAGTAAGATTACAGGAGAACCCAAGCACAGAAATAAGTGCTTTCTACATACACATAACAAAGTCTATTGTTCCATCAAAGTCTGAGCTGCTTTAAAGCTGATGCCAAGCCCAGCTTAGCCAATATACTAAGGGGGTGGCAGTGATCTGACATATTGCCTACCAGTCAGAAGAAAGGATGAGTCAATACCAGCAACAACGGTAACGGTGGTAGCTAATGTTTAGTGAGCACTTCTTATATCGCAGACACTCAGCCAAAGAGCTTTATACATACCATCTCATGTTATCTTCACAACAGTCCTGAGGTTTAAAGATAAATCCATCACACGGCTTATAAGTGATGGAATGAGAGCCAGCATGCCTCACCTTTACATTGTATCCATAAGGAGCATCCATTATACTTCCTCTTCCCCACACATAAAAATAAGGTAGTCAGGCCTCTGCAAGGGCACACCCCTCCTTTACCAAGGACAACTTTCACTGGACACCCTTCCCCACCTCCAACACTAACAATGCCCCGAAGACCCAAAACACTGGGCTAACCATGGAGTCTACTTGCTAGGCACATGGTGCCTCTCAGTCACTAATTTCTTTGGGTCATTTTTAACTTACAGCCATTTAATCATAACTGAAACACAACTATAACATAAAAACCAAGTTACATGTTTGTTTCAGAGCCTTATTTCACATTTATGCTAATATCAATATTGCAGAGCTATTTTTCATGACCATCCTCTCCTGGCCCCATGTGTTGCAATAACATAATGAAATCTGTACCAATTCATTAGATAGCCGATATTTTACAGGAGCGCATCAATGCATATAGGAGCTGACTTTTATTTAAGGAAGGAGACCCCCTCATATCTGCCTGTCAAATGACCTTCTTGATGGGAAGGCCTCACTGCAAAATAGGCTTTACTTTGTAGAAAGTTGGACTTACCCAGTGCTTGATCAAGTCAGTTTATATCATTGTTCTAGACCTCAGCTTCCTCATCTATAAAATGGGGATAATAATACCTCCTCACAGTGATTTCAAAGATTCAGTGAGATTATGCTTGTTGCCTACTTGGCACAGTGCCTGGCACCCAGTAAGTGCTCAATAAGAGGTACCTACTTTTAAAAATCATTAATTCATGGGTGGTACAATCTGACTGAATGAAGCTTTCAGTGAACTAATGTGTTCAATTACCAAACAACTTCCCAAAATTGAAAAAAATGAAGAAGATAATGGTCACTACTATGCTCACTTGGAAAGATGACTCACTCTGGCTGACTAAATCCGGACTTATTTTTTTAAGGCTGGCTGTCTCTAAATCTGATTTCTTATCTTGACTCAGCATAATCTATGCCATTACTAACCACCCTGGGCATTTTGTTAGTTTTTGTTTGATATTTAGGCTTTTTCTCCCCTAAGTTATTGCTATTCTCTATTCTTAGATTGCCTTTAGTGGTGGTTTTAAGTCAGAGACATTAAGTGGGATTGTTTTTTCTTTTTCTTTCCCCTCTTTTTCCCCCTAATGGTTATAAAGTAGTCAGAGGTGAGTACTACCTTTGATCTTCTATCCGTCACTGGGAGACATTTATGAAAGGCACAGGCAACAAATAGCTTCTAGAAGTCTTTATGATGGGTTTTTGCCTGAAGATAGCCTTAATTTTGAATCCATGAAACTCAGCTGAGTTAGACTGGGTTTTCAGACACACATCTGCTTTAAGAATTTATCCCTCCAAGCATTATCTCGAGCCCTTTCTAACTGTTAATGCAGGGCACCACTAGTTCTATTAAAAATCTCCTAAATAGTTGAGATAAATCCAACATTTCACTATTACAGACATTTGTCCCCAACCCAAATTCTGACAGCAGAGGAAAACAGCAGCAGCTCTTCCACTGTTTCCAATATTCACTTTTGGAGAATACCCTTTTAAAAAATGCTTACTGTGATTTTCCAGGTACATTTGCTATTTGGAGGGTACACTCCAGGAAAACCTTCGCTGCCAATAAAGCCAGACTCTCCAGTAAGAATGCCGCCACATGTGAAAACAGGTCTGGGAAAATAAAAGAGGAAAAGAAATTTGAAACACTGTCTAACAATTTAACGTCAATTTCAGAAAGATGCAGTCTATTAATATGGATAAAGTGAATACTGACAATTAACTGCCTGCATCATATACGGGATTTGAAATACTTGTTAGCTCTTAGAATAAATTCTAGCCTGATAAAACATTCAGTCCAGCTGCCATCTGTCTCCACCATGATAACAAGATCAATCTATCCATCCATCCATCCATATGCAATCAAGTCCTCCACGTAAGTGGCAAGATCTTACAGGAAAATGGTAAATGGAAAATTTAACTGCGGGGAGTGAGAGAGTGAGAGAGAGAGAGAGAGGGTGAGAGCTAGGCTCCGTGAAGTGAATGGTTTTAAAGCTAGGCAAGTAATTGGTTAATATGAAAAAGTTTTAATTTTCTGGATTTGGAGAGATGCCTAATTGTCTCTTTGTTTGAAAATCGTTGGCCATTGGCAGAGCCTCCCATTGAAAAGGGAGGTTGATGGTGATAGAGGTGGAAAAGGAGATGGCAAAGTTGGCCATAGGGCAGGTCTCCCGGCCCAGGTCCTGGAGCCATCTGGCAGCTCAGAGGCTGAAGAGTTAAACTTGCCAAGAGCCGCTCCCCGGGCGCCGGGCAACTCGCGTTTTCCCCTAGGCTTCTGTCTCTGGGCAAAGCCTCTCCGGGGAAGAAAACAGGAGTAAACCAAAGTCCACACATTTGGGTCCCAGTGCTTCCCAGCGCCCGCCTGAACCTTCGGGGAGAGGAGAGGTGGTGGCCGGCCAGCTGCGGGGCCGTGGGGCGGGCGGAGCTGGGGGGCGCCGGAAGGAGCCCCGAGGACTGGCGCCACCCCGGGGTCCTGGTGGCGCGTGGGTCCCCGGCGCCCCGAAGCGGAGTGGGTAAAGCCAAGCCGTGGGCGAGGGAAAGAGAGGGAGGAAGGAAGGGAGCGCGGGCGGGGGTCGCGTTACCTCTCCGGGGGCTGCGGCCGCGAGGGCTGGGCGGCGGCGGCCAGCAGCAGGCAGAGCGGGGCCCAGGCGCCCGCGCCCCTCATGGCCGGTGGAGACGCTCGGGGCTCGCCCCACCCCGGCGCGCACCCCGGAGCACCGCGCGCTCCGCACCGGCCCGGACTCCCGCCCCGGCGCGCCCCGCACCCCGGCGAGCCCTCTCCCGCTCTCTCGCACGCGCCGCCGCGGGGTAGCCCAGGTAGCCGGGCGTGCGCGGCAGGCTGGGCCGGGGCGCTTTTCTAGAGGCGATTACGGTGCAGTCTGCCTCGCCGCTTAATTTCCCCTGAGGAGTTGCTCTGGCAGCCACAGGCCACTGCTGAATATCCCGTTTGTTCTCCGGCGGCGAGAGGGGGCGGCTCCCAGGCCGGAGCCGCCTCCTCTCTCGGGGCGGGTGGGGGCGCGGGCGGCTCCTCGCTGGCACCCCGGGACCCGCACCCCGCTCACATCCCTCGGGCAGGGGTGGTGGAGAGAAGGATGAAAGGGATCCCCTACCGCGTGGTACCCAAATGGGACCTGGCGCCTTGATCCACAGATGATGGGGTGGGAGGGGGGTTGGAGGGGGGTAGCCTTGGTTTGCTTTGCTTTGGGGAGTGTTTTTCTCTAGTTGCTTCTAAATAAAAAGTATTCGCGCTTGCTGATTGCTGGAAAAGAGGGTTCCTCCTTCCGACATCTAGATCCAAAGAAAGAAAAGAGAAAGTAGAAGAGAGATTCTACTATATTTTAACTCCTACTCTAATTCTCTTACTTTACACACACAGAATCTCAGTAGATTCTTTTTGCTTTTACTGGTGTGTGAGAATAGGGAGATAGGTTCTGAGCGGGAGGCGGGGGGCGGTTTAGAAGTGAGTTTTCAGCCGTGTGATTAGTGAGTGACTTGTCATTACCGTGACAAATAACGGAGACAAACTCCGGATCGTCGGCTCTCACCACCCCATATTACGTCCTGAGAATAGCGCTTCTTTGCTGGCGCCTCTCTGTTCTTCAAAGATCTTTTCCAGCGATGCCTTTTTCTGTAGTATTGATTAGTTGAGATGTACAGAGAATTTGTTTTTCTAAGAACAATTGCAGTCTTATGGAATCAAGGCTTTCCTTTATTACTTTTAATTAATTTTAATTAAAAATAATTTTAAATATTTATTTTGCTAAGTGCTTCCCAATAACTAGGGATTAATAAAAGAAAAACAAGAATGGAATGGAGTCATTGGGTTTTTCAATGACCACGTCACCACAAGGGGATATAGCTGAATTCAGATGCCTCATTTGTGTTGTTCCTCCTAAAGTATTTTCACCATTCTAAGCAAAAAAAATTAAGCCTTAAAATAATACTTATCAAGACTTCATTTCTTTCTTTTTTTTAATTAATTAATTTATTCATTTATTTTTGGCTGCATTGGGTCTTCATTGCTGGGCGCATGCAGACTTTATCTAGTTGCGGCCAGCAGGGGCTACTCTTCCTTGGGGTGGGCGGGCTTCTCATTGCGGTGCCTTCTCTTGTTGCAGAGCACGGGCTCTAGGCACGTGGGCTTCAGTAGTTGTGGCACACAGGCTTAGTTGTTCCACGGCATGTGGTATCTTTCTGGACCAGGACTCGAACCCATGTCCCCTGCATTGGCAAGCAGATTCTTAACCGCTGTGCCACCAGAGAAGTCCTAAGACTTCATTTCTAATAATGAGCCTACAGTGTTAAGAACATAAATACTCCGGGCAAGGAAATAAGCAACAACTGGCAGCAGAGAATAATCTCACTTTTTAGAGGAGGGGAATCCAGGAGTCAATAGTGGGAACCAGAATTTCCCTGTGGGGTTTAGATTTTCTTACTATTTTTGAAAATGCGAAGGAAAAAAACACCAAGAATTACAACTTGTTAAAAATGTTCTGAAGGCACCACACCCTGTATGACTTAAAAAAAAAAAAAAAAAAAAAAGGATTACAGAATTTGGCAAACTATATTACCTCCTGAAACCTACACCCTCAAGGCAATAAAATTGTTTTAAAAGAGCAAACAGGAAAATTAATGATTGTTTATTTTGCACACATTTCCAGAATATGCTGTCCAACAGCCTACATATTTTAGATGATATTTTATTAAAAAGTAATAGTTTTAAATTACGAAGTGAAAATATTGCTTAATTCACTTTCTGGTAATGATTTGAAGTGATCATAGCCAGCAAATACTTCATTCTTCAAAACTAAGCTAAGTTTTCAAAATTTAAAATTAAAAAACAAAGTGTGAAATATGACTAAATGGATAGAAAACTATTTGAACATAAATATGCAACAACTCTTTTCTTAATTTACAGACTGATGACTGTGTTTATATCCTCACTAAAAAGTTAGGGTTCCAACACTGATAGTTCTGTTGTTGTTGAGACATGTAGAAGGACACTGATGTTACCATGTGATTTTAAAAATTTACTAAGACGTTATTATTTGCCCTTAGAAACGCATATTTAACTTGGAACTACAGTTCTGACCAAAATTATAAAGCTTAAATGTCCTGAGAAGCTTAATGTGTCAAAATTGAGACACACCCAAGTGGACTCTGGAGGTTTGTGTAAGGTCCATTTCTGTGAGACCAATTTCTGGACTTCAGAGATGCAATGTTGGTGTAATGGTAGCGAGCCGCAAAACTCCAGGCACTAGGAAAGGAGAGAGGTGGAGAGAACCAAACCCCTGTGGGTGCAGAGTGGTAGGTGAAGTGATCCTTGTTGTCCAAAGTATATATTACCCAGTCTCTGCAGTTAAACAAGTTGCACAGAGACTCAAAATCATGGGAATATGAGAATATTCACCAATGAACTGACCACTTATAAAATTAGACCCCACTCAAAGTACTTTGTTGCATAGTATTAGCACCTAGCTGGGCCCAGTATGTCAACATCTTTGTTGGTTAGTCACTGGTCAATTCATCAACCTTGCAAACATCTGAAAATGCAACATAAATACAATGCACATTTAATCCATGGTGCAGTACTGATCTTGTAAAAGATCCAGAATCTCATAAGATGGATGCAAGTAATATTGAAAGAAGTGGAGGAATGATGGACTTCTTTGACAAATGAACACCTGGATGAATCACTCCAGTGAACAAATGAAGGAAAAAAACTAAAGGTCGCTGACCAAAAAAGAATGATTTTTAATGCCAAAAATATTAAAGAGATACCCATGCGAACAATTGATTCCCTATGATACTTTTTCAAAAGTAACATTCTACTTTATGATGTTGTGAAAATCAAAAGTGTAGGGAAGAATGTTTATATTTTGCTCGACTGTAATTTCATAGGGAAAATTGTGCTAAAAAATCCAGATTTGATTCATTCTTTGTTTATTATGAGAATTGGCACATAGCTGCAAATATAGATGAAATTTTGTTAAATACAAAATAAATTTAACTTTAAAAATTTCAGCTTCATTTTTGAAGGTAAAACCCTAAACACTCTTTCAATATCTGCTATGAAACTTTGGAACCTGTTTTAAGTAAGTGGCCTTTTCCAGTACAGTAAATCCCAGGTATGGATTCATTCAAAATCTCAGATAATTTTTCCAACTATCTTGAAAAGCACCTGAGCAACAATCCAGGGGACTGCATCAGATTGAGGGGGAGAGGCCGGGAGAGGACATAATGGTGGGCTGGGCTCTATCCCTGGACCCCTCCCATTGTTCTTTTAGAGGCATGAGCCATATCTAGAACTCAGGTGTGGTCTGTGCTTCCTTGAACGTGACATTGCTCCAGCTGCACCACATGGGTCTCTAGATTTATAAGTGCTCCAAATGTATAAAAGGAATGAAAAGTATCTGGAAAGCAAATAGTGTGGAAATTCTTTTATGCAGCCCAACTTAGTGACAATACTGTTCGTGACATTTCCATAACATCTGTCATTCTGCAAAACTATCAAACTGGAATTTCCGCCATGTTCTTTTACCTAGGAAAATATAACGTGTAGAGTTATGATATTAATACTTTACTGATGAAGTGCCTTTTCTGAATTCAGCTTTTCAGATACTATCAACGTTTAGGAACTCTGTAATCTTTGAATTCTTGTGCGCAGGTCTATCAGTAGATACTCTTGTGAACAAGGATTTTTAGAATTAAAAGTTAGTTCGATATTTTTTTATAACTTTATTTATTTATTTATTTTTATAAATTTATTTATTTTGTTTATTTATTTTTGGCTGTGTTGGGTCTTCGTTGCTGCGCGCGGGCTTTCTCTATTTGCGGGGAGCTGGGGCTACTGTTCGTTGTGGTGCACAGGCTTCTCATTGCGGTGGCTTCTCTTGTTGTGGAGCATGGGCTCTAGGCGTGCGGGCTTCAGTAGTTGTGGCACGTGGGCTCAGTAGTTGTGGCTCGCTGGTTCTAGAGCGCAGGCTCAGTAGTTGTGGTGCACGGGCTTAGTTGCCCTGTGGCATGTGGGATCTTCCTGGACCAGGGCTCGAACCCATGTCCCCTGCACTGGCAGGCAGATTCTTAACCACTGCGCCACCAGGGAAGCCCTAGTTCAATATTTTTTGATGTTTGGAAGCATACTATTCCTCCTAAGAATAGAACATTACAGGGGAATTGTACTGGTTAGGCTTCTTAGCTACAAGCAATTGAGTCCACTCTGGCTGATTCAAGCAGTATGAGGGATGTATTTTAAAACACAAGGTAGTTCACATTACCATTAAGAAAACAGGAGAAACTTATTCCAAGGCTATTTTTCCCAGAATAGTGGCAAAAAACCTTGCTTCAGAAATGTCCCCGTGAGAAATTTGTTGCCACTACTGCCACCAAGGCTAAGTACTAAACGCAGGTACTTCAACTTGCCGACACTGTGACACCTGTGAGCACAGCAGATGCATTTCTGCCCCGAGAAATTCAATCTCCCAATACTCGTACCCCAAAGGCCAGACAGCTCTGCTGCCACCTACAAATGAAAGCTCATCACTGACCTTCTTTGCTCAGATGGATCTCTTGAATCAGTCTCATGCAAGTGCATATGGTAATGTCTGTGTCACATGCCGGCATCGCAGCTTCAAGAGAGGCTAGGAACACAACTCTTTGTGGGGAATAAGGTCTGCATGCTGTAGAAATTTCCCCAAATATTAAAAAGCTACTCAAAAAATAATGGCAGGCACAAGTATGATTAATGTCCATGACAGGGATATACAAAGTTCAATTAGCCTGTCTCTGTTGACGAAAACGGCTCCAAGGTAGTCTTTATGTATAAGGGTCCCAAGGCAACGTAATGTGTGTTGAATGAAACCAACTCCACTCATCTGCCAACGTTGGACAAAGAAGTCAGCAGCCCTTTGCTGGTTTGGAATGAAACTTTGTCCAATGGAAGCACTCCACGATAAATCATCACCCTCCTCCTCCTCATCATCTCTAACTTTTACTGAGCACTTATTATACACCAGGAACTCTGATATAAATGCTTTACAATAACATTTCGTTTAACTCTGCCAAAAACCCTATAAGGTAAGAGTGATAATCACTATTTTACAGGTGAAGATTCTGAGATTTATAGAGGTTAACCGCTAATCCCAAACCTGCCATACGTAAATGAAATGCTGGGATTTGAACCCCGGTTGACTGGAAAACCCAAGCTCTTCATCAATACTGCACGCCAATCCAGCAGAGCCTCATTTGGGACCCATGAGTTCAGTGTAGATGGAGATGGTGCCTAGAGTGAATGGATATACGCTGTGTATGCACCAAGGATCACCGATTCCATTCACTGCTCCCCCGGGCCCCCGCCTCACCTGCCCTGTGGGGCATGTGACCTAGGACTGTCCAATCAGAGAGCTCTCCCAGGACTTTTCTACCTTTGGTATTGAGGAAAAGGTTCTGCTACCCTGTTTCTTCCCCTGGAAGCAGCATGTAAGCAAACATTACGGGAAAGGAAGAGAGAGCCTGAGGTGAATGATTCAGAGCAACTGGACACCCAACTTCCACATGAAGATGGCCCTCCAAGAATTAGAAAAAGATTCTGTTGAGAACACAGGATTCTACCACATAATATGGAGACTTGGCCATGAGAAAAGATGTCAGTACCAGTGTTAATTAAAAAACGAACTTGATCCTAAAAAATCCTCAGTGTGTGGGCTATTGATGATAATGAGGACCATGAAGTGAAGAGTATAATTAACACCACCAAATCAAACCAAAACGCCTTGGAATTATTTTATTATGTTGACTTTGGGGGATGAGTCTTTGTCTATAAGATAGATTAGTATTAACTGTAGGTAAGAAATATCTTTTTTGTTTGTTAGGTATACTTCCCATAATTAAATAACCTCAATAAATTGATCCAGATATGGATGCTTTTTGCAATTAACTCATCTGGTTCTCTCACCAGGACTCAATATTACTCACAATCATGAGTCATGCCAAGATGGTAGTTGTCTTCAAGGAAGATAGGGTTACTTGGAGGAAAGTGCTGGGACCCCAAAAGTGAGAGGAATGCCACCATGACTGCCCACTAACAAGGAACCAGGAGTCTGGAACAAGAAATGCCAGAGCACCAGAGGGTATTAGCCCAGATCCCTTTGCCCCAGACTACCCTGCGGTTCCTGTGCCCTCCTCACTGATTCTCAAAGCTCGAGGCAAGCATTTGGTGTCAGCACCCAACCCTAACCAACACCAAGGAATGAAAACTGAAGCTCTCTCTTAAGCTGCGTGGGTTTCCATCTTTGGTCACCATCTCTTGTTCCTTTTATTTTTTAAGAAAAAATTTCCCTGAGTAGAAAGGAAATACATGCTCATTATATAAACTCTGGAAAATACGTAAAAAGAGAAAGAAGAAAATCACCTTTAACTTTGCTACCCAAAGACGACACTAGTGTCCCTTTAGTTTTCCGTCCTTTCTGATGTGCCTCTTCTACTATGAAATTATATCTAGGGATTTAAAGAGTTTGTTTTCATTCCAAGTCCTTCTTCGATTTTGGGAAAGTTACCAATAAAGAAAATCAATGATAATGATCTTATAGTGTCAACATTACTGCAGTGACAGACTGAACATGATTTCCTGAGAGGAATGGTAGTGGATCTTTTTCTATTTTCTCCATTCACAAGTCACTTCCTGCTTACTCATTGGTCTTCTAAACTACTGTTTGGAGAAACCAATTCTAAACACAGGCAGAACCAACAAATCTACCTCAATGCAATTGCCTTTTATTTGTTCCTCAAGGAAAAGATTCACATTCATTGCTCATTAAACATCTGGAATAAAAGAATTTGTATTTCTAATTTGAGTCTGGTTTGTTATGAGTTTCAAGATTGCTAAAGGTTATTGCTTTTGAAAAGGTAAGATAACTACCTAAAAGGCATTATCCAAATAAATATTATATGCGAACAAAGACATTAAAACTATGAGACTGAATCATTACGAGATTCTTCAGAGCTCTGTGAATTTTGCAGTTGGTTTTCTTTTAAGTGTTTCTGTAGAGAATTTGCAATTTAAGAATTAACTAAAATTAAATGAAATTAAAATTTAAGAATTTCTCTAAAAACTTTATATATAAAGAATTTATAAATATAAAAAATTATATGTAAAGGATTTATATATACTATAGTATATGAATATATGTTTATATATAAATATACATAAAATTATGGCTATGAACACAGTCCTAAATCCATGATATTAATAAAACTAGTTTCAAGTATGTGTCCTGAGTCCTTTGCCCTCAGAGTTCTAAAAACACTTTATAGTCTTGTAAATACTTTTGAATAATCCAAACAAAAACTTCATTTTTCCTAAGAAACAGGTCAAACTCTGAATACACATTTTTCCACTAAGATAATTGCAAAAGAAGATATATGTGGGAAAACATCACTTTCAGTAAATAAATAAATAAATAAAGCCAAAATGCTTGAACATCAACATATATTTATTGTGGACATTAAACGGTTATTAATTTTAAAAATTAGCCTGAGACTTGTTTGATGGAATTTAATAGGATTACAGCTCTTGATAGAGTCCAGAGCCTTTTCTCAGGGACACTGCAATTTCCACATCTTAACTGAGGGATGTTTGCCAGACGCTAATGACAGGAGTACTCTGGCCTGCTGTGTAGAGCTAATTGCACAAATGGGAAGTTGTAGCAACAGAAGTGCTGTGACTGTGCCTGCAGCTGGCGATTGTCTGTTTCTCAATTGGTAATGTTTCCATTGGCAGTATCTAGAGGAGATTTTTTTGTTTGTTTCATTTTCCTTTGACCTTTGTAGTATATTCTTGGTATATATTGAGAATTCTGAGCAAGGTAATAGGTATATGAATATATGTATAATATATGCATTATTTCCTACACATTATTATTCATGCATATATAGATATGGATGCAGGTTGGAATGTGTGTATGCATCTGTGTGTGTGTGTATCTTCTCCAGACAGTGTTGAGGAAGTAATAACAAATTTTTACTCTTTGACGTTCCCTTTTCTCAATTCAAAACTGACCATCCTCTCCTGTCTACATGTTTTTCCTTCTAATGCTACAGTTTTTTTTTTTTAACATTCACTAAAGCTTAGTTAGATTTTTAATCTCAGCTAATCCAAAATCTTCCCTTCCTCTCTCCCTCTCTTCCTTTCATAAGTTTTTGAGAGGCTACTTTATGCTTTATGCCAACTGCTGCCCTAGGCCCTGCAGATACAGTGTTGAATAGAACAGACCCAGTTTGTATCCTCACCGTTGAGAATGTCCTTCAAGTTTATTTCTCTAAGTAATTAATCTCATTCATTTTGTATTGTGTTGGTTCAGGTCCTCTGAGAGACAGTCACTAGTACAGACTTAGATGTCCACAGATATACTGGGGGAAACACCTGTGGAGGATAAAGGGATGAGGAGGCATGAGTAGGTAGGGAGCCTCAGACTGCAATGCAGGTCTGGCCCCTGTGAAAGGAGTTAGGGAAAGAAGTGGGATTGGGTTGGAAGAACTTTAGGTGACAGTGCAGCCCTGAGTAAAAGCTGGGCCAGGGCAACAAGGACCTCTAGCAAGGAGCCTGTTACAGGAGACCTGTGTTGGCTCTAGTACTTCCGCCATTGGCTGGGAACAGCCTGGGTGGCCTTGGCATGTATCCTGTAGTACATCCCTAAAGTACAGCAGCTGGAGGCTGACAGCTAATGACAGTCCTTACGCCAGGTTCTCTCCTGAAGGGACATCTGTATGGTGTACTCCATGGCTACCACATGGGTAAATTTTAGGGTTTTATATGCAGAGGCAACTTTATTCTCAAGTTCTTGGAAGAGGTGGGAGTGGGAGCAGGAGAAACATTTCACTGCTGCCTCCATGGAAAGATTGTGGTATCAAGAATTTAACTGTGTAGCAACAAGGTCCTACTGTATAGCACAGGGACCTATATTCAATATCCTGTGATAAACCATAATGGGAAAGAATATGAAAAAGAATATATATATGTATAACTGAGTCACTTTGCTGTACAGCAGAAATTAACACAACATTGTAAATCAACTATACTTCAATAATATTTTTTTTAAAAAGAAGAAGAAATAATATGAATTAAAAGTTCAGGTTATGAATTGGCAATGATGGTACACAATTAAAAAGGTGAAATTTAATAAAAATAGTTTTGTGTGAAAAAAAGAAGGAATTTAACTTTGTGACACCCAAACAAGTACATACCTGTGTCCTTCCCAGTTTTAGCAGAGAGGTCATTATATGGTCCAACTCCACTGAAAATACATACAGGGCTATTTTGTAATGATGCATTTCTTCGGATGCCTAAGGCTCCAAATCCTGTATTTCACTCTTGTCCCACAACAGACACCTACCAGCAGTAAGGTGTAGAATTAGATACACAGAAGGCATCCTGTAACACCTATCTCTTCTAGATTGCTTGTGTCACCTACAAATCTAGGACATCTTGGATTGCCTTTCCTCTTGTTTTAAAGCAAAATAAAGCCCAAACCACACCATCCCATACCATCACCACCACCAAAACACTTGTAGCTGAGGAAAAGAAAGACCAAGCAAGAAAAATCAATTAAAAAAGAAAAGCTACAAAATGACATGATTATCTCCAGAATAATTATACCCAACTGCACTTCAGTTGAACCCTCCTCCAGCTTGCCCTCTCATCAGATAGCTCTAGTGGGTCTGAAAACTTACACAGCCCAAAGGATTTTAACCAACAACATACCAGGCCAACAACTCTCCGCCTTCAAAAAGATTACCACCAAGAAAAAATTGAAATACCAAAATCAGCAGTCATCTGAACTCTTCAGGGCAAAAACAAACAGCCGAATAGTAAGTGTCCAGATGGGTAGTATTTCAGATGAATATCTGGTGGTTGGACTTTTTTTTTTTTTTTTTATCTCTGCCAAAAGCACTAGAGAAACAGGAGAAACTTGTTTCTTGGCTTCCAAAAAAGGAAATATGAGAACATTAGACACAATGAGAAGGTGATTGGGAGATCGTCTCTAATTATTGCTGCTCCACGACATTTTTGTGGTTGCATCTCCACTTATCCAAAATACTACCTCCTTACATTAGTTAATTTTGAAACATAACTATGATGTCTTTAATGTTATTCTAAGAAACAGTAAATTAAAACACGGTATAATTTAGCTAAGTATCTAAATCTGTGCTGTTCAGTAAGAGAGCCACTAGCCACCTATGGCTATTTAAATTTAAATTTATATTAATTAAAATGAAGTGAAATTTTAAAATTCAGTTCTGCAGTTGTACTAGTGCCCAATAGCCACAGTGCTGATCTAGATGACTAATTAGATTTTAAATAAATTGGCCTAATATACAGGATAGTCAAACAGCTTCTCACTTGCAAGTGGTTAAATAAATAGTGCATTTCCCTTCAGCAAATGCTTATAACTTCTCTCTTTGCTTTGAGAACTCCCCTCCATGTTTGCCTTCCTCCCTCGTCCTTTTTTCCCTTCCTTTGTTTATTCTTCTGCTGTCTGGTGTGAAGACCAGTCATGCTCCCAAACATTCTCAGCAGGTTTAGCCTGCCCCTCCCACCTCTGGTGTCTAAAGCCCAAAGGAAAAGATAGACCCTACATCAGTTAAAATTTCATAGTAACCAGCTGGAGATTTGTATCCTTCCTCTTGGGAATGAGCTTTCCCGTCAGGTTAAATTAAAGGTTTTGGAATTAAACAAAATCATAGTATCTTAATCCTATATTTTATTTACCCAAGTAAAGATAAAAAGAACTTAGAGTTATAAAAAAAAAAAAGAAAAATATATTTGAACATTAGGCAAAACAGCTTTAACTATCTTTTCAGAGGAAACTTTAAAAAAATCAATGGCTGCTCTCTGAAGACATAATTCTAAAAATGTTTACAATATGTAAAAATCTTACCAGTGTTTTAAAGAAATCAGAAATATTTTTATATTCACAATTAGGGACACTACGTCTATTGCTTAAATCATTATTAAAATCTTGCCTATCAAATCAGACACTAACTTTGAATAGAGTAACCTTTACATGAGTAAAAACATTCATTCATTTTATCAATTGTGCAGTGTGTATGAGTTGTCTAGTGTTAGAGCTAGATGTCATGAAAATGGATATTTCGCTATGCTTCTATAGCTGAAATTACACTATCTCTCAAGCCCTAGAAGGCAGAGAGCCTCGTCTTACCTACTGAATTGGAACCTAAATCACTGCCAGTTTCTTCTCAGTTTATTTTGGGTAGTTACTCAGTGGTCATGACTTCCCTTGTCTTCCTCTTCTTCAAGGGGTGATCTCATTCATTTGTCAAACATTTACTGAGCTGCTACTATTTACCAGGAACTAGGCACTGGGGATATGGTGGCAAATAAGACAAAGTCCTTGCCCTTGTAGAGCATGTGTTCCAGTGGGGAAGGAGGACAATAAGAAAGCAAACAAATAAATACATGAAAAATGTTGACACTAGTTAAAGCTCTAAAGAGAATTAACTATGTCATCTATCCGTCCATCCAACCATCCATACATCCATCTACCTGTTGGGCACATTTCACTGAACATCCAAGAGTGAGGTCCTTCTTCATTCAGTCCTCCTTTAACCCTTACCTGTCTCCCTTCCCTCGGAATCCCTTTGGCCCTTTTTGCATGCTGGGCAGCTTAGCACTTTATGAGATATTACATGCATTATCCATTCTGATCATTGTAATTGTGGCAAGAATTAGGGTAGATATTATTCCCATCTTGCTAATGAGGAAACCAAGCCTGGGGTATTGACATATATGAGTACTCCATTCTCTATTAAATATCCATCTCCCTGGGCTTCCCTGGTGGTGCAGTGGTTAAGAATCCGCCTGCCAATGCAGGGGACACAGGTTTGAGCCCTGGTCCGGGAAGATTCCACATGCCGCGGAGCAACTAAGCCCGTGCACTACAACTACTGAGCCTGCGCTCTAGAGCCCGTGAGCCACAACTACTGAAACCCGTGCTCTGCAACAAGAGAAGCCACCGCAATGAGAAGCCCGTGCACCACAACAAAGAGTAGCTCCCGGTCAGCGCAACTAGAGAAAGTCCGTGCACAGCAACGATGACCCAACGCAGCCAAAAATTAAAAAAAAAAACAAAAACAAAAATCCATCTGCCTACTTTCTTTTTAAAATTTATTTTTTCTTGAAGTATAGTTGATATACAATATTATATTAGTTTTAGGTGCATAACATACTGATTCAGTATTTTTATAGATTATACTTCATTCAAAATTATTGCAAAAGAAAGCTTACAATTCCTGGTGCTGTACAATATATCCTTGTTGCTTTGCCTACTTTCTTATAAAGTTAAACATACACTTTTGACCCAGAAACCCCAGTCCCACATATTTTCTCAAGAGAAATAAAAATGTATGTCTACACAAAGACTTATATACATGAATGTTTATTGTAGCTTTATTCATAGTAGTTCAAAGCTACAACAGCCCAGGTGTTCATCAATAGGAGGGTAGATAAACAAACTGCTGTATATGCGTACAGTGGAAAACTACTCAGCCACAAAAAGGAACGGACTCCTGATACATGCCAGAACATGGATGAATCTCAAAAACATTATGCTGAGCAAAAGAAGCCAGCCTAAAAAAGTGCATGATATGATTCCATATATATGAAACTTTGCATCAGGCAAAACTAATCTGGTGTGGCAGAAAGCGTATCAGTGTTTGTCTGGGGCCAGAAATGGGAGCGGGTGGTGGGTGAGTATAGATTGCAAAGGGTCACAAGGGAACTTTTGGGGGGGGTGGACATGTTCGATAGCTCAATTGTGGTGGTGGTTACATGGGTGTATGCTTTTGTCAAAACTCACTGAATTGTACCCTTAAAGTGGGTGCAATTTATATCTCAATAAAAACAATGTAAAAGTACATATCTACCTATGAATTGTATATACACGTGTGTGTATGTGTGCATCATTTCCCTCTCATCTGTATAAGAAGGGCTATGGGGATATAGGGAAAGTTCCAGACAAGGAAGAAACCGTACCAAGAATGAGAATATTTCTTAGCTTTGAGGATAACATGCAATGAGCAGGTAGAAATAGATTCCAAAATATTGGAGCGAGGCCACTGCACAAACTTGAAGCTCAGCTCCTGGTGGGTGAAGCCTCTAGCTGCTCCTACTAACTATCGGCTCGTAGATTCCAATAGGGTATAATAAAAATAGAAAACTGACATGGCACTACCTGTGGCCTGGCCTTGGTAGGTCCTGGGGGGCAGCCAGGGCTCCCCTGAGACTCCAGGGGCCTCTCCGGACCGCAGCTGCTCGCTGGCTCCCCCCAGAGGCTGGGGGTCTCTGGTGGGAATGAAATAAAAACCTTTCCCAAAGTGTGGGCTCCAGAGAAGACAATGCTTACAAAAGAGATGACCAGAAATTGGTCCTTTTGGAGACTCTGACTTGGTGCTAGTCACCTGGGACTCTGTGGTGTTGGATTGCTTGGTTCCAGGTTCCTGGTCAGAATGACACGCAGCAGCGGAGGTCGGCAGCGCTAGAGCTGAAACGGACGTTCGTGGTCAGCTCCGCATTCCCGTGATCACAGCACCTGGATTGTCCTTCCCCACTCTTAGTGCAAGTTGTCCTGATGAGGACGGCTCCACCCTGACTCTCTGGGGAAAGCAGTGACTCAGGCCGCAGTAAATCAGAGCTTCACACTCCCCTGGCTGCAGTGATCACTTCAGGGATGGGCATATGACTGCTTCCTCCCCAGAGCCCATGGGTTGCCATGAAACATTTTTGGAGAATGAGACATTTCTGAGAAGCGTGGGATGTGGAAGTCTTTTTGCTCTGAAGCTGAAACCTGAGAGGATGTAGGGTCGGATCTGCTGTCACCATCCTGATACTTCTGGAGCCCATCTCAGAGGAAATCAGATGAGAGACAGATAGAGAGCAAGTCCTGGAGACAGTGGTTGGGTCCGGAATCCGGCCATGCCTGATGAGTCCGTCCTTGGCCTTTTTGTTTGCTCACTCAGTTCCCTAGTAAATTCCCTTCTTTTTTAAACCAGTTGGGCTCAGGTTTTCTGTCTCATGCAACTGGAATGGCAAACTCCTGCTGCTTCCCCTGCCAGGAATACCTCCACCCACCCCCATCGACTGGCAACTATCTCCTTCTCTTTCAAGACTCAATTTATGCACCAATCATCTATGAGCCTTTTCTGGCTCTCCTGTCTCAGGGGGAACTGACCCTTCCTTTATTTTCCTCCACTGTACTCTGTACACATCGCACCTAAATTTGTATCATCGCACCTAAATTGCTTTAGAACACTTATTCTTATCATTGTGGCTCTCTCTCGATGAGGCTGTAAAGCTGTTGAGGGCAGGAACTGTCCATTTGTGGGCTTTGTATCCTCAGAGTCTAGCCCAGTGTCGGACACATAGTAGGTACATAACTAGCATTTGTTACATGAATGAATGAATGAGTGAATAGCACAGGAGTCTGCACCCAAGTTTTCCTATAAGTGATATTCACATCTCAGCAGGTGGACAGAGTAAGGCCATGGAGAATTTGGGATACACAATGGAAGGAACCCATCTGTCCATCGGTCAGTCATTCAGTCAGTCTGTCTATCTGAATCTCCTTAGGCATCACTCACAACTGGGATTCCCAGGCTGGGGCAGTGACTCATGCTTGGGAATAGGAAATTCAGGGCTGTTTAAATGTCACCTATGCCCAGCACTGATTTTTGTGACAATCCTTGCCCAACTCTGCTCTCTCTCTCTCAGGTGGGCATCTTGGTGAGCAGCTCTGGAGAGCCAAGGGCACAAAAGCTGAGGGAATGAGGTGGAAGGTGATGGAACAGTTTTTAAGCATTTAATAAGTTCTTATTGCTCCATTGAATTTGTTTCTTATAGGAACTTCTTTTGTCCCCATTAATATGAGAAGCCACTTGGAGTTGCAAATATGACCAATGGCAAAATTAAAAAATGACATTAGTGAATGTAAACAGAAAATGTTTGAAGCATCATTTGAAACACCAAAAGTATTCTCAAGACAATACTATCAGTAAGTAGGTCTGATCACCTCTCATGTTGTGGTGTACTGATCTTGTTGACTTTTCCTGTTTCCCAAATCAGAAGGTCACCAACCCCAAGCTCTGTAATCTACTAGCTAGGAAACCTTGGGCCAGTCGTTCAGCATATCAAGGGTATAATTTTATCACCTTTTCAGTGGGACAATAAAACCATCATCCCTACCTACATCTCATAGTTGAAATGAGGATTAAATGAAGGGAGAAATGGAAACTGAAGTGAGATTGGACGCCTTTTAAGTTCCCTGTCCTATACTGCACATATTACAGACTGCATCTGTCTTGATTTTCTTGGTTGCAAGTGACAGAGAAAAACAAGCCAAACAGCCTTAAGCGAAAACAAGATACACTGACACTCATAACTGAAAAATCCCCAGAGAGATCTGGGCTCCAATGGCATCACTGGAACCCAACCAATCTCTCTCACCTCTGTTCTCCTCAGAGTTGGCTCAGTTTCCAAATATTACTGTCCCTTGACAGTAAAACAATGTAAAAATGGTCACAAGATGCTTCCAGGAGCAGCAGACCTCATTCAAGTCTGTTGGAAAGGAGTAATTATCCTTTCCTTAAGAGTCCCAGTAAAATTGTCATTGAGTTTTATTGACTGTTTGGATCATGTGCCCATCCCCAAACCAATCATTGTGACCAAAAGAAATGTCATATTTTTTCTGATTGGTGAGGCTGAGTGACATGCCCATACCTTGAGCCAAGGCTACAATCAACCCCACCCTTATTTCATGAACGGAGAGAGGAAGAGTTGGTGATCCCCCAAGGGAAATTGTGCTGTGGTTACCAGTAGGGAGAATGGAGGTTAAGTGACAAAACAACAGAAGTCAATTACCCATATGTAACTCTTAAGACCTCAGGCCACACAAGAGTGGTGATAGCAGCTTGAGGCAGATGGGAGGGACAAAGAGGGTCACAAGAGCATACAAACTAGAATTTCTCTGGTTTTATCCCTACCTGCTATGTGAGAACTCCAGACCCTCAGCTTCCTCCCCTATTATTTAGGGAGTCCCTGGAGACTTTATTTATATATTTTTGGCTGCATTGGGTCTTCGTTGCTGCCCACGGGCTTTCTCTAGTTGCTGTGAGCGGGGGCTACTCTTCGTTGCGGTGAGCGGGCTTCTCATTGCGGTGGCTTCTCTTGTTGCAGAGCACAGGCTCTAGGCGCACAGGCTCAGTAGTTGTGGCTCACCAGCTCTAGAGCGCAGGCCCAGTAGTTGTGGCGCACGGGCTTAGTTGCTCCGCGGCATGTGGGATCTTCCCCGACCAGAGCTCGAACCCGTGTCCCCTGCATTGGCAGGCGGATTCTTAATCACTGTGCCACCCCTGGAGACTTTAGCAAGGAGTCTCATGTACACTTGTTAAAGAGTTCTTCTGGGTATTGCTCAGGACCTGTAACCTCTTCCCCCTTTGCTGTGGCCTCTTGTGATGTTTTCTGTGGCTGCCAAGGCCAAGGTATGCAAAGCACAGTGCTGCTGCTACAGTGCACAATGCCCTCCAGGGGCAGCCGAGATGGTGTGCATGTTGCTGAAAGGATCAAACCCTTTAAAAACTGGTGTCTCTTCTCACTTCTCCAACAGGGACTCCATGTGAAGACAACACCCTTCACTCCCATTTTTGCCATTCAGCCCCTCTTACCTGACAGATGGGGCTCAGGTGGTGCATGCCCAGCCAACAGGTAAGCCAGGGGGTGGAGCTGGAGCACAGCTATTTGTGGTTATAAAGCCGAGGGAATGGAGCCCAGGGACATTCCTGGATGCAGTGCCCTGTTCAAGTCCCAGTTCAGAGCCCAAGTCCAGGGACACAGGTGGGCAGATAGTTGAGGAGCACCGATGTGGAGAAATGGACTTGAGCTTGAGTTGATTGCCTGATGAGTATCCCCTCTCCCAGAGTTGCTGGCTGGGCGAGACTGTGCTTATTTGGCCACAGAGATTAGTCAAACCACCCTGTATGTTATTACTTACTCTTTCCTGCAGTCCTCTCCCACTGTGAGTCCCTGCGGGCTGGGCTGGCCATCAGTTGACAGGGTAGATTACTGAGAACCATGCTTTTTCTGCAGGAGTTGCTTACTATTGCTCTTGGACCAGTCCCAGGGTTCCAACTCTTTCTCCCTTAAGGAATGTCCTCTTCTTCATGCAAATCCATGCCTGGAAGGGATGGTAGCGGTGGAGTTGACTGCCCTGCTGGTCCTCCAGGCAGTCCTCAAACACTGCAGAGTGGGCATTATACATAATGATAACAACATCTAATACTGATTGAGAGCTTGCTATGTGCCAGGCAGAGCTTTGTGTGTGCTATCTTCTTCACTCGTAACAGCAATCCCCTGAGTTAGGAACTATTATTATCCATAGTTTACAGATGAGGGCGTCGAGGCAAAGAGAGGTCTAGTAGATGTAACTATACCTTGAACTGGCTATTTGTCTGTCTTGGTCACTGATGTGTTTCTGGTGCTCAGCACAATGCCTGACTTAGAGGAGTTATTCAACAAATATTTTTAAAATTGATGCATATGCAGGGGATGCTGTGGTGGGCCTCCTTGATCTCTCATTTAGGACCAAGACATTCATTCCCCCAGTTGCTGGGTGTCAGCTGCTAACATCTCCCAATTGGCACATGTCTAGGAATTTCCCACAGGACAAGATTTACAACCCCTCCCCCAAGGATGGCACCCAGTGGCTGGTCTATGTGGGAATTAAAAGATCAGTCCCAATTTGAAGGGCCATCCCAGGTCCCACTGGAGATGGAATCAGTTAGGCCTCTGTTGCATCTCCATTGCAGTTCACTCTCTCTCTACCCAGTCTTGCTTTCCTCCTTCTTTTTTCTTTTTTTTAAACATCTTTTTTGGAGTATAATTGCTCGCTTTCCTCACTTCTTTATAGATGTTACTGTTGACTACACCCCTCAGTGAACCACCTGCATGCAAACCTATCTCAGAGTTTTTCTCCAGGCAGCTTGATCCAAGGCGGATGGAATGTGTCATTCACTCAGCCTTGTGGCTCTCACCTCAACAATCCTCTCTAGAGACTGGCTCTTTTTCTAGAGCTGTTTGAGGTGACATGGCCATGGGTGCTGCAAAAGCCTCTGCCTTCCTCCCTGAAACCTCCAAAGTTCAGGAAGATGCCACCTCTCATCACAGCTGCTCTCACTGAAGCTGGAACTCTTTGTTCAGCCCTGATGGCCAGAGATGGCTCTCTTGTCCCAGTGCCCCAGGCCACAGTGATAGCTCAAGACACAAGGAAGAAAGCTTCTACCCTTGGAGATTCTCTCAGGAGCTCCACCCCAGCTTCACAGACCTTCCTATGAACCCTCCACCCTGGTAACCCTCTTGGGTCAGACCAGCTGCCAAGGTGTCACTTACTAGCACCACTGTTCCCCAGTGAACCAATGGCCATGAGTTCGGTCTTCTCCTTCCTGCCAGGTGAATTTCCTTGGAGTCTCTTGCTCTTCCTTTCTCCATCTGCCTATTGTCAGGGCCACATTATGCACATCTGAAGCACAAAATGGGTCCACTTCCTCCCCCCGGCTCCTCTGTAAATTTGCCTGACTGTCCATTCCCCTTGCCTCTCCCCAGGAACCAGCAAGCTCTGAGAAAATTGAATATATTAGAACAGGGAGGGAGGGTAACGTGGGAGGGACATCTGCTTACTGAGATACGATCCAGACAATGTCTCGTTGTGTACAGCAGAGGAGTTAAGGAGTCAGATAAACCCAGCTTCCTAACATACCATCTGTAAAATGGGGATACTTCACTAAGTTGTTAAGATCAATAAGGTAATGCGTGTAAAGCACTTGGCATTGTGCATGGCATGAAGTGAGTGCTCCATACGTGATATTTGTGCCAGTTACTTGGTTTTTGTCTCTCAGTTCTAAACCTACCACTGTCTGCTCTGCTTTGTGGGTCTGGGACTCTGCAGATCACAGTTTTGCTTTACCAGCTACTCCTTGTTGGGCTCTGCCAATGGGGAAACCAGAGGGAGACTACAAGGCTGGAGGAGGGAGAAGGAACGTGCTCCTTCCCTGGGGGCTGGGATCTACTTCTTGTTCCTGTGAGCCTCACGTCAGCAACGCTTATTCATCCCTTCCAGGGGCAGTCTGAATCCAGGTTGCAGTTCCCCCTCACTTGAAGAAGCTGCCTGATCACACCCCCTTGGAGACACGGGCCCCATCCTGCGGAGGTCCTACGTCCCACCTGCACCCTCCTCCTCTCTTCCCCACCTCTAGGGGAGGTAGCTGTTTCCCATAGTTGCTACTGCTGTGATTTCTTAGTGCCTTCTTTCTACCTTTTCAGTCTCCTGGTTAACAACATTATACCTAGTTAACAGCTTTTTAATGTATATGTATATATTAAATTCTCACTGTTCAGATAACTGGTATGGTTTCTTGTCTCCTGACTGGACCGTGATGGATATAGCAGTTTTTCCATTTTATGAATGAGAAAACAGGGGTTCGTGTTGGTTAAGGAATTTTCCAAGGTCACAGAGTGGTTCTTTGGCGTTTGAATCCTGGTCTGCCTTTGGCCGGCACTGCAGTGGCATGTTCTACATGATATAACACAGCTAAGGTAAGCCACGTTGCAGCCACTCCAGGTCACCCTCAGGTTTTCATCCCTGCCTTGGCCTCACCCAGTTGCCTGATGGGATGTACTCCACCCACTACTCTGGGGCTTGGAACTGAGAATAAAGCCCAGCTGCTGCATGGATAAAAACGGGCCATTGAGTGCCTCTCTAAAACCCTGTATTTAAAAAAATTATTTTGACCAACTTCTAAATTTCTCATTAAGTGAACAGGAATAAATAGTAAATCAGTTATAAAGATTTTAGATGCTAGTGAATCTAAAAGGATTCACTAAGGGTGATAAAAGTATCTTGACTGAAATTGATTCTCTAAGCCTGACCTAGAATTTTGTGGGGAAAAAAATTCTCAAAACACAGCTATTTTAATTTCACTTTTATTTTTAAAAGTGTTTCATGAAGCACTTTTTGATGGAGGACAGGTGGTCAGAAAGAAGAAAGGGAGTTAGACCGAAAGAGAAATCTTTCACATCAAACAAGGATGGACTGCACATCTTTAAAAGATGAGGAACCAGCATTCTAATAGATTATTTGGGGAAAAGACACAGTGACATTCCTGGGAATCTGGCCAAAGGAGGAACTATTACTGGATGTTTCTGACTTTGTTCAGAATATTCCTGGAACTCAATATCTTTATAACGCCATAGAGATAGAAGCTTTTCCTAATATGAAGAATGCCACAGTCCATTAGCAGAAATTGAACAATGTTTTAATTTTATTATAATGAATATCTAATTAGAAATGGTACCCCAAAGAAAAACAAATGAGATGTTAAATAATTATTGTCAAGAAATAATGAGTAATGTTATTAGATGAATGGAAAAGGCTGACCCCAACATGTTGGTGAAAACAGAAAATACAATCCAACTTCTGGATCACTACCTAGGAATGAGGGCAGGGTTCTCATTCCAGGCAGTGATAAGTTGTTATGTTTTATGTTTCTCTACTAGAAAAACAAAATCATGTAAGCAAAGAGTCATTTTTACAAGTTTGGAAAACTAAAGCCACAAAATTTTGTCATCACCAAAGAATGTTCCTAGGAAACTCACTGACAAATATAATTTAAAAAAAAAATTGTTTTCAGAATCATGCCAGGGAGTTGAACATTCAGAATTTATTAAATATTAAGTGTTGCCAGATAAAAGCCAAAATAAATGAATATTTCTCCTATCTAGCTACTTCCCTTCTTTCTAGTATTCCAATATCTTGCTTTCTCACCGACTATATTCTACTTGGCTATTTTTTGGAGGTTCCTACTGTTTATGCTATTTACTCATTACCAAATTTTAAAGAAGGAAAAAATGACAGACTCCACTGACTTTTCTACCAGTCTGAAAGGGCTTTCTAAAGTAGCATATTTTACAATCTTTTATATGACTGTTACTGAGAGCACTTTTAAAACATTTCTTAAAATTCTTTTTCTCCACTCTTCAAGTCAGCAAGGACAGCAGAGAGAACACAGCAAAGTCAATGTGCTGTCCTGGATAAGATCACAAGCTCCAAGGGTCAAGAGATCAGAATTTGGAGTTTAGCTTCAGCCATTCACTAGCTGTGTGACCTTTGGGCAAGTTACCTAACCTCTCTGTGCCTTAATTTCCTCATCTATAAAATGGGGTGATGATAGCAGCCACCTCATAGGATTGATGAGTAATATAGATGATATGCCCAGCACATCGTGTATGCCCAGGGAGTTACTATTTAATGAAAATGCAGGGGCCCAGAACAGGATTGGAGTGAGGCTTACCTCTTGGCAGGGCATCAACTGTGTATGATAAACACTTCCATGAAGTTCATTGGAACTTTTACTCATTCATATTTGTTGAACTCATACTGTATAAAAAAGAGCTTACGAAGTGCTAAGTAAGCTACAACCCATGCTTTCAAGAAATTTATAGTCAAGGTGGGGCATGAGGGAAATATCCAAACAACTTAGGGACGGAAGAAAAGAAGGGACTTGAGTGTGGAACAAGCAGTGTGAGCTGTGGAGAGTCTCAGGGTGGAGCATCGTGGCTTTCCTGAGAGCCAGGCGTAGGCGGTACAGGTGGGTAGGGTTGGACCAGGTGACAGGGACATTTCAGGGGAGGGAACAATATAAAGCAAGAAAAAGAGGTGGTGAATTGTGCAATTCGTTTGGGGAACTAACCTATTTGGCTGAAGCACTGGGTGATGGTGAGGGGATAGTAGAAAATAAAGCTGGTTGGAATCAAACTTTGGAGAGCCCTGAATAGTAAGTAGATTAGGGAGTCTCGCTGGTTGGTTGGTTGGTTTTTGTTTTAAATAGGTAGTAATAGGGAGCCAATGGTAGCATTCAAACATGCTCAAGTCTCTTTTACCTTCTTTTCCCCTCCAGATAGGTCTTATCTCTCTCTTCTCCCTTTCAGCCATATTTCTTGAAAGTCTTGCCTAAATACTTTGTCTGAAATTCAGATGTTCTGAACCACTGCAGCCTGGCTTCCGTCCTGTCATTCTGCTTGGAACTGCCTTATTGAGTGCACCAGTGACATTCTTTTTTTTTTTTTTAATTTATTTTATTGAAGTTTAGTTGATCTACAATGTCGGTCAATTTCTGCTGCACAGCAAAGTGAGTCAGTTATACATACATATACATTCTTTTCCATATTCTTTTCCATTATGGTTTATCTCAGGATATTGACCATCGTTCCCTGTGCTACCAGTGACATTCTTGATGCCATTTTGCAGTCCTTATCGCGTTGACACACTGACCCTTCCTCCTGCACTGTCTTCGCTCAGCCTCCATAAACCAGCACCTCCTTGGATTTCATCTAACACCTCGAGCAGCTCTTTCTCAGCTCCTTAGCAGGCTAATATCCCTCTGCCCATCCTGAACTATCAGGACACCTTGGGGGTCTGATCACATGCCTCCTCCCTTCTCCACATCTCTTCCTGATGGATCTCACTGCTCCTCTTCATTTCCACACCCCTTACCACTTCCGTGCTGAGGATGGGTACCCAGATCTGCATCTGCTTCTGAGCTACATTTCCACTTACTTTACAGACAACTCCTCTTGGAGGTTCTTCAGGCACCTTAATCCCAATGTGCCCAACTGAACTCGTTGGTTACCCCTATCCTGTGATCTCTGTCTTAATAAATGGCGCCACACCCCACACGTTACCTAAGCCAGAAATCCAGCATCATCTGAGCCTCTTTCCTCTTCTTTATGTCCCACATTCTGCCACCAAGGCTTATTGCTTCTACCTGTGCCTGTTCCTTGAACCCATCTACCTCTCTTCATCCCCATTGCCATTCTCTTATATTCTCTGCTAGTCCTAAGTGGTCTTCCTTTTCCCTGCGTCCATTCTTCATGTTGCCATCATATTGGGTTTTTTTTTCTTTTTTGCAGTGAAAATATTGTCCCCTTAATGGTACCCATTGCTCTTAGGGATGAGCTGCAGACTCATCACAGCTTACAGGCCTTACAGGATCTGCAGATCTGGCCCTGAAACAGCAAGTGGGTTTTACCCTAAGAGTGCTTAATGCCTCGGGATGCAGGCCAAATGCAGGGAGTCCATCAGATCTTTCATTCTCTGGCTCCTGTCTGCCTTTCCGTTCATCCCTGGGCTTTCACTTACGTGCACCCTGCCCTCCCGTCACCTTGAACCTCTTCCAGGTCCTGGGATGTGCCACGGTCTTCTCTGTGCCCAGCCGTGCACCCGCTGCTTCCTCTGCATGGAGCATTTATCTTCCCTTCTGCACCTGTCACGTCCTGTTTGCTTTTTAAATGATTTTCCTGGGTCTCTTCCTCCAGGGAACCTTCTCAGGTTTTCACGTCTAGGTTAGTGGCCCCTATTAAGTGCTCCAGTTTTTGGTTAGTCCTTTTTGTTTGCTATAGCGTTTATGCTTCTGTACTGTGATTGTCAACTCACTTGCCATGTTCCTCTTTTGGACTGTAAGCTTGGTGTGGAAAGGACCATGTCTATCTTATTCATTGCCTTATTCCCAGCACCATTCGCCAGTGCATGGCACATAGTAGGTATTCAACAAATACGTGTTAGGTGAATGAATGCATGAACTCAGCAGAAGTTATTACTACAATAACGAAAAAATCAGAAACAGCAGCTATTAAATATTACCATTCATTCATTCACTCATTCAATCACTAGTTACTAAGGATTTATCATGTGCCAGGCACTGGCTTAAGAAACTGGTAATGAAAAAGCTACAGAAATATGAATACATGTTTATAATGCAATATAATGTAAAATAAATAAATAAACAAAACCAGAATACCAAACTGGGTGTACACTATGATTACAACTCTGTAAAATATGTAGGAGACAGCCTTGTTTTGTGCAGTGGTTTTAAAGGTTTTCTATTTTTAGTTAAAGGCTTTTTGTCCAAATGAAATCTGAGAAGCCCCGAAATATAAAACAGAAAAAGGCAGAGATTTTCTGCTTGATACAGGGATGGGGTCCGGAGCCTGCCCACGCTTCCCTCCTCCTCTCTGTCCTCTATCCCACCACCTCCACCCCCTACTCCCCAGCCGGAAGGCAGCCACTGTGGCATGTTCAGAGAGGATTAGTTGAAAATCCCCAGAATAGACTTCTGGTTAAACACTGCTGTTTAAAAACATGCACTTTTCTTTGATCCCTTCCAAAACGCCACTAAAATGACAGCAAGCAAGCTAAAATGGCCCAAGTCCACAAGGACAGAGGGAAGAGGTGGAGTCAGTGTCAGTTCTATGGGAACAGAAACAGGGACCAGGTGAGTGGTGAGTAACCCAGCAGAGCTGAGAAAACGGCAACCCCGGCGTCTGCAGATGGGGAACTGTTAAGAAGGAAGCCCGTTCATGGCACCGCACCCCAGAAAGGCCCTGGGATTGGGGGCATAGATCTTCTGAAAGAGAGGGTAGGAGGCAGGGCTGCAAACAGGAGGTTCATGGAAAGTCTTTTGAAGGGGCAGTCAGATTCCCAAATTCCTTCTCTCCACCGCCAAATGACTGCCTTTCTCCCACCCCAGCAGAAACCAGGTTTACTCTTTGGGGAAAGTGAACCAGAGGAGGCTCCAGACTCAGGGATATGGACCAGCCAAGTGTGTACAGAGACTCCGCACTGAAAGAGGAGAATTAACTGATTGGTCTAGTGTTAGACATGCAACCCAAATTGGGTCAGTGTGTCCATCCTTGACACTTTTATATTCTGAAGCTGGGAGAGAAAAGCAGTTAGAAGAAAAGAATGAAGTCAAACACAGATGAGAGAGATTGTGTGTGTGTGTGTGTGTGTGTGTGTGTGTGTGTGTGTGTGTGTGTGTGTGTGTGTGTTGAGGCCCTGGATCTAGTCCTGGAGGTTTTTGGCTTTGACTGGTTCCGGTAACTCTTCCTTCAATTCTATAGGCTACCCAGTATCCTTCTATATTAGTTTTCTAGGGCTGCCATAACAAAGTACCTAGCTTAAACATCAGAAATTTATTTCCTCATGGTTCTGGAGCCTAGAAAGTCTGAGAGGAAGATGTCAGCAGAGTTGGTTCCTTCAGAAGCCTCTCTCCTTGTCTTAGAGATGGCTGTCTTCTTCCAGTGTCTTCACATGGTCTTCCCTCTGTGTCTGTCTGTGTCAGAATCTCCTCTTCTTATAAGGACACCAGTCCGATTGGATGCGGGCCTACCCTAATGACCTCATTTTACCTTAATTACCTCTTTAAAGCCCCCCTCTTCAGACACAGTCACATTCTGAGGTACTGGGTGTTAAGTTTTCAATATATGAATTTTGAGGTGGGGTAAGGACCCCAAATTTAGCCCATAACAACATGTATGGACAGCAAGTATTGAATAAATAACGTTTCCTTTTCTTTCTTTCTTCCTTTTTATAAAAGCTATTCCTTTCTTTTCTTTAAATTGAAGTATAGTTGATTTACAATGTTGTGTTAATTACTGCTGTACAGCAAAGTGATTCAGATATATATGCATAATCCTTTTTAAAATATATTCTTTTCCATTACAGTTTGTCATAGAGGTTTTTTTAAAATTAATTTATTTTTATTTATTTTTGGCTGTGTTGGGCCTTCGTTGCTGCATGCGGGCTTCCTCTAGCTGCAGTGAGCGGGGGCTACTCTTCGTTGCGGTGCGCGGGCTTCTCACTGCGGTGGCTTCTCTTGTTGCGGAGCACGGGGTCTAGGCGCGCGGGCTTCAGTAGTTGTGGCGCACGGGCCTAGTTGCTCCACGGCATGTGGGATCTTCCCAGACCAGGGCTCAAACCCGTGTCCCCTGCATTGGCAGGCGGATTCTTAACCACTGCGCCACCAGGTAAGTCCCTGTCATAGCATACTGAATATAGTTCTCTGTGCTATACAGTAGGACCTTGTTGTTTATCCATTCTATATATAAAAGCTTACAGCTGCTAACCCCAATCTCCCACTCCATCCCTCCCCAAGCCCCCTCTCCCTTGGCAACCACCAGTCTTTCTCTATGTCCGTGATTCTGTTTCTGTTTCAAGATAAGTTCATTTGTGTCATAGTTTAGATTCCACATATAAGTAATATCATACAGTACTTGTCTTTCTCTTTCTGACTTTATAGTATGACAATCTCTAGTTGCATCCATGTTGCTGCAAATGGCATTATTTCGTTCTTTAAAAGCTATTTCTAATTTCGTTTCTGCCACTTGGACCCGAAGAGCTCTGATTTACCACTCCCTCAGCTTTGTGTACTGCCTGGTGCACATCAGAGTCTTCCTTAACTGTTCTTTAAATCTGCACTGCCCTTCACCTTTCCTATATTTATGTCCCTTGAGGCAAGAAGTGGATCACAGTTTGTACAGCCTATGGTGCCGGGTGATCAGATTAGTAGAGGATCTACTTATTAGCTGCTTGATCTTGGTGAAGTTCTCTGTGTCTTAATTTCCTCATCTGTAGAATGGGGATGATGATAATAGCAGGTTGCTGTGAAGATTGATGTGTTAATGAATGTAAAGCATTTAGAGCAGAGACTGGCATATGGTGAGTGTTATACAAGTGTGTCTATTATTTATTCATTCAGTAGTCTCTATAGGAAATAACTCAGGTCACGTACGTGGTGGATGCTCAATAAACATTTATTAATTCTACTTTGTAAATGTATGTGCTATAATAAGTGGTTCTTAAAAGTATCCTCAAACCTTCTTCAATCAGTATCTTGTTATTTGCCAATGTAAGGATATCGTTATAAGTTTCTTTTTCATTGTTTAGTCAGTGGCTACCATTAACAGCTATAATTCTGGAGCACCTATCTTACTTTAAGCAAGTTGATACAATAAACAGGTAAAGAGCCATTTTCTTGTACTTTAGAAGCTCAGTCATATAGAAAAAGAGGTTGGGATAAAAGTCAGTGTTGCTAACTCCTTGTCCTGGCTCTCCCCCTTCTGTGACACTGGACACAGAAGTCCTGTGTTCTCTAGGCTCTGAAGTCTTTACTTACAGACCGAGTCTGGATTATGTAATCTTTAGATGAAAGAACATCTTATCTGAGCTGCTCAGACCCTTTAAAAGTTACATTTTCCCTCTTTTCCTACTTTGAATAGAACCTTTGGTAATTCTAACACATAGTTAGATGTATTCCCCACCCCCCTTCCATCAGTTATATAAATGAGCCATACATTATTAAAATTTGGCAAAGATTAGTATCAGGTATAGTATCTTTTGATAAGTTAAGCATTTTATTTTCTAATGAGTAGCCATCCCTTCCAAAAGAAATCCGAAAGAGGGTAAGAAGAGAATAAGAAACGCTATTTTGTTTTATTGAATTTTAACTCCTTGGCCATTTAAAATTTCCTCAGAATAGTGTTTTGAGTCTTGACCTTGCAGTCAATTGGTCAGTCTGCCACTGTGGAGACTCCGGCACTGCTGGGGGTAGCCATGGGGAGGATGCAAAAGAAGCAAAATACATGATGTCTGCTCTCGATGGGGTCCCATCTCATGCTGGGAATGCTCGTGCTAAACGCTCAGAAACAGGAACACAGGCAGGGGGAAGCCTTGTCAGCCAGGGCAGCTCTCCCCATCCCCTGGCAGCTCTCCCCGACCCCTGGCTCTTAGCTCTGGGGGGCAGTGGTGTGCCCTGTGTATCTGACACACAGAGCACGGCATTGGTTTACAGATCCTCCTTTATACCTTATTTTCAGTAATAGTAATACAATGAGAAAAATAATATGAATAGAAAAAAACCCACTGTGACATTTTTCTTTTATTGAACTTTGTATGTATAATCATGCCAATAAAAATAAATAAGTAATAAAATAAAGGATTCCAGGATCAAAAAAGGGGGAATAGTAATGGATTACTACTTTTTAATTACATTACTATTTTTCAAATGGAGGGGGAAAATATACCTACATATTAGTCTGCCACAGAAACTAATAACATGGCAGGTGAATAGTAATTAAACAGCAAATAAGGAAAATGACAACTAAAAAGGAATCAATTTCAATTTTTAAAGGTATTGTTCAAATGCTGTTAAATTTCACATATGAACTAATTTCTATTTTTATCAGACAAAAATGTTCCACCTTGCAGTTTGCACTGTTTCACTTTAAAATTTTAATCACAAATTAAAGCTCCAAGTGGTCACAGAAAAATGAGAGAATTAAACTGAATGAGAGAATTGAAGTAGCTCAAGTTCTGTTATAATCAAGACTGCCTCTTATTTCAAATCTAGTGTGTAAATGCAAAAACAGAGAACTCCACCGGAATTGGAGACATGAAATGTGCCCAAAGCAAGCATGAATGATTCCAAACCATTAGGAACTAAGCTATCAAACAAACTCTTGCAGATTAGTCCAGTTATGCAAAGGCTTCTGTGAGTTAACTTCCATGTAGAATACAATGTTTATTGAATGATAGGTGACAAAATGTGCTAATTTTACTTATTACAAAGTTGAATAGTAACCACAGAACTTTTTCAGAATTTAGACAAACAGAAGATTTTGGGAGAAGAAGAGTATTTCACATTGTATCTGACATTGTGTAGAATTGCGAGTGTGGGACTATGTAAAAGCAGACCAACTTAGTCTGTTTTATTATTGTTTTAAATCTCTCTACAGACTATTCACTCCCTTATTGCCTGGGACGATTCGTGTGACTACTCTTGGAACACCAATGGCACAGGAAGTGAGGAAAATTAATATAGGAACTATAACTTAAAGCCACATGTATTTAATTGGTAAGACCCTCCCTGCCTCTCTGTTCCAGGCCAGTTCCCAGCCGTGGGAGCCTCAAGAAGCCCCTGCACACCCTCTGGATCTTGCAGCCGGGTGAGGAGACTGCCCAAGGCTGCTTATCATAGACTCTGAGATGATGGCAGAGGCTGTGTGTCTATTGGGTGAGTGCGAAATAGGAGTTAGGGTGTGTATGCGTGCAGACGGGCATGTTTGCCTGTGACGTGAGGTTAGGGAGGCTGGTGAAAAGCACTAAGAATAAACGTAAAACGAATTTGTGCCCTCTCCTGGAAACAATGGGAAATTTTGGTCTGAAAATTAATGTGGATTTAAATAGTTTCTCCGAGTTCAAAATACCTCACAGACATCATTTAATTCATATTTTCAGTTTCCCTATGAGTTTGGCAAGAGATTTCTGTAAGCAGGGGGAAATTGTGGAAGGTATATTCAGTGATTCCCCTCACTCCAGGGTGAATTTATTAAACGGTAGATGAGTTTTAGACATATCTATAGGAAAGGAAAAGAATGAGACCAAATCAGTAAGAAGTAATTATTTAGGAGCGTAATATGACAATACCTGGTACAGTTGAAGATAGACATTCCCAATGATCCAGCCGTTCACTTCTCTTTTTTAAAAAAAATTTATTTTTATACAATTTTAAAGGTTACACTCTATTTACAGTTATTACAAAGTATTGGCTATTTTCCCTGTGTTGTACAATACATCCCTGCAGCCTATCTTACACCCAATAATTTGTGCCTCCCACTCCCCCACTTCTGCATTCCCCTTCCCCTCCACCCCACTGGTAACCACTAGTTTGTTCTCTATATCTGTGAGTCTGCTTCTTTTTTGTTATATTCACTAGTTTGTCATATTTTTTAGATTCCACATATAAGTGATATCATAGAGTATTTGTCTTTCTCTGTCTGACTTATTTTACTTAGCATAATGCCCTCCAAAGTCCATGCATGTTTGCAAATGGCAAAATTTTGTTTTGTTTTTTGAAATTAGCCATTCACTTCTAAATATACACCCAAGGGAAATCTCCTGTATGTACACAAGGAGACGTGTGAGGATGTTTCGGACAGACTGAGTTTCTTAGGCTCAGCCGTGGTTTTCTCAAGACCCCCCAGGAAAATCACCTTCTTTGGAGCCACAAAGAGGTCGTTTTGACCATCGTCGTAGGGAAGCTCATGAAACTCCACCTCTGCAGAAGCCATGCTGTCGTCACGCTCTTCCTGCTCAGCCAGCTGGGCCCATCGTCAAGCTGCTCCCGGTCTCCCAGGTCACCGTGGTACAGCCCAGTTATCACCCGGCCTCAAACCTCACAGTGCAGCCCCTTCGTTCCCACCCTGGACCCTCCCTGTCACCACGGAGGTACAAGATACAACAGAACCACTGGAGGCACTCTGGCTTGAGAGGGCCCAGATGCTGCGGGCTGCAGGCAGGAAGGGGAGGTCGCTGGCTTGTGCCTGCTCACAGGTGGCAGATGCCACTGCTGTTTCTTCAGGGCTGCCAGGAGGAGCCTGCAAACAATGCCGGAAGTGCAGGATATTAACACCCCAATGAAGTAAGTGTTAATCACTGATTCTTTTTTGTTATATTTAGTGTTATTATACACTAACATTATTTTTTAAATTCCATATATAAGTGATATCATACAGTATTTGTCTTTCTCTGTCTGACTTATTTCACTTAGCATAAAACCCTCCAAGTCCATCCATATTGTTGCAAATGGCAAAATTTCATTCTTTTTGATGGCTGAGTAGTATTCCATTGTGTGTGTGTGTGTGTGTGTGTGTATACCACATCTTATAGAGAACAAACTATTGGTTACCAGTGGGGAGAGGGAAGAGGAGAGGGGCAATATAGGGGTAGGGGATTAAGAGATACAAACTATTATGTATAAAATAAGCTACAAGGATATATTGTACAACACAGGGAATATAGCTAATAATTTATAATAATTGTAAATGGAGTATAACCTTTAAAAATTGTGGATCACTATATTGTACACCTGTAACTTAGATAATATTGTACATCAATTCTACTTCAATAAAAAAATCAAAAAAACATTTCAACCACTGAGATGATGGAAAAGAATCCATGGATGATTTTTCTCCATCCTCTCCCCAAAGGACTCTTCTAAGAAATGATTCCATGTGGTCTCTGGAAATTTCCTACATGACTGAGCAACCAACTGTGCCTTCAGTTGGTTGTGCGGGGGGCCAGCTCAGCCAAAGATCACCTTCTGTCTGCTTCCCCTTCCTCATGCCTCAGTGCCCTGTTCCACTTCACTCTTGCTTCCCCGGGTTTGCATTCTTCCAGTAAAGCTTCAGAATGTAAAATTTGCCTCAGACTCTAATTTCCAGGAAACTCAGACTCAGACAAAGAATGCTGACTGCAGCAAAACTGTCACAATGCTCAGACATTGTTTTATGGACACACAAAAAATAATTAAACCATTACCACAGAGAAAAAGAAGGAAAACTAGAGCGAAAAAAGGGAATTTCAAAGCTGGAAACTAAAATGAAAACAAACATGGACTCACAGTGCAAAGAATAGCCTCTGACCTGGAAGAGTTCACTGCTATTTTTTCTCTGCTGCTCACTAGCAAGCTGTCTTGTAAACTTTTTTTTTTTAATTTTATTTATTTATTCATTGGCTGCGTTGGGTCTTTGTTGCTGCGCCTGGGCTTTCTCTAGTTGCAGGGAGCAGGAGTTACTCTTCGTTGCGGTGCGCGGGCTTCTCATTGCGGTGGCTTCTCTTGTTGCGGAGCACGGGCTCTAGGCGTGCGGGCTTCAGTAGTTGTGGCACACGGGCTCTAGTTGTGGCTCGCGGGCTCTAGAGCGCAGGCTCAGTAGTTGTGGCGCACGGGCTTAGTTGCTCCGCGGCATGTGGGATCTCCCCGGACCAGGGCTCAAACCCGTGTCCCCTGCATTGGCAGGCGGCTTCTTAACCACTGCGCCACCAGGAAAGTCCCAAACCTTATTTTTTTTAATGATTACAATATAGTGAAAAGCTTTTGGTTCCTTAAAACCTGCTTAAACCTATGGATGCTAATGACTAGTCTAGAAAAGAAAAAACAATATTCAGAAGAGTAATTGTTGTTTCAGATACAACTTTAGTACATTTTATTTTGTGAAACTGACCAGAGTTTCAAAGGTTCATCCAAGAGTTCTGGGGTCAGGTGACCTGGGATTAAAAATCCAGATTTAGCCATCATTTAAAGGTTACTGCATCTGTTTAAGTTTCAACTTTCTCTTCTTTTAAGTAAGGATAAGAGAGTACCTAAGTCATAGGGTTGTCTTGGGTTTTAAATGAGATAATTGAGTGTCTGGCACTTATTGCTCACTGAATATCGTCACCCATTATAGTCCCGATGAGGGAAATCAATTCTTTGTGAGCAAAAATCGGTGCTGAACAAAGCTACATTTATGCTTGTTATCTTGAGGTAGATAAATTCCAGTTGGAGCTTTTACCATGAAAAGACCATATGATTTTTTTCATCATTTTAAGTGTGTGTTTGTGTGTGTGTGTGTGCGTGAACTCAACCCATTTTACCAAGCACCTACCTTAGGTCTGGCATTTTTCTAGGCAGGAGGATAGATAGAGATCAAGATAAATTAGGTCCTTGTTCCTGAGGATTTCTTGTTCATGGAAAACAGCTTATTATTGTTTTGTTTATTTGTTTGCTATTTCAGAAGGAAGTGATCAGCACATCAGCACTTGACAGGGTGATAAGAAGCTAACAGCCCAGGACAGAATGGAAACTTGGGTCAGATGTAGTGCACTGTCTTTACCAAAATAGTTCTGTAGCCTAATTTTGGCTGTGGTTCTTTCTACCTGGTCTTTGAGCTACCCAATATTCCTTCCTATCCACAAATTTGTTATTTCCTAAGTCAATTGGAATCCATCTTTAGTGCTTAAACTGAGAATCCTCTCTAAAAATTTTAGCGAGAACATCCCCTTTTATTGTCTAAGCCCATCTGAGCTGGACTTCCTATTCCTCGAAGCCAGAAGCACCCTGACTGATGCAGGAGTACCGGCAAGAAGTGTTATCAGAGCTCTGAGCAATAACAAACAGATGGTTAGAGTGGGGTGTGTGCAAAGCTGAATTTAGTCCAGTGCATCTGCTGCAAGCAAGGAGATTGTGGTAGGCAATAGTCATGTGGTGACCATAGTATGGAAAGGACTGCAGGTCTGAACTTAGCTCTGCCGCCTGGCTCCTCCTGGATCTGAGGATAAGCATCATGCCCTCTCCACTGCCCTCTTTGTTGCGGGTAAAGCATGAAGGAAGAGTGACAGGCTAGCTTATCCTTTCCAATTATCGTGTGTTCTCCTTACCCCAATCCCATTCAACTTTGATATTGCTAGCTAAGGGTTTGCATGCCTATCATCATGCTGGTTCAGCAAGGTTGGCTGTCTGTGGTCTAGACTTTCAAGGGATAGGTCTAATTCTGAGATGCCCAGGAAAGCACCCTCCCAGTTGGCCCCTTTCCAGATAAGCGCACTTGTTGAGAATCCCCAGGGTGTACGGGACAGCTATTCAGTGTTGAGTCCTTGTTCATAGGGTCATCACGACATTAGGTTATGAGGCAATGCCCTCACACAAAGTAAGAGTACATTTAGAAATTATCTTGAATAAATAACTACTGGTTTCATAACTATGCTTATTTTTCTGTGTTTCCACTTGGACCTAGATTTTGGCTTAATTATTTCTTACTACTTTGTTAGCTCTTTGATGCCTTTAAGACATATTTTTTTTTCTAATTTAGCCAGTATTTTTTGTTATTTTCAGTGGGAGAGTGGTCCAAAATATCTTGGTAACCACATTGTCATAAATGGAAATCTTCCATTGATTTTTAAATTTCATTACTATATTTTTCATTCTTATGAGTTTCAAATGGTCTTTAAGTCTCTTTGACATTTTTAAATGATTTCGTATTGCCTGCCCAGTTTTTCAAGCTTGTTGTATTTTTCTAAAATAGTTAAAACTAGTTATTTCATATTTTGTGTTTGATATATCCAATATGAGGTCTTTGGAGTCCTTTATTGACATCTACTCTTTCTGCTGGATCTTGCTCATGGTGCCTTATTTCCTAGTATATTTACTATTTTTGCCTGATGGTTGTCTGTTTCTTGGAATTTGTGTGTTTGTGTGAAATTCCAGAACTAATAAAAAAAATCCATAGATTCAAAGAGCCTTCTCCACTCCCGTTAACCCTGCCTCCCCCCACAAAGAAAAATCCCTAGGAAGACAAATTTAAAAACATATACATATAGTGGGAATATAAATTGCTGCAGCCACTATGGAAAACAGTATGGAGGTTCCTTAAAAAACTAAAAATAGGGACTTCCCTGGTGGTCCAGTGGGAGAGAATCCGCCTTGAGATGCAGGGGACGCGGGTTCGATCCCTGGTCAGGGAACTAAGATCCTACATGCCGTGCGGCAACTAAGCCCGTGCGCCACAACTACAGAGCCCATGCGCCCTGGAGCCTGTGCACCACAACTAGAGAAGAGAAAACCTGCACACCACAACAAGAGAGAAGCCTGCACGCCACAACGAAAGATCCTGTATGCCGCAACTAAGACCTGACGCAGCCAAAAAATAAATTAAATAAACAAATAATAAATCTTTAAAAAAACCCCACAAAAATAGTTACCATATGATCCAGTGATCCCACTCTTGGGCATATATCTGGAGAAAACTCTAATTCAAAAAGATACATGCACCCCAATATTCATAGCAGCACTATTTACAATAGCCAAGACATGGAAGCAACCTAAGTGTCCATTGACAGATGAATGTATAAAGAAGATGTGGTATATACACACAGTGGACTACTACTCAGCCATAAAAAAAGAATGAAATAATACCATTTGCAGTAACATGGATGGATCTAGAGATTGTCATACTAAGTGAAGTAAGTCAGGCAGAGAAAGACAAATATCATATGATATCACTTATATGTGGAATCTAAAAAAAATGGTACAAATGAACTTATTTACAAAACAGAAATAGACTTGTAGACATAGAAAAGAAACTTATGGTTACCAAAGGGGAAGGGGTGGGGAAGAATAAATTAGGAGTTTGGGATTAAAATATACACACTACTATATATAAAATAGGTAACCGAGGGACTTCCCTGGTGGTCCAGTGGTTAAGCCTCTGGGCTGCCAATGCAGGGGGACTGGCTTTGATCCCTGGTCAGGCAACTAGATCCCAAGTGCTGTAACTAAAAAAAAAAAAAAAAGATCCCTTATGCCGCAACTAAGACCCTGCCCAGCCAAATAAATAAATACATTAAAAAAAAGATAACCGACAAGGATCTACCATACAGCGCAGGAAACTATACTCAATATCTTGTAATAACCTATAATGGAAAAGGTTATTACATATATATATACATGTATGTATAACTGAATCACTTTGCTGTACACCTGAAATATCACTGATGAACATAGATGCAAAAATCCTCAACAAAATACTAGCAAACAGAATCCAACAGCACATTAAAAGGATCATATACCATGATCAAGTGGGGTTTATCCCAGGAATGCAAGGATTCTTCAATATATGCAAATCAATCAATGTGATACACCATATTAACGAACTGAAGGATAAAAACCATATGATAATCTCAATAGCTGCAGAAAAAGCTTTTGACAAAATTCAACACCCATTTATGATAAAAACTCTCCAGAAAGTGGGCATAGAGGGAACCTACCTCAACATAATAAAAGTTGTATATGACAAACCCACAGCCAACATCATTCTCAATGGTGAAAAACTGAAAGCATTTCCTCTAAGATCAGGAACAAGACAAGGGTGCCCACTCTCACCACTATTATTCAACATAGTTTTGGAAGTTTTAACCACAGCAATCAGAGAAGAAAGAGAAATAAAAAGAATCTAAATTGGAAAAGAAGAAGTAAAACTGTCACTGTTTGCAGATGACATGATATACATAGAAAATCCTAAAGATGCCACCAGAAAACTACTAGAGCTAATCAATGAATTTGGTAAAGTAGCAGGATACAAAATTAATGCACAGAAATCTCTTGCATTCCTATACACCTACAACAAAAAATCAGAAAGAGAAATCAAGGACACACTCCCATTTACCATTGCAACAAAAAGAATAAAATACCTAGGAATAAACCTACCTAAGGAGGCGAAAGATCTGTATGCAGAAAACTATAAGCACTGATGAAAGAAATCAAAGATGATACAAACAGATGGAAAGATATACCATGTTCTTGGATTGGAAGAATCAACATTGTGAAAATGACTATACTACCCAAAGCAATCTACAGATTCAATGCAATCCCTATCAAATTACCAATGGCATTTTTCACAGAACTAGAACAAAAAATTTCACAATTTGTATGGAAACACAAAAGACCCCGAATAGCTACAGCAATATTGAGAAAGAAAAACGGAGTGGAGGAATCAGGCTCCCTGACTTCAGACTATACTACAAAACTACAGTAATCAAGACAGTATAGTACTGGCACAAAAACAGAAATATAGATCAATGGAACAGGATAGAAAGCCCAGAGATAAACTCACACACATATGGTCACCTTATCTTTGACAAAGGAGGCAAGAATATACAATGGAGAAAAGACAACCTCTTCAATAAGTGGAGCTGGGAAAACTAGACAGCTACATGTAAAAGAATGAAATTAGAACACTTCCTAACACCATACACAAAAATAAACTCAAAATGTAAATCAACTATACTTCAATAAAAAATTTAAAAATACATATACATATACACATATCTGCATTTATAAGATTACATCAGCTTGAAGAACAAATATGGAAGGATGCACAATATATTTTTAACCTGGCCATATGGGCATGGAGGTAAAGGTGAGGGTGGAGAAAGAATGATGTGGGTGATGAGGAGAAGGAGGTTGCGAATAGCAAAGCAAAAAAGGAACAAAAGATGCAAAAATTTATGATTATGTTTAGGTATTTTTATAAATGTATATATGTAGAAAAAAGCTTAAAAATAAAATGCATAAACAAAGAAAAACCATATATCTCTGTATAGAGATATTCAAAATAAAATAACTGGAAATTGAATCTAAAAGTGGATTGAGAAAAATGTCCTGCGGTCACATGCAAAGATGACTCAGTCTTAAGAAATATATCAACATTATTCAATATACTGCATCAACTAATTAAAAGTAAAGAATCCTATGTTAGAATAAACATATGTCCCTAGAAGAGGAATTGATAAAATTCAGAAACCATTCCTAAAATATAAAGAACTTCTAAAGTTGGTGAAAAAAAATATCAGCAATCAATTAAAAAATAAGCCAACGACCTGAAGAGGTTAAGTGGCCAATCAAAATATGAAAGAACAGTAAATAGTCATTAAATTGTTAAGGAAACACAAATTAGAGACCTTCAGTTGTCACATCTGCAGCAAATATTCTCTGAATCTGGTTTTCAAATTTTTTTAAAGTTGTCTTTTTATTGACATGCAGATTTTAAATGTTCTCATGTATGCAGATTTGTCATTCTTCTTATGAGTGTGATATCATTTTTACCCTTGAGATTTGTAAAAACGGAAGAGATTATAATAACATATATAATAACATTGTCAAGGATGTGAGGAAACCAACATTCTCATCCCATGTTGTGGATGGGAATGCAAACAACAGATTTTGAAATATAATCAGCTATATGGCTGTTAGCATAACTAACACCTTCTTGGACCCATTTTAGTTCGTCCTGTCTCTTCACTGATGCTACCTAGGACTATACTGTGTGGTAAATCACTTCTCTGTTGTCAAGGGCTTTGTAGTTAAGATATTGTTTAATAATCATTAGGACCAGGTGGCCTCTATGCTCTGTTAGTCTCCAAACAATGATGAAGACCTTCACTGACATATTCCTGGTGCCCATGAGACTAGTCACCCATTCCTAAATCTTGACTTAGGAATGGATGTCCTGTTTCCAAGCACCAACCCCCATACCCTAGGTTAACTATAAAGTTGTTTCAGTGGCCCCTCGGTGGTACTGAGTGCAGCTGCGAATGCTGGATGGTTGTCTGCCCAATCCCCATTACACCCTGTAAGTTACCCTGTAATAAATTGATCCATTGATTAGATGGAGCTGCCTGATAATTTTTTCAGTCTCAAGATGCCTTCCCAGTTTTGCGGGCACTTTTCATTCCTTCTGTCCCCCAGCATCAGGTAACAAATATTAAAACATTAAATATGTTCATCTTTAGAACTTGCAATCCTGCTTTGAGGAATCCATATTGCAGAAATAAATGAACTAGCCAATACAAGGATGTTTCTTGCGGCACTGCTTATAATATAAAACTTTATGGGAAGTGGGGGGAGCAGAGACAGCTGAACATTCATCAGTAATGAAATGGTATACTTTACAGGAATTTACAAAAATGAGGTGGTTTTTTTCCATTATTGACATTATATTACATTGATTACTTTATATGGAGGGATGTCCATAATGTACTATTAAGTAAAGAAAGAGAGATACAGGAAGTAATAAACGAAGTGTTGTTTTTGCTGACCCAGGATTCATTAACCTTTCTGGTAAATGTGGTTTTCCTTTTGGGAGTATTATGAACTGGATGTTTATGCCCATGGCTCCCACCCCGCCATATTCATATGTTGAAATTATAACTACCAATGTGATGATTTTAGAAGGTGGGATGTTTTGGATACTTTGGATATTAGTTCATGAGGGTGGAGCCTCATGAATGGGATCAGTGCCTTTATAAGAAGAGATATGAGAGCTTTCTCCATTTCCTCCTCCTCCTCTTCTTCCCCCTCCTCCTTCTTCTCCTCCTCTTCCTCCTCCTTCATCTCCATCTCTTTCTCTGTCTCTGTGTCTCTGTTTCTCTCTCTCTCAGAGTCTGCAAACCAGTAAGAGTATCCTCACCAGACACCAGATCAAATCCAGCTCTTGATCTTGGATTTCCAAACTCCAGAACTGTGAGAAGTAAATACTTGTTATTCAAGCCCCCCGGTCTAGTATATTTTTGTTATGGAAGCCCAAACTAAGACAGGGAGCCTATTCTCAGTCCATGTGTACCCATGACACATGACTGGAAGATCACAATGAGAGCATTCCTCTGGCCTCAGGAATGGACATTTCATCGATCCAATCAGAGGCAGTGAGTGCAAAACCTCGAACTTTCGTTGATTCTGTTGAAAGAGAAACGTACTCTTTTTTTCCCTGGGTTTGGAGCTGTGAAGATGTAAGCTATTGCCACCACAAGGGAAGATTTGCCCAAGAATGGACCAATATAGAGAAGACCAGCACCAAGACAAAGCAAAACCAGGTGCTGATTTAAGTCCCTAGATCCAGCTATTCTTGAAGCCTTCTCAGTTTAGTGAACCAATAAATCCCCCCTTTTAGTTAAACTACTTTCTGTTTCTGTTACTTGCAACCAAGAGTCCTGATTAATATGTAGAATGATGTGAATGATTTGATTCTGACTTTATAAAACAAGCCTTTACAATTATGCATTTGTGTTTGAGTAAATGTACATATTTCTTTAGTGAGGAGAATATACACTAAACTGTTAACATTGTGCTTCTCAGGGGGATGGAATTGGAGGGAGTGAAGGGAAGATTAATAACTTTTTCTTTATACATATCTGTAATGTTTGACTTTCACACAGGTGTTCTATCTTTTGCAATTTTTAAAACCCTATGAATTTTCATATGTTTTGTGTTTTTTCAAATACAGGAATTTATAAAAGGGGAAATGATGCAAATTACCCAGAAAAAGAAAAAAAAGCTTAAATTTGATACTAGAAACATTTTAAAACAAATAATCATATCAGCTGATGAAAACCTAGTAAAACTTTTATGAGTTAATTCTTGATTTCAGAACTTAAATGTAATTGATTATTGCTTTTTATATCCTTATTTTGAATGCACATGATTAAAGCTTTTTAAAAACATCCTTATTCCTAGTTAACCTGATGCACATATGGCTTTAATTCAATATATTTAGGAATAGGAAACAGGATTTCTCCTCCATGATTAAAATATACCCACCCCTATATTAAGAAAACAAAATAATAAAGTATTTCACTATTGTCCTGGAAATTTGTCTTTCTCAGATTTAAATTCTGAGTTAAAAAACGAATGATAACTTCTTATAACTTATGAAATATGCTTTGAATGATGCCTTCTGATAATGTTTGAGACTTTTTTTCACACTGGCATCTTTTATTTCTTGATTAGAAATGTAACCAAGGGTCTGATCAACCTAAATCAAAAACCTAGATCTTGGGGCTTCCCTGGTGGCCCAGTGGTTAAGAATCCTCCTGCCAATGCAGGGGACACAGGTTCAAGCCCTGGGCCAGGAAGATCCCACATGCCGCAGAGCAACTAAGCCTGTGCGCCACAACTACTGAGCCTGCACTCTAGAGCCTGCGAGCCACAACTACTGAGGCCCTCGCGCCTAGAGCCCGTGCTCCACAACAAGAGAAGCCACCGCAATGAGAAGCCCGTGCACCACAACGAAGAGAAGCCCCCGCTCGCCACAACTAGAGAAAGCCCACGCGCATCAACAAAGACCCAACGCAGCGATAAATAAATAAAATAAATAAATTTATTTTTAAAAAAACTAGATCTTATAATTTTATGAAAACACAATTCAAGGCATATGTTGTTACAGTATTTACATTTGCATTATTTAGTAAGATGGTTTTTTCCCTCCTGGATGTTGGGGAAGGGAGATCAGTGAGAACATTAATGACAGAGCCAGGAGAAAACACTGCCAGCTCTTACCTTTGAGTGGCATTTCACAGGTCTTAACCTCACAGCCCATTTTAAACCCACAAAAGGTTATTTACTTTCTCACACAAGCCTCTAACCCACTTGAGAGATGGGTTTAGTCAAAGGTAAAGCCCCTGTGAATTGGTAACCTGGTTTTGGGAAAAGATTTACATAGTAACTAAGGTGTTGGATAAACAGACACTTACCATTTATTTACAAAGACGCCTCATAGCTATGAGTACTATTTTGATTGTGTCTTCAGAGCACAGTATAGCTGTCTTGGAGCTCCTTTTCCCAAGGAGAGGATCAGTTTAAATATAATTAAAAGTTGGTAATTATTTCCTTGAATTTGCATATATCAGGTTATTACGTTGTATCTGCAAACCCAGTATGCCATGTTTATAGGTAGGAACTTCTAATGTACCATATATTAAATATTATCCATTAAATCCACCAAAATGAAAATCTTGACAAATGACAGTAAGTGAAATAAATAAATAATGTCCTTGGGAAAAAACACAGTAATATGTAAATAATTTTTATCTTATAAAATTAATCCCATAAGAGAACATAATTGACTTTATTGATTTACAGTACCGTCAATATTCTTGTAATGTAACATTTAGTAGCTAGCCTTGGACATTAAATTTTAAACTCAGAATCACCATCAATCTTTTATTTAGATCTGATAAGCTTCTGCGGTTTCTCCAGCAGTGGCATCTTAATATGGTTCTCCCACATGGAGCGACTCACCTTCAGGATATTATTTGTCCTCTTTTACAAATCTATAAGCAAAAGTGTTACCTATTATAATGGAAATAACATATGACTAAAAGTTTTTCGCTTGGCATTGGGATGAGGATTACATTGCCTTGACTAACAGCTTATATATATTTTTTCTCAGCTTTATTAACTCTAGCCAAGTCCTTAATTTTCATGAATGGAATTGAAAATACTGTTCTTTTAATCTTCTGGGTTGAGTTCTGGGTCATGCAAAGATTAAGTGAAGTGATTCCAAACCTAAATCCTATAATTATGAAATGTCTGTTTTAAGTTGCTGCTCCGTCTTCTTTTTCCCTCTGCTTCTAAGTTGGGAAGAGAGCTTTCTGAACTGCAAATTAAGATAGTCTTGGCTTGTTCATCTGTGGTAAAGCAAACAGATTTAAAGAGGCCATCTACTTAGTTACCATTTGTTTTGTTTAATCTGAGATTAGGCCTAGGTTTACAAAAAATTTACTAAATTTAGAGTAGACAGAAGGCTTTAAGAGAGCATTACTTGGTAGTAGTTTCTTCCTACAGCCTCCTCTGAGTGGTTCGTGAATGGGCAACAAAATGTAAATAAGCTTTGACAAATTGGAGGATGCAGTTTTAGAGGGAATCGAAATATCTACAAATTGATCAAATAACAAACTAAAGGACTTCTAAATGGCAGCATATGTTTTTTAACCATTTTTTAAAGGAGCTGGTAATAATTCCTCTAATGATTTACTGAATGTGTTTTTACCACTGACCATTACCTAAGGGAAGAAAGACCATGTGACTCTTTACTGTAATGGCCCAGATAAAGAAACCCCCGTGGGAGGAAAGACTTAGAACTACAGTCTCATTTCTTTTTTTAAAAAAATTTTTATATCTTGATTGGAGTATAATTGCTTTACAATGTTGCTTTGTTTCTGTTGTACAACAAAGTGAATCAGCTATATGTATACATATATCCCCATATCCCCTCCCTCTTGAGCCTCCCTCCCACCCTCCCTATCCCATCCCTCCAGGTCGTCACAAAGCACGGAGCTGATCTCCCTGTGCTATGCGGCTGCTTCCCACTAGCTATCTATTTTACATTTGGTAGTGTACATATGTCAATGCTACTCTCTCACTTCGTCCCAGCTTACCCTTTCCCCTCCCCGCATCCTCAAGTCCGTTCTCTATGTCTGCGTCTTCTTTCCTGCCCTGCTGCTAGGTTCACCAGTACCGTTTTTTTAGATTCCATATATGTGCGTTAGCATACAGTATTTGTTTTTCTCTTTCTGACTTACTTCACTCTGTATGACAGACTCTAGGTCCACCCACCTCATTACTAATAACTTAATTTCATTCCTTTTTATGGCTGAGTAATATTCCATTGTATATATGTGCCACATCTTCTTTATCCATTCATCTGTTGATGGACATTTAGGTTGCTTCCATGTCTTGTACAGCCTCATTTCTAATTGGAGTGTGGTGAAAAAGACACTAGTTACAACTGGAACAAGGGGTCAGGATGGCTGCTTGCCTTGTCTTGCAACCAATAGTCAGCAAAGCTTTGCATCAGCATATGAGACAATTTTTGCAGCCAATTTGGGGGTTTAAATTGTAGAAACTCTCAAAGGGACTAAATTGAGGACATTTCTGAGATTTAGTATTTGACAGTTTAAGAAAGACTACGATCGGTAATGTGACCTTCCACCTTAGAGACAGTATTATTAATTGATGAAGTGTATTAGTTTAGTTTTATTTTTTTAACTCTAATAAACTTAAAGGAATGTCTTAGTGGTCATTCAAAGTGGGAAAACAGGGCTTCCCTGGTGGCGCAGTGGTTGAGAATGTGCCTGCTAATGCAGGCGACACGGGTTCGAGCCCTGGTCTGGGAAGATCCCACATGCCGCGGAGCAGCTAGGCCCGTGAGCCACAACTACTGAGTCTGCGCGTCTGGAGCCTGTGCTCCGCAACAGGAGAGGCCACGATAGTGAGAGGCCCGTGCACCGCGATGAAGAGTGGCCCCCGCTTGCCGCAACTAGAGAAAGCCCTCGCACAGAAACGAAGACCCAACATAGCCAAAAATAAATTAATTAATTAATTAATTTTTTTTAAAAAGTGGGAAAACATATTTATGATGCTGTGCTTTTCTGCTTGTTGCTTTCTCTGCTTGAAGAGCCTGCCAGGAACAGGATGGTGAAGGAAGGAAGGAAGGAGTAAGGACTCAGGGCCAGGCAGCCAGACAGACCTGCGTTCATATTACAGCTCTACATTTACTGGCTGGCTGGTTGCAAGTGTGAAACTGATCCTCTCTGTTTCCTCAGGGGTTCAGTGGAATCAATGATAATTATACTGAGGGGATGTGGAGATAATGAAGTAACATATGCAAAGTACCTAGCACATGGCAGATGCTCCAAAATGTTGCTTTACCCTCTTTCCCTTTGTCTGCCCGGTAAATCACTCATCCTTCAGACTGACTCAACAAACCTCTTATCTTCCAGCTCTCACGACCCTTCTCTTATCATGAAAATGGAAAGGGTGGACTACATTTGGGATATTATTCCCAGGACGCAGAGGACTGCGTTCCTTCCAAAAGACACAGAAGCAATTGTCTTCAAACAGCCAAGATTCCGTCAGAAGCTACAGTAGCAGACTGCTTGGATCTTCAAAGTACCTGGGCCCCTGAATCAGTTAAGGAAGATCTCTTGTTCTCTTTTATATGATCCAATCATAAATTCTGTAAAATCAACTGACTGATAAAAAAAGCTCTGCCTTTATCATTGACCTCCCAACCTAGTAACATTTCACCTACTAATCTTCCCAATTGATTTGCCCTTTGGTCTAGTTTTCCACCTGCTGTTTGTCTGACTGGGAAATCTGCTATGTCTACAGAACCTGACCAGTCAGCATTCACACCAACTCAGGTTGCTACACTGGCTGTCCTTTCAAAGACTTCTTTCCTCCATCTCAGATCTTCAGAGCTACGCTCACTGCTCCGCATAGGTTTCCATCATATGTCTTTGAAGAGGGGCTGCTAAATCAATATTTTTGCTCTCCTTTGCTGCCAGAATTCGATGATCTGTCACAGTTCTTGCCCAATTCGTCTAATCATTATTGTTCAAATGTTTTTAGCTTTGTTTAAAGTATTGGGTTAAGTGGTTTCATAAGCTACCTCTGAGCTAAACTTTGAAGTATAACTTTAGCAACATTTTACTATACTTTTCCACAACCCAGAGTACATACTATTTTATGCTTAATGGTTAATCATTAATGGCATACATCTTTTGCAACTATCCTCCAAGATTTTTCCAGTATTTTCTATCTGGGAAGGTTTTTACTGATAATCATCCTATCCTGAATCATCTCACAAACCCTTCTGTCTTATATTACATTGCTCCTAACCTACAGACCAAGCACAGCTTACTCTAAATAATGTTGAATAAGATGCTATGGTTCTGTAAAGTCTTTGATATTCACATCTGAATGCAATCACTTGTAGATTCATAGAATAAATCTCTCTACAGTGGGAGTGTTTATAAGTTGCTTATGTTAAACAGTTCCCCTATCACGCTTTTCACATTAAATAAAGTAACCCTTTCAAATCAATTTTCTATTGTATCTATGATGTAATCATTCGATGGTATAGGTCAGGGTTGGCCAACTTTTTGGAGGGTCAGATAGTAAATATTTGGAGGGTCAGATAGTAAATATTTTAAGCTTTGCAGGCCACGCAATCTCTGTTGCAACTACTCAGCTCTGCTGTGTAGCAGTCACAGACAATTTATAAATGGATCAGCATGGCTGTGAACAATATAACTTTACCTATAGATACTGAAATTTGCGTTTCATATAATTTTCACAGGTCATAAAGTATTACTTTTCTTTTTATTTTTTTCAACCATTAAAAATGTAAAAACCATTCTTATGGCCTGTACAAAAACAGGCAGAGGGCTGGATTTGCTCTGTAGCTGTGGTTTTCTGGGACAGTATAGTTTAAAGGCAGAAGCAGATCCAGGTTTTGTGAGAAGAGAACTCTTTACAAGGGGGCCTTTTTTTTTTTTTTTTAACAGTTTATCATTTTAATGTTTCAATTTGCATTTACTAAGGATGAGGATATTTTCTTAAGTAACATCAGTAAAACTAATAAATTTATGAAATTTAACAGTAACACAATACTTTATTCTAACCTACAATCCCCGCTCCATTTTATTCAATTATGCCAATAATGTCCTATGTAGGACTGTTTTCAGTACAGGATGCCATCCAGGTCATGTAATAAGTAAAGTCTGCACAGCTCTTTAGCTTAAGGGGTCCTTCTTTTTAAAAAAAAATATAAAATTACAAAAACGAAATTAGATACAAGGCTTTGGGAGGGACCCGTGCAGATGAGAGGCCCTTGAAAATGGAGTCTCCTTGGTGTCCTGGTGAATCTGCCTCTGGTGACACTTGGACAATTCTGCTGTGAGGTTCCCAGACCTGGCTGATTATTCAAGACACCAAGAGAATTTTCTAACGACAGGTTGCAAAGCCCCAACAGAGTGCCTGAATTAGAATCTCTGTCTTGTGAAACTCCCTAGGCAATTCTACTGTGCAGCTAGGTTTGGACACCGCTATTTTACTAACCAATTTATAATAGCATATGAGTCCATTAGAACTAGTACCACAAACACATTTGTTGCCTTAATTGTGTAGCCTGTCCAGAAGTAGGTTTTAACCATTGTTATTGACCCATAGCCCAAATATTTAGTTTTATCCAGAAAGCTCGTGTGTTAAATGGTCTCAGCAGAGCAGATATACATACTCTTAGGCCAGGCCATCTACTCTCTTTTTAGTGAAGGTTAACCCATCCATAGTGGATTGGCTCTTCACCATTTAGACTCAGTCTAATATTTTTATATATTAATCTTTAATTTTAAAACTCTTTTTAAAAGTCTTTTATCTTTGAGTTGGCATTACATTTCAGATAATCTATGAAGTAAATAAATGGCAGTTGAAGAACATCTGAAACTTACGTCATCACAGTTGGGAGAGTTAGTTTATAACCTTAGGCACAAGGTTGTAGCTAAGTCACTTGTCATTGCCTGATTAATTGTCAGATTTATAGAAGCCTGTTTTCATATTCCTGTGAGTATAATGCATTCTTTATTCTTCAAATATAATATTATTTCCATGATGCTGAGAGATCTTCTTAGTCAGAACTGGGTAGTTCTGTCTGTAGAGTAGGTAGATACTACCACATCCAGTCATTTATTCATTTAACTCATTAACTCATACATTCAACAAGTATTAAACAACTGCTTACAATATGCTAGGCACTGTGCTGGGTGCTGAGGATCTAAACCTGCAGCCTTGGAGCTTAGATTCTAATGGGGAGACAGAAACAGTAAACAAGGTAATTTCACATGGTGATAAATAATGTGTAGAAAATAAAATAAGGTAAAGCCATGGTGAATGTGTGTGTATGAAGGGAGGGAGGAGACAGGGGCCACTACTTACATAGTCAAAGGTGGTGGTGACGTTTGAGCTGAGACTCAAATAGTGACAAGGAGTCTGAGCTGTGCTGTCCAGCACATGGGAGATTGAAGCTCCTGAAATGGGGCTGGTGCCACAGGTTGAAATGATAGTACTTTGGATATAGTGGGTTAAACAAAATGTATCACTAAATTTAATTTTACCTGATTTTTTGACCCTTTTAACGTGGTTATTAGAAAATTACATATATGGTTTGCGTTATATTTCTATTGGACGGCATTGATCTAGAAAGAAAGTTAATTCAATTCCAGTTTTTTTCCAGACTGCACACGTGCCCCCAGGGATCCTTATGGATTGGGGATGTTATGAGTTCCTAAGAGTTTGAGCTAATATAACCCTAGCTAAAATGTACTGAACAGTTAGCATGTAGCAGGCACTTAGTAAAATTGCTTTACATTCATTCCTTGAATTCTCACATTGCTAGGACATAAGAAATATTTCCAACTCGATTTTACAGATGAGGAAATGGAGGTCTACAGGGGCCAAGTAACTTCCTGAGATGACAACGAAATCATGGCGTGAGAAATCAGACCCACGTCCAGGTCTGATGAGCGAGAGGCCAGGAGTTGCAGTGGGAGGAGGCCGGAGTTTAGAGGACGGACAGGGTCGGGACCACCGCGGGCTTTCCTGCAGCCTCCCGGGTCCTGAAGTGCGGGTCCCCTGGTCCCCACCGCCGTCCCACCGTCCAGCCCACGCCCCGCGCCCCTGCGCCGGCTCCGGCCGCCCTCCCAGCAGCTCCCGCAGGCCAAGGCCAAGGCCAAGGCCAAGGGCGAGGCGCCGACCTCCCCAAGACACAGGCCGACCCCGCCACCCGCGCCCTCGTCCTCTGGGACCCACCTGCCCCGCGTGCCCCGCGCGCCCATGACCCTCGGCCCTCGCCCCGCTGCCGCTCCAACCCCTGTCCCATGGCGACTACACCCCGAGCTCACCCGGAGAGCACCCCGCATCCCTCTGGCTGCTCGAAATGTATTTCCCGAGCCAGCGTCGGCCCTGCAGGAATTCGTGCAAAAAATCCAGCGAGAGCCGATTTCCTCCCCCTTCCCCTACTGCATGCATCTCCCCATCTGCTCCGCCGGCTGAAATAGGCCTTTCTGGGGACCTTTATCGCTCGAGGGTCATCTCGCCATCTGGAGTGACCAGGGTGCTTGAGTCTGGTGTGTGTATATTTGTCCACAGCTCGTTAGATACCATTCTCTGGAGAGGCAGGATCCCCACCCCACCTCCACCTTGGGGGTCCAGCTTTTTCTCCCCGATTGTCCAGAACTTCAGGCTGCGCCTCCACAAAGCTGCCTGAGTGTGCAGTCATCCAGCACCATGGCCGCAGCGGGGACAGTGGGGACATCGTTCCAGACACAACAAGCAGGCTGGACGCTAAGAGGCCCCAAACACCTGGGCAGCGATTCCAGAAGCGGCTTCGCGTTTTACAGGAGGGCACTGGTTTCCTCTTTGGGGTATCTTAGGAGGGGCTGTGAAGAGTCACTAGCCCCTCGGGGTGGGGTGGGAGGTGGAGCCAAGCAACACCAGCCTTGACAGGTGTCTTTGTCAGACCTATTTATGGCATCGAACAGCAAGGACGGGGAGGAAAAGGTTCAGTTTTTAAAGTACCCTGCTGCTTACATGACGAGCCCCGTGTTGTTACGCCCAGGAAGAAAGGGAGAACTTCATCTTCACCAGACCTGAGTCTGACTCACATCGCAGCTGTGACTCATTCTTCCAGGACTACTTCCCCAGCCACGAAGAAGCAAATGATGGCCCCAGGGCTGAAACGATTCCGTGAACCAGTCTGACAGGGAGACAGGGTAGAATTGCCACCTGGTGCTAAGAAAAACCCTCAACGTTTCCTTTTTATTCTCTTTAAATTCATTTTAGCTGGATTCCATCTGTGTAACCAAATTAAAGGGAGGCACCATGATTTATATGACTTGCCCTGGATCTCCTTACGCGTTCATGTGATACATAGGCGCCTATAAATTAACAAGCTTTACATTTGGCAAGACATAGGTAACATCTGAGATCAAAATGAGGGGCTTCTGACAGGATTTCACATCTACCATTTTTTATATGTGACCCTTTCCTAGGATCTAAAAGTGACAAAAAGAAAACACCATAACCAAAAGCAAAAATTCAGATGAAAACCAAAAAATCAAACCAAAACAAACAACAAGAGAACATGAGGACATGCGCCTTTTTCTTACCTTATATGCAAGATATGATCATGATCTTCTTATAGTTGGTGTATTATATGCATATATCTGTAGAAATATTTATTTCCTTAAGCTCATTTCTTTTTGTACTTTTTGAAATTTCTGTGTAACTAAAATAAGAATATGAAAGAATTCTAAACTGATATTTATAGATTATCATCAAAACAGATTTATAGATGGTAAGGATGAAATAATACAGTGAACCAGTGAATTAGGAGCAGGAGTAAAAACCCACTCAGAGCACCTTTAATTAATAATGTAGCTCTTAGAGGGCTTCCCTGGTGGCGCAGTGGTTGAGAATCTGCCTGCCAATGCAGGGGACACGGGTTCGAGCCCTGGTCTGGGAGGATCCCACATGCCATGGAGCAACTAGGCCCGTGAGCCACAATTGCTGAGCCTGCGCGTCTGGAGCCTGAGCTCCGCAACAAGAGAGGCCGCGACAGTGAGAGGGCGCGCACCGCGATGAAGAGTGGCCCCCGCTTGCCGCAACTAGAGAAAGCCCTCGCACAGAAACGAAGACCCAACACAGCCAAAAATAAATAAATAAATAAATAATTTTTTTAAAAAAGTAGCTTGTTTAACAGTGAAGAAACGGAGATTTTAAAAAATATTATATAAAAAAAATAATGTAGCTCTTGGAGAATTACATTTTGTACTGATAAATGCTCACATGCCTTCTCCCTACCTCTCAGTTTTCTACATATATTTTTACCATTATATAGGTTCAGGATAGGAAGGTTGGGTACTATGTGAGCAGGCAGTATATGGGACCTCTTTTATTAGTCCTATGATTTTAAGAAGTACTTATATTTGCAAAGGTAATGAAATTTCTTAAATTCTACCTTCTTTTAGGAATTCCTTCAGCTCTTGGAAAAAAAAATGGAGGTCAGAAACTGTGAGTGGACTCCTCAGACAGAAAGGAGAGAAAGAAATTATTTACAAATGCTTCAGAAGTCGTCATGACTCAGCCATAAAAAAAAAAAAAAAAGAATGAAATAATGCCACTTGCAGCAACGTGGATGGACCCAGAGATTGTCATACTGAGTGAAGTATAAGTCAGACAAAGACGAATATCATATGATATCGCTTATATGTGGAATCTAAAAAAAATGGTACAAATGGACTTATTTACAAAACAGAAATAGAGTCACGGATGTAGAAACAAACTTATGGTTTTGGGAGGGTGTGGGGAATAAATTGGGAGATTGGGATTGACATATATATGCTGCTATATATAAAATAGGTAACTAATAAGGACCTACTGTATAGCACAGGAAGTCTACTCAATACTCTGTAATGGCCTATATGGGAAAAGAATCTAAAAAAGAGTGAATATATGTATATGTATAACTGATTCGCTTTGCTGTACACCTGAAACTAACACAACATTGTAAATCAGCTATACTCCAATAAAAATTTTTTTTAAAAAGTCATGTCATGTCTACGTGTAGAATTTCCTTTGTACAGATTTTGAGTGGGTGTTGTATCATTCGCTATGCTCTGTTCCTTTCTCTCTTTTTTCTCTGGCCTTCCCATTACGCATATGTTATACTTTGTGTAATTGTCCCACAGTTCTTGGATATTCTGTTCCATTCTTCCCCAGTCTTTTTTCTCTTTGCGTTTCAGTTTTGGAAGTTTCTACTGATGTATCCTCAAGCTCCTTGGTTCTTTCCTGAGCGTCTAGTCTACTAATGAGTCATCAAAGTCATTTTTCATTTCTGTCACCATGTTTTTGATTTCTAGCGTTTATTTTTGATTCTTTCTTAAAATTTCCATTGTTTTGCTTACAATTAGCCATCTGTTCTTGCATGTTGTCTGCTTTTTAAATTAGAGCCCTTATCATTGTTGTCCTAAATTCCTAGTCTGATAATCCCAGTATCCCTGCCTTATCTGAGTCTGGTTCTGCTGCTTGCTCTGTCTCTTTAAACTATGTTTTTGGCCTTTTAGTAGCCTTGTAGTTTTTTATTTAAAGCTAGACGTGATGAGTATCAGGTAAAAGGAACCCAGTACTTGTTCCTGCAGAAGTTTCTGCTCATGGATTCCTAACGTGGCAAGTTATAATTCTTTGCATCCACCTGTCTGGATCTCTAATTTTGAGGACAGTGGTTTGCTCTGTGATCTCACTTCTCCGATGGATCCAAGAAGAGTTGTTGATTTTTTTGGTTTATTCAGAGTTTTAGTTGTTGTTAGGATAGAGTGACAATTTGTAAGCTTTTTACATGCCAGACCAGAAACTGGAAGTCCTCAGTCAATATTCTTTAGTTGCAGGAAATGGAAACCTTCTGGCTAACTTAAGGGGAAAAAAATTTAAAAAGAAGTAATATATTGAAGGCTATGGGTGCCTCACAGGATTACATAAAGTCATATGCAGGCAAGTCATGGAAAGTACAGAATCCAGAGACACTCTGAGCTCGCAGGCCTGCCTTGGGTCACATGCCCCACCCCGCCACTGCCAGGGAGAGCAGTCCCACCAAGGTTGAGTGGGAGGGATTCTTCCTAAAAGGAAATTTAGGGTACTGCTAGAAGAAGCAGGGGGTTGCATTATAAGGATAGAAGGAAATCAAGGGAAAGAGGAAACCAAGCAGCTGCTGAAGTTCCAGCTCACTTCTGATGGCCTTTCACTGGGATAGAGGACCACAATTAATTTTTTAGATCAGAGACTCATGGAATTCCTTTCCAATGTTATAATTCTGTACATTCTTTATATTTAATGGATTTTTGGTTATTAGGGGCTGAGTCTCAATATGAAAATTATAAACACTATGCTGATACATGGGAATGTCACTTATTATTTGTGAGTTTTGTTATTTTAGATTTCTCTCACTTGACATATGTTCTAAGTATCCATGTTATATCTCCCTTCATCTATTTAAAGTCAACATTAAGGGAAAGAAATCCTAGGTAATTCTGTTCCTAATGTTCCTTTTTTCCTTTGAAGTGGAACCAAATCTCTGAAGAGAGTTCAGTCTCTGCCTGATCCAGAGTCTGCTTTGTCTTCCAAGGAGAATTAAGGGTGAAAAATCAGAGGCCTAATTGACTACTTGCTAATGATTGGTTTGGGGAATAAAGAGCTATGATTTCCCATTTCCAGCACTCCTGATCACCATCTTTTTCTGCTTAGCTAGTTTATCAATTTGGAATCAGTTGCAGACAACAGAGTCCACTCAAGCGAGCTGGGGCTGAAGGGGATTTGTTAACTGGCATTGGTTGGCTTAGACACCCACTGAAAGGATTGGAGGAGTAGGCTCAAGGTTGAGCTTCCTGGAACTAGAATTACAATGCCTTGGTGAGTCAGAGAGCTGACAGGAAGTGGCAGAATCAAGCTGCTAACCGAGTCCTTAACGTATACTATACATAGTAGAGGGTCTGCATTCACACTTTGAGAACATCGACGTCAGGCGTCAACAGGGGAAGAGAAGTCAGCAAAGGAGATTATGAAAGAGTAGCCAGAGAGATAGGAGGAAATCCAGGAAGTACGGGGGTCACAGAGGCCGAGGGAAGACTTTCAGCAGAAGGGAATGGAAAAGAGGATCTAAGAAATGTCCAGGACACAATAAGGAGGTTGTTAGAAATCTTGTAAAAAACCATTTTGGTGAGATTAATGAAGCCAGAATGCAGTGGGTGAAGGAGTGGGTGGGAAGTATGAAAACAAAGACAGGTGTACACCACTCTTGCAAAAAGCCTGGCTGTGAAGGAGAAGAGAGAGGGGAGTGGTCGTTAGAGTGTGACATAGTGGGGAGAGGGTGACTCTTTTTTTAGAAGATGGGAAAGACTAGTAGCACATGTTAAAATGTTCATAGGGAGAATCCTATTGAGTAGAAGTAGTTGAACATACAGGAGAACAATGTGTAATACATGGAGTGTGGTTCCTGAAGAGATGGGAAGGGGTAGGATGAGAGATTTGAGGAAAGAGTGGGAGTGGGAGGATCAAAGAGATGAAATACCTGCAATGGAGAACAGGAGGGTCACTGGGCAGCCCCGAGTCCTAATATATCAACAGAAATCTGTACTTTAAGAAGATATTTCAAATACCTGACATACAGATCCTAGAATGGGGGACTGGCTGAGTGAAGGTGAGATGGGGGCTGTGCAAGTCCTATTAGATATAACTGGGACACTAGCAAACCTTATGGATCAGTTGTTTCTGATTACATGCAATAAATACAACTTAAACTAGATTACATAATGAAGGTTTATAAGGAAAAGTCCAAAAATGTGTAGGCTTCAGGCATAGATTGATCAAGTCTCCTTTTGTGATTTACTCTATTTGACCCCACTCCATGTGCTAGCTGTATTCTTATTCTGGCTTCCCTCAGGGTTACACTTAGACTGCCAGCAGCTGCCAGGGTTAAGGATCCCAGAAAAAATTGGAACCATAAAGGAAAAGTGGGGAGGGAAAGGGAAAAAAATACCTGCCTTCTGTCATCTTCCTTCCATCCAATCTCCCAGCATTTCTCTCCTTGGCAGGACCTAACAAAAGCCAGAGAGAAGGGGGCCTAGAATCAGCTCCAATACAGAACAAATGAGGGGAGGGATGGGGAAATGGATCTGACGGCAAACAGGCAGATATCTGGCACAGGCCCAAGGTGGACAGAAATCCTCCCAGCACACAGAACCTGAGGAACTCGTCCTACAACCAGCTCATGAAGGGCTCGGCCTTCCTAGATCATGGGAGGTGATGGCTGCCATTTATTGGTGGCACAGTATGGTATTAGAAGTGGTACAATATTGTGAGCGGGAGTTTGCCTCTCAGTGATCCAATTCTTCTCCGCCTACAGTGAGTTGGGGTGTAGCTGAATGTCTCACTGAGAGGAACTCCTATCGCATGGAGATCCTAGGTGCTGGGAGCTGGCTGCAGTTCTAAGCCAGGACTTTGGGTTGATTTTGGGAAAGGGGGCAGGAACACTTAGATTATACATGTAACGGGGTCTAAGGCATAAGGCAGCATAAGGCTTGCTTGCATAAGGCAAGCATAAGGCATAAGGCTTGCATAAGGCAAGCATATATGGAAAGGAGAGTGTGGGCTAGCCAGCCAAGTGTTGGGCTGTGGTTGCTATTGTTTGGGGCTGCCTGCATGCATTTTCTTCCTTCCTTCTGTAACCAGGTGCTCCAGAACTTGGACGGGAACCCCACATTGGTAAAGACACTCGGCTTAGACAAGCGCCTTACATAGTGCCCATTGGCCCAAACCTTCGGTCTCCCAGTGTCCTTGCCCTCACACTCCCCAGGAGTTGGGATTACAGAGGTATGCCTGTGTACCAGACAGCCAAGGGGATGGATGATGAGGTGGACAGCAGTTGTTTTTGTCTGCCCATCATCCCTTCCTTTGGGGAACTAACTCTTCCTCTCCCTGTGGTTCTGGAAAGAGCTGTAAATCACAAGCACCCATACCCTGACATCAGAAGAGTCCATGTGACCTAAGCTAAGCCAATCAGATACTCCCTCCCAGGAATTTGAACTGGGGACCGATATAACAGGGCCAGAAAACAGCTGAAGTTGCCTCTCTCTGGTAGCAGTACCCTGGAAAGACGCTGGCTTGGGGCCGGAGTCCCCAGCTGGAATCTCAAGCTCTGTCCTGCTCTTCATCCTTCCTGAGGTGTGGGTGGTCAGCTCTGTGCATTCTGGGAACTCCCTAGTATTCTTCCTACAAACCTTTTCGTGCTTAATTGATTTTTTCTGTTCCTAACAACCCCAAACCCCTGAAACAAGAGTCAACATGAGTTAAAGACTTAGCAGTCACCACAGAGCTTAAGAACTGAAGTTGAATCTCCCTTGCTAGTATTATTTAGGACAGAGATGATGCAAAGTTACACAGATCACAGGGTTCTGGAACAGGCTGTATTTGCACAGAAGTCCACGGACCACATGTGCCCTTGAAAAATAGTGAGGTGTAAGGAAAAACTTCATTATCTGGGTTATATGAGTATTTTTTTAGAAGATATGGTTTCAAAGTAAGTCATGAATTTTCTCTTTCTGTTGGGGGGGGATGCCTTGCTGAGCAGCTTGTGGGATTTTAGGTCCCCAACCAGAGATTGAACCCAGGCCCTTGGTAGTGAAGGCACAGAGTCCTAACCACTGGACCTCCAGGGAATTCCCATGAATCTTCTTTTTCATTTAACTAAAATTGTAAAAGTAATATACTAAGGGTGCTTCTTCAGGACAAACTTAACATTCTTCCCTTCTGCCTGCTGATGTCTGTGTCATAGATACTATTAATTTAGGAATAATCTGTTTGCTGAAGGATATCTTCTGGACATGCACAGAGGCGTACAAATGCAGTCTTAAACATGATGCTTACAAATAATTTATTCTTATTTCATACATTTGTTTTTCAGCAAAAAATGAACAGTTATTTATACAGATTTTCATATTCAAGATCGTAGGGAACAAATGTCTCAGAAAACCCAAATCATGATACAACAGAAATGAGTCACAATTTTGTTCAGCTACATGCACAGAACTGACCAAGTGATCGTTATTTCTATGGATTATTTTGCTTAATTTATCAGGTAATAGGGGATTATGATTAAATAATCCTTTCCTGGCCAAATACACCAACGATTTGAAACCACAGTGTAGTCCCTGCTCACACATCCTGAGAAAGCCTCGCCTGCTAGCTAACACAGCTGTTTAAGATCTAGGTGGTGACTGGAGTTAAGGTAGCCTAAGAATTAATTTAGCAAGCAGTGGAAAAACTAGAAACTATTAGTTTCTTTTTTCATGCCTGCATTTTCCTTTACTCCCTTCTTCCTCCATTATCACCATTAAATGAACTTCAAAAATACTGACACAAGGAGGGCTCTATTTGGTCACTGTTAAATCCTCCCTCTGTCTCTGACGTGAGGAACAAAATGAGTATGGCCCTTCAATTAATGCCCTTGACTGCAAAAGGGGACCTGCTGGTTGTACATTCTTGTAAATCTGAGTACAGTCATTGTATTTAAATCCTCAGTTTAGAAATGGATGAACCTCCTAAGGCAGATGGTTTGAGAAGGCCTAAATACGCATGGAATCCTTTTAGAAACCTTTTGTCTTCAAGGCTGAGTTGGAAAGTGAAGGCTTCAGGGGTGATGGCCATGGTCTGGGAGAAGGCTGATACGAAAAGAGTTCAGAGCTACCACGTGCTTTATTTAGAGAAGACAGCGGCCACAGCGTCCTCCCCAAGCCCTGAAACACAGCCTTTTCCTGGTCTATGGATTGATGGCGTGAGGCTTTATTCTCCTTTCCGCTCCAGAGAAACTAGGAGCGGAGTGTCCAGGGCTATACATTTTACTGGCTATGTTATCCACTGTGAGTGAACCCTCATCAAACTCAACTGGGCCTCATTTCTTTATTGCCTTGGTACTCAGTTGCTTAGCTGGAATAATTTTGCTCATAGCCTCCATAAAAGACCAAGCTGGTAGAAAAGGAGACCTTCTGCGCTAAGCCTTGCTGGGAGAGTGAATTTAATGATGTTTCTAACTAGAATTTTAAAAAGACTTAAATTTAGCCTTGTGACACACCTATAACATAGCTGACCTGTTTTCTTCTTTTAAAAAAATTGTTTTACCCTTTTTTAAACTATACACTATTTACATTTTTCAAGACCTTGTAGGTCTTTATCATTTGGGTAAGAGCTCCAGGTGATTAAACTCCCAGGACAAAGATGAGGCTTTCCAAAAAGCGCTGGTTCTCATCTATGTGCAAAGGCCGGTTTTTACAAACAAATTGCTATTATAAACTTTTAAAATATAAAATTAGAATTCTTCTCTAAAAATTTTGCTTATTAATTTTCGTTTTTGCATCCAGCATGTTACAAACAGATGCTTTCTAACTAGAGATGGACCTAAAAGGAGAAATGATATTAATGTGTCCCTGTACTCCATCTGGAAACAAGGGTTATTTACACGGGGTCCTTTCTCAATGTTGTGGTGAGCTGTGAGGAGCAGGGCCATCTCTACAGCATGGTCAGAAAACCAACCGAAGACCCCTCCACTCCTGCTTGAGTGCTTATTGCATATTTTAGGTGGAGTATAAGGCATGAGAAAGGTGGCCAGCCACTTTTACACGCTGGAGAATAATGCTGCACATTCAAGAAATGCCACGGTTGGAATAGCTTTCAGAGACTGTTCAAGAACAAAACGTATTAAAGGTCGTGCGTTACATTTAGAAGCACAATACACTGGAGAACATTTTCAAAAGCTCAAACGCAAAGCTGTGTTCCACTGAGTTAAACAGTCAATAAATGAGCATTTTTGCTGCCTCTAGGTATGTGTTCAGAGCTTTCAAAAGTCACATCCTGCCACAATTAACAGCCAAATGAGCATTCTCGGCCTCTGACCTATCCGTAAACACTAATTCTGCAACTCACTCACAGGCTCTGAAGAAGCTGTCTGCAAACAAAAGAAGCCCACGAACCGGTTAGAAATCTGCAAACCAGAAATGCAATACATTTGTCCTTTTTTTAACAACGACAAAAATTTGTGTTGGCTTTTGGAATAGTGACCAAGAAGAGTAGACTTTCTAACCTTTTGGGGCTTCCCTGGTGGTGCAGTGGTTAAGAATCCGCCTGCCAGTGCAGGCGACACGGGTTCGAGCCCTGGTCCGGCGCCGCAGAGCAACTAAGCCCATGTGCCACAACTACTGAGCCTGCACTCTAGAGCCTATGAGCCACAACTACTGAGCCCGCGAGCCACAACTACTGAAGCCCGCGTGCCTAGAGCCCGTGCTCCGCAACAAGAGAAGCCACTGCAATAAGAAGCCTGCGCACCGCAACAAAGAGTAGCCGGAGTGCTGCAACAAAGACCCCAACGCAGCCAAAAATAAATAAATAAATTAATTAATTAATTAAAAAAAAAAAGAGTGGACACCCACTTTCACAATTAAGAAATAATTATTCATAATATTGAAGGAATAAAATCTTCAGTAGGAAGACATGCAGCCTATCACAACAGAGTACAGCAGTACTCAGCTTCCACCAATGATTGCTGCCTTTTTCAGTTTGTCTAGACTTGTTCGCTTTTTGTCAGGCGATATAGGTCAGAGAATACTGGCAATCCTTCAAGAAAATGATTCAACAGGTGATTTACAATTGGCTGATGCTATCCTCTCATGCTTTTTTGCCTTATGCCCTAATTTTATGGAAACAAATTAAAGACGGTAAACCAGGAGTACATCTGCTACTCAAAATATACCTAGGCACTTGTGCTCAGGTCAAACGCTACAGGATGTGGTCAGGCTGCCAAATAGAATTCCTCGCCTGCCTATCTGAGCACTAATGCCCTGGGAGTGCACATGCTTTTCTAGGGACAAAATGTAAAACTCAGGCAAAATTGTCCGTAGTTCAACTTGTCCCATTCTAACTGTGTGAATCTAATCCTCCTTGTTCTCCCTTCTCCCATGCCTGCTTCCTATCTTTTTCACATCTGATACTTTTTCTATGTAGCTTTCTCCAGATTAATTTTTTTCTAAAACAGGTTTCATAGGTTACAACACAATGACCTGAAAAGAGGAAAAAGGCTAAAGAACATTAGGTAATCTCAGCTAATCTTTGGAGATATAAGCATTTAAGCTCACATTTTTAAAAACTTAAATATGCTATCTGTGAAATGCAGACACTTAATGATATCACGGTTTAGGCACTTTGGATGAACCTTGCTTCATAGTGGTTTGAAAACGATGAAACTTCCGAAAGTGATCGTTATTAGTGTCTTTATTAATTAGCAGTGATGATAAATTTTTCAACTCTTTGTACATATGCCTGCTCTCCCTTCACCTGGATTATGCATTAAACTTTCTAGTTATTTTTACCAAGAAAACTCACATAGGCCTAGGAGCAGACAGAAAAAAAAAAAAAGGAATGAAATCGATTGTGGGTAAATTAGCATGTTAATTGAAATAAGATTCTATGCATTGCTCTTAGGCTAATAGGAGAAAAGAACCAAACTCAGTGGCTTGGGACATTGTGCTTATGGCCAAGGTCAGAGTTGGATCCCTGGCCAGAGGGCCTTTCTGGTGCTCCTACCTCTGTTCCACCAGCAGATAAAAGGGTAATGGCTATAATAATATGGCTGGTTCCTTGCCCAGCATCTTACATGCAAAAGGTTCCTAATGCTCACTAAAGGGATTACGCGAACAAGCAAGTGAAAATCAACTCAGAGTGAAGTCAGCAGTGGCGGACTTCAGCAGATGAAGAACAATCCAAGATGATAGAAAGTACTTAAGTAGCTGACAACATTTTGTTTAAAATTTTATCACCTAAATTCAAGGATAGCCATCTCTAACCTCGCTGTTTTACAATAAGGTAATCAATTAAAGGGGGAAAATATATAGATATCCAATGAGTGTCGGTGTGCTTGGCCAGGCATCATAGCCATGTGAACTAGTAACTCTCACAACTGAGCACACAACCGTCTCCACGTTCTAATTCTGCCACCTTGGACCAACGGTATAACCCTGAAGTGGAGACAACTCCTGCCGTATGTCTCCCACTATAGCTTTGTGCAGATTAAATCAAGTTGTTTAGAGATCTGAAGATTAAAATCCCTGTTTGTTATTGCTGTTGGCTCTCAGATTCAGCACCAAATCAGAAAAAGTTATAAAAATCACCTCTATCCTCAAATTTTGCATTCTTCAAAATGATTCCCCTGAAGTAGTATGATGAATTAAGTGAAATGGTTTTTGACTGCGATCACTTAACAGGCAGGATTTATGAATGGAAACATGGGAAGGCCACTCTGGCCAGCTCTGAAGCCCCATACTTTCTTCCTGGGCTATTTACAGAAAGTGTATGGCCAGGGGAAAAGATCACGTTTAGTTTTCCAAGCCAGTCATGACATGACCGAAGAACTCACTTCCTCTCTCTGGGAGGTCACCTTCTTCACCTGAAGGTGCAGATACAAGAATGGCAGGGAAGAAAGGAACCTCCCCTTAGCCACCTAAATCAGCCTGAGTCAATTCCAGAGACCAACCCACAGGGTGACAGGCATGGAAGTCAAACACCCTCATTTCCCAGGCATGACTCTCTGATGCTGCTCCTTGAGATGTCATCCAGATCATGACTAACAAGTAAAAATAAAATGCATTACATAACGGGCTTCAAAATTCTACTGCTGAAATAGGTTGTACAGAGATAAGGGAGTGCATTCTTACTTGTCATTTGTCCTACATTTCTAACAGCTGAACACAATAAACTGACTGAATTTTAAAGGATGTGGCAAAATGAAGAGTGTGAAAAAATATTTTAAAAGCGATTTTATTCTGATTGTCATATTACCCCTGAAATGTGTAATATACCTGGAGAGTTCCATGCAAATGTGGAGACTGAGTAAATATTTGCTGATTCTCAAATATCATCATTTATCTTGACCGAAATCCGATATCACTTAGCAAATAACATATATAGCTTCACAAATCAACCCTGGTCTTATGTAGTGTATACGGTACCTATTTGGAAACATGAGGTAGAGCCAAACCACTGTTTTCAACTAGAATGTCCTTTGTCAGTGCTGTATGTGGTATATAAAAACGAAGATGGAATGGGAAAGGGAAAGTGCAGGAGGGAAGAGGCAAAGGGAAGGAAAATCAGTCCCCACTCTGCTGAAACCTTCCAGGGGAAAAGTGTGTCATCTTACTGGGCTCATGCATCATAATCACTTGAAAATTATATGGGTATATTTTTATACTTAAGTGGCCTCTGCTTAAGGACAAAGACACAAGGCAAGAAGAGAATATTCTTTGAGGACCTGGAAGATCGCCAACAAAAATTTAAAATGACAAACAGAGGCTTTATTTCTTGTTCTCAAGCTCATCAACCTTTTTTAGAAGTCTGTCTCTAGAAAGTTTCTTCTATTTTACAAGGAAGATCCAAAATGCTCCTCAACCTGTTTTTCTAGCTTCCAAACCAACATTTCTGGGGGCTCTAGAAGAGACGACAATGACATGCAAATGAGTCTGCATGTGGAAATAGCCTGATTTCCACAATTGTCCTTGAATACATGTACTGAATTAAGTTACAGCTGAGGATTAACATCCGTGGCAGCCACAACTCTCAGTCTCTGTAACCTAACAGGAATCTCCTTGCACTTTGCCAAACATGAGACACTGACACCCATCAGCAAAACGTGCAAAGTGCATTTACGATCTCACTAAGAGGTCCTAAGTTAAATATAGACATATATAAAGTTAACTTCTGTGTGCAATTAACACACAAGGATACTGGTTCCTCCAGGGAATTGTGCCCAGCCTCTCTGATTACAAGTACAGTAGTGATTAAAAGCATAAACAAAAAGAGCAATCTTGGCAGGAGCACCAGCCTACCAGTGCTGAGGTAAGTGTTCATCTACCTTCTGTGCTTGATCTAAATTATACCATGAAGTCAAGACTTCCCCATTCAATGACTTATTTGGCTCTTCACCCAAAGGACTTCTCAAGAAGTGTGATGAGTATTTAAATAAGCCACCTCAGTGGTTTGTGTTAGTCTAGAGTTGCCATCTCAAGTCCAGGATAGCGTTTATGAGAAATGTCTTAAGTAACACTAGCCAATGTGGTTGTCAGATAGGATCTCAGGAGCGTGTTTCCCTAATTTTTCAACGATTTAGGGTGACCGCCATTCATTTCCATAGTCTGGATCCTAATGAGACTTCAGTGCTTAACTAGGCAAAGGTCATCTTATTTAACTCAAAATTTTCAGCTATAACTCAAGTAACATACTCCTGACTTTCATATTACAACTACCATATTTACTCCTGAATACTACGATTTTAACTTTAAGCAAGGCTAGATGGGCTCAGTCTAGAACAGTGTCCTTTCACCTTCCCAGATGGCAGCATTAGGAACCACAGCCTCATTAGTGGGTTGATTTCTTCTCCTTGTAAGAGAAGCCAAATGCTCTGCAGGTCCTAGGAAGCCACTACCGGTCCTACCAAAAACTTACAACCCATACCATCTTCCTTCCCTCCTGAGTAGAATGTTAAACCTTGATTTGCAATAAAGTTAAGAAAAGCTTACACCTATTGCTCTCCCCATGCAAGAAACTATGTTTGAGTACCAGTCATTTGGGCATTGCTTCAAAAGGCACATTTATTCCAGTGGCAATTTGAATCAGTAGAGAAAGAGAGAATAAGATTAAAAACAAAACCAAAAAATAGGATGGGTTTTGTGGAATACATTAAAGTAAATAGCAATCTGGGACCTATACAAACCACTTAGCTCCTTCCCAATAGTTTAACCAGAGTCCCTAAGGTAGAATAATTCACAGTTGTATCATGACACACACAGGCCTTCAAAAAATACTGTTTAAAAAAGTAGCTGAGAACTCTCAAGCAGCTTGCCCTGATGTCCAGTTCAAGTATATGCAATGCAGAAGAGCTGCAAGATTCAAAACTACGTGACAAAGAAAATTCAGTGCCGATCACAGACTTTGATAAATTATGAAAAATCATTGTATATATTATTATTTAACTAACATCTAAGAAACATTTTGAAATAATTAACGTGTGTTCACATTCCATGCATTTTCTAACAGGTTAAGCCCTGGGTTAGTGTCTCTGTGCTCTTTTCCTACAAAGCTCTATTCTTTGACAAATCCAAGCATTCCTCACACCGAAACGGAAGTACTCAGGGATTCTGTCTACTTACCCTCTTTACTGCATGCCTGACCTCACAAGGGCTGCTTGTTATTACCTCTGGCAAAAAAGACGACTGGAAGATTGAACTGGTTGGGGTTTTATGTGGGGTTCTATTCGCTGCCTTAGAAGAATCCCTGGATGTCACAGACACCACCTGCATTTTTTCCAGGGGTAAGAACCAGCCGCCCTCTCCCTCCTGCTTGCCCCACCTCCCTCTTCCAAAGCCCTAAGTGCACTGAGACCCTTGTCGCACTGAACTTTTTCCCTGTGGTTTTGCAGCACCCTCCTCGAGCAAAGAAGGAAACACAACAAAACTTGAAAACAAACCAACAACAGAAACTTCAAACAAACAGGTGGGCGAGCCGGCAGTCTCCTCCAAGGCGGAGGCTCACTTTTTACTGCAGAATTCGGTGTTGTTGAGGAACTTCTTGATGACCAGCCCCAGGCAGACAACCAGCAACAACATGTAGCCCACGGTGCCCGAGAAGGTGGGCGCGTCCGGCGGCGCCTGGAGGAACTGGCGCAGGCCCTCCTCCACGTAGTACACCTGGTCGTAGATGCTGAGGAAAGTGAAGATGTGGAAGAGCTGGTGGCTGTGGCCGATGATGTCGAAGAGGCCCGGCTGGATGCGCTCGGGGATCTTGCTCACGTTGAAGAAGGCGGCCACCACCAGCCAGAAGTAGCGGCGGTAGAAGTGCACGAAGAGCGTGGGGTTCTCGCCCCGCAGGTCGAAGAGCCAGCTCTCGAGCATGATGGGGCAGGCCATGCTCAGGGGCATGACGAAGACGAAGGTGCGCAGCGCGAACGGATAAGAGCACCAGTCGGTGCGGCTCTTGCAGCAGGCCACGGTGCAGGCCACGGCCAGCAGGAAGGCCACGGGCAGCACGAGCGCGCGGTAGGCGGCAATGAGGCCCGTGCAGTCCACGTGCCAGCCCAGGCGCTGCTGCACGTACGGGGTCATCACCCTGGCGTCCAACAAGCTCAGGCCGGGCAGCAGGTAGTAGTAGTAGGCCACAGTGCTGCCAAAGCCGTAGTAGCTGATGGACGCGTAGTCCAGGTAGAAGAAGGCTGCGCGGAGGCGCAGCGACAGGCAGCTGAACACGTGCGCCGTGCAGCTCATGGCGAAGGTCAGCAGCACGCCCGAAGCGTAGCACCACAGCGGCAGCAGCCACGGATGGTGGAAGGGCACGTCGCGGCCGCTCAGGAAGAACAGGCGGCAGAACTTGCTCAGGAACAGCAGCAGTGGGATGAAGTGCGTCCAGAAGTTGAGCGTCTCGTTGGTAGGCTTCAGCACCGAGGCTAGGCACTCCTGCGCCGTGCACGGCAGCCGCCGGTAGCCCGACAGGATGAAGCACTCCACAAAGTCGTCGGGCACCTCGTCCCAGCGCAGCAGCGGCTTGGCGGAGGCCGGAGGGTCTCCGGAGAGTGAGGGGTGCGGGCGCGAGGCGGCCTCCGAAGCCGCCGCGGTCGTGCCGGGCGGGCCCTTTGTGCCCGCGCTCCGAGGCTGCAGGCGCCGCGGCATGGTGCCCGGGGCTTGGCTAGGGCGCGCACTGGCGACCTCTGGCGCCGGCTCCGGCGCGCTCGCCAGTCCCCGCCGGCTGCCGTCGGAGCCTTTGTGCACGCGCCGGGGGCGTCGCTGCAGGTTCCAGAGAAGACCTGAGCCTCGGAGCAGCCGTTCCTAAAAATTAAATAAATAAGTAAATAAAAATAGTCATCGATTTCGCAGCCGCGTAGCGACCGGTAGGAGCGCACGGGGCTCGGCGGCCCCTTCGCCAGGCTCCCTGCTACCGGCTCTCGTCCGCCCGCGCTGCTGCAGCGGCGGTGGCGGCGCGGCTGACGGTGGCGCTGCTGCGGTGACTGGGCATCGCGCGGTGCGGGCGCAGCAGCAGCCGCCCCCGGCGCGGGAGGAGGGGATGTGGGAGCTGAGGCGCTGGAGGGAGGGAGGGACGGGCGCACTGGGGGAGGGCGGGGGCCTCTCTGGGTAGTGTTTCGCGGCGGCCTCGGGGGATAGAATTGTTCCTGGGCTCGAGTTCCGTACCATCCCCCTCTCCCTCGGGTCGCAGAAGCCCGAGCTGGCCCGTTAATGATTGATGCGGGAGACCAAAGGCTGCGCCCGCGACTCGGCAGCCCGCGCCGAGGGCGAGGGTCGGCGCGGGGATTCGAAACCCGACAGCCACGCGGGCGTTCGACAGGACACTGGAGAGCCGCGTTCGCTGGGGGCAGGGAGCTGCGGCCGCGGGGGGAGGGGAGAGGAGCGCAGCCGGCGCGCCGGAGCCGGAGCAGGGCGGAGGGATGCGCTGACAGTAATCTCCGGAGGGGGCGGGGGCGCTCCGGAAATCGGGGGCCTTTGAGGCCATGTCTGGATCGGGGCGTGTCATTGTCAGATACCTGGGACTGCTCCTCTCTTTCCGTGCGTGTGCGCGCGCCCGCGCGCGCGGTCCTCACTGTTCAGCACCATATCAAGCATTAGTTTGTCTCCTTTCGTCTAGCGGACTTATTCAGGTGCGTCACTAACCTCCTTTCGTCCTTGTCCGGTCCAAACGAACGGTCCTCTAAACTGGCCTGTGGTCGCGCTCACCAGGCCTCGGGGGCCGCAGCTCACCCGTGCTCCTGTTCTTGTGTCTTTAACTAGGAATTTTGTTTGGAGCCCAAAGTCCTACAACTCAGAGCGGGCTGCTCAAACTCCACGTTTTAATGAAAAATTTCAGGTGAAGACCAGGCGATTCAGAAATCCTGTAACGATCTGAGGAATTTATTAAGAAGGGGTTCCCAAGCAGGGCTGCGCCTGAGTCAAAGGCTGATCATAAGTAGGGGGCGTTGATGACGGAGGACTTCAGGGAGGAGGTGCGTTCTAGCCCGAAATGAAAAGAGAACGGAGACGAATTCGTAGAGACTCGGAGGGGTGGCTTGGAAAAAGCTTATGCATAATTTAGCAGAAGTACCTGGCAGGCTAAGTTTGGTGGCTGGAGCCCAGAAGAAAGGAAGACTGAAGAATGGAAAACAGTTGTGATGCACTGCGCTGTGAAAATATGCCCGTAAGCCTTGTGAAAAGAGGGGCTAAAAAACCTGTCTCCTGTAAAATGTTCATCATTTCACGGAAGTTTCTCTTAGTGATGCCTTGGGGGTGCGACTGAGTCTGACTTGCATCACTGACCTGCTGTATAGTGTCATCGCAACAAGGGCTAACCTTTAAGAAACCAGGCACTGTTCTAAGTGCTTTACAGTTAAAAAATTTTTTTAGGTATTATTATTTTTCCCATTTTGCAGGTAAGGAAGTGGAAGCACCACAACGGTGAATAATATGCCCAATTGGCAGAAGGGGGATTTGAACCCAGCAAGCTGCTGCTGGATCTCGTGTATTTAAAGCAGAACATCCAACAACCTGATTTGCTCAAAAGAAGCTAGTAGGGAAGGATAGTGTGATTTGAGGAAATCCTTTCATGTTCATTTTATAAGTGAAAGGCCACCTTCATCACTATAACAAATCCTGTAGGTACGTCAAGGAAGATTTACTTAGTGGTGGCTCAGAGGACTTAAGTTATGGATAAGAATTATTTATAACTAAGAAATCATTCAGTATTGTAAATGTCTAAAATTACTTAAAGGTAGTAGAAACAGTCCCTTTAGAAGTTTCCGCCTTCTCTTTCAAAAAAGTGTTTGCCATTAGTAACTGCTTTAGCAAACTCTTACACAATTAGACCAAAGGTACACTTGGGTCTTGAGCCTTTCTGAACTATCACAAATTCCTTATAAATGGATTTTAAATAAATGAGATTTTGCCGTAGTTACTTAACTAGTATTTTGTTTTGCCACTGTCTATAGCCTTGTTGTTTTAAAGCAAAACCTAGTTTCCTTTCACATCTGGACTAAGGATCCAGGCTAATTTGTAAAAGGGATTAAGATTCAGGCATTTATAACTCAAACCTGGGAATGATAAAACTGAATCCAGGGCAGGCTGGAAAAAAAATTTTTTTTCTCTTCTCTTTGTTACTCCGCAAACAACCTGAGCTGTAGAAAAATGTTGATCTTATAATAAACCCCATATTTACCAACCTCTTAGTTGCATAATCAGCTCACTTACATAATCGGGGAGAAAGCATAGAAAGTTCACATCAAGTGAAATAATGGAACTGACTGTAAATGAAAGTGAAAAAACTCTGGTTAGATGGAATAACATTTATCTTTATGACTAAGAGTGGTGAGACTGGCTATAATAAAAGATGGTGTTCTTTAAAACATTCAGTATTTTATAAAGTCAAAAGATCTGTTGTAACATTCTTATGTCTTTCGGAAAGCCTTTGTGAGTTCTGCTTTTCTCTTTTCTCATGCGTCTCCCACCGCACATGAGGCACAAAATCAGCTGCTGCCTTGAAGTGGTGTTCCCGAAAGCTCTCTGATGCCAGCCAAGACAGGTGTCCTGGCTATACCTTGACAAAGCCAAGTAAAAAGGAACTAAGGAAACTGCAAAATTCACCTAACTTATTTAAAAAAAAAAAAAAAAAAAAAAAACTATGATTTTTCCTTAATTACTACCAATATGTAGAATTAATTTTTCTTAAGGTTTTTGAGATGTAAAACTGTGTTCCCCAAACCTTACAAAGGCTGGCTTTTGTAGTTTATTTTAACTCCAGTAAACTAACTGCCTCTTGTCTGTGAGAACCACGATTCCGTCCCCTGGGCTTGGCTAAACAGATAGAAGCAGCGGGCTGGCTGCCATTCCCTGAAGGTGCACTGGGAGATAAGGCATCTCTAAGGTAACCAGAACTACCAAGTTCCTGATAGAGAAGAGTCACCAGATATTACATTGGAAAGCCAGTGCCAGCATTTAGAGGCAGAAACCAGCTAGTTCTCCCAATTGAAATCTTGTCAAACCAAGGCTACAAATGTGTTTTTCGCAGTTCTGTGGAGGCTCTGTACATTTGGGTGCTGAGGGGTCCTGGCTGCAAAACACAGTCATAGGTAGGAATTGTAGCAAGCAGGACAAATGGCTTTTGCCCTTGTGGTTTGCTTTGGTGATGTTCTTATAGACCAACTATAGGTTTATTTGTGTTTCTCTCTGCAGTAATAAGATGAAGCATATATAAAAATTCCCCAGCAAATGTGATGTCCTCTAATAAGGATGATGAGATATTTGTAAAACCTGCAGAAAAAAATGTGCTATGATATTTGTTAATACTACACCTGGTTTTGGAGGAAGTAATTTTTTTGCTAGTCTCGTTTTTAGAAAATCAATCAACCAACCGAACAAAACCTACTATGGACCCAGTGCTTAAATGCACCCATGACTCTGTATGAAGAGAATTCTATAAGGTTTGGTCCCTCTCCTTAGAATATGCAGTCTAAACAAAGTGCTTCCCTTTCCTCAAATTGAAAACAGTCATAATGTTATCATCCAAACTCTTCCATGCTGTTTGGGATTAAAATATACACACTACTATGTATAAAATAGGTAACGTGGGAAAGGGACGGTGGGAGGGAGACGCAAGAGGGAGGGGATATGGGGATATATGTATACATATAGCTGATTCACTTTGTTATACAGCAGAAACTAACACAATGTTGTAAAGCAATTATACTCCAATAAAGATGTTTAAAAAAATAGATAACCAACAGGGACCTACTGTATAGCACAGGGAACTGTACTCAATATCTTGTAATATGTTGTATCTTCCAATATACCTATAATGGAAGAGAATCTAAAAAAGAAAAGATATATGTATATATATATATATAAAACTGAATCACTTTGCTGTACACCTGAAACTAACACAACATTGTGAATCAACTGTATTTCAATACAAATTAAAAAAAACAAAAACAAACAATCACTTCCATGTCAGATGTGGTCACTACCAGATAATAGGGTCCCGGCTTCCTAATGGTGGAAAAGCTTCTGGCAGTGGCATCAGGTGTAACTATGGCAACTTTTTCAGGGCAAAGTGCAATCCAAAGCCTGGGTAGAGGGCTCAAAGTGAGACAGAGAGTGGTGGGAGACTGAGTTCTTACCTGGCACCGTTCCTGCCTGGTTACTGACATGGTGGCAGGGTTCTCTCTCTCTTTTTTTTTGGCTGCACCGCAAGGCTGGTGGGATCTTAGTTCCCCGACCAGGGATTGAACCCGCACCCTCGGCAGTGAAAGTGTGGAGTCCTAACCACTGGACCTCCAGTGAATTCCCAACAGGGATCTCTTTTGAAGGAAAGCTAAGGGAGCCTTGTTGAGGGTGTTTTTGCCCTTTGAGGTTCTATGCCGGGAGTGACAATTCCATATGCCCCTCTCTCCACAAGCTCACCTGCTCTCTACCAGTGGTCTCCAGAGTGGGCTGCACATGAAGACCGATTAAGGTGAAGAATAAGATGTCACAACTTCTGTTTCAATAGAGCTCATCCTTCTGAATGTCCATACTCTGTGAAGGTTGTGTAATACGCTTAATGTGGAACCCATGGAGGTAACTTACAAATAATACGTTGGGTCGTGGGGAGCATCTAAACACTGGCAGGTAAAGGGCACGTGATCGAAACTGTTTGACGACTTCTGCCCTAGAGTCCATTGCCCTTGTTTGTCCGGTCTGCTTCCATCCCCTATCCCAGATCCAGGATGGACTCCCCTTTCCTGCCTCTCAGGTTGCTGGAAAGGGTGTTTCGTAGTCACCGTCTGTCCTCCTACAGTCCCTAGGCTCTGATTAGCCCTGCCCAAGCCTTCAGCCCCTCCCACAGCTTTCCTGAGCTAATGCAGTCTCCATTCTGGAGTTATTTCTCCCAATTCTGCCCTTTCTGTTTCCTGACTAGAGCCTGTATTGTCTTCCTATAAAATCCTCGTATTTACGTGTTACATTCACCCTAATTCAGAGTTACCCTTTGGGGAAGAGACTTTTTTGGTAGTGTCTTTGAGGTGGCTTCCATTTATTTAACTTTAGAAACAGTGATACAAGTGTGTAAGATAGATGACTGAGTGCCTGCTTCTCATTATTTATTGACAGTTTTCCTTGAGACACAGTGCTTTGCACATAGTAAGTACTCAACATGTACTTGCGATTGGGGCAATTCTTTTCAGTACTGTAGATCTTTAAAAGGTTAGAATCTTAGAATAGGCATGTCCTGTAACCCTTTGGTCATCTACAGAGTTCGTCATCTAGTCCAACTCTCTTCCCATTTATCATAGTTGTTTCAGTTTATTGATCATACACTGTATTCAGGTACTGGGATAGGTACTTTACCTATATTATCTCTAATTCTCAGAATACTCTTTGTAAGGTAAATCCACTGTCCTCATTTTCAGACAAGAAATCAGAGGCTCAGAGATGTGAAGCAGTTGGGTGGCAGAGCCGGAGTCAAACTATTAATTCCAAACTCCCCACTCTTTCCTTTATGGGGCACTGTGCCTGGCAAGGCTATGGTGTAGCGAGCCTTGAACAGCTCCAGCAAAGGCACCTATTACCTCATATGGTCTCCCCTTCCATTTTAAGCATTTTAAATGGTTGTTGTTGGAGAACTTTGTAAATAATTAAATGAGCACAACTGATGAGAAAAAAGCCACTGTTGCGTCTTGGCCTAAAGCTCAACCATAAGTGTTATTGAATGTGGTCACTGGTTGGATCTGGTTAGAAAGTCCCCGAAAAGAATGATGCCAAATAAGGCGTGTGTGCATGCAGTATGTGTCAGCTGCGTATTGATTATCCACGGCTGGAAGGTACATTTCATACAAAGAGCATTTTCCTGTAAACAATTAACATCTGTTGTTACCAGGGGGCTTGCCATACCCTCGATCTCTACAAAGAGGCAAATAGCAGATTCTGTGATTTCAGAGATGATCCTTGCATTTAGTACAATATTATTGACTACAGTGATTGATTAATACAGAAAGGAAAATATTCTGCTATGGTTTCATTTAGTTTTTTTTTTTTAATTAAGAAAAATGTTTATTTAGGCATAATTCACATGCAACATTATATTAGTTTCAGGTGCACAATGATTTGATATTTGTATCTATTGTGAAATGATCACCACAATAAGTCTAGTTAACATCCATCACCATACATAGTTACAAAAAATTATTTTTTCTTGCATTGAGGACTTTTAAGATCTACTCTCTTGGCAACTTTCAAATATGCAATACAGTGTTATTAACTGTAGTCACCATGCTGTACATTACATCCCCAGGACATTTATTTTTTTAACTGGAAATTTGTACTTTTTGACCGCCTTCACTCATCTTGCCCACCCCCAGCCCCTGAATATGTTATTTTCTTCCTCTGTCTGACTTTTTTCACTAGCATAATGTCCTCAAGGTCCATCCATGTTGTCACAAATCGGACGATTTCACTCTTTTTTATGGCAGAATTATATTCCATTGGTGTATCCATCTATCTATCTATCTATCTCTTCTTTATCCATTCATCCATCTGTGGACACTCAGGTTGTTTCCATATCTTGGCTGTTGTTAATAATGCTGGAATGAGCATGGAGGTGCAGATATCTTTTCGAATTAGCATTTCCATTTTCTTTGGATAAATACTCAGGAGTAGAATTGCTGGATTGTATGGTAATTCTATTTTTAATTTTTTGAGAAACCTCCATACTGTTTCCACAGTGGGTGCACCAATTTACATTCCAATCAACAGTGCACAAGGGTTTCCTTTTCTCCAATACAGGTTATTTCTTACCTTTTTGATAATAGCCAGTTTAACAAGTGTGAGGTGATATCTCACTGTGGTTTTGACTTGCATTTCCCTGATGATTAGTGATGCTGAGCATCTTTTCATGTACTTGTACATCTAGCTTTTTAATATAATGATTTTCTTTTTCTTTGAGGTACAATGTCTATTTGTTGAAAATATTTATCAACATAATTATCTTGGGACCAATCACAAAACTAATCGAAGGTATCGTATCTTACATATATTGATTTTTTAAAGAGTGTGATCTTACATTCACCTTGTGCCCCATTCATGTGAAAACCACAAGAATGTGGGGTTGCAAATAATAGGATTTTCCTCCACACATTTAATTCATTTCTACACAGTGAACAAGGAGCGTTTTTTTAAGGAACATGCGTAGTCCCTTGGTCACCCAGTGGCACGTTTCCTTTGAGCCATGTGTTCTGAGAATTCTATGGTCAAAATGCATTAGTTTTGTTTTATTCTTGGTCCCTGCCCTGCTCCTCCACACTTCCACCAAACTCAGCTTTAGATACCTCATTCTCATACACACTTAACTCACTGATTAGAGATAACCCAGTGTTGGATAGGGATTATTGAATAAATCTATAGTGAGCATTCAGGAGACAGGCCAGTTGTTTATTTAACAGGCAATAATAAACACCACTTATGCACATAGCTGGTACCTATTGCTCAGGGCATGGAAAGGCAGAGGAGCAAGTTGGAGCACAACAAAGAGAAGTCAGAATCATCCCTCTTCTCACTTGGAGGGGCAATGGGCCCACAGTGTTCTAATGCAACCCCTTTGTGATTACTTATTTAATGCAGCCATTTTGAAACAAGGAACATTTCAATGCTGCTTCAAACACCATTAAGCTTCTGATGTTTTTACTTCTAAGTAATGTGCTAGACAGACACCTGCACCCCACCCATGGAGGTCAGGGCTGGGGTGAGGGTTAAGCACCATCTGGCAAGAAAACTATGGAAAACGAAGAGTCGTGACTCATCCACACTTGTTCATCTCAAAGAGAACTGTTATTCCTGGATTATTTGTTTGTCCCTTGGTTTCCATCTCTGTTCTCTGATTTCTCCTTTACTGTACCAATGCCCAGGCTCACTTCTTCTTCTTCTTCTTCTTTTTTTTAATAGATCTTTATTGGAGTATAATTGCTTCACAATACCGTGTTAGTTTCTGTTGCACAGCAAAGCGAATCAGCCATATGCATACACATGTCCCCATATCCCCTCCCTCTTGAGCTCCCTCCCATCCTCCCTATGCCACCCCTCTAGGTCATTGCAAAGCACCGAGGAAGACCTAAATAGACATTTCACCAAGGAAGGCATACAGATGACCAAGAGGCACATGAAAAGATGCTCAACATCACTAATTATTAGAGAAATGCAAATCAAAACTACAATGAGGTATCACCTCAGGCCGTCAGAATGGCCATTATCAAAAAATCTAGAAACAGTAAATGCTGGAAAGGGTGTGGTGAAAAGGGAACCCTCCTACACTGTTGGTGGGAATGTAAATTGGTACAATCACTTCTAATTAACAGCTTTGAATGCAAGAGCATGAAACTGACTTTGTTTTCCACTTTAAATTGCATGAATGTCCACTCCTATGTTTTGGAAGCTTCCTGATTATACTAACTTTATTTAATTGGGTCAGTGTTGGGAGGGAAGGGGGATGGGAATGGAATGACTCTTCGGGTTACAATTCTATCTCCTATTGCAAGCTCCAGACTGCATCGGAAATCCTCAATTACCATTTCTAACAGGTCCTTCAGTAATGTACATATATTCTATCTACTGGCATCAAATTCCTTCGCAATAATTTAGGGGAGACAGGCTAATCCAGGTCTGGTAGATGTCAATGCAACACTTTGTTTTCTCATATTATTAAACAAAATTAAAACAAATATCGAGTAATTAGATGTGGGCTTGTCAAAACCATAAATTTGTAAGACATTTTAAACAATTCAGAAATAAAGTAGAGGGACTTCCCTGGTGGCGCAGTGGTTAAGAATCCGCCTGCCAGTGCAGGGGACACGGGTTCAAGCCCTGGTCCGGGAAGATCCCACATGCTGCGGAGCAACTAAGCCTGTGCGCCACAACGACTGAGCCTGCGCTCTAGAGCCCGCGAGCCACAACTACTGAGTCCGCGTGCCACAACTACTGAAGCCCGCACACCTAGAGCCCGTGCTTCGCAACAAGAGAAGCCACCGCAATGAGAAACCCGCACACCACAACGAAGAGTAGCCCCCGCTCGCCACAGCTAGAGAAAGCCCGCGCGCAGCAGCGAAGACCCAACGCAGCCAAAAATAAAAAAAAAAAAAAAAAAAAAAAGAAATAAAGTAGAAAATGAAAATCTCATAAAAAAGGGGATTAGAGATGGAAGAAGGGGTGAGGAAAGGCTATTTTTCTTGTTTTATTTGGTAATTTAAAAACCGGTAGTGATTTTACACTTATGTCAAGAATCTTTTGACTTTGCTGTGAAGAATGTTCTATCTCAGGAGAGACAAAGCATGGTACAAATACTATAAAAGAAGGAATAAAATGGGGAGGGAGGAGAGGATTTCTCTGTGTGAGAGGGACATGGAAATAGCCTGCCTTAGTTTCCAAATTGGAATGGTATTGTATTAGGGCTGATGTGGTTCTTAAATTCTACGTCAGCCTCATGGTTGATGGCAGAGAATCATCGCCCCAGTGGGGGACGGAGGGGAGTCCCTTGTCGGGGGGAGGGGGGGCTCCTAAATCCTGTCCCATGTGGTTGGTGGTTAGCTCACGGAAGAAAGGGATTTTTAATCTACATCACTCATCTTTTAAGACAGAGGTTGCTAGTTACCATGCTCCCTCATTCAATCCTCTCTCTCATCCGCTGCACCAGCCTTCCTGCTGTCCCTCTAAAAGCATGTGCCCAGGAGAGGCTTCGTGTGGCTGTGCACAAGCTGTCCCCTGCACCACAGCCTGGCAGCAGGGGCAGGGAGGTCTGACAGGCAGCCTGTAATCTGCCGGCCACACTCTGGGCCCAGGCATGGGCTGTCTCCCCAGAAGAAAGGGTGCCTCTCCCTGACTCACTGCTGGGCCGACAGCTGCCCCTGGGCCCTTGCACTTGCTGTTTCTCTCTGCCTCAGATGCCTTCTGCCCTGACATTCTCCCTTCATTCAGTTTTCTGATCAACATCACCATCTCTCAGAAAACTCTGCCACCCATCCGATCTAAAATGACAGCCCCCGTCACTCTCTGCCTCCTCACCCTGCTTTATTTTCTTCATATTTTACTAGCTGACACTGTGTAATATATGGCATGATATATACTTCTTCATTCTTTCTCCCCTCCTGAAATATAAGCTCTGTGAGGGCAGGAACTTTGCTCTCTGCTGTATCCCCAGCACCTATCAGAGGGCCTGGCACATAGAAGGCACTTAATCAACATTTGTGAAAGGTTTAAAAACACCCATTTCCAAGGCTTTCTAAGTCCAGAGTTAGGCTCAATTCAGAGCATTTGTACTGACCCTGTTCAAGCAGACTCTTCTCTAATTAACTGATGTCCACAACCCAGAAAAGCTAAACCAAAAATAGAAAACACAAAAGCTGTTGGCTGAGAACCTGTGACTAGGGCTGTGGTGTCTGCACTTCAGAATCAATCACTTGGGGACCTTAACAACAAAACCCCCAAATGAGGCATGCCACCCCACTCTCACCACTCCCCTCAGCTGAACCACTGGAAAGAGCCCTGTTCACTTGGTGGACAAATCATTTATCTGGAAAGAAACAACATATAACGTGGGCTATTATGATAGGAAGACTTACCAGTGCTTTGATTTGAATTTTAAAGGTCAATTCTAACAAAGTAGTTTGTATCAAAGAGAATTCCTCAAATCTCTTCTATTAATAGCATCATTTTGCACCCGGGCAGCTCTGCAGAGGCTATTTGGGATTGTCTCACCATGGTTTCACCTTAACTGAGATAAAGAAGCAAATGTCAGCGTGGATATAGTGCCACAGAGATATAAAAAATTTACACCCTCTTTCCCTATGGCCTGAGCTTTTAGAACTTAACAGATCCTTTTCCTGAAAGTCTGATTTAAAATGCTTGGAGGTTTGCAAATTTTAAAGAGCTTTTAGGACCACAACACTAATTTAAAAAATTTTTTTTAATTTAAGTATAGTTGATTCACAATATTATACTAGTTTCAGGTGTACAGGGTAGTGATTCAATATTTTTATAGATTATACTCCATTTAAAATTATTATAAAATATTGGCTATATCCCCTGTGCTTTACAATATATCCTTGTAACTTATTTATTTTATACATAATAGTTTGTACCTCCTAATCCCCTACCCTTATCTTGCCCCTCCCTTCTTCCCCTCCCCACTAGTAACCACTAGTTTGTTCTCTACATCTGTGAGTCTTGTTTGTTTTATTTTTCCGATTCCACATATAAGTGATAACATACAGTATTTGTCTTTCTCTCTCTGACTTATTTCACTAAGTATAATACCCTCCAGGTCCATCCACGTTGTTGCAAATGGCAGAATTTCATTCTTTTTTATGGCTGAGTAATAGTCCATTGTGTGTATTTACCACATCTTCTTAAGCCATTCATCTGTTGACGGGCACTTGGGTTGTTTCCATGTCTTGGCTGTTGTAAATAGTGCTGCTATGAACATTGGGGTGTGTGTATCTTTTTGAATTAAAGCTTTTATCTTTTCTGGATATATACCCAGGAGTGAAATTGCTAGATCATATGGCCTGGACTTGAAACATGGCTTTGTTATATATCGGCTGTGTGACCTTGGGCAAGTTGTTTAACCTCTCTGATCTGCAAAGGGAACCCGTAATGTTGTCTTGCAAGTTTGTTGGGAAGATTGATGCATAAAAAGTGCTAGATACAGACTAGGTATCAATAAAGTGTAGCTGTTACTGTTGTTCCTATGCCCTCCCCCCAAAACCTTAGTCAAGGAAAAACAAGCCCAGCCACAGATATTACAAAACACTAGTTTAAGATGGTAGAGCTTTCAAGAGTGTTTATTTTTTAGTAGAGATCCTTGAAAAGAAAAAGCCACTGAGATATAAAGGGATGAACTTTAGTAATGGGGTGGACATCTGGGCACGGTCCAGCTACATGCAGGGGGACGGGTTAAGTGTTAGGGGAACAGTTTTCCCTGATGGTGCTGGGAGGAAGCCAGTGTGAGGAGGACGCGTGAACACATGAAGACAGATAAAGTGGTGTCCAGGCAGGCAGGCAGCCTTAGGGCAGGTAGCTAGCCATCTAGCTAGCCTGAAGAGGGACACGGCACAGCAACCAGAAACCTGGAGGAGTTGAGATGCACACTTGTAAGTCTGAGTAGCTGACATCAGGGCGATCCGTCAGGAGGTGGGGAGACCACAGCCCTGTTCTCATGTTCAGTCCTGGAGACGTTGGTGGTGGGCAGACCGACAAATCCCAACAGCAGACAACTGCTTCTGTGCTTCCCTTTTAAGTCTGGCAAGAGTAGCTTGTGTATGTCGATGTGTCAGTTGCCATTTATTTTTATTTACATAAAATCATATTTTTAGAAATAGAGAATCCTGGGGAAAAAAACGAATTAAATTCTAAACCATTAGAAATAGTCTAAATGCTCTTCTAATCTTTCTCAATATTCCTACAGATGTTTCACATAATTATAATCCATGTGTGAATTCCTTCTTCTGTTCTAAATGTAGATATTTCCATGAATTAACATAGTACACATCCTTTCCATTTTTAATACCTCTGTAATCTTTCATCCAGATTATATCACAGTTCTGCACTGGAAGTATTGGGGATGCTAAGAATTTATCATAATTACCAATTGCACTATTATGAGAATATCTTTGGCCATTTTTTTCTTTTACGTTGTTTCTTTGCCATAAATTCCCCAGAGCAGAATTATGAGATCAAATATATGAACAGTTTGGTGGCTTCTGACACGATTGACAAATTTCTTTTGCAAAAAACCCCTGAGATCTCCCTCTTCAATGCCCTGTCAACCCAAAGCCCACATAGGTCTCACATCCCATGTTCCACAGGGACATGACCCCACCTTTGCCCTGGACCCTGGATAGACACACTTCATGTGTGCATCAAGATTTGAGCAAGGCCGGCTTCGAGGCAGAGGTAAGAGTTGGTGCTGGGCAAGCTGACTCATACTGGCCTCGGCCCAAGGCTGACCTCAGCCCGAGAGAGAGAAGGCAGAGAAGAAATGCTGCTTCTCTTTCTATTGATTCTTAGAAAACATATGGTAGAGGGAAACAGGATACAGAACTGAACTGGAAAAGGACTTTCCTATGTGTAGTAACAGAATTTACTGTACTATACTGTTATCAGGTCTTTTAATGATAAAAGATCCTATTTGTTCGTTTAGAAGTGGAGATAACCGATTCTTCATTCACCAACTGCTCTCCGTTTGGTTGTTCCAAAGGAAAGTGGTGAGTGCATCACAATTTCATCCCAAATGTGTCTGTAAGCTCCATGAGGGGGGGGTCCCTGTCCAGCTGTGCTGCCTCTCTATTCCCAGCACCTGGTACAGCACCTGAAGTGCAGGAAATACCTGTTAAATTCATAAATGAATGAATGTATGCCCAGAAATAGGAAATCAATGAGACAACCCAGTTCTTTTTCAGGGGACTTTCTATCCAAGAAGCTTTCTTGCTTTTCTTTAATAGTTAACAGTGACAACACAACACTTAGCAGACGTAATGTGAACATCAGCCATACCCCGATGTAAAGAGCAGCCCAAACAAAAGGAAATTAATTCCAGAAATTCTCTCGGGAAATGCTATTTAATCAGTACTTTTTAGGGAACCTGCAGGATTATTTTGAATTCGGCTGGTGCACCGGTTCTGGTTGAGGGAATGAAGATCTGATGAGTCAGCCATGCAGCCAGGCCTCTACCTCTAAATGGTCTTTCGTGAATTAATCGTTAGACCACAGGCAGGGCCCCACCCATGTTTACTTTCCATTTGCAAGATTATGTTTCACAAATCCCCAAATAACACGGAAAATAATTTTTCTTCCAAAAAATCTATTAAAAACATAAAACTATAGCATGAATAGGATTTCTTTTCCATTTCCAGTTCCAACTGGTTGTTGTTAATATAGAGAATAGCTATTGATTTTCAATATTATTAATTTTCAATACTAGCCATTTTTTTCAAAATCCTTTAGTATATTTTTGTTGTTGAATCTCTTATGTCTTCTCATTATACTCTCACATCATTTGCTATCATCCTTTTAACACACTGCTAGATTTAATTTGCTAATATTTTATTTAGAATTGTTTATCCCCATCTTCATAAGTAAAATTGTTCCATCATTTTTGTGTTGTGTATTTTGTAGTAGGTTTTGGTATTAAGGATATGGTAAAATCATACAGTGAAATAAAGTGCTTTCTGTCTTCTTCCATGGTCTGGGATGGTTTGGGAAAGATAGGAATAATTATGTAGTGCTTATTCCAGAATTATATCATTTTATAACATTATTAAATATATCAACATTGTCTAGAATATTATAACATTAAAGGTTAAAATTTATGTGATTATGGTGATGTAGATGAAAAAACTTTGACAAAGTAGGTTTTCTAGTAAAAATTCCAAATGTAATAGGAACAAAAGGAAGCTACTTAAATTCGCTGATAACTATGAATTACAATCGGCAACATCATATTATGAGTGAAAAAATCAAAGCTACTGTCATTAAAATCAGGGACAAACCTGGGATAGGCACATTCACCACCATTCAACATTTTTTGAAAGTTTTAACTAATGTGTTTGGGACTCTTCCATAAATTTAACAAGTGGTATAAATATTGGAAAAGAGGATAAACTTTTTGCAGTGGTGTGACTATATACCTAGAAAATTCAAGACTCTGTTAAAAACCAATTAGAACAATTAGAGATTTTAGCTCAGTTGCTGAATGCCAGGTAAATATGCCCAAATCATTGTTTCTTCTATATTAACAATTGTCTATTAGATATGGGAGAAAAATCCCATTCAAAATAGTGACAGAAAGAGCAGATTCAATGATAAAGGCACAAGAATTTTATTTTTAAAAACTCTAACATTTTCTTGAAGAACCTAAATAAATGGGGCATTACACCATGTCCATGGATAGAGATTTAATATATGTGTCAGTTTCTGAACAAATTAATAGGCATATTTAATACAATCCAAATCAAAATGTGAAAATATATTTTCTTTGAAATTGAACAAATGATTTAAACCTTTGTATGGAATAAAAATATTTAAAATTTATTGGATAAATTTAGAAGGGTAGTAAGGGAGTACTCGCCTTACCAGAGAGAGAAAACGTACTATAAAACAACTAAAATCAAGACAATATAGGTGTGACACAACTACAATAGAATCCAGAGATAGACTAGTCAGGCTATATTTGAGAACTTGTGCCATGAAATGTGTGTTTCAGTTAAATGGGAAGGATGCTTCTTAAATGGGATTAGCACAATTAACTGTTCATCTGGATGTTTGGAAGGATAAGGTCCTGAGTGAGATTGCTTGGGTTAAAATTTCATTTTTGTGTCTTAGTAGCTGTGTAAACTTGGCTGGTTCCTTAAATTCTCTAATCCTTAATTTTCTTATCTATGTGAAGTGAATCAAGTGCTTACAGAGCTCCTGGCATATGGAAATTGCTCAGTAAATTTCAGCTATTATTGTTGCTCATTATTATTATTTCTTCTCACTGTATAAAAATAAAGCCCAGATGGGGGCATATATTTAGAAAAGACAAAAACTCTAATTCAAAAAGGTACATGCACCCCAGTGTTCATTGCAGCACTATTTACAATAGCCAAGACATGGAAGCAGCCTAAATGTCCATCGACAGACGAATGTATAAAGAAGATGTGGTACATATAGACAATGCAATATTACTCAGCCATAAAAAAGAGTAAAATAATGCCATTTGCAGCAACATGGATGGACCTAGAGATTCTCAAACTAAGTGAAGTAAGCCAGACAAAGACAAATATCATACGATATCACTTATATGTGGAATCGAAAAAAGTGATACAAATGAATTTATTTACAAAACAGAAATAGACTTATAGACGTAGAAAACAAACTTATGGTTACCAAAGGGAAAGCGGGGGGTGATAAATTAGGAGTTTGGGATTAACAGATATACACTACTGTATATAAAATAAACAGCAAGGACTTACTGTATAGCACAGGGGTATCTTGTAATAACCTATAATGGAAAAGAATCTGAAAAAGAATATATATATATGTATAACTGAATCACTTTGCTGTACACCTGAAACGAACACAACATTGTAAATCAACTATACTTCAATAAAAAAGATTGTATTCTCCCCCTCAAAATAAATAAATAAATAACAAAAAATCCCAGAGGGATTAAAGATCTGTTTAAAATGTAAAACAATAAAAATAACAGAAGGAAGTATAGGAAAGTATTTGTATAATCTCAGTTTGAGGGAGACAGCCTGTAGGAAGACAGAAAACCCAGAGCCATAAAAGAAAAATCTGATGAGTTTGACAACATAAAAATTAGAAACTTCTGCCTAGGAAAAAATGGTAATCAAAGTCAGTATAGGACAGACAAGAAATTAATATCTTTAAAATACAGAGAACTCCTACAATCTGATAAGAAAATAGAAAAAGAAAAAATGGGCAAAGGGTATGAATGATCAGGTCACAAATTAAGAACTTTATATAGCTGAGAAATGTCTGAAAAGATGCTCAGCTACACTAGGCCAGCGAAATGCAAATTATAATAGTACTGAGTTGACTTTTTTTTTTAATCCAACAGACTGACAAAAATCTGTCAATTTATCCTCCAGCTCTGGCTGGAGGATAGAGAAACAGGTGGTCCGCAGTGTTGCCGGCCAGAGTATGCCTGCTACAACTCTCGATAAAGTTAAATCAGTTGGCTAATTAGTTAAAATTAAACTTCCACATACCTTCTGACCCAGCAATCCCACTTTTGCAACTCTAGCCTATAGAAATGAGAGCACAAATCATTAAAGGATAGGATATCCTATCCTATAAGGGAATAGGGAATTTGGTACACCAATTTTTTAGACCATCCCTTCAAAAAAAGAAAAAGAAAAAAAAACCACTGGAAATAATCTGAAGGTTTCTCAAATAGAGAAATGGATGAACAAGAGATGGACTATTATGTCCACAAAGAACACATTCCATGTTATGTATTGATCTGGAGTAACAAAAGCTAGTTCCTGAGTCATGACATAATGGCTGACATTTATTGAGCACTTACAACGTGCTAAGCCATTTAAATATGGTCTCTTCATTAAATATCGTTGTCAGGGTTCTCTCTCACGGGATCTGCATCCTCCTCCCTGGTGTATTCCAGGGTTTGGCTTTCTCTGCTCTGTTTTATCTGAATTGTTTTCCAGAAATTATTGTCCATTGGAGACTTCCTTATCTGTTCTCTTTGTTGTTTTAATTTTATCCCTCCACCCCCCGGCAATTATCTATACAGATTGTCTCTGGAACAACAGGAGACACATGTTTGGTCCACTCTCTTGAAGCAGAATCCTTTAATTTCATGTTGTTAAACAACAGGGAAAAAGCTGCCCTGCATTTGCATGCTTTGATTTATATATAGATTTGTATGAGGGCAGAGGAAAGTAGGAAAGAGTAGACAATGAGTTTTAACATTTGAATTGACACATTGGCAATCTATTGTCCTTGAGTGGAAAGCTCCCATGATTTTGTAAATAACATTATTTCACTTTACAACTGTGGATATCCGTTGTAAACAGATTGAATCTGATTCAGTTGTAAACTGATTCAGTGACCTGAATCGACGAAGGTACAATATCTATTATCATTATATTAATTTGTCAGTTTTGAATTATATACTCACAAAGAGGGTAAAACCCCAAAGCTGCCAAAACACATCATGTTAATTAAGGCCTCCCAGCCAAAGAAAGTCTTTTAAAATCCCAATAGCTAGGAATAATGCATCTTGTTTCAGAATTTAAGAGCACTATTCCTTAGATTTCTAGTTTAAATTTAAAAAAGATCTATAGATAAAAACCTATAGGAAAAGGAAATTACATTTAAGAGCACCTTTGTGCCATGTTCTGAGAGCATAAGGAGATTTAAAAGCTACCTTATTCTTCTTAATGTGTATACGTTTATAAAATTATTTTCTTTGCTTCTCTGCTAGTCAGTGGAGCACACTCATTAAAAGTCAGGGGAACAGCGTGTTCCATTATCAGCACACTAAACCACAGGATTAACGAATATTCTAGCAAAAGCAATCACATTTATTAACGTCCCCATGGAGCTGTGGTCTGAAACAATAAACTTAGCCATAATAATTTGGTATCCATTAGTCAAATAAATTAATTCATCCATCCACGGTTTCGAGTATATTTACAATTTAAAAAGGATAACTTTGGGAAAAGAATAGACCCAAAGGAGTGTACACTATTAATTTGCATTACTTGGCAGCTCCTGATTCTGGCAAACCACACGCAAAGGGTTATTGAGCTGGGTTGACTCAGTTGGTAGCCGCATTCCGTAGTTGAAGGGGGTGGCAGGAATTTAGAACCAAAATGATTGCCTGGGAAGGCAGCAGGGGCACAAGAAGACAGATGGCAGAGAAAAGGGAATGTGTTTTTCTGTGCATTTACCAAATATAATTAAGTACCTCCTTTTTACCAGTGTTAGGTGCTTTTCAAAAAGGATTGCATTTAATCCTCTGACTAACCCTTACAGATGAAGAAATCAGATGAGAGAGAGAGATACTTGCCGAATGTAGCACAGCTAGTAAGTGGGAGAGCAGAGTTTTGAATGCAGTGGAGCGATCTGAGGTCAAAGCCAGAGCTCTATTCTCTGTCACACTGTGTGTGGACTGTTGTCTACACTTGAAATTATTTGCTTAATCTCTGAATCCCTTGCTAGAGAGTAAGCTCCTTGAGGGCAGAGGCTGTCTCCCTGTGGATCCAGGTGTCCCTCATTGCCCTCTACAGAGTCTTCTGTTGGGAGCAGGGCACTTCCTGTTCCATTTACTTCCCATTTGGTGCAACCTGCTAGGAATTTATTCCTTCACTTTAGCCAGGCCTCTGGTGCCCCTTCTGACATTCATCCTTTCTTGGTCTTCTGCTTCCACTCTTTCCCTGGAAACCATTTTTCGTGCAGCAGCCAGACCGATCTTTTGAAATGTAAATCAGGTAGTCTTGATCTTTGAATAAAATCCAAAATCTTACCCGTGGCCTCCTGGCCCAATTACGGGCCCCTGTGAACATGTGCCCTCAGGACTCCAGCCTCATGCCTGTGCTCCAGGCACAATGGCTCTCTTCCCCTTTCTCATCACTCTGAGCTTTGTTCCACCCTGGAGCCTTTGCACAGCTGCTTCCTTTGCTCTTTGTTTTAATTATCCCAGAGAAATACATGCACAAGGAAGCATGTGCAAGGACGTTTATGGAAGCAACTTTGAAATACAACAACTGAAAACAACCTAATGTCCTGCATCAGTAGAAAAGGGCCTATCCACTACAATGTATATCCTCTGTACAGCCGGTCCTCCGTATCCACGGCTACCGGGAGACCATCGTCTTCAGAAAATTCTGCAGCAGTTGGCAACACTGAGATACACGCTGATGGGGGTATACATTCCTACAGTACTTGTGGAAGGCAGTTTGACAGTATCTATCAAAATTAGCAATTCAAAAACCCTTTGTACAGTTTCCCTTTTGGAAATTCACCCTACAGGTATACTTCCACAAGGAAAGTGACATAGGTACAAAGTTCTTTATTGTAGCACTCATCGTAATAGTAAACATTGAAAACAACCCAGGACTCCATCAACATCCATCCAGGAGGCTGATTAAATTACGGTACAGCCATACAGTGGAACACCATGGTGCTGAAAAAAGGATGAAGATATTCTCAATACTCTGGTATGGAAGGGTTTTCAAGATATGTAAAGTCACTTCAAGGTGCAGAATAGTGCATAAAATGGGAGGAAAATAGGAATTATATTCATATTTGCTTGAAATGCATGAAGAATAACTGATGGTAATAAGAAACTAATAACAGTGGTTACCTATGAAACTTGTATGGGAATGGTGTAGATGAGGAGCAAGAAAGGGGAGGAAAACTTCACTGTACATTTTCAAATACTTTTGGGGGGACTTCCGCGGTGGTCCAGTGGTTAAGACTCCGTGCTTCCGGGCTTCCCTGGTGGTGCAGTGGTTAAGAATCCACCTGCCAATGCAGGGGGCACAGGTTCGAGCCCTGGTCTGGGAAGATCCCACATGCTGCCAAGCAACTAAGCCCGTGAGCCACAACTACTGAGCTTGCGCTCTAGAGCCCACGAGCCACAACTACTGAGCCCACGTGCCACAACTACTGAAGCTCGCTCGCCTAGAGCCCGTGCTCCGCAACAAGAGAAGCCACCACAATGAGAAGCCCGCGCACCGCAACGAAGAGTAGCCCCGGCTTGCTGCAACTAGGGGAAGCCCGCACACAGCAGCAAAGACCCAAAACAGCCAAAAATAAATAAATAAAATAAATAAATTTATTAAAAAAAAAAAAAAGACTCAGTGCTGCCAGTGCAGGGGGCACGGGTTTGATCCTTGGTCGGGGAGCTAAGATCCTGCATGCCACGGGGCTAAAATATAAATAAATAAATACTTTTGGGGCTTTAACTATGTGAATATACTACCTCCCCCCCCCTACATACACAAAACAAGGAAGAGGTGGGTCTACATATTCTGACATGCAAAGGTCTGCAAGACAAATTGTTAAGAAAAACAAGCATGCTGCAAAACAACATGCAGACACTTATCAAGGTTTAGAAATATAAGGACAGGGGATTTGGAGAAGGGCGCAAGAGGGGGGCTTGATTTTTAGGGGTGGGCTGGCCAAAGGCAACTTTCCTTTTAGCTGTATGGGTCAATTCTTTTTTAAAAAGAAGAATATAGTATGCATTATTTATGAATTAGTTATAAATAAAGGAATAAAAAATATATCTTGGGTGGAGTACTGCCAGGTGATGACCAGATTAAGGGTTGGGTTCTGGGAGTAGGTGATTGAAATGTAGTGAAGGTGAGGCTGGAGTTAAAGAGGTACCAGACGTGTTGAGCCAAGCTGTTACCCAGAGCTACACACATGGTAAAAAGCCCCAGTGTGATGCTGGGAGCTGGGCTGGGACAGCATGGGGCAGCTCTGAAGGCTGAAAGATCCTCTGAAAGTCTTCATCAGGAGAGGCAGCTCCATGACTCCCACGAGGGCATGGCTGGAGGTTCTAGAGCTGAATGGTCTCCAAGGAGAGATGGCTTTATCTGGTGGTGGAAGAGAAATAGAAGAGAATTACTGTCCAATATGGAGGCCACTGGCCACATGTGGCTCTTGAGCACTAGAAATGTGGCTAGTGCAACTGAGGAAATGAAGTTTTTTATTTTATTTTGATTAACTTAAATTTAGGTAGCCACATGCTTATTTGTGTTTATCACATTGGACAACACAGAGCTAGCCTGAAGCTGCATGAGGAACCGATTCTGGTAGTTTGAGGTATAAAAGAATAAGTAGCCTCTGCTAGAGATACCCAGGGGTGGTGTAGTGGCCTTAGGAGGGGACCTGGATCCCAATGATGCAAGAAGAGGGAAAAAAGTGCTCTGGGGAAAGACTGAATATATAGGAGGTTAGAAGGTATTTATGGGAACAAGGATCTAACATTTCCATCATTGCAGAAAGTTCTACTGGACAATGTTAGTCTACACATGCTGCTACTGAGCCCTTGAGATGTGCTGTGAGCATAAATACACACTGGATTACGAAGACTTAGTCCCAAAAGAAGAATATAAAATATTAATAATTTTAAATATTGATTACATGAAATGATATTTTGCATATATTACATCATATAAAAATATTATTTAAAGTAATTACAAAGGGGGAGGGAGGGTGGGGGAGTGATGGAGTGGGAGTTTGGGATTAGCAGATGTAAACTAGTATATACAGGATGGATAAACAACAAGGTCGTAGTGTATAGCACAGGGAACTATATTCAATATCCTGGGATAAACCATAATGGTAAAGAATATGAAAAAGAATGTATATATGTATAACTCAATCACTTTGCTGTACAGCAGAAATTAACACAATATTGTAAATCAACTATGCTTCAATAACATTTTAAAAAAGTAATTATAGCTGCTTCTTTTTTAAAGTAGCTCCTAGAAAATTTAAGTTACATATGTGACTTGTATTATATTTCTGTTGGACAGAGTTGATCTAAAAAAGTGCAGGGGAAAAGATTGAGAGGGAGATCAGGTCAGAGCAGGGCTGAGGATTGTGGGGATAAGAGGTGCTTTAGTACATTTTGGTCCCAGGTGGTGTCCGGTCTTCTCTCAGTTTGACGGGAAGGACCCCTACGAGACCTGCTGAGGGCCTGGGGTCCCAGTCTAGAAAGCAGTAGTATGGCTTGGGGTGATGTCGAGGGCTTTGTTTGCGGTGTCAGCTCAGGACTTTCCAGATTCTCTTTTCCCCGTGAAAATGTACTCCCCTCTAGTCTTAACTTGGGTGATACTGTCTCCACATCCTATCCCTTTATATGGTAGAGTTCACCCTAGTTAAGACTAGCCTTTCCTTAAATATGTAAAAAAGGTGCTCAACTCACTTATATTAAGAGAAACACAAAGCAAAATACAAGGAGATATTTTTCACATAGCAGATTGGTCAAGATTTAAAAAAAAATTAAGTATAAACTGTGTGGGCAAGATACAGGAAAACAGGGTTATGGGAATTTAGTTAGTACAACCTTTGTAGAAGACCAATTGATAGTGTCTATCAAAACTTTAATTGTGTATTTGCTTTGACTCAATCCTGATATTTATTCTACAGATACACACAGTGCAAAATAACCTTTGCAATAATGTTTATACAAGACATAATTGGGAATAACTTAAATGTTCATTACTAGAGAGTGATGAAATACGTAATGAGTATAATTTCAATAGGATTATAAAATAATCATGTAACTTCAATAGCAGGCAGCTGCTAAAAATAGTAAGGCAGATATAAAGCAGATCCAAACGTACAGAGAAGGATCCAAGATATAGCATTAAGTTAAAAAAAAAAAAAAGGAAAAAAGAAAAGAAGCAAAGTGAGAACAGTGTAGGTAGCACACTGCCATTTCTGTCGGGGGTGGAGCTCAATATATCTGTTCAGTTCTATGTTTATACGTGTATAGATTTTTTTGAAGGTTGTATAAGAAACTAGTAACAATGGTGGCTTCTAAGGAGGGGAACTGTATTGGGGGAAGAAGAGAGACTTAGTATTTTGTACCTTTAAGTTTTTTATGACCCGTATATATTGTCAATCCACTAAAACCAAATAAAACATCTAATGACTTTTTAAGTAGGGAATTACCTCTTATCACAACACCATAGAGCATCTTTTGCCTACACTTCACAGTTTAACTCTTTCCTGGTGCTGCAACTCTCTCTTTTTGCTTTCTAGAGAGTTAGATTTACCCTCTTACTACTTAGCAACTGAAGGGAAAATTGTATGTATTTATTTATTTGATTGTCAAGTACAGTATCTGGATTTACCAATTTTTAGATTTCAAGGATTTTGATTTCTTTCCCTCTTACTTTGTCCCTTTCTTCATGCTTATCGTTAAGTTAATGAGGGTTTTTAAAAATATTCACATTGAACAGCAGCAACTAACACAACAATGTAAAGCAATTATACCTCAATAAAGATGCTAAAAAAAGAAATATTCACATTGAAAAATCAAAGTTCTCTTATTCTTCCTCTTATTCTTTGAGTACTCTTGAAATAAACATTTAAATTTACACAGAAGTGAAATAAAACCAAAATACCCGATGTAGTGTGCCCTCTAGTGGTTAAAGTAAACACTCTCAAACTCACCAGCCCCTTCTTTTCTCAAGAATCAAGAACTTCTGTGTTTTACTAAAAATAGAATTACCATATAATCCAGCAATCCCACTCCTGGGCATATATCCAGACAAAACTATAATTCAAAAAGATACATGCACCCCAATGTTCATTGCAGCACTATTCACAATCGCTAAGACATGGAAACAAGCTAAAAGTCCATCGACAGATGAACTGATAAAGAAGATGTGGTACCTATATATAATACAATGGAATACTACTTGGCCATAAAAAAGAACAAAATAATGCCATTTGCAGCAACACGGATGCAACTAGAGATTATCATACTAAGTGAAGTAAGTCAGAAAGAGAAAGACAAATACATACCATATGATATCACTTATATGTGGAATCTAACATAAGGCACAGATGCACCTATCTATGAAACAGACACAGACTCACAGACATAGAGAACAGACTTGTGGTTGCTAAGGGGAGGGATGGACTGGGAGTTTGGGGTCAGTAGATGCAAACTATTACATATAGAAAGGATAAACAATAAGGTCCTACTGTATAGCACAGGGAACTATATTCAATATCCTGGGATAAACCATAATGGTAAAGAATATGAAAAAAAATGTATATATGTATAACTGAGTCACTTTGCTGTACAGCAGAAATTAACACAACATTGTAAATCAACTATACTTCAATAAAAAATAAATTAATAAAAAAGAATGTGTTTTAAAAATATGAGTGAAAACTCAGTTCTAAAGTGAAAGACAAAAAAGCTATGAAAACATAAACATAGCAGATGTCTTAGTCTATTCAGGCTGCTACAACAAAAACACCATAGACTGAGTGGTTTAAACAACAAATGTTTATTTCTCATAGTTCTGTAGGCTGGGAAGTCCAAGATCAAGGCACCGGCAGATTTGGTGTCTAGTGAAGACTTGCTTCCTAGTTCACAAACAAGCGTCTTTTCACTGTGTCTTCACATGGTGGAAGGGACACAAGAGCTCTCTGGGGTCTCTTTTATGAGGGCACTAACTCCATTCATGAGGGCTGTACCCTCATGGCCTAACTAATCACCTTCCAAAGGTTCCACCTCCATAACCATCACATTGAAGGTTAGGATTTTAACATGTGAACTTTGAGGGGACACGGATATTCAGCCCATAACAGTAGGTATATTCCTTAAATCAGAAACAATAGTAGCTAAGGAAGAAAATGATCAAAACATATTTAACTTGCTTTACCATCCATCTCTCTGGAGCCAAATACACAGATCAAAGGTGACTTTCCAAAGTTTAGATTTAGTTAGAAAGATAACTTAATTGGATTGGAAGCAGAAAACTAACTCTAATTTGCCCAGGAAGGAAACAAAGGATGCATCATAAAGTAAATAGCCATTGGAATTGGTTAATGAAAGAATGCCTGCTTTTAGTAAGTGATCTAAGAACAAAAGTCATAGAATTTTTTCAGAAAGTGTATCACAGAGGGTGATTTGATGGTCAAAGCCCTTGTTTGCAAAGTTTCCTTGGGTCTGGGGATGGTAAACCAGGGCCTCTTTGAAGAAGACTGGAAACCTAAGGAGTGTTGGGATGTGGTCTTCCGAGGGCAGCTTTGTCCAACAGGATGGAAAGTTCAGCTCAGAGTGGGGTGAATGGGGGCCGTCTTGATGGAGGTGACTGACAATTCCACCCATGTCAGTGGAAGGAAAACAGAATAGGTGTGGACTTCTTTTCAAGGAAGAACACCCAGTTCCAATGCCTTTACTCTGGCACAAATGCACAAGATATTAACATGCCACATTCTCTCGGATTTACCACCTGTGAAAGAGGCCCTTACATAGACTTGGTCCCTGGGCTAGCCCTTCCTTTCTCTTGGATCTTGCCTTTTCTGAAGTTGACAATTCTTTAGTGGCAGAAAGGAACACTAGTACAGGAAGGAATGGAAGAGATGAAGGAGGTATCATGTCTATCTTTTTCATCCTGGATCTCAGATGCAGAGGTTTCAAATAATCATACTTCTCATTTCAAGGTACATTGTCATCGTTGTCTGGGTAGGGTTCCTCTTGTGACTGACTGATTTATTAAATAGTTTACTTATTATCTCCTCTTCCCTTATCTGCTTCCCTTTAAGCCTTCCCCCAAAGGCAACTATTATTATGTGTTTAATGTGTATCTGTGTGTATGTTTCTTGCAAAATATATATAATTGTTTTGTGTACATGTATTTTTTTTTAATAAGTACCTGATTATTTTTTATTTTATTTTTATTTATTTATTTATTTATTTATTTATTTTTGGCTGTGTTGGGTCTTCGTTTCTGTGCGAGGGCTCTAGTTGCGGCAAGCAGGGGCCACTCTTCATCGCGGTGCGTGGGCCTCTCACTGCTGCGGCCTCTCCCGTTGCGGAGCACAGGCTCCAGACGCGCAGGCTCAGTAGTTGTGGCTCACGGGCCCAGTTGCTCGGCGGCATGTGGGATCTTCCCAGACCAGGGCTCGAACCCGTGTCCCCTGCATTGGCAGGCAGACTCTCAACCACTACGCCACCAGGGAAGCCCTGTACATGTATTTTTAATTGAGTGGTACTACAGTATATCTCTCATCCTGTTCCTTTTCTTTTCCTTCAGCAGATGCTTCTGAGATCTATTTATACTGCTGTGTGTACTTTTCATCCATTGTTTTTAACTGTTGCATAATATTCCATGATGTATATCTACCATTTTAACAATCCACTGGCCAAGAGATGGATAACCAATTGTCTCTAACTCCCTGCTACCACAGATAATGCTGTCTCTTAATGAATCTGAGTGAGAACATCTTTGGGATATATACTGAGGGATGGAAATGCTGTGCCATAGAATATGAATATGTTTAATTTGACTATAGTACCAGATTGTTTTCCAGAATGGATGAACTAATCTGTACCTCCTATAGCAGAGGGCCAAAAACGTGTTCACAAATTCTCATCAAAAGGTGGAAACTATTTCTCTTCCCTTTGAATCTGATTTGACTTGTGACTTACTTTGAACTGTAGAACATGGCAGAAAACACATTATTTGAGTTCTGACTTTGGACCTTGAGAGTTCTTGCAACTCCTATTGCTGAGCTGGGACCCTTCCACCATCATGTGAACAAGCCCGGGCTAGCCTGCTGGAGGATGAGCGACCATGCGGAGAGAGGACCCAGGTGCCCCAGACACTTTGGCTGAGGCCCCAGACATGGGAGTGAGTGGAGAGTAGTGGGACCAGAGAGTAGGCTGCCTGGCAGAGCCCAGGCCAGATTGCAAAGCCACAGAATTGTGAGCTAAATAAAATGTTTGTTGTTTTGCGCTACTAAGTTTTGGGTGTTGTGCTATGCAGCAATAGATAAGTGATATTTCCCCCCCTGACATATCTCACATTCCCACCAACACTTGACATAATCTGGCTTTCTTATTTTTACCCATCTTATAGGTATAAATAATATTTTATTTAATTTGGATTTTTAGAAGTATACTAATAAAATTGAATATTTCTGCATGTGCCTGGTGGACTTTGGGCTTCCTCTTCTTAAATTGCCTGTTCATATTCTTTGCCCCTTTTTCTTATGAAGTTGCTGACTTTTTCTTGATGATTTTTTGTTCTTGTGTATTAGAGATATTAATCCTTTTCCATTTTTAGACACTATAAATATCTTCTACTATTCTGTAATCTATTACTTTTTATCTGTGATGGCCTTTGTTTAATAAAACTCCTTAATTTTTATGTAATCAAATGCCTCAAGTTTTTGCCTTATGGTTTGTGTTTGTAAATTTTTTTAATTGAAGTATAGTTGATGTACAATATTATATAAGTTACAGGTGTTACAGTATAGTGATTCACAATTTTTAAAGGTTATACTCCTTTTATAGTTATTATAAAATATTGGCTGTATTCTCTGTGTTATACAATATATACTTGTAGCTTATTTTATATATAATAGTTTGTCCCTCTTAATCCCCTACCGCTATATTGCCTCTCCCCGCCCACTGGTAACCACTAGTATGTTCTCTATATCTGAGTCTGTTTCTGTTTTGTTATATTCACTAGCTTGTTGTATTTTTTAGATTCCACATACAGGTGATATCATAGAGTATTTGTCTTTCTCTGCCTGCGTTTGTCAAGGTTTGTTTAAGAAATGCTTCTTAACTCCTAGGGTCACAAAGACATCCTACTACAATTTCCCCCATTAATTTTAGAGTTCTCCCTCAGATAATTAGAACCTTCATTCATCTTGAAACCACTCTGCTAGTTTGAGAGGTGAAAAGGGCATTTTCCACCCTGGTCCCATGTACCAAACTGGATTTTCTTTTTCTTCATAATGAGTCCGTTCTCCCAATACCATCTGTTGAGCAATGCATTCTTTCCCCCATTGAGTGGTGGTGACACCTTTGTTGTGTATTAAGTTCTCCTGTGCAAATGGCACTACGTTAGCTTTTCTAGTCCACTGGCCAATCTTTCAGTCTTGTGCTATTATAACACTGTTTTTGTTTGTTTGTTCTGTTTTGTTTTTACAATGGCAGGAGGTTTGATATTTTATTCTTATGTTCTAGGCATTCAGCCATGTGCTTTCTTTTTTTTTAAATAAATTTATTTGTTCGTATTATTTTTGGCTGCGTGGGGTCTTCACTGCTACGCATGGGCTTTCTCTAGTTGCTGTGAGAGGGAGCTACTCTTTGTTGCGGAGCACGGACTTTTGGCGCGTGGGCTTCAGTAGTTATGGCACATGGGCTCAGTAGTTGTGGCACACGGGCTTAGTTGCTCCGCGGCATGTGGGATCTTCCGGGACCAGGGTTCGAACCTGTGTCTCCTGCATTGGCAGGCGGATTCTTAACCATTGTGCCACCAGGGAAGTCCCAGCCATGTGCTTTCACTCCAGATTCTCACTTAATTCTCTCAGAAGGCTGCAAGGTCAGTATTATTTTTTTATTTTTTACTTTTTTAACTTTTGGAGGTGACTTTATTACCATGATTGTGAGGATCTAGGTCAGTATTATTATCTGTATTTTACATATAAGGAAACAGAGGCCCAGAAAATTTAATTTCATTGCCCAAAGTTCATGTATACTCTTAAATGGTGGAGCTGGGATTTAAACTAAGTCAATCTGGCTTGAGAGCCTGTGTTTTCCTTTCTACAACATGCCCAGCTTGTCAGCTCCTGGTCTGGTTGATCTTTAAGCTCAATGAAGAATCCTGACCAATTGGGAAAGGGAAAAAATGCATCATCTCAGTCTCTTGGCAAACACTGGCATGGTTCTAGGTTTAATTGGCTCATTTTTTTTTCACTCAGTACTACCAATGCTCAAAGTTTTAAAAAATCCATATTCTGAGCTAGATTTAGGTCACTTATGTGATAATTTTAAAAATAAAGCTCCAGGTCTTGGGAGTGATGTAGTGTTTTCTAACTATAGTATATGCAATTTAGCTCAATAGTTAAAAAAAAAATGTCAGAAACCTAGGTCCTCACAATGTAGGAGACAGTGTTGTTATTACCCACTCTCTTCCTTTTCAGCAGAACTCAGATTTTATTCAGATGGCGAATTCCCTGGCAGTCCAGTGGTTAGGACTTGGTGCTTTTACTGCCTGGGCCTGGGTTCGATCCCTGATCCGGGAACTAAGATTCTGCAAGGTGCAGGGCAGCCAAGAAAAAAAAAATTTTTTTTATTCAGATAATGCACACCGTACTCAACCAGGTGCTGCATATAAGCCAATCATGGTCATTCTACTCCCCTTGCCATCAGTTGGTTTAGGCATGAGCATCAACCCATTTCTGGCAAATAAGACATGAAGAGAAAGTCTGATAGAGTGGCTTCTAGGAAGTTTTTTTCTTAAAAAAAAAAAAAAGATATACAAGCTTTCAGGAAGAAAGGAACACTTTTTCCTCTGGTGTGATGTTGGGAGCTGTGGTAGCCATTTTGTGACTGTGAAGGAAATTAGCCTGAGGAGCAGGCTGACCCACTGAAGGTGGCAGAGCAGAGTGATGGAAAGAACCTGGGTCTTTGATGAGACTGAGCTGCTAAATTAACAAGTCCTGGGACAGTCTTGCCTCTGAACTTCTTGATGAGTGAAATAATAAAATTTCCTTACAGTGTAAGTCACACAAGTGACGAGTCTCCTGTCAGTTGCAACTAAAGGTATCCTATACGTGCTTCCTAAGGTGATGTAAGTATAAGTCCTCAAATATCTCTTGTGAATTTAAGTCAAGAACGTGACCTCTGTATGGGCTAACCACATGCACTTGCCCCTGCTCGAGGTAGGGAGTGGGGGAGTGAACAGGGCATATCGTACCACAGTTCCCATATGCCTGCCTTCTATCCCAGCCCCTCTCATCTCCAAGGAGCTTACTGTCTAGTAGGGAAGACAGAAAAATGACATGACAGTGGGTGAAGACCTGCCTGGGACTAAGTGTAAAGTACAGGGTAGCCCAAAGGACTGAGAGACCCACTTATCTGGGATGCATATCCAGGAACAGAATTGCTGGATTGTCAGGTAAGGGCATGAGGATGGTTGGGGCAGGAGTGGGCTAAGGTGTCAGAGGAAGAGCCTCGAGTTGGGTGTTGTGCATGGGAATTATCCGGGGGAGGCCCGGGAGGAACAGTATTCCAAGTTGAGAGGAGGTGTGCATTAAGAGATGGAGACAGAAACAGGCCCCCGAGGGGGAGCTGGAACCCTTGGTGTGGCTGGAGCACAAGGTTATCAGGCCACAGAGAATGGGGCGGAAAAGAAGGCATTTTCCTGTTCCTCCAAAGAGGTGAAAGGAAAGAGTCTCTTTTTCTGTGTGAAGTGATGTGATATGTGCTCAAGTTAAACGAAGTATGAAAACGCTTCTTTGTGAGTTAGCTAATGTATGTCGATATAGAAGAAACGTTCATATAAGAATTTTAGAAATGGGTCTTTGGAATGATTGTTTATTGGAAGATATTAAAAATGTTATTGTCTCTTTGCTCATCTGTTGAATAATCAATAGACTGAAATAGACCAAAGGATCTATATTAAAAAGTAAGTTTCCTCCTGCCTCTGATCCCCAGAATCTTACATTTTCTTTCCTGATGGAGAGCACAGTGGCCAGTGTTTAAAGAACTGTATATATGCATAACAAACAAGCCTTTTGTACTAGTTATCTACTGCTGTGTAACAATTTACACCAAAACTTAGTGGCTTAAAACAACAAACGTTTATTATCTCACGTTTTCTGTGATCAGGAGTCCAGTGGCCTAGCTGGGCCCTCAGACTCAGGGTCTGTCACAAGGATGTCATCAAGCTGTCAGCTGGGAATGCAGTCACCTCATGGCTCCACCCCGGAACATCTGCTGTCAAGTTCCCTCAAGGCCTTGTTGGCAGGATTTACTTCCTCACAGGTTGTTGGGCTGACGGCCTCATTTCTTCACCGGCTTTTGGCCTGAGGCCTCCATCAGCTTCATGCCCTGTGGGCCTCTCCACTGGGCCCCTCAGAGCATGGCAGCTGACTTCATCTGAGCCAACAGTTGAGAAGAGCTAGAAAAGTCAAGGAAGACAAGAAGCCAAAATTTTTTTAACCGAATCTCAGAAGTGACATCCTCTCACCCTTGCTGTATTCTGTTCATTAGAAGCACGTCATTAGGTTGAACCCATACTCAAGGGGAGGGGATTACACAGGGCATGGTTACCAGGGGTTGGAGAGCATTGGAGGTCATCTTAGAAGCTGCCTGGCTCACATGTGTACAAATTTCTATCTATTGATGGCTTTTTTTTTTTAAGCATAAAGTTTCCTACCTTGCTTTTGTCACATAGCAGTGTATCTTGGAGCAATTTCCAAGTCAGTGTATAAAGATCTTCTTGGCATAGCATTTTGGCCCTGCACCACACTGAACATGCTATGGATGTGTTTGAACTTATGAAACAGTCCCTTAGTGATGGACGGTCAGGGCATTTTTGATGTTTTGCTGCACATATTCTTTACTGGAGTGAGAAAGCATCCAGGAGGAAAATTCATTCCTACAAGTGGAATTGCTGGGTCAAAGGGTATGTTCACTTCACATTTTAGTAACTATGGCCAAATGGCCATTCCAAACCCCAAAGCAGAAGAATTGTCTACTTCTCCACAGCTTCTTGAGGCATTTTTTCCCACAAGTTTTAATGAAAAGAGAAAAGAGAAATCGCAGGAGAAAAACTAGAAACCAAACTCTAATAAGTGAGACAAATTGGAGTCATTAATTTTTAGTAACAAAAAGTGGAACACTATTTGTTTACTTTGATCTGGATTTACCAGGGTATTTTCCTAGTGTAATATACAAACGAGAGCAAGGACCCTTGAGTTGAGGCCCCAGTGTACCTGTTGATCATTTCTGGCTCTCGTCACTATAATCTTAGATAATGCTTCCCTCTCTGAGGTTTGTGTGGGTCCCTAACAGCACTCAACAGTTAGCTTCTCAGATTCCAGCTGCATCTGTGGACATGGCACTCATGAATATCGAAATCAAGTTTATAATGAATAATTATTTACTTTGGAAACTTTACAGCTTTGGCTGTTTTTGTTTTCTCTACGGATGTTTCAAGCATTTGAAAGACAGGGAATGTTGGGGTAAAAGAAGTCTTAGAACCCAGATATAGCTCTCCTCCAACTGCCTTCCAAATTCTGGAACCCTTTCTACAAGCAGCTTCTGTCTGTGTATTTTCATAGAGAAGTACTTATTTCATTAAGGTAGATTGTTCCATTGGTAAACAGTTCTAGAGGTTAAAAAGTATTTTGTACATTGAGTTGAAATCAGAAATTTGTTGTTTTGTGCCTCCATCCAGGGCTTCCTCATCTGTCTTAGGGAGCAACAGGGAAAAAGCCTTTGTTCCTTAGCTCCCATAGCTTCCTTCAGTCTGCTCTCCTCCAGGCCAATGACTTTATTTTGTATCATTCTTTCTTCCCGGGAGTTGATTTCCAGATGCACCACCACACTGATCGCTCTACTCTGAACACACTCCTATTCTAAGGTTCAAAAAGATGTCAAGCATGAGGGCACCCACACTGCCAGTTTTTCTGCTAATACCCACTTGAGAGTAGGTATACTTTTAAGACCACTGATTGCTGGTATGTATAAATGACAAAGAGCTGTTGTGAATTCGAGAATGCTCTGACAGTTTCCACAGCAGCATTATTCACAACAGCCAAAAGCTGGAAGCAACCTAAATGTTTATCGATGGATAAACAGCTAAACAAATTGTGCTACAGACATACAATGGAATATTATTCAGCCTTAAAAAGGAAGGAAATTCTGACACATGCTACGTTATAGCTACATTATAGGAGACATTATGCTAAGTGAAATAAGCCAGTCACAAAGGAACCAATACTGTTTGATTTCACTTGTATGAGATATACAGAGTAGTCAAATTTATAGAGACAGAAAATAGAATGGTGGCTTCCTGGTGCCGGGGGTGGTGGGGCAGGGAGGGGAGATAGGAAGTTAGTGTTGAATGGGTACAGAGTTTCAGTTGGGGAAGATGAAAAAATTCTGGAGATGGATGGTGGTGAGAGTTTGCACAACAGTGTGAATGGATTTAATGCCACTATACTGCACCCTTAAAATGGTTAAAATGGCAAATTGTATGTTATGTGTATTTTACCACAGTAAAACAAATTGTATCCTATCAGTCACAGCAGCATCTCCAAACATGTGAAAAACAAATTGTATGTGTGCCTGAGACCTATGATTCCTACACTCTACAGTTAGTTTTGGCTCCTCAACGCCACACCCGACATGAAATCTTCATGCGATCACACTGTAAGCCTCTGGGAGCCATTTGTACCATGTGGCCCTATTTCCCTGGGCGCGGCTGATGAGACCAAGAATGAGCCGCTGATCTGAGCTGGACTATTCAGAAACTCACGGCTGTGATTTTGGAATTTGGTTTCAGGAACTTTTTGTTAGTCTCTGTGTACGGTGAGAGGATATAGGTTTGGGAGCTACAAGGTAGCCATCTTCCATGTTCATTTATTATTTATTCAACAAACGTTTATTGTTTGCTTCTGGGTGCCAGGCACAGTAATAAGTTCTGGGATTCAGCCCTGTCCCTCTCCTTCTCAAGAAACAGAGCAAGCCAGACTGAGAAGATATTACCTCTAATGTCATCTATAATATGTTTGTTATCTCTAAGATTTTGTGAACTCTTCCCTCCTCAATGAACAACACAGCATACCATCGTTTTATCGTATTTAACTTCCCCCTCTACATTATTTTGTTAGCACTTCTTTTTTTTCAGCACTGGAGCTAGCACAACTGCTCAATGAAAGCTTGGTTGACAATGACAGGACACTAGGAAGATTTTTAATTGACAAGAGCACCAGGACCACTCACAGAAGTTGTGTGTGTGTTCACAAGATCTACAAAGGATGGTGGGTGTTTTTATTCACCAGCTGCAGCAGTGCTACCACGTGGCAAAACAGTAAATGATGTTTGTAGTCCGTTGAGCCTGTCTGTAGAAATCACACAATTCTTTTTTTTTTCTTTTTCCTTTGGGCCACTCTGCGTGGCTTGTGAGATCTCAGTTGCCCGACAGGGATTGAACCTGGGCTTCCGCAGCGGGAGTGCTGAGTCCTAACCACTAGACCACCAGGGAACTCCCGAAATGACACAATTCTCGAAAAGAGTTTTTTAAATTGAGGATGAGAGGAGATTCGTATTATTTCAAAATTTGCACAGGAAGGGAGACTTTTCAGTCTGTTTAAAATTAGCAAAATTTGCATTTTCTTAAAATGAGATAACATTGTGCTAAGGTCTCCATCCTGCTCTCTGAGAGCCTCTAGTAACTCCTGGGAGTTAGCCCCAGAGGTGACCTCTTAAGAGCAGAACAGATACCCCCAAAAGTTCTACAGATTCTTTGACGAGGCCTTCCCTGACTCCTCTTATGCAGCACCAGTCTTCTGTGTTCCCAAAAAACCACCTCTGCTGTGGGTTTCATTCATTAGCAAATAGTCATTGAGTGCCTGCATGGTGCTTACTCTGTTTCAGGCACTGCAGACACAGCAGTAAACAAATCGGACTAAAATTTCAATCTTATTACACTTGCTGTGACACATCTGTCTCCTTCACGCCCTGTAAGTCCTCTGACAACAGGGATCTGTCTCATGCCATTTCACTGGAACCATACCTTCTACCCCTTTAATTCCCCAATAACAATTTCAGAGCTCAGTTGCTTTGAGAAGACTATTTATTAGGACCATTCCCATGTTAGTTTTCTGGTCGGATCAAAGCTGTGCCTGCCAGCTTTCTTCTAAGATGAAGAAAGTTCATTTTAGATCCTGTGGTAGGCTGAATAATAGCCCTCCAAAGATGTCCATATCCTGATCCCCAGAAACTGCAGATACATTAATTTACATGGCAAAGGGGCTTTGTGGATGTGATTAAGTTAAGGTTTTTGAGATGGGAAATTATCCTGGATTGCTGTGGAGGACCCAATGTAATCATGAAGGACCTTAGAAGAGGGAGGTGGCAGACTTGGAGAGAAGATTATAAGTTTGAAACAGAGGTCAGAGAAGAGAGAGGATGCTATGCTATTGGCTTTGAGGATGGAGAAGGGGCCACAAGCCAGGGAGTGTAGGTGAACTCTAGAGGCTGGAAAAGGTAAGGAAATGGATTCTCCTCTAGAGCCTCCAAGATGAACACAGGCCTGCTGGCACATTTTACACTTCTGACCTACAGAACTATAAGATAATACATTTGTGTTGCTATAAGCTGCTAACTTTGAGGTAATTGTTCTGGCAGCAACAGGAAGTTAATATAGATTTCTACCCGTCCTCCCTCTAATCTGCTCACCCCACTGCCCATTCTCCCTGGTGCACAGAGCAGGACATTTCTACTCTGTTCCCTTATTTTCCCAAGTCATGGAGGTGTCCTGGGGTTTCTTAACACAAGCCTGTAATAGCCTGTGTTTCTGTCATAGGGTTGTCTGACCATTGGCAGTCTTTGGCATATCCTCAGGGTCCCCAAGTTTTCTATGAGAATTAAAAATTCTGTATTTTCAGTTCCATGCTTGGCTAAAAAATTAATATATAATTAATATATATTAATTAATAATTCAACTTACAACCCCAAAGTCAGCCTCATCCTCGTAAGAACACTAAAAGCATTCTCATCAAAGTCAGGAACAAGACAGGGATATCCATTAGTACCATTCTTACTTATTGTTATTCTGGATGCACTGGCTAATGTTATTACACAAAAGATAGAAAAAAAAAAGTGGGATGAGAGGAGGTAAACTAATAGTTATTTGCCAATGAAGTGAAAGTCAAAAGAAAATGTGAAAAACTATACAAATAATAAAAGAATTCAGCAAAGTGGTAGGTACAACATTCATGCATAGTAATCAATAAATAAAATTACCTAGGACACATAAATAATGGAAAAACATCCTATTTGCAGTAACAGAAAAAATTTAAAAACTAAGAATTAGGGTAACAAGAAATGTGCAAAGTCAATAAAAAGGAAACAGAACAAAACTTGGAAAAGAAGAAAAGTATGCCATGTTCCTTAAGAGAAAGACTTACCATGATAGCACTGTGAAAAGAGAGTCTTATGTGCTTAAGACCACTGCAGCTGGGCTTCTGTTATTGGCAGCCAAATGAAATTGATCAGAGAAATAGTCTTGTTTTATTTTCTCTCCATAACTTCATTCTCCACCTAGCCTTCATATTACCTGGTGGTCCAAGCCAAGCCCACCTTTGGACTGCCAGGCTATGGCAAGTGAGTTCTCCCTAGGAGATGTTGCCCTCTGCTCATTTTCGTGACTTGCCCTGGGCACCTTCAGTCCTCCTTTGTCACACACACATACACACACACACACAAACTTAGGAACACCCATTTCTACAATACCCTATCTGGACCATCCTAGGTTTTACTATATTGTTGATACAATAATTGCTACACAGTAAGGGTAATCTCCCCAGGATCAAAGCTAAAATAGCAATTTTTATTATCTTCAACATGTCACCAGACCATTCTTGGGCTATATGCTTTCTGACACTGTTTTTATATACCTCTTACCTCCCTACATCACGGGCATTGTAGTTTAAAAAAATTCCACTGCTAATTACTATTGTCAAAGGAATTCTATATATCATCAATAAGTACATTTTTTTTGCTGGGGGGGTGGAGAAAAGGGAGAAGCTGTAATTGCCACTGAAATTTTACTTGTCAGGCTAGCATTGTGGGGTGGGGCAGGCGATCAGGTTAATCAGAAAGAATCTTGCAGTCCACACAGACCACACCCTCCTTGGAGGCTGTTACCTGACTATTCCTAGAAGCAGCTAGGATCTCTCAGCAGATAAGCTAAGTCGGATTTTTAGCTCTCCCTTCCTCCCTTTTATCTTCTTTCTGCAGAGCCTGGCACATGCTAGAAATTCAATAACTGCCAAATGAACAAATGGATGGGATTGTCCTTTCACCAACCTATATCCTGAAGCCTAAAGAGCAGGGAGAGCTGCTTAAAAATTCTCTAGAAAGAAAGTGCCACGAAGTAGGAGCAGTTCGTTGGCACAATAGAGGAGACGTCAGCCTTGGGGCAATCATTTTTAAGGTCTCTACCTTTCACTGGTGTACTGTGAAATGCTGCTATTGTTTCAGCCTCTCCACTCCACCTTTCCCTCCCACCCCCCCCCTTATTTTAAAAGAAATTAAAACATTTTGGGAGGCCCCTAAAAGTAAATGGGCCCTAGGCAATGCGCCTTCTGTGCCTAATGGGTAAGTCAGTTCTCCTTGGTGCAGGGGGACTGATTGTTAAATATTTTGATCATTACCCCTGCTGAGACTTACATTGTACATGAGAAGTAGATAACTCATAGGCCCACAAGCAGGCCTGTGTGGGGCACTTGTCCACCGTGTGTGGTGAAGCCCTGGTGAACCCAAGACCCCCTTCCCAAGAGCTCCCTGTGGCTCACCTCCACCGGATTGTTCCCAGACTTGCCCATTTTTCAAGAAAAACTGGAAATCCTGAGTAGAAAAAAGTCAAGTCTCCCAATTAAAAAATGCTCAAAATTCAAAGAAAAAACCCTCTCTGCTTGAGCCAAACAAAACACCTCTGTGGACTGCATCTGGCACTACTTTGTAATCTCGGTCAAATGTAGCTTTGGGGAGAACCCTTGAAAACAGATGACAGGTGTGGGACTAGAGAACCAACACGCCAGGAAGAGAAGAATGGTATGGGTTCAGTGTGATTGTAAAAAAGTAATACTAATTGCAGTAAATTGTATGATTTTCTTACTCTTCATGTGTAGTCACTTGGCAATAATAATTGTGAATCTAATTAAAAATTTCAGGTTCTGTAAACTTCCATTCATATTCATGCCCTTTCATCCTCCTTGATTTGTGGCTTGAGTAGCAGGGCCACAACTTACACGTACCTATCGAGGAGAACTCTACTCTTAATCGTGATTGTGAGTTTTTAAGGTGTACTTAATTAGGCCTTAATAAATGCCTATGTACCATTTCTAGTCAGGTCATATCTGTTTGACTTCCTTTGGGGCTTTACTGTATGAAAAAGAAGAGAGAGAAGAAGTCTATGTTCCTTTATGTTCAAGTCTTTAGGAGTAAACATTTAATAAAAATGATTTTTATGTGAAGTAGGACTTTAGGGATTTAAATGAAAAGTATGTATATATTCACTTTACAGTGACAAAGTCAGCCTGCAGCATTGCCAGAACATGACTAGGCACGGCCAAGCCCACAATTCTCCCTTCATCTCAGCTGATGATTTCATTTTCTAATCCTAGATTGTAAACAGACAATGAAGATCTGGTGCGATGAGCATCTTGAGTGCGAACCAGGTTCCTATGGTAACAGAAGCAGAGTCTCTTTCTTAGGCTTGGTAGGGGAGGGAGGTCTGTAAGTCTTCCTGGAGGAAGGGATATCTTCAATAAGAGTATAAAAAGAAATTGATTAGCCTTCAATTAGCAGTCAGGACAAGGGTGGGTGGGGAGAAGCCCAGAAGTGAAAAAAGCTGGGCTCGAAAATAAATTCAGCAGGACTGGAGATTGTAAAGCATCATTCCATTTCAAGTATAGCACTTGTTACTTTCTGACCATTTCTTGTTTGCTTATTTGTTTACTGTCTGTTCTTCTACCCCCATCCCCTCACACAGAACAGGAGCCCTACCTGGCCTGCTGATTCCTCAGCCTGGAACATACGACTGTTAGTCTTTCCATGTGTCAGATCCAGTTTCCCTCACCACCACGCCAACCTCCCCTCCCTCTCCCCCCAATACCATCCAACAGACAAAATTCTGCTTCCTCAGAGTTGGCTCAAATGCTTCCTTCTCTGTGAAACCTCCCCCCATCTCTTTGCCCAACCCCTACCTTTAGAATTAATTCTTTCAGGGTTCCCACAGCTAATGACCCTTCCTTGCAGCATAAATTGAATTCTACAGCGTTAGTTTGCTGCTCCCTTCTCTCCCCTATTCCTCATTAAATCTTTTTTTTTTTTCCTCATTAAATCTTTTTTTTTTGTTCCTCATTAAATCTTAAATCATATGAAGATAATGTGTTTTAGGCATCTCTGTAAGCCTCTCAACATTTCGTGCAGGCTTTTACACACAAAACGGGCTCAAAAATATTTTGAATAAATGAATTCAGGAGAAGGTCATGAACCCTTCTTCCTCCCTTCCCCCAGTGCTCAGAGCAATCTTTTCAAACTTAAAATCTGACCACATCACAGCCCTACTTAACTGTGGTGAAGGCCGCTCTTCATCCTTGGAATAGAATTCTAACTCCCTAAGCACACTGGTTACCTCAGGGCCCTGTGTGAGCTTGCTCCCATCCACTTCTCCAGCCACGTCGATTCCCAAAACCTGGTCTAATAAAACGGGACTGCTTAATGTGACTGCACCACAGGGCTGTCCTGATTCATGCCACCAGGCTTTTATTTCAACGACTCCCTCTGCCTGGAATGCCCTTTCCGTTTTCCTTGCCTGGTTTGGCTCAGGAATGACCTCAAGCAAGCTTTCCTTCTTTGACTATAGATCCTATTAAGAATTTAAAAAACCAAAACCCAAAAAGCTAAGTACAGAAAGGTTTATGGTGCTGCCCTCCATTTATGTGATTAAAAATGAAAAAACCGTAAAATGTAATTCTTAAATGACACACAACTTACATGGATGCTAGAATTAGAATACCATCTGTTTATAATTTTTCTTTTCATTCACCCGCTCTCTGCATGTACCCATTTTGACCCAGAGTCTACCCGATAACCCCACTGCCGGAATCTCAGGTTGGGTCAAATGCTTCCCTCCTCCGCTTCCGGACACCACTCTATTTTAAATTAACTTGAACAGACTGCAAGTTTGCCTTTCCCACTAGGGTGTGAGCGACAGAGGTGGCGCGAACACCATCTCTGTCCACGGAGCGCCGGACCCCGGTCGGCTCCAGATTTATTTTCTGAGTTGAAGTAAAGGCTCCTCCCCAGCTGACGACGCATTTCTTCTTTAAGAAGACTTTCCGTCCTCGCCCAGCAAGTGCAACCGGCTCGCACCTATCAAGGGTTGGGGCTGGAAAAAGAGCGACCTATCGACCGGCCCTGAAAGCCAGGACGAGAAGATTCTCTAAATTCTCGGGCCCAATAACGCGACACGCCACGGAGACGCCCCCAAATATTCAGCGGAATGGGCGGGCCCGGGAAAAATGACCAACACCGGAAGTCACGTGGCGAAGCTCCTCTTGAATTTCGCCAAGTCGGCAGTCGACTATTCGGTCTTGCACGCGCCTCAGGCGGGCTCCGCTGAGATCCAGTCTTTCGGCGCTCGACTCGCCCGTGCTGCTGCCGCTGCCGAAGGAGGGGCAAAGCTCAAGATGGCGGACAAAACGCCAGGCGGCTCTCAGAAGGCCAGTTCAAAGGTAATTTCTGAGACGACTTCGTAAGTCAGTGAGTGTATCACTGTCGTCTGGGGACTACAGGCGCTTCTGGCCAGAGGGAGGAGATTGGGGTGGGGGTCCGCGTTCTGGTCGCGACGGTAGGCCGGGCGCAGACGCACCGTGGTGCGCAGGTTGAGAGGCCTGGTATCTCCTCTTAGTCCCAGCCTGGATTCGGCTCGAGACTGGCGGGCCCAGGGCGGGTGGCGTGAGTAGTTCGGCTCCCGCTTAGCAGTGGAGTGAAGTCAGTGATTTAGACTGAGGTCTGAAGTCGGGAAAACGCGCCCCTGTATTTCAGCTTATTGAGCTCTGAGGCCGCGGGACAGAGCCTGGGAGAGGCGGGAAGCGCTTCCCGGTGCTTAAGTGTCTGCTTCTGTTTTCTCGGCTCTTTGGGTTTGGACCTCGCACGCTTCCGGCCTCGCTCAATTGCCTTCACGTCCTCCAGGGAATAAATAATCTCTAGGGCCGCAAATTGTGAGGGGAGGACCAATAGTGGAAGGAAGCGGGGTGGGAAGTGCAGTTCTCCTTTGCGGTGATGCCTCGCCAAGGTTAATGCTACGCTCTACACGTGGTCTTAGCTCACATAAGAGGAAGTGTAAAATGAGCCCTTCTTTGGAGGGCTCGTTTTCGAGGACTCGGGGTCTTCCGCTTCTTCTGAAAGGAAAACTTCCATAGACTTGGAAGCCACCTAAGATTAGTAAATTGCTTTTGAGTTTACAGGGAACCGCGTGCACGTATTGTGAAACCACTGAGCTGTAGAAGTGGTTTAGCGTTAGTTAGGTTGTGATTAGCATCAGGTCCTAAGTTGCCATCCTGGACGGGTCATGTAATCGTTTTCTGCTTTGAGTTTTTCATCTCCATCCAACACGATATTAAAAGTAATAGTGCCCGAAGTAGTTGTTAAGCTTTTTGATGCTGATGCAAGAAGTGTAATACTTAAAGGTTCTAAGGACTTACGTCTTAAAGAGTGTGTATGATAGGAAGTAGGTTATTAGGAAGTTACGTTTACGGTAGACGGGGCTAGTCTTGTGTGTACAGTTTGTTCTGGGAAACGTAAGCTATTATACACTTGCTTTCTCAGTTTCTATTAAATCATAGTCTTTATGCCATTTGGTGAATGATGTTTATAATTAGTTCGTAATTAGTAATGGATTTACCAGAAATCTTCTAGTTATGTAGAAACTGTGGTAGAGGGCCAGTCTTGGCTGCTTTACAACCTGCGTTTACTCCTTGTTTGTTTCTCCCCTCCCCAGAACATTTCTCCTTGGTGAGGAGGGGCATAGTTGGGTACATGACTGCCCACTTCCTCAGCGGACTCTGACAAAAACAGCCCTGCTTACTATTAGGGAACTATTACTAAAGCTAGTGCATCCATAAAATTCACGCAGAAGCCTCACTATTTTTGTTTCTACTCAAAGTAATATTTAAGTATCTTCTGTTTGAGGCTTTGGCTACATTGAAAACATATTAATGTATATATATGTTCAGGCCTCCTTCTCTAGTAGTACTTCTCACGGTTGTGACTGTGTGGCTGCTCCCTGTAAGTAAATTGTTGGATCTTCCAGTAATCTTTTTAGTTTATATTGCTTTAGATTATAATCAGTTGATGCTGTTAAGAGATTTCCTACCGATGTCTGTAAAATATCTCAGGAGAGTGCATGATGTAGTGGAGAGATTATGGATTTTGATAACAAACAAAAGGTATTTGGATTCAAATCCTGACTTGGTAATAAATTATATTTGCGATATCAAGGCAAATTGCTTAAACTTTTCAACCTCAATTTCCTTGTTTGTAATATGGACATAATCCCTTTTCTACAGGGTTGATGTAACGATTAAATGAGTGAATATCAATAAAGTACATAAAAAAACTTAGTTCCTTTCCTCTCCCCTTTGTTCTTAGAGGAAATAAAAAGTACTTACTTTTCAAAATGTCAGGCTAAGTTCTAATCCTGAGATTTAGAATCTGTTATCAGTTATCATAATGACTGCTCAGATTACTGCTTTTTATTCCTAACACAAGTCCAGAATTTATTGGAGAGAGTATAAGATCATTTTGGTTAATATGACGGTGTTTGGAATTTCTAGCCTTTGATCTCTGTTTTGATTTCTTCCTCTGGGGAGTGCAGATGAGTGACATAGTCTACCATACTGATGGAGTAAAAAATTCTTTAGTTTCATGTTCATTCTTACTCTTTGGTAGTTAAATTCCCATTGCTATGGGTAGGGATGCTTGTTAATCATATTTCTAGACCCTGAGGAAAATGTTAATTAAAAATGTACAAGAGGATGTAATGTACAGCATGGTGACTATAGTTAATAATACTGTATTGCATATTTGAAAGCTAAGAAGAGAGTAGATCTTAAAAGTTCTCATCACAAGAAGAAAAAACTATGTTTGGTGATGGCTATTAATTAGACTTATTGTGATGATCTTTCTGCAGTGTATACAAATACTGAATCATTATGTTGTATACCCAAAACTAATACAGTGTTGTATGTCATTTATACCTCAGTAAAAAAAAAAAAAAATGGAGGTAATTGAGGTAATTTAAGGTATTGAGGTAATTTAACAAATAAAATGTATAATAGGGTTTTTTGCTATTGACAATGGTAAAATTATTTGATGTGTCTTAATTACAAAATAGATTAAATTAGATAACCTCTACAGTTTCTTTTAGCTTTAAAAATTACATTTTAAGTTTGTATAGTCAAATGATTTAACCTTTATGTGTAGTTGTCCCTAATGAAGAGACCCTTTATTTTCTGTGTAATTTTGCTGTACTTTTTATTTTAAAGCCTGACAAATATAGAAATTCAGTAAATGTTTTAGGAATTAGCTAAAAATTTCCTGTGCGTTTATTCTTGTATCACCAGACTAAAATGATGCTTTGGGGGAGAGGGGTACCATGTTGTAGCTTTGATTTTGGGAGGAGAAGCAAAGAGCCTATAATTGCTTAGAAAAATGTTAAATTTAATATATAAAATTAGAATTTAATTTATAAAAACTAATTTATTTTGATTGTAAGAGTTGTTTGTTTAGCACAATGAGGATATGAAGAGAATGTGGTATTCTCGTTCCCTCTGCAGCTCGTGTGCTGGTAATACTACTAATATAATGGAATTGTGTGCCCTGTTATTTCACTCTGTGACAGTGCTTATTTTTTTGCCATAGTGTCAAAAATTGGGTTAGAGAGGTAAATGAGCTAAGTAGGAAATACTGCTGGCTTCCTTGGACACCCAGTGCTAAATTGGTGTGGGAACTATTTTAATTGACTGCTGATTAACAAAAGTATTTCAGTTGTACGAAATATGTATTGATAGAATGAGGATCCATTCAAGGCTTATCCTTAGGTATATATTACTGCTTGTGTACATTTTTTTGGTGGTACCTGAAGGTATGTAAGAATTAAATATGATCAAAAACTCCAAACAAAACACAAACCTTGAAAAATTAGGCTCTGTTTGCCAGTTTTAGTTTCAACTGAATCTTTATTATGATATGGTTGTAAGATAAGATAACCGTCTTATCTTAAAATATAAGGTGGTTAGTTTTCTGGGTGGAAGGCTGTGTTTTGGGGTGGAGAGAGGAATTAGAAACTTTTGTTTCCTTGATTGGTGTCTTTTAGAAATTGGAGTATTTATAGCACTGGTGCTCGAATATGACTATTAATATGGTTTTAAAAATTTTCTGTCTTATTGGATTGAATTACTTGTTTTCTGAAAGTTTAGTTTTTATTCTCTTCTAGTTTTTATTTCTGAAGCTTTTTTTTTTCCTGGAAAGTATAATAAATTGACAAAAAGATACTCATTTGCCAGTAAGGCAAATGAGAGGAGGGCTCATTTGGTATGCAAGTTGAAGACTCCTGCCTCTCTATCCCTTTTTACAAAGAGCATCATTTTTGAAAAACAAAAACAAACAAAAAAGAGCCCAAAACTTCCTACAGGATATTAAACTCAAAAATATTAATATTACAAATAATTTGCCTCTTATACTGTTAAGTAGCTTTAACAGTTTATTGCAGATTGGCCACATGCTAGATATTTTGCTGAAATAATTTTTTGTAAAAGCAAGATACATTTGCCAATAGCACTTGAGGCTATTTGGTACTGTTAGATGTCTCTTCCTTGAGCAGTTAATTTTTTTCACCAGGCTCTCCTCATTTTAGATTAACTGCAGATCATTCAAAATGTACTTACAACGTTTCGTGTATTGGTAGTGTTTTGGATGTAATTTTAAGGATAATTTCAGGTTTATCATTTAACTCAATAGATTTGATGAATTCTTTTGAGAGGTAGACTTTGGTTTGTGTTGGAAAGTGGTATTCAGCTAGGTAGCTGTTACTTGTTGGTGAGTGGACAGCTTAGTATGTTGATAGTGAGGAGTGCAATTTTGTTGTGTAGGTACTTGTTCCAACTGGGTATGTCAGCAAGTTTATTGAGGCTCCGTCACTTGCCAGATTTTGTTTGACTCTGAGGAAGAAAAAATTAAATAAGATGATAATCAGTTTTGGGGAACATGCTGTCTAGTGGAAAAAGAGTCAACACATGATAGTTCAAAGCGGAGCCATCAGAAGCGTCTAAACCTTTAGGGAAATAAATGACAGCTGGTTGATTGGAGGGTGGGTGGGGAGGCTTCAGGAATAGAGGAGTTTGAGTCTTTTGAAAAATGAACAGAGTTTTGAAGGGTAGACATAGAGGTATAAAAAAGAGATGGGTGAGGTAAAGAAAATAAATCACTGGCAAATGAGTTGATATATGTTCTGGTTTAGCCAATGTATATAGGATATTTGCATAGGGATAAAAGTTTCTGAGACGGAAGGATAAGTTTGAGCTAAATTGTGGCGGCTTTAAAACCTATGGAATAAAATTAGAGAGCCATGGAAGATTCAAGGCAGGAAAGTCCTTTAGGAAAGCTCTTCTGGAGACATAGTTTAGGAAGAATTTGGGAGTGAGGAGGATTAGTTTGAAGATTTTTGTAGTGCTGCTGATAAATATTAAAGATTGCTTCAAAAATCTCACCTCAGATACTCTTTGGGAAGCTTTTCTGACGTCGTCCCCACTCCCATTAAGATTTGCTTGCCCTCTGTGCTCTGGTGGTATAGCCACACTGTTTTACTTGTTTCTCTTATTTATTAGCTCCTAAGGACATTTATATCTCTGATGTAAGGCACAGTACCAGTAAGTGGTTGCCCAGTAAGTGGGTTGAATAAAGGGAAGGTCTGAACCACAATAGTGTCTTTAGTAAAAAGGGTCCCCAGAGAAGAGTTTCAGTAGAGGTGGGGTGAACAGAATTTGATTCAGTTGGTTATGGGGGATAGGGAAGTAGTCAAGGATGACCCTGGTATAATGCTGCTGGCTAACACTCACTGAGCACTTTTATGTACCAAACACTGTTCTTAGTGCTTCACCTGTCTTTGTCCTTCACAACAATCCTATAAGGCAGGTGCTATTCAGCATTACAGATGAAGGAACTAGGCCCAAGCTTACAAAGCTGGTAAGTGCTAAAAACAGGAAGTCTGATTCCAGAGTCTGTGCTCTTAACATTTTACTACTTCCATATTATGACTGATTGAGAGTTACCATTCGGTGTCAGAAGTAAGAAGGTCAACAGGAGAAGCTAGTTTGGGAGGAAACTATATTTTATATATATAGGATGTGAGGAACTTGCAGATATTCAGGTGAAGATGTCCAGGAAGTTGTTTAAGAACAGATTGGAACCCAGGAGAGGCACCAAGGTTGAAGATAAGGAATTGGGAGTCATCTCGGCACAATAAAAGTGTTGATATGCTTCCTATGGGAGTGATTGTTAAACTTGTGGGAATGTAAGTTGATGCTTTAGAGGATGTGAGGAGGAAGGAGGCAGATGGGAATGGAGAGCGGACTAGGCAGAGTGGAGGTGTTGGAGGAATGTTGCTGTGGGTAGCTTGCTAATTTGAAAACTCAGGTGTGGCGGTTTTTCAATTGAAGTAAAGTAGGAGCAGCTGGAAAAAAAAGTTTTATGGTATCGTTTAGTTGGCTTCACCCCTATCTCCTCAGCAGCCATCAGAATGATCTTTTTTTTTTTTTTTCCCTTGCTGTCCTTCCCCACATCTGTACTATATTTGCTTTCTCAAACTTGAGATAAGTTTTTCTTGTGTCTGCTTCTTTATTGCCTCAAATCTCCCTTATTTTGCCCTTTCATTTCTTGCTTTTGGGTCTTTTCATTTGGATGAGGAATTGTGCTGTGGACTTCAGAAGTTTTTTAAACATCACTAATTTACTGTTCTTCAGTAAAAACATAAAACCCAAACCCAAGACAAATAACATAGTGCAGTTCCAGGTTAAGTAGAGGGAAAGACTTGGCTTCAGAAGTAGCGTTACATTTACTGCTTACCTGGACCATTAGCTTTAAAAGTTGGTTATTCCTTTAAAATTTTTATTCACTACTATTTGCATCTCTTTAACTGTTCTCAAGCGTAAAATTTCATTCTGATGTTGTGTAGCTATAACTGCGTATCAGTGGAAAATGTTTGGTTTGCAGTAAATATGACTCAGGTTAATTGAAATCAGCTGATGCATCGTCCTAAGCCATGCTGTTATTTTTAAATCCTAGAAATGATGATTTGGATGTGGTCGCGTAGATTAAAGAAAGGCTAGCACTTTCTTAGCTGCTCTTTTGTGCTTATTCTTCTGGGTGAACTTCAGAATTATTTTTGGCAATCCCCCTTGTCCCCTTGCAGAGACTTCCCTTTAGGATTTTGAGCTGTGGAATGAAATTGCATTAAATGCATAAATAAATTTAGGTGCAGTTGACTTTGTCTTAATAATGAGTTTTCCCATCTAGGAATGTGATGAATCTTTTCAAAAGTTGACTTGAATAACAACCCTTCTGTGAAGTTTGTATTTTCTTTGCACAGGTGGTACATATTTCTTTAGTTGGTTTCTAGGTGTTTTATGTTTTTTCTCACTATTATGATTACCGTGTTATTTTTGTTACCTAGCAGGTTAACACTGGTATATTAGAAGGCAATTGAATTTTTTTTCTCCTCAATTCACTCAGTCTCTTGACGGAACTTTTTTTTTCTTTTTTAAGAGGAGTTATTTATTCTCTTGTATTTTTTAAGTGTCTGCAAATGGGTGCATTTCAAACTTGATTCAAAGTAGGTTTCACAGGGTTAAATTTAAATATAAAAAAAATTTTTTCATGCTATTTTGCCTTTTAGGAAAGGTTAGCAGGGAGAAGAAGGTGAAATAGGAGGGACACAATAAAAGTTGGGGACAGAAAAAAGATGGGTAGAAAGAATGGAGATGGCTGGTGGCTCAGTGCTTGGTTGTCTTGGGCTGATTTTGCCTAGGGTCCAGTATGGAGTTCAAAGGAATAAATTGATTCAGTATGAAAATCCGATCAGCTGTTCTTAGCCTTATGTTTCAACAAGATAAGTAAAGCAGTACTGTGTGGACCCATAGGAATCTTATTGGCTTTTTTCTACATCATACAAATCTTCAATTTTTTTCTTAAAAATGAGTATATTGTCTTGTGCATTACATTTGAAATCTAGAACTGGGAGCTAGGATCGATGAGGTACTTGTGATCTCAAGATTCTTGATTTCACTTTTAATACTTAAATATATATAAAATAAGTAAAATCTCACTACCCAATACCTTGAAAAATAAAAACAACTCAGTGCCAGAGTTAAATTCTGGGCCTCCAATTAAAATTTCAGAAAGATACCACATATTATTTATTTAGTTAATAGTGTTATAGCTTGGCTTCTTCATCCTTAGCTGCATAGTGAAAAATCAAATAAATTATTATATGCCATATGTAATCTGAAATGTAGATCAATTAAAACAATATCAGGTGAAACTTTAACACTTGACCTTATTGGAAAGTGCCATTATTTGAAGCCTGAACTTGACTGACACATTTACTTTGGATCACAATTCTTTTTTGTAAGTCAGAGATTGCCTTTGTTTGGTTTTATTAGCTGAGAAGAAATTGCTACAAGTTTGGAAAGATTGTCTGTATAACACGAGAAATACTTGTTTTGTTAGCATAATACATTTTCTGATTATTTAAATGTTGGCTTTTATTTTTAATGCTTGCAGACCAGATCATCAGATGTTCATTCATCTGGATCTTCAGATGCCCACGTGAGTATAAAAGGCAATCGTTGTCTTTTTTCCTTAAAATTTAATTTCTTATTGTATATATCCCTACTTGATATGTCCCTTATGATTTTACTTGATAAATAAATAGGATTGCATTGTATGTGCATATTTTCTTTAACCTTTTTTGCTAGATGTTCTGTGTTCGTTTTTTGTGTTCTGTTAGTCACGTAAGTTGGCTGCTCAAACCATGTTAGAAACCAAGTGTGTATATTTCCTTTTTTTTTTTTTACTGTGCTTGTAAAATTTTGTACATAGGTGTGTGTGCTTATACATTTTTTTTAAGAAGTTTTGCGTTATACACATTTCTTTTCACAGTGCACAGTACACCTATTGCAAATCCCTGCAAGTCAACAGATACAGCTCTAATCTAGTCTTTCTAATGGCATCGTAATGTTCCACGGGGGAGGTGCAATTATTTATTAAGCTGTTTCTCTGTTGATGGGCATAGACATTTTGTTTCAAGCTTTTTGACATTTTGAATAATACTGTGATAAACTTTCCTTTAGATGTGTTATTATAGCAGTGCTAAAAGTGTGGTCTTCAGACCCCTGGGGTTGCTGAGAATTTTTCAGGGTGGCTGAATTCAGAACTATTTTGTAATAACACTAAGACATCATTTGCCATCACTATGTTGACATTTGCACTAATGGTGCAAAAGCAATTGATGGGTAAACTGTTGGCACCTTAGCATGCATCAAGGCAGTGTCACCAAAATGTGCTGGTAGTCATTGTGTTCGTCCCCACCAGACACAGTAAAAATATGCTAGTTTCACTTAAGAATGTTCTTGATGAAGCAGTAAAAATTATTAATATTAAATCTTGTCCTTGTGTATGGGTGTTTTTAATGTTCTGAGTGATGAAATGGGAGGCACATATAAGGCACTTCTGCTTGCCAGAGTGTGGTGTTTGTCTTGAGGAAAAGTAATACTTGTGGGATTGTTTAAGTTGTGAAATAAAACTGGCTCCTTCTTTCATGGAATACCATTTTTACTTGAAGGTACAACTGACAGACAAACTGTGGTTAGTCAGACTTGGGTGTTTGGCAGATATTTTCTTGAAAATGAAGGAAACTAACCTGTTCTTTTAAGGAAAACAACTATTTGTTAGTGATATAAAATTTGATCTTTCAAGTGCAAGTTAGAATTATTGAAAACTTTCTGTACTTAAGAACTTTTCTGATGAAATCAGTGGTATTAAGGGATGGGATTAAGGGATAATTAGTGAAATATTTTGATAGTGTAAAATGAAGTTTGTCAATATTTGAACATTTGGGTTGATTCTAGTTTCAGTACTACATATATGATTTTTAAAAACTCGTTTTCCTTTTCTCGAAGATGGATGCATCTGGACCCTCAGATAGTGATATGCCAAGTCGGACACGACCTAAGAGCCCAAGAAAACATAATTATAGGAATGAAAGTGCCCGTGAAAACGTTTGTGACTCTCCTCATCAGAATCTCTCAAGAGTAAGTGTTGATAAAGATAAGAAAGGATAGATAATGATTTTGATCTGCCCTTGATTGAATTTCGTAGTTGAATATCTTGGTTTTGTACTTGTTGTTTCATCTTGTACTATTTGAAAATAGAATTCATTATTCTTTTTGGGTTAACAATAAATTCAAACTCATCTAAGGAAATGGTTTTTAGCTCATATGTAAGATATGTTTCATTTAAAAATTTTAATTTTATTTTAAAAAATCAAGGAGTGTTTTGAATGTAAAATGGTTAATAGATTTATTGTTCTCCCCTTATGCCAAACCTTTACTGAACCAAGTGCCAGAGGCCAGTCACTGGAAATACACAGATGATTAAAACACACTTCTTGTTCTCAGCTTATACATAGTCCCAGCCTGGGAAGCTAACAGGAGCAGGTGCTATTCACTCTGGTCAGTGCAGTTCCCAGGGCGATGCAAGCACCCAGAGAAGAAGCATCTTCACTGCCTGTATCTGCAAAGTACTCTCGTGTTCTTTTAGTCTTTTTTAAATTTCAAATAATGTTTTCTTGTCATGGTTAAATTTGGAAAATATAATAAAGAGACAGTCATTAGCAGCCAGTATTGATACTGATAACACTTTATTTTTCTTGTTTAATATTTTTAAGCATAAATATATTTTTACTTTGCTGAGGTCCATTTTACAGGAACACATTTTAAAAGATTCTTCAGGTCTAAATTTTTTTAATTTTAGAAAAAACTCTATAAACAAACTTTTTAATGGATGATTATATTTTTTGAGTAAGTATTCCATAATTTCCTTAACCATTTCTCTCTTAGGTGTCTAAGTTTAGCTCTTAGGATATAAATAAAATTGAGGACAAAAATTTTGCTTTGTAAAATTATGTTTCTCATTGAATTTGTATGTAATTCTACCATTTGTTTAAACTTCAGAAGTTGAAACCAAAGGTGCTGAATGATGGCAAAACATTTTCCTTTCTATTTTGGGAAAAAATTTACTTTGAATATGTTCGTGAAACCCAGTATTGACTTTTGAGTTATGAACTGCTTTATTTTTTTTTAAAGGGATTTTAATGTAACCTTGAAGTAGTTTGCAGCAGTATTACTTTTCCATTTTGTATCTTGCCAAGGGCAAGCCTGTTTAATAACCAAGGGATTGATAGTTTAATTTCATAATTGGTTAACTTCTCATTTTGGTAGGTGAGAGAGAAACCTTCAGATTTCAACTACAGATTAGTATTTTACGCTGTATTTTTGAGTTTTATTTTATTGTTTTATATAGCAGGTTCTTATTAGTTATCCATTTTATACATATTAGTGTATATATGTCAATCCCAATCTCCCAGTTCATCACACCACCGCCACCCCTCACTGCTTTCCCCCCTTGGTGTCCATACGTTTGTTCTCTACATCTGTGTCTCAATTTCTGCCCTGCAAACCAGTTCATCTGTACCATTTTTCTAGGTTCCACATATATGCGTTAATATACGATATTTGTTTTTCTCTTTCTGACTTAACTTCACTCTGTATGACAGTCTCTAGATCCATTCACATCTCTACGAATGACCCAGTTTTGTTCCTGTTTATGGCTGAGTAATATTCCATTGTATGTATGTACCACATCTTCTTTATCCATTCGTCTGTCGATGGGCATTTAAGTTGCTTCCGTAACCTGGCTATTGTAAATAGTGCTGCAATGAACATTGGGGTGCATATGTGTTTTTGAATTATGGTTTTCTCTGGGTATATGCCCGGTAGTGGGATTGCTGGGTCATATGGTAATTCTATTTCTAGTTTTTTAAGGAACCTCCATACTGTTCTCCATAGTGACTATATCAGTTTACATTCCCACCAACAGTGCAAGAGGGTTCCCTTTTCTCCACACCCTCTCCAGCATTTGTTGTTTGTAGATTTTCTGATGATGCCCATTCTAACTGGTGTGAGGTGATAACTCATTGTAGTTTTGATTTGCATTTCTCTAGTAATTAGTAATGTTGAACAGCTTTTCATGTGCTTCTTGGCCATCTGTATGTCTTCTTTGGAGAAATGTCTATTTAGGTCTTCTGCCCATTTTTTGATTGGGTTGTTTGTTTTTTTTAATATTGAGCTGCATGAGCTGTTTATATGTTTTGGAGATTAATCCTTTGTCCATTGATTTGTTTGCAAATACTTTCTCCCATTCTGAGGGTTGTCTCTTCGTCTTGTTTGTAGTTTCCTTTGCTTTGCAAAAGCTTTTAAGGTTCATTAGGTCCCATTTGTTTACTTTTGTTTTTATTTCCATTACTCTAGGAGGTGGAGCAAAAAAGATCTTGCTGTGATTTATGTCAAAGAGTGTTCTTCCTATGTTTTCCTCTAAGAGCTTTATAGTGTCTGGTCTTATATTTAGGTCTCTAATCCATTTTGAGTTTATTTTTGTGTATGGTGTTAGGGAGTGTTCTAATTTCATTCTTTTACATGTAGCTGTCCAGTTTTCCCAGCACCACTTATTAAAGAGACTGTCTTTTCTCCATTGTATATCCTTGCCTCCTTTGTCATAGATTAGTTGACCACAGGTGCTTGGGTTTATCTCTGGGTTTTCTATCCTGTTCCATTTATCTATATTTCTGTTTTTGTGCCAGTACCATACTGTCTTGATTACTGTAGCTTTGTAGTATAGTCTGAAGTCAGGGAATCTGATTCCTCCAGCTTCGTTTTTTTTCCGTCAAGACTGCTTTGGCTATTCGGGGCCTTTTGTGTCTCCATACCAATTTTAAGATTTTTTGTTCTAGTTTTGTAAAAAATGCCATTGGTAATTTGATAGGGATTGCACTGAAGCTATAGATTGCTTTGGGTAGTATAGTCATTTTCACAATATAGATTCTTCCAATCCAAGAACATGGTATATCTCTCCATCTGTTTGTATCATCTTTAATTTCTTTCATCAGTGTCTTATAGTTTTCTGCATACAGGTCTTTTGTCTCCCTAGGTAGATTTATTTCTAGGTATTCTTTTTGATGCAGTGGTAAATGGGAGTGGTTCCTTAATTTCTCTTTCAGATTTTTCATCACTAGCGTATAGGAATGCAAGAGATTTCTGTGCATTAATTTTGTATCCTGCAACTTTACCAAATTCATTGATTAGCTCTAGTAGTTTTCTGGTGGCATCTTTAGGATTCTTTTTGTATAGTATCATGTCATCTGCAAACAGTGACAGTTTTACTTCTTCTTTTCCAATTTGTATTCCTTTTATTTCTTTTTCTTCTCTGATTGCTGTGGCTAGGACTTCTAAAACTTTGTTGAATAATAGTGGCGAGAGTGGACATCCTTGTCTTGTTCCTGATCTTAGAGGAAATGCTTTCAGTTTTTTACCATTGAGAATGATGTTTGCTGTGGGTTTGTCATATATGGCCCTTATTATGTTCAGGTAGGTTCCCTCTATGCCCACTTTCTGGAGAGTTTTTATCATAAATGGGTGTTGAATTTTGTCAAAAGCTTTTTCTGCATCTATTGAGATGATCATATGGTTTTCCTTCTTCAGTTTGTTAACATGGTGTATCACATTGATTGATTTGCGTATATTGAAGAATCCTTGCATCCCTGGGATAAATCCCACTTCATCATGGTGTATGATCCTTTTAATGTGTTGTTGGATTCTGTTTGCTAGTATTTTGTTGAGGATTTTTGCATCTATATTCATCAGTGATATTGGTGTGTAATTTTCTTTTTTTGTAGTATCTTTTTAAAAAAAAAAAAAATTATTTATTTATTTATTTTTGGCTGTGCTGGGTCTTCATTTCTGTGCGAGGGCTTTCTCCAGTTGCGGCAAGCGGGGGCCACTCTTCATCGCGGTGCGCAGGCCTCTTACTGTTGCGGCCTCTCCCGTTGCGGAGCACAGGCTCCAGGTGCGCAGGCTCAGTAGTTGTGGCTCACGGGCTTAGTTGCTCAGCGGCATGTGGGATCTTCCCAGACCAGGGCTCGAACCCGTGTCCCCTGCATTGGCAGGCGGATTCTTAACCACTGTGCCACCAGGGAAGCCCTTTTTGTAGTATCTTTGTCTGGTTTTGGTATCAGGGTGATGGTGGCCTCATAGAATGAGTTTGGGAGTGTTCCTTCCTCTGCAATTTTTTGGAAGAATTTGAGAAGGATGGGTGTTAGCTCTTCTCTAAATGTTGGATAGAATTCACCTGTGAAGCCATCTGGTCCTGGACTTTTGTTTGTTGGAAGATTTGTAATCACAGTTTCAATTTCATTACTGGTGATTGATCTGTTCATATTTTCTGTTTCTTCCTGGTTCAGTCTTGGAAGGTTATACCTTTGTAAGAATTTGTCCATTTCTTCCAGGTTGTCCATTTTATTGGCATAGAGTTGCTTGTAGTAGTCTCTTAGGATGCTTTGTATTTCTGCGGTGTCTCTTGTAACTTCTCCTTTTTCCTTTCTAATTTTATTGATTTGAGTCCTCTCCCTCTTTTTCTTGATGAGTCTGGCTAATGGTTTATCAATTTTGTTTATCTTCTCAAAGAACCAGCTTTTAGTTTTATTGATCTTTGCTATTGTTTTCTTCATTTCTATTTCATTTATTTCTGCTGTGATCTTTATGATTTCTTTCCTTCTACTAACTTTGGGTTTTGTTTGCTCTTCTTTCTCTAGTTCCTTAAGGCGTAAGGTTAGAGTGTTTATTTGAGATGTTTGTTGTTTCTTGAGGTAGGATTGTATTGCTATAAACTTCCCTCTTAGAACTGCTTTTGCTGCATCCCATAGGTTTGGATAGTCGTGTTTTCATTGTCATTTGTCTCTAGGTATTTTTTGATTTCCTCTTTGATTTCTTCAGTGATCTCTTGGTTAATTAGTAGCATATTGTTTAGCCTCCATGTGTTTGTATTTTTTACAGTTTTTATCCTGTAATTGATACCTAGTCTCATAGCGTTGTGGTCAGAAAAGATACTTGATACGATTTCAGTATTCTTAAATTTACCAAGGCTTGATTTGTGACCCAAGACATGATCTATCCTGGAGAATGTTCCATGGGCACTTGAGAAGAAAGTGTATTCTGTTGTTTTTGGATGGAATGTCCTATAAATATCAATTAAATCTATCTGGTCTGTTGTGTCATTTAAAGCGTGTGTTTCCTTATTAATTTTCTGTTTGGATGATCTGTCCATTGGTGTAAGTGAGGTGTTAAAGTCCCCCACTATTATTGTGTTATTGTCCATTTCCTCTTTTATAGCTGTTAGTAGTTGCCTTATGTATTGTGGTGCTCTTATATTGGGTGCATATACATTTATAATTGTTATATCTTCTTCTTGGATTGATCCCTTGATCATTACGTAGTGTCCTTCCTTGTCTCTTGTAACATTCTTTATTTTAAAGTCTATTTGATCTGATATGAGTATTGCTACTCTGGCTTTCTTTTGATTTCCATTTGAATGGAATATCTTTTTCCATCCTCTCACTTTCAGTCTGTATGTGTTCCTACGTCTGAAGTGGGTCTCTTGTAGACAGCATATATATATGGGTGTTGTTTTTGTATCCATTCAGCGAGCCTGTGTCTTTTGGTTGGAGCATTTCATCCGTTCACGTTTAAGGTAATTATCGATATGTATGTTCCTGTGACCATTTTCTTAATTGTTTTGGGTTTGTTTTTGTAGGTCCTTTTCTTCTCTTGTGTTTTCCACTTAGAGAAGTTCCTTTAGCATTTGTTGTAGAGCTGGTTTGGTGGTGCTGAATTCTGTTAGCTTTTGCTTGTCTGTAAAACTTTTGATTTCTCCATCAAATCTGAATGAGATCCTTGCCAGGTAGAGTAATCTTGGTTGTAGGTTCTTCCCTTTCATCACTTTAAATATGTCCTGCCACTTCCTTCTGGCTTGTAGAGTTTGTGCTGAGGAATCAGCTGTTAACCTTATGGGAGTTCCCTTGTATGTTATTTGTCATTTTTCCCTTGTTGCTTTCAATAATTTTTCTTTGTCTTTAATTTTTGCCAATTCGATTACTATGTGTCTCGGCGTGTTTCTCCTTGGGTTTATCCTTCCTGGGACTCTCTGCTCTTCTTGGACTTAGGTGGCTGTTTCCTTTCCCATGTTAGGGAAGTTTTCACCTATAATCTCTTCAGATATTTTCTCTGGTCCATTCTCTCTCTCTTCTCCTTCTGGGACCTCTATAATGCGAATGTTGTTGCGTTTAATGTTGTCCCAGAGGTTTCTTAGGCTATCTTCATTTCTTTTCATTCTTTTTTCTTTATTCTGTTCTGTGGCTGTGAATTCCACCATTCTGTCTTCTAGGTCACTTACCTGTTCTTCTGCCTCAGTTATTCTGCTATTGATTCCTTCTAGTGTATTTTTCATTTCAGTTATTGTATTGTTCATCTCTTTGTTTTTTCTTTAATTCTTCTAGGTCTTTGTTAAACATTTCTTGCATCTTCTCGATCTTTGCCTCCATTCTTATTCCGAGGTCCTGGATCATCTTCACTATCATTATTCTGAATTCTTTTTTCTGGAAGGTTGCTTATTTCCACTTCATTTAGTTGTTTTTCTGGGGTTTTATCTTGTTCCTTCATCTGGTACATAGCCCTCTGCCTTTTCATCTTGTCTATCTTTCTGTGAATGTGGTTTTTGTTCCACAGGCTGCAGGATTGTAGTTGTTCTTGCTTCTGCTCTCTGCCCTCTGGTGGAGGAGGCTATCTGAGAGGCTTGTGCAAGTTTCCTGATGGGAGGGACTGATGGTGGGTAGAGCTGGGTGTGCTCTGGTGGGCAGAGCTCAGTAAAACTTTAATCCCCTTGTCTGTTGATGGGTGGGGCTGAATTCCCTCCCTGTTGGCTGTTTGGCCTGAGGTGACCCAAAACTGGAGCCTACCCAGGCTCTTTGGTGGGGCTAATGGCGGACCCTGGGAAGGCTCACACCAAAGAGTACTTCCCAGAACTGCTGCCAGTGTCCTTGTCCTCACGTGAGCCACAACCACCCCCCGCCTCTGCAGGAGACCCTCCAACACCAGCAGGTAGGTCTGGTTTGGTCTCCCTTGGGATCACTGCTCCTTCCCCTGGATCCCGATGCGCACACTACTTTGTGCCCTCCAAGAGTGGAGTCTCCGTTTCCCCCAGTCCTGTCGAAGTCCTGCAGTCAATTCCTGCTAGCCTGCAAAGTCTGATTCTCTAGGAATTCCTCCTCCCATTGCTGGACCCCCAGGTTAGGAAGCCTGACGTAGGGCTCAGAACTTTCACGCCGGTGGGTGGACTTCTGTGGTGTAAGCGTTCTCCAGTTTGTGAGTCACCCACCCAGCAGTTATGGGATTTGATTTTATTGTGATTGCGCCCTTCCTACCGTCGCAGTGTGGCTTCTCCTTTGTCTTTGGACGTGGGGTATCTTTTTGGTGAGTTCCAGTGTCTTCCTGTCGATGATTGTCCAGCAGTTAGTTGTGATTCCTGTGCTCTCGCAAGAGGAGGTGAGAGCACGTCCTTCTACTCCGCCATCTTGAACCATTCTAGGCTGTATTTAATAAACATTCCTCTCTTTTAAAAGTTTATGACTCAAAATTATCATTCAAATAAATAACTGAACAATTAAAAGTCTACAATTCGTTCAAACCATATTTACAAGGAAATTGCTTCTAAGTTACGTAAATGAAGAATTCATTAAAATACTGTTTTCTCATATTCAAAATTAATTGATGGCTGTTTACTTGTCTGAAACCTAGAACACAGTATGTGATATTTTCCCAGCAATGAAAATGAAATTATTTTGTTCATAAACATCAGTTTTGTTGATGAAGAATTAGGTAATTTACTGAATTACAAAAGGAAGTGATGCGATTTTTGTACCTGAATTGGGGGTTCTAGATGGTAATGATTCCTGCTACTGAACCATGGAAATAGATGCCTCTTTCTCCCTATTTGAATATCTGTTTTCTATCACTGCTTCTTTTGCCCAGAAACATCTATACTTTCCTTCCTCAAGTGCTTTTATTCTTGCCGCCAAGTAGGTTGCATGAGTTCTAAGCCTTTGTGTCTCTCTTTGTGTTTTATTTTTACTTTATGTATTTAAAAATGGCTTTTGTAAGTTACTCACCTTGAGGTTAATACGTTAAATTGAGAGTGTGTATGTAAAGGTGTGCTTTTTCTTTCTTTTCACAGCCTCTTCTAGAAAACAAACTTAAAGCATTCAGTATTGGAAAAATGAGTACAGCTAAGCGAACTTTAAGTAAGAAGGAGCAAGAAGAATTAAAGAAGAAGGTAATGCTTAAAATGTATTTTTAGTTATCTTTATAAGTGTGTCTAAGGAGGCGTTAAGTGTATGGACAGTAGAGAAATGTTTTTGAAAAGAAATGTTTTTGAAAGATTCTTGACCTCCCAGCTGAGCTGTATTCTCAGCTCCCACCCCAAGTTAAGTCTATAACACAAGATATATTCGGAGAAGTCCAGCTTTATCCCTGTCCCCTCCACCATTTCCTCTCTTCTTTGTAAGAGTTTTGATTATTTTCTGGTCTTTTTGTATAAGCAAGTTTGTATAAATGTATGTTGTGCCTGCTCTTTCTTAGATGAACAGTAGCTTGCTATATTCAGTACACTTTTCTCCACCTTGCTTTTTTCACTTAACATTATATCTCAGAGATTACTGCAAGTATATTGAAATATTGCTTGTTCTTTTTTTAAAGCTCTATAGATATGCCATAGTTTATTCACTGAAATCCTACATTCACTACAATGCCTATTGAGGGCATTTGTGTTTTGGTCTTTTGCCGTTTCCAGTAGTGTGCTTAGGGATAGTGTTAGGAATATAGGTTTATTCCTAGTGTATCTTTAGGAGATATTCCTGTAAGTGAGATTACTGGGTTGAATGGTAAATGCATAGCTGTAATTCTGCTAGATAGTGTTAAATTGGTCTCTCATATATATGGGCAGGTCCATTTTGCATCCCTATAAGCAGTGTTTGAGAGGTTGGTTCCCCATAGCCTTGCCAATATTTTTGAAGGACTTTTGCCAGTCTGCTAAGTGAAAAATTGTATCTCGGTGTAGTTTTAAATTTGCATTTCTCTTGTAAGTAAGGTTGAACAACTTTTCTTGTGTTTGATTTTTTGAACTGTCTGCTCATATCTAAACCAATATTTCTCTAAGTTAGTAGGATATCTCTGTTTTTAGAAACTCTTGTTATTATGTATATTGTAACACTTGTCTATGACATAAGGTACAGTGTTTTTACTCAGTTTGTTGATTGCCTTTTTATTTTGCTTCTGGTGTTTTTTTTCCATGCAGAAACTATTTTTTGTTATATGGCCAGATTTATTATCAGTCTTATGATTTCTGGTTTTTCAGTTTACATATTTTTACTCCAAGCTTTTAAAGGAATTTCCTCATGTTTTTCCCAATACTTAAATTTTTAAAAAATTAAATCTGATTCATTTGCAATTTCTCTTGGTATGTGATGTGAAGAATTGGTTCACTTTTATCTTTTTTTCAAATAACTATCAAATTATCCCACCATCATTCATTGAAAAGTCCATCTATTCTCCACTGATTTGAGAGGCCCCTTTTATTGAATACTAAATTTCCGCGTGCAATTGGATTTATTTCTATATTTTCTATTCTGTTCTATTGGCCTTCCTATTCATACATGTTTTGGGGACATTTAGAATAATTATAATTGTCAAGGTTCTTTTGAGGTTTTTTTCTTTAATGCCAACTGTCTGGAGATACTGCTTCTTCAGACTTCTAATACTCATGTCTTTAGTGGTTTGTGAAGGAAATGTTTATATTCAGAGTTAAACTGTTGTGCCTTAGAAATGTCATAAACATTAATAGAATAATATATTTTGTGTAGTCAGTTGTCATACAGTTGGACCCTTGAATTTCCTCTAAACACATTTACTTAGTGGGTGCTTTTCTTGTTCCACAAATTACCTGTAGAGGAGCAAAGCCCCTCTTAATTCCAGTGTTAATTAGTATCTTAAATATCTGCTAAGCATTAGATATTACTGCCTGTTAAGGTTGCTTAATAACCTGCTTTCCCCATTGGAGGGAGAGGTTTTGTTTACATTATTCTTGGATGAGTTTCACCGTATGTACAGTAATTTTTATATCAAGTGATGTTAATATTTTCGTGTGTATTTAGGAGGATGAAAAGGCAGCTGCTGAAATTTATGAGGAATTTCTTGCTGCTTTTGAAGGAAGTGATGGTAATAAAGTGAAAACGTTTGTGCGCGGAGGTGTTGTTAATGCAGCTAAAGGTTAGTGTGAATATTATAGTCCTTGAGCAAACCCAGAAAGTCTTGGTTGAATTGCTTTTGAGTTTCATGTTTCCTTTCTATCAGCACCCTCTAGTGGTGATAATGATTAGTAAAATTAATGGCCAAATGTGGATTAAAGACAAATTGGAGCCAGATAAGTTTAAAAAATGTTTTTAGTACCTTTCAGGTTTCAAGATGGCAGAGAACTTTGCAAACATTTTCAAGTATTTTATAGTTTTACTGTATATTCCTAGGAGTGGAGTTACTACTCATATGGTAACTATTTGTTTAACCTTTTGAGAAACTGCTGTACTGTTTTCCAAAGTAGCATTTTACAGGTTTTATAGTTTTACTATAAAATGATTAAATTAGTATTTTTGAGAGTAAGGCAGTAATATTTGAATAATATTTGAATTAAATTTCATATTTTGTCACTAGTGATACATCTTAATGCTAAAAGCATTTTACTAAGTTGTGTTTATTTTTAATAAAAATAGTAAGTAAACAAAATCTACATAATGTGAAATTAGTTTTAAAACTTAGTATTTTAAATTTCAGAAGAACATGAAACAGATGAAAAAAGAGGTAAAATCTATAAGCCATCCTCAAGATTTGCAGATCAAAAAAATCCTCCAAATCAGTCATCCAATGAAAGACCACCATCTCTTCTTGTGATAGAAACCAAAAAACCTGTAAGTCATACTTAAACAAGTGACCATTTATGTTCAGAGATGACACTGCCAGTAATATTTTCTGTACTTCCACTGTAAGCAGGACTTTGGTTTCTCGTTTCTAATTATTTTGGTAGTAGATGTTGAGTTTTGATGCTTAACCTTCCTAGATGAGAGATAATAAATTAGGGCACATAGATGATACTCTTTTTATGTTTGTTGAGCAGTGAACATTTGCTGTTACTCATAGCATACTGCAAGTTGAAAGTTAACTATAGTTTAGGCATAAATGTAAAGTAATGGGATTGTCTTTTTAAGCAATGCTGAACTTGGGTATTTAAATGTCAGCATGTGTAGTATCAATTACTTTGGAAGACTGTGTACTCCAACAATGTGTCTGTTGCCTGGAACGTTTTTGGAATTTATTTGGATTTACTATTAGAACTAGTGACACTTTCCTTTAAATATTCTCAGTGTTAGAAAGTCTTTATGGTTTGAGAGTGGGATTTTTCATGGGGGATGGTCGGTAGATGTGGGTCTTGTCATTTGGAGCCAAATTTGAGGACATGTGATTATGCTGAATAGTGAGACTGATTTTTCTTCTGTGACTTTTAAAAAAGCTCTGAAAGCAACTTAAAAAACAGCTTTATTAAGTGTTTTTTTAATGTATGTTGACAGTTGTGCAACAGTCACTAATCTCTAATTTTGAAGCATTTTTATCATCCCAGAAGGAAACCTTATACTTAATTTCAGTCATCCCTAACCTCTGGCAACCACTAATCTACTTTCTATTTCTTTGGATTTGCCTGTTCTGGACATTTCATGCAGATGGAATCATACAGCATATGGCCTTTTGTGTCTGGCTTTTTAGCATAATGTTTCAAAGTTCATCTACATTTTAGTATATATATCAGTACTTTGTTCCTTTTTATGGTTGAATAACATTCCATTTTGCAGATATACCTCATATTGCTGATCCGTTTATTACTTGATGGACATTTGGGTTGTTTCTACTTTTTGGCTATTATGAGTAATGCTTCTGAAAACATTCATGTATAGGCTTCTGTGTGGACATATATTCTTAATTCTCTTATATTCCTAGGAGTGGAATTGCTGGTCATATGGTCACTAATTGTTTAACCTTTTGAGAAACTGCCATACTGTTTCCAAAGTAGCTGTACCACTTCACAGTCCCATCAGCAGTGTATATGAGTGTTCCAATTTTTCTACATCTTCATCACCACTTGCTAAAATTATTTTAGTCAACTTAGTGGGTGTGAAGTTGTACCTAATTGTGGTTTTGATTTGCACTTGCCTAGTGATGTTGAGCATCATTTTATTTATCATCCACTTGGAGTCTTCTGTAGAGAAATGTCTTTTCAGATCCTTGGCGCCGTTTTTAATTGAGTTATTTGTCTTTTTATTGTTGAGTTGTAAGAGTATTTTACAGCTTCTAGAGTCAAGTCTCTTATCAACTGTGTTGTTTTCTCCCAGTTTGTGGGTTGGCTTTGCCCTTTTTTGTTAGTGTCCTTTGAAGAACAAAAGCTTTTAATTTTAATGAAGTTTATCAGTTTTTTGTTGTTGCTTTTTCTTTTGTTTCTCATGGTGTCATATCTAAGAAACTATTGCCGAATTCAGGCTCATGATTATTCACTCCTATGTTTTTAGGTCTTATATTTAGGTCTGTGAACCTTTTGAGTTAATTTTTGTATATGGTATGAGGTAGAGGTCCAACTTCATTCTTTTTTATGGGAGGATATTCAATTTCCGTACTTCCATTTGTTAAAAAGACTATTCTCCCCCATTGAATTATTTTGGCACTTTCAAAAGAGGGATTCCAAAAGCATTTTTGGAAGCAGTTTTAAGAGAGGAATTCCAGCGGTGTTACTGTTTGTTTCAGTAATTCATTTCCTTCTAAGGTGATTGTTTTGAAGGGTGCATATTTTTGGTAGTTGTTCATAGCAGTTATTTACATGGCAGTTCAGTTACTTTATGTTTATTAATTTTCCCTCCAGTACCCTTCCAACAATATTCCGGCCTAAGTATTGTACGCTTTGGGGCGGGGGCGGGGCAGGGGATAAAGTTGGTAGCTCCTTTAAGACTGCTGCTTGTTGTTTTAATAATGTGTTAAATTCTCAGTTTTAGAAAATAGGAAGGAAAGTTCAGTGGTAACAGAAGCATTCTTTCTTTTTAATTTAAATAATTAGATCATAATTGGCACTAAAATAAAAGTTTATTTAAAGTGATCTGATTATCGAACCATTAGTTTTGTTTAACCTTGTTTTCTTTGAAGTATAACTTATCATATCCTTCGTAGCCACTGAAGAAAGGCGAGAAAGAAAAGAAAAAAAGCAATTTGGAACTCTTCAAAGAAGAATTGAAACAGTAAGTTTTATAGTGTTGAGAATGGCTCTCATAGGTATTTTGAGCTGATACTTATAGATGCACATATGAAGAATGTAGTCTACCAATTCGTTTTTGGTAACTGGCTTACCATGAAGCTGTTTTAGATATTTTGTGGGTTATGTTTGAAAATGAAATTAGCATTTTGTCCAGCATCTAGGTTGCTTCTATTATGTGGATGCAATTAAATTGATTTAACTAATGTCCAGAGTCCTGTTTGCAGTGGAAACAATATAGTCACTGAGATATGGGTGAGGAGTGGTCAACCTTTAGCTAAGAAAGAACAAATTAAGTGGTTTTAATGTTGAATTTCCTTCTCACCTTAAAAGTGGGCTTTGTATTCCACTGCTTACATGATATATCAGGAGTTTGCTCATGACTTGTAGCTGAGGGACTCTTTAATCTTGGTTGTCAGTACTGGCATTACACACAAATATTTTAGGTTATTTCAAGATGATACCTGGATAAGTTCTGTTATTAAATGTGAACAAACAAATTTTGGCTCGTTATTAGTGATTTATATATATTTTCAACAGAATTCAAGAAGAGCGTGATGAGAGACATAAAACAAAAGGCAGGTTAAGTCGATTTGAGCCGCCTCAGTCAGATTCTGATGGTCAGCGTCGTTCTAGTAAGTGACATTTATTTTAATGTTTGTTTTTGTGACGAACTATTCCAAAAACTAAGAATTGTTTTCTTTTCCCCCTTTTAAAGTGGATGCGCCTTCAAGAAGAAATAGATCATCTGGTGGTAATACAGTTTTTTGCTTTTTTTAATTCATAGAAATTGTCCAAACTTTGTATTTTGCAGGTTATAATTTTTTCTTCTCTTTGTCCTAGTTCTCGATGATTATGCACCTGGCTCACATGATGTAGGAGATCCAAGCACTACTAATTTATACCTTGGAAACATTAATCCACAGGTAATATTAGAAAAGTAAGATGAATGTTGGCTCATATGCTGTATACTTTTGTAGGAAAACTGCTTTGTCAGTCATTAAAAAAAATGAAGTCAAGAATCTGAAGTAAGCAGATGTGGTGGAACTAGATAAGTCTCCCAAATTATCTTGTGAAATTGAGCCTTAGCGGTATGGGCCGAATTTTCTTGCTACAATTCCTAAGGGCTTGTCTCCCCTTTCTTTCTTTTCTTTTCTTTTCTTTTTTTTTTTAAATACATTTATTTAGCTTTGCTCTTCTTCTTATTATTTCTTTTAAATATTTTTGGCTGCGTTGGGTCTTCCTTGCTGTGCGCAGGCTTTCTCTAGTTGCAGTGAGTGGGGGCTACTCTTCGTGGTGGTGTGCGGACTTCTTGTTGTGGTGGCTTCTCTGTTGCGGAGCACGGGCTCTAGGCATGTGATAGTTGCAGCACCTGGGCACTGTAGTTGTGGCGCACAGGCTTAGTTGCTCCGCGGCATGTGGGATCTTCCCACACCAGGGCTCAAACCCGTGTTGCCTGCATTGGCAGGCACATTCTTAATCACTGTGCCGCCAGGGAAGTCCCTGTCTCCTCTTGCTGTAACTGGACTGTCCTCTGATTTTGAAATGTTTTGCTAGGTGCTGATTTTATTTATCAGGATATGACCAGTGGTAGACAATATTCTTTTGAGACTGTCCCCTTCTGATGCATAGCCTACTTCCTTATGGATTTTTTTCTTTTTTCATCTTAATAATAGCAAACTAATATTTCTGCTTTGTCTTTTATATTTTAATTCTTTCCCCTGCTTCATTCTTAATTGTTATGGGGAATATAGTGCTTGTTCTGCATAATAAGATCTTTTAAAAAATAATATATATTTTGGACCTCATTGCATATTTACCCTTTTTTGTTTTCTCTGTTCTTGATTACACTGGCAGCTGGGTGCTGGAAAAAGAAAAAGTGACCAGATTCTTTATTTCTTTCATTGCCAACAAATATTTCCTCCTTGACTTAAGTGTGGTAATCACTGCTGCCTGAAAAAGGTTGCTAAATGCTGAACAAACCATTGCTGTAGAAAGCGTATTTTAGATGCAGGATCTCAGAAGGAGGAAGAGTGAAGGTAAAGGTGTGCTTTTGATTTCTCCAGCCACCCAGCCTCTTCACCCGGCCACTTACGTAAAACAGAATGTTTCTGGTGTGAAAAGATTTGTGCATGCTCCATGAAGGCAGGATTTCACCCTTGTAGAGGTCCCAGTACTTGAATGGAAAGCTGTAGCATTGATAGGTCTCTTCTCATTTTGCAAAAACTGGTCTGTGCTGCATAGAGTTCTTTTTTCTTTGCTTACCAAAAATATCTTACGCCTTTTAATAGATGAATGAAGAAATGTTGTGCCAGGAGTTTGGAAGATTTGGGCCCCTGGCCAGCGTGAAAATTATGTGGCCCAGAACTGATGAAGAAAGGGCAAGAGAGAGAAATTGTGGCTTTGTGGCCTTTATGAATAGAAGAGATGCTGAAAGAGCTTTAAAAAACTTAAATGGTAAGGAAGCCCATCTGTAGAACTCAGATATTGCTTTGGTTTTGAAAAGTATTTATAAAAACTTGAGAGGAAAAATGGACCAGAAAGGTAAAGGTTAAACATGAAAATTAATTTAAATCACCAGAGAGCCTTTATTTTCTTTTGAGAGTTACCAGGGTGACTTTTCTTTTCTTTCTTTTAGGAAAGATGATTATGTCTTTTGAAATGAAGTTAGGTTGGGGTAAAGCTGTGCCTATTCCTCCACATCCAATATACATTCCGCCTTCCATGATGGAACATACGCTTCCCCCACCTCCGTCAGGACTGCCTTTTAATGCGCAGCCTAGAGAGCGGTTAAAAAACCCCAATGCTCCCATGTTACCACCACCTAAAAACAAGGAGGATTTTGAGAAGGTAATTTAAAAAATGTACATAGGGCCGCATCTAATTTGTAAATACTAAATCTGTGGTAGTATTTCTTTTCAACAATTTATAGAAAGTGTGTGTGTAATTCTGTTTGGCATCTCTTAAAGAAAATGAAATAACTTAGATGTGTTCCCTGCCTTAGCCCATGGAAACCCCGTATTGGGATACTAGGTCATATTTTTATTTGTGGCTATCATTCCTTTTTTGACCACTTATTAAGTTTTTTTTTTTTCCTTTGTCCACTGTTGTATCCAGGTTTGCTTAAGTGTAGTATCTAAATTTACTTTGTTTTGAGAAAGTGATACTTTGTATTTGGTTAAGTGCCTTTTCAGTTAGAAAGACTCCTAAATAGTTAAACTGTTTGGATGGCAGCTAGCTAATAACTTCGTTTTCAAGATCTAAGGTATTAGAATATTTGAGAGCATATATGGTTTTTAAAAAGTTAGCTACTCTAGTAAAAGCAAAGGGTATTTTCTTTTTATTAAACATAAAACCAACTTAATTTCAAGTTATACAAATTTGTTGGTTCTATTATGAATTAATTACACTTAAAATGACAGGGCTGGTTTTAAAGGCTTGGGAACAAAGTAGCAAACTGTATGGTCAGAGGCAAACAGTTAATGATTTCACAAATTAAAATCTTTATCTGATAATTCTCAGTGTAGTACCTATTTCAGTGCATTGATGTGCATTCTGGCAGGAATGTTCTGATTCTTTGCATTTGGTGAACGTTTACTGTTCACTGAACACATCCATTTGCATTTATGTAATTGCTTAGTGTATAATTACTTCAAATGCAGTGATTGCCTGCAAAACTTGTGATTAGATGTGTAGTATTTTCAATGCATATGTATATTTTTGCTTGTTACTTGTTAACAATACTCACATATTCTATGTTTATTATCTGATGTGACTTCATATACAGACTCTGTCGCAAGCCATAGTCAAAGTGGTTATCCCAACAGAAAGGTACATGTTTTTCTTTATTATTACTGATCTAAATATAGACAATATCCCCTTCTGAATTAAAAAAAAAATGGTGTTGAGGAAAAGGTAGTATCTTGACTGAGCAATGGTTCCTTCCCAGTACTTTTTGGGGGGGATATGTGAAATTTAATTAACTTTAGTATACTTTGCAATTTTATGTCATTATCTTTTTTGTTTTATTGTTAACAATGTAGGGTATTTTGTTGTAGCTTTAGTAGTTAGAATGTGTTTAATAGATTTAATTTGGAGTTGTTAGTCTAATAACATTAGATTATTGGGATGGGAAAATAGGTGTTTTAAATGTATCTTAAATTTTAGATAATGTTACATTTTGACCCAATCTGTTATTTTTTTTCTTGGTTTCTGAATTGTCTGTGTTTAATATGCAACCTTAGTTTGAGTTTTCCTTACTGAAAGCATAGCTTTATTTTTCCTAAATGATTTTAAGAAGGAATTTCTATTATTCTCGTGAACACTGACCATAACTAGAAACTTTTTTCATGGTAACAAAGGTGTTTGGAATTCTTTTATTTTCCTTTCTTCCGTTTTTTCTTTTTCAACATAATGTTAAAGCAGAAGAAAGAATTCATGCCGTAGGTATGCTCTTGCTCAGTCAAGCTAAGCCTTTTCCCAAACACAGGAACACAACACTGGTTGAATAATAAATGAACACAAAAGAATACCAAATTCTCTTTGACATTGGCCTTGGTGAGCAACACCAGCTGAAGTGTCTGCGGCAGCGGGGGACCAGGAAAGCAGCATGGGATGGATTGGGAAAGTATACAGGTTTTGACCAGACATTGGTACGATCGACTCCAGTAAATGTGGTTTTATTATAATTGAGAGACAATTTTTGTTTTTTTGTTGTTGTTGCCCAGAATAAGATAATTACCATTTTAAAATAAAATAATGCACTTTAAATTATATCATCTTTTTGTACTACACTGTTTCGTTCTGATAGAAAAGTCACCTTTTTAAAAATAAGCACATAATCCTTAAGGAAAAAAGAATGATTACAGTTCTTTAAGAATCTTAAATTTAAGTTAGCAACAACTAATTGTCAGATTTTGATTTTAAATAATCATGAAACATTTTAAAACTTTTTTTAAACTTTAAATTTTCTAAAAATAGATTTATCAGTTACAAGCCTGTTTAAAACTGTAGTGGGTTTTTTTTTCCCGCTGGTAAAGCACTCACAGGAAAGTAGTATATTGGCAGCGCTTAAAAAGCATATATCCAGTATTAGCTTTATATGTGGCTCAGCTTATTTCTAAACAAAATTTTGAGTGTACATTTTGCTGTAAAGTCTTGACTCACCATTACAATGGACCCTTTGTTTTAAACTCGCTAAATCATTTTTCATCTATCTTTAATATGCAAGTCAAGTTGCTTTTGACTTAATTCATGCAAGTTTCTGGATGTGTAGTATTTGTCCACCTAGTCATTGATTTTATATATTATGATACATAAAATTTCCCTTTAATTTGACATATACCAGTGGGATTTTTGGGACTGAATCAATACCATATCTCCCTTCTTTTAAAACAATGTCATTAACCATATGGATGTTGAGAATACATTCTCGTTTGGATATCAAGAACTGCATATTTGCAGACCAATTAATACTTCTGTGAAAGAATTTTTAGATTTAAAATAGATACTTTTGGGTTTTTTAACAGTTTGAGGTTGAATTAATAATTTTAATATATAGTTTTCCCTCTGTTAAAGATTTATTAAACCTTCATATTTTTCTTTGACCTCTATTAGGAGGTCAAAAAAATTCATTTTTTCACTATGTAGAGATTTTAGTGTCCACTTAAGTAGGTTTGTTTGAAAACTGAGAAAATAATTATAGTCAGCATGAGATAAATTATTTTACTGTTCATGTACTCTGAAGCAGGGCTTTATAGAGCAAAAAAAAGGTCTTATTCTATAACTATATATTTATTTATATTCTAGCAGTTATATGAACTTAATTTGAGCTGGGAATGCTAAAGGTGTAATTTAGTGTGTGCCTTGTACCAGGAGCCAATATCCTTTTGCTTTTCCCATTTGTTATTTGCCAACTCTATATGGTGGAGACTGGTGAAATGAGAAATCAGAAGTAGCTATCATAAGCTGAATCATTTTTGCCTGACACTGTAATCAATGTCTAAAATTGTGTTTGGAGCCTAATAAGGTATCAGATTTAAAAAATACTTTATAAGCCCAGTCAACAAAATGACGACTAAAATGTTACATATGTTTATTTTTGGCTTAAATATTGGGGAGTAATTGTTATGAAAAATGGGAAGGGCATATCACCATGTCCCTTATTTTGGAATATTTTGGAAACAGGACTCCATTCGTTTAAGGCTTTGGCAATATAATTGCTTTATTGATTCAGAACACACAGGCAGAATTATGCATGTCATGAACTATGTGAACTAGTTTGAAGTGTGGTCCAAAGGGATGTTGCCTCATTAAAGGTCAGATTCAATAAAAACTCCCATCTGCTATATATGTACCAGAAAAGCACAGGAGTTGGATGGATTTTTTTAATTATTGTTATTAAATCAGACCTTAAACTTGTTAATAGTTGTGCATTTTTATAAATTATAGTCATGTATATAACATTTCAGTATCACTATAAAAGTGCTTGGTTTAGGAATGTTTTAAAACTGAGATAGCGTGTAAGTTTTTAGATGGTTATGATAACATGTAAGCTTTAAGTTTCTGATTTTATATATTTGCAGCTTTCCAGTTAGTTGTGATTCATAATTTAATGTTTTGCATTTGGAAAGTAAACTTAAGTGGTATTTAGAAATTGAAATCTTTATTACTGTGAAGCTGTGTTGTGGTTTCCCACCCTCCCTTCCCTTCCCCTCCCCTCCCACTCCCTTATCCCCATTGCCCCACTCCCTCTTAATGCACAAGGTATTAACATATGCTCCAGGTTACTTTCTTGGTATAAAATTCTGTATTAGTCAGCAGAATAATCTTTTTCTGCACAATTATAGTAACTTAGGTCAAGTATAGTTTTATTTAGTGGTAGGTCTGAATCCATTTTCTTTAACTGTGTTGTTGTTGTAGGAATTTGCTCGCCCTGATACATCGAATGATAGAGTTTGTTGTACGTGAAGGGCCAATGTTTGAAGCTATGATTATGAACAGAGAGATCAACAATCCTATGTTCAGGTGTGCATTTTTTTTATTGTGGTAATAACATTTACATGTAATATACCACTTACCATTTATATATGTACAGTTCAGTGGCATTAAGTACATTCATGTTGTTGTGCAACCATCACCATGACTTTTCACATTTTTCATAACTGAAACTCTGTATCCCTTAAACAATAACTCCCCATTCCTTTGGTCCCTCAGCCCCTGGCAACCACCATTCTACTTTCTGTGAATTTGAATACCCTAGGTACCTCATCTAAGTGGAGTCATACCTTATTTGTGCTTTTGAAATTGGCTTATTTCACTTAGCATAATGTCTTCAAGGTTCATCCTTGGTGTAGCATGTGTCAGAATTTCCTTACCTTTTAAGGCTGAATAATATTCCATCGCATGTATATACCACATTTTGTTTATCCTCAGATGTGCATTTTAAAAAATACTTTAAAATTATTTTTTGGAATTAAAAATACTCAAAAAAGTCCTAAAAGTATGAGGTTATTTTCGTAATGGGGTGAGAAGGCAGTTTTAATAATTAGACTAGAATGTGCCTGGGTCAATTTTCCAGTGATTTCCATGGTTTGATTAATTAAATAGCTTTGTTTTTAGCATTCTCTAGGAGGAAAATATTTTTCATTGTGTTTTTCAATGAAAGAGTCTTTCATAAGCAAAATACGGTAGAATAAATGAGGTTTATAAGAAACTACTTATCTTCTGAATAGTTATATCTAACACTTCATTTGCAATTTACTTAAGTCATTTAAAAACCACTGCTTTTGAAGTTATATCTTGGGAAGACCTCTCCATTGCCAGACACAGTACCCGACACATAGTGTTCAATAAAACTGATTGTAAGACTCAGCAAGATGCATACATACCTTCTGAGTATTAGTGTCAGTCACAAAGGCAGTCTGGGGTTGGGGTGAGGAAGGGGATAGATGGCAGTGGGTGAGGATTTCTCTTCAGGGATCTTTGCTTTGGGTTTTATTTAGAAGTAAATAGGCAAGTGATATTTCTCATTTGTTCATATTTACTTGAAGATAGTTCTCCATTAAAGAATCCAATGTTTAATTTTTAGTTTGTTTTTGTTTTAGATTCTTATTTGAAAACCAGACACCAGCCCATGTTTACTATAGGTGGAAGCTTTATTCTATTCTGCAGGCAAGTATAATCAACTACTTTGTTAATTTTGACTCTGAGGTATTAGATCTTTCTAATAACATTCTGGACACTTAACTAGGGAGATTCTCCAACTAAGTGGCGGACAGAAGATTTTCGTATGTTCAAAAATGGATCTTTTTGGAGGCCACCACCGTTAAATCCATATCTGCATGGGATGTCAGAAGAGCAGGAAACAGAAGCTTTTGTAGAGGAGCCTAGTAAAAAGGGAGCACTTAAGGAAGAGTAAGATTTTTACCTTTCTTGTTTTATATTCAGAAAAGTTGCTTTAATGGTCACTTTAATTAATGGTCTTAGTAAGATGTGTTAACCCTAAAATAAAATGGTTTTTAAAATTTGTAATTGTTTAAAATAGTAACATCTCTTAACGTATGCACTGTAGTTTAAAAAATCTTGGCAAGTATTATAAGTGTGTGTCCTACTCAACTTGACCTCTTCCTACTGATAAAAATTATTGATGATCTCTTAAGTGATGGTACTCCAGCAGTGGAATACTTTATATTCTTATAGAAATTATTTCATGGCCCTTAGAACTCTTGCCTCTTTGAATGCAACGTAAAGAGGTAAAGTTATTTTATGGCTTAGTGAAGTCAAATGGGTGACTGCAAAGCTGCTCCATGAAGTGCCGTGTGCGGCCACCATGGAAACATGTTATTATTAGTGCTCAGTCAGCACTGCTTCAGGGCAGTTAGCCTGGTTTAAGAAGCAGAAACAAATTTAACTATTGAAATGTTTAGAGGAAATTCTGTATACCTGAAGGGGAAAAAAAAAGGCCAAAATAGTTTTTAGCTTATAGGATTATATACTTCACTGTCAATAAATCTTAATGCTAGTTGCATTGATGCATTGTTTGCGAGAGCATTGCTGATAGAGAACTATACCATTTGAGATACTATATTTGCTTCTGAAGATGTATGTTCATCATTACTTTTGCCCAGGGATCTGCATACTCAGCCCATAGGCTAAATCTGGCTACCTCCTGTTTTTGTAAATAAAGTTTTATTTGAACACGGCCATACCCATCCCTTTGCATGTAGTCTGTGGTTGCTTTGGTGTTATAGCAGCAAAGCTGAGTAACTGTGACAGAGACTGTATGACTTTCAAAGCCTAAAATATTCACTCTGTGATCCTTTACAGAAAAAGTTTGTCAACCCTTGCTTTATAGCCTGTCCTAATCCTATGCAGAAGTGCTAAAGTAACAGACTTCCTTCAAAGGAGAGTGAAGGCCATGAAGGTTCTTCTTCAGTGTAATAGGATAATAGTGGGACATTCGCGAAGACTCTTGAAAAAATGCCTATAATTTTAAATTTACTTAATTTGTAAACTAAAAGTCACTAAAATAATTTATTAGTTCCCGGGATAGTTTTCTTCCCCATATAAATTCTTTAAAAAAATGTAACATATTTGGAATACGTAACACAAATCAGACTTAACACAACTTAGTCTTCAGAATTTTATCTGAGTGGGTTTTAAAGAAATTAACGTGCGAGCAGAAACTATAATGGCATTTGAAATTTGTATTTATAAATACTTATAAGTTAAAAAATTCGTATTCAGACAGAGGGACAAATTAGAAGAAATTCTGCGGGGGTTAACTCCAAGGAAAAATGATATTGGAGATGCAATGGTTTTCTGTCTTAATAATGCTGAAGCTGCTGAAGAAATAGTGGATTGCATTACCGAGTCATTGTCCATCTTAAAGACACCCCTTCCCAAAAAGGTATGGGAATAATTTCTCCTAATGGAACATTTAGTTAAGTAAAGGAGAGGTAATAGTTGGCTTCTGTTTGAATTGAAATTGGTTTCCTTTTTGAATGAAGAAGTTGACTGAAGAAATCTTTCTCGTGCAGTTTCATTTTCCTTCTGCCTGGGAAACTTATCTTAGTTATTAACACACAGATTATCAACAGATTGAAATGTAAATGAGTTACAACTTTTGTCCCTGCCAAAGTCATGGTTGTGGTGATACTGAATTTCTTAAAACTCTTCTCATTAGTTAAATTATGAGATTATTAAATTATGGCTAAACATTGGCCTTATGCTGTTGATTCAAAAAATTTCAATATGGAAATTTTTTTAGATACGTTTTTTGCTGTTGGTTTTTATTTTTAATCCATTTTATGCTATCTTTTGGTATTCTAGATTGCCAGATTATATTTGGTTTCTGATGTTTTGTACAACTCTTCAGCCAAAGTTGCCAATGCTTCCTATTATAGAAAATTGTAAGTATAGTGATGTAAGTTGATATGCCTGAACTAAAATATTTAAGGGTAAATAAGGAGCTCAGAAAAGAGGATAGTTTTGTTAATTAATACCCTCAATAATAAGAAATAATTTGAATTTCTTCATAGTTTGTTGAATATTCTAAAAATTGGATTGTATTCATTGAAGTAAACCACTTTAAGCTAAATTATAATCTTTTGAAAGTTTTTCCATCAGTTTCTTGATTAACTTGATAAAAGAACAAATAGGAAGAGTTAAAAAATCACTTTATTCCTATTGTGTATTTAGCCACTTGTGTAATAAATAAGCTGAAACACTAGAAATAGTGGCCAACAAAGGACCAAAACAAAGGAGCATTAACTATTTATAGAATCAGTGTTCTCTGATCATCATTGTATTGATTGTAGTTCATTGTTAATGTTTTCCTAGGCAGTAGGAAATTACGTTGCTGTATAGTAATATATAACTCTTCCTCAGTTCCCCACAGTTCCTTCTTGGTGTTTATTTTATGAATTAGGGAAGCTTTTCTTTAGGAACTGGCTCTGAAGGGAAATTTGGAGGTTTGGGCCCTAATCTTAGCTCTGCTATTCCTTCTTTTGCCTTGGACAGGTCACTTACCTTTTCTATTTCCTGTTTTATAAAACAAAGAGGTTGGACTAGATGGCTCAAGGTATCCTAGATGTAAGAGTTCCTTGTTAATTAAGGGAACTAGTTCTTAAGGCTCTTCGTGCGATTTTGCAGAAGAAAAATTCAGAATAATAGGAGTTAAAGTTATAGTTTTAGAGTTTAAACACCTAATTCTTATTTTTAAAGATTTACTTGATTGATTTATTTATAAAATTAAAAGTCCAGAGTGGTTTTCATTGGCTAGCATGTTGAAGTAGATAAGGATTTTTAAACACATTCTATTGTAAAAAACATATTATTTGAATTTCAGTTTTGAAACAAAGTTGTGTCAGATATTTTCAGACCTCAATGCTACCTATCGTACAATTCAAGGCCATTTACAGTCTGAAAACTTTAAGGTACGTTTATTGTTTGGGTATTTTTGCCCTAGTGTTTTAAATGGGAAGTGGGCGCCGGAAGCACATTGGAGGGCTAAAAGAGTATGTTAAGTAAGTGTAAGACATAACTTAGCTGTTTCAGAAATTATTGTTTTAAAATTTACTGCCATTTTACCTTCAGTATCAAAAAAAGTCTGAAATTTAAAAATATGTCTAGTGTTTTGTTGGGTGTCTGTTTTAGTTTTAAGGATTTTATTTAATCATTTTAAATACTGGTCTTTTCACAGAAAACACTCAGAAGATCACTTGTTTTATAGTGGTATATATTATTTGGCTGGATTAGGAATATAGTTATTCATGTTGAAAGTATATTCAGTTATTAATTTTTTATTAACGCTCAAGCTGTAGACCAGTGTTAAGAAAAGCCAAACAGAATACCTTACTTATAGTTGAAAAAATAGGTACACTTTCATGGGAAGAATACTCATTAAGGAAATTTTTAGTTTGGGAAGATGCCCAATGACCCCACCATTTTAGGGGATTCAGACAAACAACTCCATTAAAATTTTTTTTGACCTTAAATTTTGACCATAGGACAGAGATTATAGAAAAGTTTAAGGAGGGGACAGAGAGAAATGTTAGCCAGAATCAGGAAGTACTTCATTGGACCATAAAGGAATTCAGGTCAAAATGTGGGCTACCTTGATATCCAGCTTTCATAAGTTTTTAAGCTAGTGTTTCCCAGAATGTGGCCTCATGTGTACCACCAGTGGTATGGGACCTTGATCTTAGGTGACTGAGAGCAAACAGTTACTGTTTCTTTTTTATTACATTTATTCTTAGTTTCTTTCCTCTTTTAATGGGGAGGTAATATTGATTTAAAAAAAAAATATTGTAATGATGAATAGTTATTTCCCTTAAACTTTAAAAAGAATATTGGTTTAAAGGAAAATTTAGCAAATTGTGATGGTCATTATCATGAGATGACGTTGGATAGTTATTGCCCTAAATAATAATTCATTGTCTTTTTCCTGTTAGCAACGGGTAATGACCTGCTTTAGAGCATGGGAAGATTGGGCAATTTATCCAGAACCATTTTTGATCAAACTACAAAATATTTTCTTAGGACTTGTAAATATTATTGAAGAAAAGGAGACAGAGGTAGGTATTCAGTGTATTTGTCCGATTATCTTAAAATTTATTTCTGGAATGCTGTGGAGGTATGATATGTTACAGATGTGAGTAACATTTCTTTGTGGAAAATGCCTACTGTTTACCACTAAACAGTGGATTTTTGTTGCTGGGATTGCTGGAGCCCAGGACTTGAAATTATATGTAACAGGAATTCTCTGTTTTGTGTCCTTATGTGAAAATTAGTGACGTTTTTTATTTGATGACATGAAAGGATTTATAGTATATTAGTAGAAAAAAAGCAAGTAATAGAGCAATGTATATAGCATGATTTCATTTTGTTAAACTAAAGATAGCTGTGTAAGTAAACATGTACCTGAAAAGATGCACCACAGTGGTAGCAGATTGTATTCATCACCATTCTGGTTTGTTTTTTTTTTTAACCTCCTCAATAGTTCTTAAATCCATCATCTTCATTTCTACCATCCTAATCCAGCTATCATACTTTCACTTTCACCGCTCCAAACACATGGTCCTTGTTTCAGTTTCTTAAGTATGTTTCCTCCTACCATAGACCTTTGTACATGTTCTTTCCTCTTTCTGGAACATCTCTTCTTTATCTGAGACACTTCAGATCTCAGTTTGAGCATAAATTCATTGAGCCTTCTCAGACCTCTTTAGGTGGAACCTACTTATTACACATTCTAATAATACAGTGCACCTCTTTGTTATAGCAGTCATCGTATATTGTTGTGATTATCTGATTGCCTGGCTCCTTCTCTGCCCCCCGTCCCCCCCCCCACCCCCCAATTGTACTAAGCTCTATGACGGGAGGGACTAGGGGACCAAGGCTCGTTTTTGCTCATCATTGTATCCTCAGTGCCTCACATGGTACCTGGCATAATTAAGTACTTGGTAACTATTTGATAAATATTGCACAGATGAATGTGTCTTTGTCAGCTGGATGATAAAAATGTATTCTTATTATATCCTCACATTGTACCTGGGAATGTTAGTTGGTTTATACCGGATTGCAAGTTAATCTTTTAGCAATATGACTTTAGCAAGCAAAAGAAAATGTTACAGTAGTATGTGTTTTTATAGGATGTACCAGATGACCTTGATGGTGCCCCCATTGAGGAAGAGCTTGATGGTGCACCTCTAGAAGATGTGGATGGAATTCCTATTGATGCTACTCCCATTGATGACCTTGATGGAGTCCCTATTAAGAGCCTTGATGATGATCTTGATGGAGTGCCTTGTAAGTTCAAACTTCAAACTCATTAAATCTAGCTAATAAGTTTGATTCCAAGCCCCTTTAATTTCCACACATGCTGATATGGAAAAAGGTTATAATTTCTCAGTAAGGTTGTCAGTCATTAACTTTTTTCTGTCTTTTAGTTCTGACTTTTCAGAATTGAACTACCCAGTAATACATTTGTGCCAAGAAAAAGGTTTCCTTTCTGGTCACGTTTATTTGTTGGGACAGTCAGCCTCTTAAAATATTAGCAGGTTTTTCCTGTCTTAATTGTTAGGAAACTATAGGCAAAATCTTGTGTTCAATTGTATGCATAATCCCAGGTGCTTGGTTTTATCAGTTTTATTTTTATTATTAGTTTTCCTAACTTATAGATTCAGTTTTCCTAGTTGCCTGGAATCATTTTTGGAAATAAGAAGTATACATAATCTTTAGTACATTTGGATTATATGTTAAAATATTGAATAATATATGAATTCTGCAGTTTAAACAATAATTAGATAAAGGTACTAAAGTTTCTTTTACTTTCTCAGCTTCTCCATTTGCTTGCAATAACCACCTCTATGTTCTGGGTATATATGTGTGTGTGTGTATATATATATATATATATATACACACACACATACATATATATGCATATGTATATATATAAATTATATTTATACTTATATTTAAAAATTGGACCTCAGGTGCAGAGAGTTGGATTAGTCATAATCCTTGTTCTTGACACTAGCATTATTAGTCCATGTGTGACCTTATTTAATTTTACTTTTTAATAATAAGTGAATATTCATGAGCTCTTTAAGTCATCCTCTAGTAGTCGGAGTTAATGGCTCATCTTTCTTCAATAGTGGATGCGACTGAAGACTCAAAGAAGAATGAGCCTATATTTAAGGTTGCCCCATCAAAATGGGAAGCTGTAGATGAATCTGAATTGGAAGCACAGGGTAAGTAAAAATACAATAAATACGAAGCTTTAAAAAATTGAGTACTTAAAACTTTACCAAATCATTGTGTGTGTGTACGTGTACATTTTCCTTTTGTATTTTATAACATGTTTCAACCTTAAGACCCAGTGTTGTCATATTTTATGTCTAGTGGCTACGTTTTCATTGTGGTTGCTGTTTAAATTTTCTTAGATCCTTCAGTTTGGATGCTTCAAGAGTAATCAGAGAAATCACTAAAAACCTTTTAGGTTAAGCCATTTCAGTAGAAAATGTAGATGGGAAGCTGTACCTATTTGGAAATTAGAGGTCAGTTTCAGAAAAACCAAAGCTTTGTCTCTTTTATAATGCTTGACTTCTTAGATGCAGTTTAGACCTACCTTTCATACTTGCTTGGACATGTATCCTAGAGCTTATAATCTATAATTGTTAATTTAGTATTTGTAGGTTCTAATGAAATAAATCTTACCATCTAGCATAGAAATAAGGATGACAACATTATTTGTCACCTCATGAATTTGAATAAAATTATAGTGTAGGTGTGAGGAAAGAAATACATTTAGTACATAGAAATGGCTATTCAAAGAAAAGATAAATGTAGATAACTTCTGTAATATAAACTTTCAGTTCTAAAGCTGGGCTTCTACTGTGCTGCTGCAAAAATGCTGATTTACCTTATGGAATTACATCCTTTTTTTCCTTCCATTCAGCTGTAACAACTTCTAAATGGGAGTTATTTGACCAGCATGAAGAATCAGAAGAAGAAGAAAATCAAAAGTAAGAATCTAAGTTTCGAATATACTCAGTTTCTTATTGCATATGCACTCCCTTTTTCATTAAGAGGTATGCTTGAAATAATAGTGAAGAGGAAAACTTAACTCTTAAAAAAACTTGTTTTAAGAGGATCATTTTTAGTTCTTCATTGTTTTTCCAGTGAATAAAGAGCTTTTGCTTTCTGGTTTTGACGCATCTGGTTTCACTTTGCTTTTGAGTTTGTTTTCCTATGCTAGGTTATACATTCTTACTTTGTAGTTACTAAATGGTCAACTGCATTTATTTTAAGTCTTTGTCATCAAGTATTGTTTTGGCTCCACAAAAAGTGTTTTTTAAAATGTGAATGGGAAGGTTATGCTCCTTTTTGGGGGGGATTGTGCATTGCTAAGAAAAATAATGCATTATGACCATTATGACCGTTACGTTATTTAAATGTTAACACCTCAGAAGAACTAAGAATAACTAAAAGAAAAAAACCATTTTACCTTTATCGTATGGAGAAATTATAGTTTTCAATTTTGCTCTTTGGTAATTACCCCGGTTGATTTTGAGTTTAACACTGAATGTCATTATAGGAATTCCTGCTCCCAAATTCTCCTGTAAGTTTATGCTGGTAGTTTTTTTTTTTTTTTTTTTTTTTTTTAAGATAGCACTTGACACCTTTAAAAATCATTGCAAAGAAAGTTAATTTTTTTTAGTAGGGAAAGAGATGGCATCAAAGCAGAGGTTTCTGGGTTTTTGTTTTTTTTTAAATCTTCTTTTATTGTTTTCATATGGAAGAGTGCACAAAAGGAAAAGTCCCTTTGTGTCCCAGCACAATTTGAGCATTTGTATGGATTCAGTAAGTGGGTGTTAGCATTTAGATTTAAGGCAATATGATTGATCAGCATTTGTGGAAACACAGTTTGATATGATGAAGAAAACTTGGCAATGGTGATGTCTTTCCAGAAACAGTGTGATCAGAACAAGTCAGCAATGATTATGACAACATGTTTACAAAATATAGATGTGGTTCGCTGATGGAAGTACCTCTCTGAGGCTGTTTAGGAGTACAGGAATTGGGAACAGTCCAGTTTGTTTTCATTTTTATGTCTGCAGTCCCATCATTAGTAACATCTCTCACCATTGTAGAATCACTGCTTTTTAAAATCAGTATGTGTATCCATAAAATAATTATTTAATTTAAGGGAAAGGAAGGGTAGAAAAGCCATTGCAGAACTCAAATATTGTTCAAGCGGTTTTGTTTCTAAAGGTGCTAATTTTTTTGCATTGAATTTGATATGTTAATGTTTGAAATGTGAAAGCATTTTTGTGTTGATGGTAATTGTACATTCATATAGTGAAGCATGGATCACTGAAAGTATAATTTATATTTTTGATTTTTCCTAGGAGCTCCAAATAAGTCATGATAACATGAAAATAACTTTTTGAAAGTATAAAGCAGGGAAAATACTTTTTCACATGCTACTGCTTTCTGGTCCTTGAAATTTTCTTGCGCCTCACTGCTGCTCTCTAGTGGCTGAATCCAAAATGCCTTTTTACCAAGGAGCTGCTTTTTTTGGGGGTGGTGGTGCTGAGCTGGGTCTTCGTTGCTGCGCGCAGGCTTTCTCTAGTTGTGGTGAGCGGGCTTCTCATTGCAGTGGCTTCTCTTGTGGAGCACGGGCTCTAGGCACGCGGGCTTCAGTAGCTGTGGCTCGCGGGCTCTAGAGCACAGGCTCGGTAGTTGTGGCGCACGGGCTTAGTTGCTCCGCGGCATGTGGGATATTCCCGGACCAGCGCTTGAACCCGTGTCCCCTGCATTGGCAGGCGGATTCCCAACCACTGCGCCACCAGGGAAGCCCTGGAGCTGCTTTTTGACACTAGTAATTATTGTCTTTGTGGCAGAAGGGTGATTAAAAAATATACATAGCACTACTAATGCTTTGGAGAAAAGTTCCAGTAGTAATTTAATTCGTTGGTAGTGAATTCTGTATGGGTTTAGAGTCTTGAATTTCCAGTTCTTTAAAAGAAGAGCAAGATGAGGCCGTGGTGAGATCTGAACCTAGAGCTGGTAACTAAGAGCTAAAGTCAAAGCCAGTTAGAACAGATCACTCAGGCCTTACAAAATTTAAATAGCAGCTGTAAAGTATGTATGTATTTTAAATTCTCAAATTGTGTAGTTCATTTTAAAAGTCTTAAATAATATGATTAGTGTTTAGTGCCTAACCACCTATATTCTTTCTCTGTGTGTATAAAAACATGCATATCTATTTAAAGCATAAATTATGTAATATTGTACATATTATTCTGTGACCCATGTTTTTCACTCAAGTATCATGGGTTTTGTTATTCCATGTCAGTCCGTATGTTTATCTGCTCTGTATTCTGCAAACATTCAGATAAGTGTACAAGGAAGTTTATCAAGGAATATTTCAAATCGCAAAAAAAATTTTTTGAAAAAATTGTAAATAACAGGCTGGAATTGGTTAAGTAATCTCCATTGCATAGATAACACAGTTTCATTAGCTGTGTTGCATCTTTATTGATTAACTCTTTCCAGAATAATCCTTCAGTAAATAATCTGTATTTACACACACACACACACACACACACACACACACACTTTAACCACTAAAAGCATCTGAGACACTTGTAAAACTATTTTGCACCATAAAACAAGAAATTCTCGTCTTTTAAAAAATTAGCTAAGAACTGCATTTAGGAAGTTTCTGACAAATTAATGAGAAATATTAAGTAAAAGTTTATTTCTGAAAAGAATATGTTTTTTAATCGTTGGTTTTGACTTTTTCCTCTTTTTTTCGTCACCTAAGTATTGTATTGAGTTGTGCCTATATGTGCTACTAATAATTTGTGGGGCTCTGAGAGTATAAAGTGTGAAAAGTATTTTATTGGTATTCTAGAAAGGACCTTTAGATGAGAAATAAAAAAGCTAGTAGCATAGTCCTCTCTTTATTTTTATCTACCTTGCTTAAATTTTTCTCATTCAGTGCGTGACTCTAAAATAATTAAAATTTTATTTGGAAAGAATTTGGTTATAATTGTTTTTATATTATTATGAATAGTTTTAAATATATACTAAAAGAACTCCTCTTATTCATGGTAGAGTGTAGTTAGTACCCAAATACCAATATATAAAGGCTTATCAGGTTCAAATATTAAGGGAAAATGGCATATATTCTAGGCTGTGCCAGTAATGGTCATATCACAATATTGTTTATGAGGAATTTTGTTTGTATATACATAAACATTTTGAGTTTGTACATGGAAGGCTTGTTTTGCCCAGATCCAACATTTACACTCACAAGGCCCAGTCCCAGAGCATACGACCTTTTTTTTTTTTTTAAAGTCCCATCATTCTTTGTGCTTCAAGAACATTGGAGAACATTTGTTAATCCTATCCTGGCAATGATGAGCAGCTTGTCATAGTTGCTTCCCTGTCTGTTTCCACTCGATTGCTTCTGGAAGGACAGGAGAATTTTTCTTCGTTGTATCCTTAGCTATGGTAGTCACTTAGTTTATCATTTTCTTTTTATCTGACATAGAACCAATACAACTTTCATAATCAACTATGACATGAATACTAATGTGTGCTAAAATTTAAAATTAATACACTGTTTTATTCTTAGGGTTATGTGTTAATTAGATAAGGTCTTTTACTTGCTGCATAGAAACTCTGTGACTCAAACTTATGTATTTTCTAGCTTACAGGCTCTGCTGAAGGAAGGGTAAACATTTGGCTTTTTAAACATTAACTATCATGAAATCACTCTGAACTATGAAGTATGCAGAAATCACTGATTGATTATTCATTTCATTTAACTGTTGAAAGTTTGTGGCAGAAGGAAAAGCACAGAGATAACATTAACATAAGCAGAATTTTTAGAAGTGTGATTATGTTGAAGCTCAAATTTTTTCTATGGAGGAAACATAAGAGTTTTATAAAATTGTTATTTGATCAGATATTTAGTAAAAAATGTTTTAGTGATGAATTGTCCTCTTATGTTTTGTTAACATTATTTAAGCTCTAAGGCAGTGAAAAATCAAAAAGCTGTACTGTAAAATGTAATTTTTTTCCTTGCTGTCGTGACATACAATGTATTCTGCTTATTTATTTCCAAAGTCAAGAAGAAGAAAGTGAAGATGAAGAAGATACTCAAAGTTCCAAATCTGAAGAACATCATTTGTACTCTAATCCAATCAAAGAAGAAATGACTGAGTCCAAGTTCTCTAAGTACTCTGAAATGAGTGAGGAAAAACGAGCTAAACTCCGTGAAATTGAGGTTAGTATTGCATTGAAGTTTAAACTACACTACATTGGCCGCCTTTCACTTTTCCCACCAAACTGTGCTTCCTCTTAGCATCGTACCTTGGTCCATACTGTTCCCTCTCTGTCTGGAAACCTTCATACCAGCTGTCTTCCTTCAGGTCTCTTAGTTCAAGCATCTCTTCTGTCTTTCTGTTACGATTTTACATGTGTTGTGGTATGTGTATTGTTTGTTTGGTTTTTTTTCTTGCTTGCTTGTTTAGTGTGTTCCCCACTAGGCTGTGATTTCTGCAAGGGTAAGGGACCATGTCTGTTGTCTGTTCATCATCATATCTCCAGTGCCTGGCACATAGGAGACCCTCTGCAGATATTGATGTAATGAATAGATTATATCTCACATTATGAAATCCATCACATTTTGAGCATAAATAGCATGTAACAAAAAAAGTGAGATATTTTCTGACATGTTCAAGTTATGTATGCATGGTACTATAGTAGGCTCATTTTCAGTGTCTGCACGAGTGATGGGGAGAGAGTAGACGTTGATTGGGGCTTAACAATAAGAAGGGGAATAATTTATGCAGGAATCCAAACTCTCAAGACTTCTCTCTCTCCATTCCCTTTTCTATTATAATGCCTTTTTAAAATTACCAAAGGTATTCAGACACGTCAGTGAGGGGAGGGTTCTGTAATGGGAGACTTCCGTATTTCTTGCCCCAAGGTGGTGGAACATTCCCAGTAAATATTAGCAATCGTGTAGCAGTCAGTCCAGAATCTCAAAAGTGTACATGAGAGTGAATTTTAATACTCTGTCCATTCATTTAACAGTATTTTATATGCCTACTGGTTGTCAGTGCTGTTCCTCTTACTAACTAATAATACCTACCACCTTAATTTCCACTTCTCCACTTACTCACTGTTGGGCTGGTACAAGTTCTTGCCCACCTCTTTCTCGATATCACCAAGCCAAAAAGTTAATAGAGAAAACGTTTTGTTTCAACCTTACACAGAATCAGTATGATGTCAATTTTAAGTAGAGAGGAGGGATTTTCAGAGTTAGTAGGTTGATTCATTTTTCCTGAGGTATATTCATATACATTCTTTATAAAATTGTAGGGGGATAAGATGTTGTGTTATCAGTGAATGTGCTCACCCGTGGACCTTTTTCAAGCTGCACATGGCCCTTAACTCTCAGAACTTCTCCCAGTCTTACTGAACTCTGCCTTACTGACCTGATGGATCTCTTGGAGTAGAAACAAAGATTGAGTTCAATAAAAAATGTATTTTCTTGATAATTGAATTACCCTCTTATAAATGCCAAAACAGACTGTTTCTAAATGTTCTGTTTTCTTATTGACTTGAAAGAAAACCGTATGATATAACTTTTTTGTTAATTTGGATGGTTCTACACTGTATATGTATATACTGATATGTGCTATACATGCATACACAGAGGTGCACATACCAACACACCTTATATATATACATTTCCCTACTTTATATGTTCTTTGAGAATCTGGCCTCTCTCTTTGTTAGGTACTCAGCGATTGTTCATCCTGCTCTCATAGTGGCTACCCTATCGTAATTTACTTACCCTTTTGGGATTTGGACGTGAGCCAAATCCTGATTTTAAAATGTAGATCTTGGCTTTGTTATAGAATTATCTATTCTTCTCCCTTATTTACTCTGAGATTTAGTCGCCTGGAGTAAAGGTCCACAACTGGTGGCAAATTTGAACTAGAACTCAGGGCTCATGAGCTTTATTCATGCACGCTCTCTTCTCTGCCCCTAAATTCAAATGTCAGTTTCTGAATTTAGAATTCAGTGAATACCTTTTTATTGGAGAACCCTTAAATAAAGAATTAAGTTCTAATTAGTTTTATTATATACTATAGTATATATAGTATGTATAATGTATATTTATAGTGTAGTTTTTCTTTCTAAAAGCTCTTTTCTTCCACACATGGGTCGTAATAAAGATGTCTATAGCTGAATCTTTTTTACCATGGGATTAATAAAAACCAAAGGATTTGTGTTATAAAATATTGACATTCTCTGCGAAGCACTTAGAAAACGTGCAGCCATAAATTACAGTGTTTACTGGAAGCACGTTCTTAATCTTTCAGATTCTGCTTAGAGCAGTGCCTAGGCTGGCGTTTTTTTTTCTCATTCTGCTGTTGTCTCCGTTTCTATCAATAAGGGTTGGAGGAGTGGAACTCTAGGTGGGGAGCCAGGTGAAGGGTCTTCTTTGTTGTTGAAGTAGAAAGATCCCTTTTCTGCCCTCATCCCTGAGGAAAGAGTGAATAGTTGAGGGGAAAGGTGATATACTCGGCACTGTCCCAGGGCAGCCAGGGGATAGATGGCTAACAAGCCATTCCATGGGCTACTCTCTTTTGAGTTGGGACCCTTTGTGACCTGTTTCCTGGGTGCCCTGGACTTGTGCTTGTGCCTGGGTTAGGCCACGTCAGCAGAAACTGTAGCTAGGGATTTTATAATGATCTTCAAAAGGTGCTCTAGGAATGCCTTTCTTTCACCAAAGTAACATTCAGGTCTATTGTTTGACTCTTGGATGCTTAACTCTTAAACTGATTTACCACAAATTAGAACAGTCATTTTTGTCAAGTCATCTCGTGTGGCTGTGCAGAGAGCACGTGGGCCAGTGTCTGATTACTTGAATTCTGCATAGTTGGGCTTGTCTGACAAGTGGCCTTCCGATTAGAGAGTTACACATTGATGTTATATTTTGACTGAGTCCTTAATCAGTTACTGTATGTTTTTATGTTTTATGTTGCTATACTTATGCTTTTCGTTTTATACACTTGTTTCAAAGAAAAGAGTGTTTTTTAAAGGAGCAAAGCACTGCTTGAGAAGCTATAGTGATAAAAAGATTTAAATATGTGTTATTTCACAGCTCAAAGTTATGAAGTTTCAAGATGAATTGGAATCTGGAAAAAGACCTAAAAAACCAGGCCAGAGCTTTCAGGAACAAGTAGAACACTACAGAGATAAACTTCTTCAACGAGTAAGGAATAAGTATATGCAGTAATATGCATTTTCCAGAGTTATTTGTTTGACTGCCTACAATATTGATATATTGGGATATTTAAGGAAAAGAATATTTCAAATTATATCCTGAATATTGGTAGCTAACTAGGGACATTTGAAACTTGACGTTTTACAGTTATTTCAGCGTGGAAAGCAGTCTTAGGGCAACAGCACACTGTTTTATTCCTGATACTACCAGTGGAGCATGAAATCCTGCTAAGAACATGCTTTCAGAACTGGAAGATCCTATAGAAAGAGTCACATTTGTGACAGTGAGACACCAACAACCCTGAGAAGTAGCACAGAGTCAGAGATGGAGTTAGGGTTTGGGAATTTCATTTAGGACTCCTTTTCCATTGTGTCCAAGGAGGGACAGCAAGTGGTAGAATATCTCATCTGTGAATTCTAAGCTTTTGAGGGACCTCGTATTCTTATACATAAAGTGTGTAGGGAATACAGAGAATTTTAGAACAAGGAGGCCTACATGATAATTGTTGAAAGAACCTAGGAATTTTATTGGGAGTGCTATTAATTTTTACCTATATCTTGACTGTCATTACAAATAAAAGATTATAGAGAGAAACAGAAACAACTAGAAGGGAGCTTAAAATCAGACAAACCTATTAATGGTGACGGGAGCACAACAGTATGGTAAAGCAGCTTGTCGCTGTGCAGCACTGTGGACTCCCGGTGCCACTGTCTGCTCTGCACTCCCAGGCACGCCACTGAAGCCTGCTTTTACTCTGTGGAACTGGGTTGATAAGTCCCAATTTTGCAGGATTGTGAATTAGATAATAGCTACATTACTCTTTATTATTGAATTAAAGTGTTTAAAATATCTTGAGTGTTTTAACTGTAGTCTGATTTCTATGAAAGTATCAATCAGGAAAATGTATCCTACAGATCACCAGAGGAAGTCAGTCTCCTCAGCATCACTTTTAAATTTGTGCTCAGTATGTTGTATTTGGAAAAAAGATGTTATGTATCTGAACCCCATGAGTCCCTTTGGAGATGGTGGTAGATGTTTGATCTGCATGGAAGACTACACCTTGAGATGCCCACTGGGTCTAATGTAGTAATACATGTATTACCATTTTAGTCTCCTTGCATTCCATGGTTGTAATTGGAGGGAAGAATGTACTTTTTGAAGGTATATACTAGGGGTCAGCAGACTAGGGCCATCACCTCATTTTTGTAAATAAACTTATTAAAACACAGCCATACCCCTTCACTTATTATCTGCGTATTATCTACTGTGGCTTTTGGACTAAAGTGGTAAAGTAGACCGGTTGTGGCCCACAAAGAAAATATTCACCACCTGGCCCTTATGGAAAACATGTGCCAGCATCTCGTGTAGGCTTTTTATCAGATATCAGTTAGCTTTCTTGATGCATACAAATCATAGAGAAATTTAATTCCTGTTAGTGGAGAGCTAAGTTGGCTTTGTGGGTTCATTGTCTATTGCCACTCCTTTAATTATCAATAGAAATCATAATTTCAAGTGAGAAGTGGCAGTTGTAGCAGTTGGGGATAAGCAAATAAGTTATTTTTTGGTTTATATAATTATATAGTCATGTAGTCAGTTTGTACTTTTATAAATTAGGATTTAAAATTTCCAATATGATTGGTACTTGTTTCTCACTAATAGTATTTTCTGATGGACGATTATTGTGAATAGCTCTTTCTCCTTTTCAACATATTACTTCGTAAGGGCTTTCCTTTGATTAAATCAACTTGCTGTACCATTAGAATCACTATTGACAATTGTATTGCAGTCTGAGTTGGAAAGGTCATTGTACTGTTAGCTTTTTCCAATTTTTTTTTTAAGTGGAGGGACAGCACTCTATAGGTAGTGGCTAAGAGAGCCCTGGCTCTAGAGCTTTGGCTCAAATCCTGACTTCACCATCCTGTATGACCACAGGCATGGTACTTAGCCTTTCTGAGTCTCATTTTTCATCTCTAGAATGAGGATAATGCTATTCCTAGGTATGTTTTGAAGAATTACATGAAATGGTATATGGAAAATTGTTTATTAATTGCTTGGCCTGTGGTAGGCACTCAGAAAATGTTTAGCTGCTGTCACTGGCATCACTATTATTATTCAGTATAAGTAGAAGAGTAGAAGAAATGACTGGTTATCTGGAAGAGTAGGTATTTAAAAAAAATAGTTATACCTTCAATAGTAATTTAAAAAATAGTTAACTAGAAGAGGCAATATTGTTTCATAAATGAGATTAACCAGGTTGGTGTTTTTAATGGCTAAATACTTTCTCTTTAAAAAAAAAAAAAACAGGAGAAAGAGAAAGAATTAGAAAGAGAACGAGAAAGAGATAAGAAGGATAAAGAAAAATTGGAATCTCGATCCAAAGACAAGAAGGAAAAAGATGAGTGTACTCCAACAAGGAAAGAAAGGTATAACATTTCTCATTTAATGCCTATACTGGTTTCAGGATTTGGAATCATGTTTCATTTTGTAATATTTTCATCACTGGTGCCAACCAACTGGAAAAGTATTTTTGTGTGTGTGGTAAACATGTTTGGCTTCTGCCTGCAGGAGGCAGAATTAGCTGAGAAATGGGGCAGTCAGTTGGCACTTGGCTTAGTTATCTGGGACATCATCCCTTTACATGGTTCGTATGGTACCTTAGCCTTAGTTCAGTGCAAGAATTCAGTTACCGTATTAGGTATCAAACCTAAGGCTTAAATAACTAAACAGCATGCTAGATCTTACCTGTTGCCTCCAATATAAGCTTTTCTTCTGTGCTGAGGCTGATATCTGTAAACTTGAGTCTCCTGGTCCTGTTTGTAAAGGGAGTTTGTGTACATAGGCCATAGGGACTTGGTCTTCACTTTAAGTCTTTATTCTGATCAAAATCATTTCTCTTTTAGTTTTTATTTCTTACTTTCACAGTTCCTAAATCTCTGATTAGTAGAGAAAATTACTTCAGTTAACAGAACTGAGGTTTTCCTAATAAAAACCAAGCAAATGCCAAGAAAAAAAATTTGGCTCAGTCACTCTACATATAGTTACAAATAACAGTTATACTAATTGGGTAAGTAGTAAATCTATCACTTTTTTGTTTTTTATTATTATCTTGATATAATTTCAGATTTATAGAAAAATTGCAAGAATAGTATAAAGAATTCCCAGATATCCTTCACCCACATTCCCCCAATGTTAAAATATTTCTCCTTTTGCTTTATTTTCTTCTTCCTCTTCCTTTCCCCCCTCATCCCCAATCATTTAAGAGTAGTGTGCTTACATGATGGCCCGTTTTCATATTTAACTACTATAAAAGTTTCAAGATCAAACAACAACGACAAAAAAGTTTCAAGAGCAGGAAATTAACATTTTAAAAAACACTATTGTCTAATCAGAGGCCTTGATGAAATTTGGTCCATTGTTCCAATAATCTTTCTTAGAGCAGGAGAAAATCTGATTTAGTTGAATTCAGTTTTTGTCTAGATCAACCTATCTTTAAGACTTATTTGTTCTTAGTATAAAAGGCTTTGAATGTTGTTGGAAAATAACATTAATAAGGTTAGTGAAAATAAAGATAGTGTAAGCTGGTAGGAATTAAAAGCTAATTTAGTAGAAGGAAAATGAATACCTGATCCTTTGCTCACTTACGGAATGTTTTGGGGGCTTTGTTCCATAGGAAAAGGCGACACAGTACGTCCCCTAGCCCATCTCGCAGTAGCAGTGGTAGACGAGTGAAATCCCCATCACCAAAATCGGAGCGATCAGAGCGTTCAGAAAGATCTCATAAAGAGAGCTCACGGTCCAGGTCATCTCACAAAGATTCTCCTAGAGATGTTAGCAAAAAGGCCAAAAGGTAAACGCAAGTCATTTTTTTGTAATATTTGAAATGCCAGTTTCCTTGTCATTCCACCAGCTTTTGAAAATAATGTGGTTGGCAGCCATTTTTTAAAGGATTTTAGAAAACCAAACAGATATACTTTCATTTTAGAATCTTCCTTCCCATCTCCCCACCCCAGCCTTGTCATGACTAAAGCACAAGAAAGCTTCCAACAAGTAAAGACCAGCCAAGAATTTTAAACATCAGTTTCCTGTGGAGTAGGGATAGCTGCTTTCCTTTCCTTTCTGTTCTTTAGCTTCTGTAGAATATTCTTTGATTTTTGTCAAGGCTGAAAGAAAAATACATTCTCCCTCCCCACCCAACAGTAATCTTATTAGCAAGTTCTTGTGTAGAGGCTTATGGACATAGATACCATTTCTTCAGTGTTTAATTTAGTGTGTTATATACCTTCCTCCTCCTAGTTCCAGAAAGGTGGTTCAGAAATGTTTTATTTATCTAGTGTTTTATAGAAGAATTTTTCTGAGAGCTAAAACTGCTTTTTATCCTAAAACGTTTTTATTGTAACCATTTTTAGTAAAATCTTTATACAACAGATAAGTTTCTTTTTCTAAATGGTGCTTGTGCATATATTTATATACATGTTCATGAAAATTATGTATATGTATATATAATTATTTGTTTTGGTAATTTTCATGAATAGCACTTACAGAGTTATGCTGTCTTAAAGGACTCCCTCAAATGATATTGCAGTAGTTGGTTCTTTTCCCTTCAAGAAGATAGGCTGCAAAACTGCTGCGTTTAAAAGTTTGTGAATGATCTTGGATGCCATTTTGAACTTTGGCTTATATAATCTGGGGAGCTTGTTAAAATGCAAATTCCTAGTCCCTGCCTCTTGAGATTTTGATTCAGTAGAGCAGTGGTAAGGCTCAGTAGTCTGTCTTTCTAAGCGTGCATACCACCAATGATCACTGATGCGGTGCATAGGAAGTACAAAATCTGTGTGTGTGTGTGTGTGCGTGCACACGGTAGGCAAAGTATAAGCTTGGAAAGTTTACAGCCTTTTTTATTTCAGTGACTTTCATTGTGCTCTCTTAAAGATCACTTTAGATAATTTAAGGATAGTCAGTTTTGATCACATGAGTACTTTGGTTAAATTGTTTTTGTTTGTTTCCTCAGATCTCCATCTGGTTCAAGGACACCTAAAAGGTCTAGGCGATCACGGTCTAGATCCCCTAAAAAATCAGGGAAGAAATCCAGATCCCAGTCCCGATCTCCACACAGGTCTCATAAAAAGTCAAAGAAAAACAAACACTGACATAAATTTTTAAGATGCTGTCACTTATTGGAAATGCGATTTTGTTTTGTGCCTGAACGGTCTGTTTTTTAAAAAAAAAACAAAAAAACAAAAAAATCTAATGAAAGAGCATTCCTGGGGTTTTTCTTTGTTTGTGAATGCATGTGTAAACTCATAAGTAACTGCATCTGTAGACCTGTCGTTGTTTTATATTGTATAAATTACTTTCATTGTGGCTGTTTCTCAAGGTGAAATTTTTATTGTGCTAATGAATTTCATCAAAAATGTGTATAATGGATCTGCTGGCAGTAGTAATATTTTGTTTTAGGATGTTGTGACTTAGCAAAAAATAATACAGATGTCTTCCCCCCTTTTGTAGCTTTGACAATTTGAATTAGATTTCAAATAAAATCTGAACAGAAAACTATAACGTTGTTTTTTTGCCCTATCGATGACATCAAGTCCCTTAAAGTCCTACTTCAGTGAGTTTAGCACTTCTGCTGTGTTTCTTATACCTAATGCACTTTACAAGCTCCATTGTTCAGGTAGCTAAAGTTTTATATTTACTGAGATGACTGTCAAAATTTAGGGACCTGAGACTCATATTTGGTAGGTTTGCCAACCAGTTTATTTGGTAAGGTTCCCTTAAGTAATACTAATACCCAGAGATCAAAAGACTAGGCAAATGTGGTGTAGTCTTTTGTTAATGCAATGCCTGGTTAAAATATTTTTTTCTTTTTTCAAAGAAGCAATATGGTTTCAATACACTTAATCTGTGTCCTGAGCAACTACTTATTTTCAGGGAAAAATTAAATTTCCATCTTTTGATTTCATCTTCTGTCATTAGAAACATTTACTTAAAAGAAGTTTTCTAGTAATAGTTGGCCATAGAATTTTTTTTTGAAGGTTACCCTTTTACAGCTCTCTGTAGGCTGTCTTTCAAACACTGGTATCAGAATATTTCTACAAGGTTCAGTTTAAAGCACCTTTGTTGGTTTTTTTTGGTTTGTTTTTAAAGAATTTAGTTTTAGGTTTAGCTTTAAGTAAAATTTAAAAGTAAAATAATTTTCAGGAAACTTAACATCCAATGGTTTGTAAATTAAAGGTGCAAAAAGTTGATTTAAACCATTTACAGAGTTGAAATCTGTAATACAGTGGTAATAAATTGCAGTATGAGGAAGAAATAAAACTTGTGTAATGTTGAATATAATATTGCTATAATGTAATAAAGGGTTATGTAGACTTGAACTGACACTACTACTATTTGTGAATCTTGCTTTCAGTTTTTCACTTAGGCACTTTATACAATGGTTTGATGTTTTTTCCCCCCTCTTAATAGAGTAGAAAACTGTTCTAATAATGGATTGTTTTGAGTTAGCTTGTTTTTCAAAAATATCTTTTCAAGTTGTTTTACTTAGTCTTGCCTAGTCACAAAATAAAAAAGCTGTACTCATGATTCGAGGAGTAGGAATATCAGCTGAGCAGTGAGGCATGTTATTGCCAAACTGGGCAGACCTACAATAGCTGTAGAAATGAGCCAATCAGATTATTTTACTTAGTGGTTCTTATCAACATGCAGTATTGCTTGAAAGTTATTCCTTTATCATTCACTCTTTTGTTTGTCCGTATTGTTAGGGTGATAATTACTAAATGTTGCTCAGAATAATTAAACATGAACATTTGGTGCTGGTTTTTAAAAACCTACAAATATAGCCACTTTTAAAGAGCATGTTTTTCTCCCCTGTTCATTGCCTGGGAGAATGGAATTTTATATAATTACCTTTTTTGCAGAAATAACAGTGTTGAGTTGCTGGTGATTGCGGGCACTCTGTCATTCATTGGTATCTAGTGTAGGCTTAGAAATGATTAGTCAGGAAGTGATTTTGCCAGTCAAGTTGCAAGGAGTGCTTCTTTTTCTCTCTTTAAAAAAATATCCTGGAGAAGCAGGAGTGTGTAGAAATTGTTAGGTCAGTTTCGGGTGCTTATATTTAGTATTTTTTCTACTGCAGTGGGACTTAGCAGTTCTTTTAATCTGCATCCAGATATAACGAACATCGTTTATCTATCTTAGAGTGGGTGAGACTGGCTTCCTTTTGGGTGATGGGTGGGGATTGTGTAGGCTTGGTAGAATATGTATTCTGTGAAGTTTGCTAATGTTCGTATTAGATTGTATTGGATTTTTTTTCCCCTGGAATTGCAAATGGTATTGTTAGATAGGTTATTTCCAACTTAATGAGAAAATATCCAGAGTAAGTGTGTTTAATTCTCCATGGATTCTTAACGGTCAGAAATTGGTGAATTGTAAGGGAGGAGATATTCTCTACCATATTTTTATAGCATGTTATTCCTGTTTCCTGTCTAAAGAACACTTAAATAGATAGCGAAACTTCTACAGGTTGACTAAAATGTTTGTAGGTGTGGCCATCCAGTTATAGGAAACACCCTGTTTCAGCTCTGTGATAGACGGTTATCCTCCACCACAGCTACGTGCAGGAGGAAATCCTGTTGGCTGCTCTTTTTATAAAGGACGTGGCTTAAACCCTTCACTCTCTAACATGCACAGGGATTCCTTACCAGGTTAATACCACTTAATCTCTCAGTCTTTAGCAGGTGAGAGAAAGTAAATCATGTTTGTGAATCTTTTCTTTGACTTTGTATTTCCTTATTACTGTTAATAAGCTTATGGGCACTTCTGGACTGCAACATGTTGAGAAGTTAGAGACTAAAGAACTAAAACCAAAAGCCCTGACCCAAAAGATCACTTTTATTTGGCTCAGAGTGTTCTTGGCATTTCTGCTAAAGTTTGCAGAAATTACTATACACTGACCTAGTTTTTCTTTATTGCAGACCATTCCTGAGACTTTTATCCCAATTAAAGAATCTTAGAGGGAGGAAATACTTGCTTATGATTTTTGCATTTTTTCCCACAAACTTTAATATTCTTGAGCACTTGAAAATATTTTAAAGAAATTCTAATCGTGAGCCAATATAGTTTATTAGAAATATTCTGCACATATTTGCCTCTGTTGTGGTATAAGTTCTGAAAAATTACATGGCCATGATAATAGTATATGATTATTAAAAATGAGATAAAATAAGTATTGTCAAAGTGACTTAACCTGTTCTGATGACCACAACAGTGTGATTTCTTTAGCAGAAAAAGTTGTTTTTAAAAATAAATAGTACCACTTTTCTAAGAAAATAAGAGCTTCTTTTTGCTTTGTTGTTTTCCTCTTCTATTATATATTAATGGAAAAGCTACAGAAAATTCAGTGCAGGTACTAATGAAGACACTAGTATAAGTTTAAAGGAACATGTGACTGTAAAAACTCATGAAGTGCTTGGTTTCTTCATATTTCACATGCATGTTTTAGAGTAGATTTTAGGGAGTATTTAATTCATTTTCCTTTTGGCATTTTTCTTTATTTTGTTATCAACTTCCCAGGACTTAGATGATACACAAATACAGATCCCAGGGGATGTGTTGTGATGCTGGACTAAAAGGTGGGAATGCGCTGCTGTCCAGAGTGAGCCATGTTCCAGTGTTGAAAATTCAATGCCTCAGTGTTTTTTCAGTACCACCTCATGGAGCGTCAGTGTACACGGATTATATGTATAATTGGTTATTTGTATAGTTTTGTAGATCTGTAGATAAATGCCCTCATTCATTTTTATATGTAATTGTGCTTGGAGTATTTTTGTGTTTTATTCTTTGACTTCAACAGGGTCTTGTACGTTATATCTTTGGTGATTTGAAATATCAGGAAAGACAAATTTTCAGAAATGAGAATAATACAGTTGAAATCAGCTTAGCTGAAATATTCTATAGCAAGACAATTTCTTTTGGGTGAACTGATTCCATAATTTAGTTACTCTTGATGTAAGGATTCAGTTTATTGTGGAGTTGCTTTCCAGACTGTCACTTTATAGTTTTTCTACATAAAGATTATATAGTTGCAAACAAAGGTTGTGGAATTTCCTTTTTGTTGTTGTTTTTTGACTTTTAATTACTTTAATAAAATACGTTGTTTTCATAGCAAACTTTAGACTGTTCATGTAATTTTCTCCATACAGTTTTTCTAATGTAAGCCCAGCAAACCATATCTAGTTTTCAGCAGTGTTATCCCAAGTTAAATAAGTGATGTGTCGTATTTATCAGTTATAGCTAAAATGTTACTACATTTTACATGTTTAAACCATAATAAAATATTGTCATGATAGATGATTTTTTTGATTAGGAAATTTTAGTTCCTTATTGGTTCCACTTTTTAAAGAGAGTTTGTTCAGTTTTATGGAGGCAATTTTCAAACATATATGAAAGTAGAATAATAGGATGAGCATTCCTAGTACCCGTCGGTCTGCAAATACCAAGTTATTAGTCTCTAAATGTCTCTAAGTGTTTTCTTTTTAAAACATAACCACAGTATCACTATCACATTAAAAATAATCAATTGGTTCCTTTAAAATCTTTTAAATTGTGGTAAAATACTCATAACAAAATTTACCATCCTAACCATTTTTGGGTGTACAGTTTAGTCGTGTGAAGTTATGTTCACATTGTTATGCAACCTGTCTCCAGAACTTTTCATGGTACAAAACTGAAACTGTGTACCTATTAAACATTGCTCCCCCATCCCCACACCCAGCAACCACCATTTTTTACTTTCTGTGAGTTTGACTACTCCAGATACCGCATGCAAGTAAGTGGAATCATACAGAAGTTGTCTTTTTGTGACTAGCATATTTCACTTAGCATAATGTCCCTTCAGGTTCATCCATGTGGTAGCATGTGCATTGGTTCTTTTTTAAAGCCTACTTTTTCTTTTAAAATTTCTATATTTCCTTATAGAATTTGAAAAGTTTTTTCTGCAAATGGCACATTAGCATTTTCTATTTCGAGTAAAAACTTAAAAAAGAAAGTAATACCAAGTATATATGCCAACCACCGACTTTTTTAATCACTTTTGTGCTGTGTTCTCTTTAAATGATTATGTATGATATGATTTCACATCAACATTTCATAGCATGGGGTGCAAAATACACTTTCAAAGCATATGTGATTTTGAAATTGTAGTGTATTAATATAAATGACCATACTCAAATGCTTTTTTAGTTTATTTATTGCCTGATGAAAAGGAAACTAAAATTTTGGCATCTAGTATACTCAGTGTTTAGATTAGACACTCATTTTGCCACAAAGGAAGAAAAAACTTTTGTTTTAATTTTTTTTTTTTTTTTTTTTAGTTATTTTTTCCTATTAGAAAACACAGAGCATGAAACTGTTTAGAATAAAGAACTTACTTTCTGATTTTTAAATGAGATGTGGCATAGCATAATGGAGGAAGAGGAAGAGGCTGGTCTGTGGCCTTATATTTGAACTTATTTGAACTTGAATACCAGCTCTTCCCCACTACTAGCTGTGTGATCCTTTGGAATCTGTTCTTCTTGCCTATAAGATGGCAATAACCTTGCCTGTTTATTGTAAGGGTGAAATCACATTAAATCACTGGCGTGTAGTTGTCATACGGTGATAGTTTAATAAACTTTCAGTGTTCCTGGAGACTAATGATGGGAACATCTTTTAACTAAAAATAGATTAACACTACAATTCTGTAGTACTGGTATCTTCAAAAGATATATTTGTGTCCTTGATTTGTATTTATTCAACAGATTTTGTGGACTTACACTTGGGGATATGTTGCTTTGTTGCACACTGAATATCACTTCATAATTTGCTGTCAAGTCTTATAGATGACGTTTAATTCTTGATCTCCTTTGAGAAAAACATTTTCATTAAGCAGGTTTTTAAAGATACTTTTAAAATTGTCATTTATTATTATAAAATTCCATTAACCAAAGTTCCTGAAAGGAAGCTCATAAAGCAAAATCCAAATGTAAACGGCTTAAATAGGGTATATGTGTAAAGAGCCTGGAAAATAGTATAAAATAGGATGAAGCACTGGATTCTTTGACCAAGTTCAAAGTAAAAAAAAAAGAAGAAAAGCTATACCAGTTACCAGAGCTGAGCAACAGTATGTGATGTTCACAGAATGAGTGGACAGAACAGCATGAGGGAAGACTAAAAAGAGGGTTAGTAATGTGAGGGGAGTTGAACTCCTGTATTTTGTGTATATTTGCAAGTTACGATTTGTATTTTCAGATTATGCAGAAATAAGAAATGTACCCTAAAACTACTTTTAGAAAGGAGAGCTGAAACTATGTAGAATTTGAAAAGGAAATTACACTTTAAATTTTACTCAGAAATAATGGCTTTGTAGTAAAGTATCTTTCAGGACATTTGTAATGATCTTTGGAGTTCTCAGCAGCTGCACCAACATGAATCTAGAGGAGCAAAACTTTGGTTAAAAACACTATTTCGTTCTCCATATAGCTGAAACACTGAAATCGAAACGAATAAGTACCTCACTATCCATTGGCTACCTTAGCAGCTTAAGTAGTCCTGTTACATGAAGTGCTATTAGATGATTTTTCTTCTTTCAGCATATTTTGTTTCGTTGCTGCAATAACTATTGGGTGTGAGCAGTTTGTTAAAAAGCATTTAGGAAGATGCTTTTCAGATGGTTTTTAGCCATGCTAAGGTTTTAATAAAGGATGTGTCAAACTCTTTACTCACTTCTGGGAAAGTTAGCTATCTGGGTCTAATACAGGCCTCCCTTACAGCGTGTAGTGTGGTATCAAAAACCAAAAGGTGTTCTGAGTAGGTTTTCTAATCTTTATAGTCTCTAATCACAACATTTAGCTAATGGGAATTTCAACTCTAAATTTCGAGATCACATATGTACCTTATGTAGTTCATAGGGTGCTTATCCTCAACTTCTCCTGATATATCCACCTTACTTTAAGAATGTGTCCTCTCCAGAAAAATCTGCAGCATGACCAAGTCTGTGCTAAATACTACTATATATGTGTGCCACAAAGCAAAAGTATCACTCAAGTACTTCTCAAGAGGCATCAACGTCTAAAAGTACCAGTTGAATTCTGAATTGATTGCCCTAAGAGCATGCTTAATTTTACTCAAATAGTAGGCATACGTTAGAGAACGTCTTTAAGCAGGGAATCATCTTTTTACCTGTTCTCTTGACTGACGTGGAACTTGTTGAAACCTGTCAGAATATTCTTCATTTGCATGTATTATGAAATCTAATGTATTCTTTTTCTATTACATAATAAAACGGTGACTAACAATATATGAAGAACGAGAGAAAGTTTTGGTGCTAAGATAAAGAATTACTCTGCCTGCTGTATGTTTCAGAGCTTATGGTACCATTCACGACAAGTTGCAGAATTCTACTGGATCTGTTTCCGTGTATTTCCAGAACAGCTTATCTTATAATAGTCTTCATGATTAACAATCACGGCACATACACTGATATTGTCCTACTCAGTGAATAGTTCACATGATTCTCTTCAGGTACCATAGCCTATCACAATGGAATTCAAAGTACGTAGCTACAGAGATCACCACATCATGGCTTTCCTTGTACCTTATACGTCCTTGGAATATAGGAAAAAAAGCCTTCAAGCTATTTTTAGTGCCTGAGTATACTAGTACCTACCCCTCTTTATCCTAGACTTTGGCCTTTTGTCAGTTTGTCTTGATGTCCTTACATGCACCCATTGGGGATCCAAAGGCCCTTGAAGACCTTGCAAAGCTCCTCATGTCTGTGTGGAAGGTGTTTTACCTCTGTTGAAAGAGACCCTTTTGTTGAATATGGAGGATGATGTGATGTACTTTTGGAGAAAATAGAGGACTTGCCTGACCTCCTTACCTCTTCTGATTGCCTTGTAGTGCTTTTTTTTTTCCCTCCCCACTTTCTCTGAAGTTTTTAGTTCTTTCCTTGCAGAATGTGTTGAAGACAACAAGGTAAACATGATAAAATACCTGATTGTGGCTAAAATGATACTTCTCATTGATTTGTACAGATGCTTACCTCTGACCCAAACACTGCCCAGGGCAAGAAGGAAGACTGAGGCGAAGACACAAAATGTTAGACGTAATCTCTTCCATCATCTCATGTATGAATGAGTCTAGTTGTCAGACCTCAAGACCTTAGAGCTTTTTGGATATTTTGGGTGGAATGTGATTTCTAAAGAAGAATTTCTGACCTTGATCATCTTTAATAAATCTAGATTAGCTCCTACAGGGCTTGATAGAAAGTTCACAGAAGCTGAGTGCCTCCTTGAGAACCAAGTTCTTTGTATTTTGTAGCCCAGCAGGACTTGGCCAAACAATATAACACAATACCCGGACTCCAAAGACTCCCTTCAACTTTGCCTCGTTGCAAGACGTGGCTTCCAATCACTTCCCAGCTGTGTGGCCTTGGTCACAATGCCTATTTCCTTATCAGCACACGTGCACCATCCCCTTTATAGGGTTCATCAACAAACTCAGCATTTGCTGCGCACCTGGCACTGTTCTAGGCGCAGGGGGTATATGGTGATGATAGAACAAGGTCTTTCTCGTGGAATTTACATCTTAATGGGAGGAACCGGACAGAAAATCAAACAAGATCATTTCCAGTGGTAAAAGGTCCTGAAAAACAAAAAGCAGGCGGTGAGACATAAAGTGGATGAGAGGTGCCTCTTTTAGATAGGGTAGTCAAGGAGGGCCTTGTAGTGGTGGTAATGTTTGAGCTGAGACCTGAGTAATAAGGTAGGACTGGCTGTGTGAAGATAGGGCACTGAGTGCTCCAGGCCCAGGGAGCTGCAAGTATGGCTGTGTTAAGGAAGGAACAGTGTTGGTGTGATGAATGGAAAGCAGTCAGTGTGGCTCCAGTGCAGTGAGGAAAGGAAGGCGTGGAATGAGGTGAGGTTAGGAAGAACTTGACAGTTTTAAGCAAGGGAGTGATGTAGTTTCAGATCACCGGCCACTGTGCAGAGAGGCAAGAGGGGAAATGGAACTTAGGAAGTTCTTGGCTGTGAAAATTAAATGAGATCGTATGAGTGAAGTATCTGGCATTGCCCTGAGCACATAGCAGCTCTCTAATAATTCAACCTCTCCTCTCATCATTTTCTTGGATCTTGTGATTCCTTTCTTCCCAGCAGAGGCTAAGCATTCACTTTAAGATTAACTTCACTTGACCTCTCTTAAACAGATTCAACCAGATCAGGACACAGCACCCCTGTTGCTGGTATATGGGGAAATTATAAATTGTGTAGACTACATAGCATTCCTTCACTGCCACCCGCTGCTACTACTGCCTACTGCACTGCAGGGTGTTAATAGGCACTACTTGGAAAAAGGAGTTGTGTGGTCAAATCAGTTGAGAAACACCAGGCTAAATAGGCTTCTTTACAGCAGTCCTTCTCAGAACCTTGACTATGGACTATGCATGCCCAGGCAGGAGACATTATGTCATATTTCCCAAACGTATTTGATCTCAGAGGGCTAAAGTTCCACTGAACATACTTTGGAAAACACTTTCAAACTATGATTGGGCAACTTTATTTTTTGGAGTCTGATAATCTGATTAATGGGTTGGTTAGATGAGTCAGAGTCCTTGGGCACAAGTCAGTGAGACCATCTCTCGCTAAATTAAGCAAAAAGGAATTCAGTGGAAGCCTGTCTAGACTCAGAGAACTGACAGTGCCATATGGAAAGCCAGATGTGGAAGTCAGCAGGAAGTAGAGCACAGCAGGCAAGGGAGCTGGAATCACAGTGGTGGGCAGTCTGGCCAGGCCCCCACCAGGAAGGATCACAGCTCCAGCCTTCTTCAGCCTCTTTGTTCTTCTCCTGGAGGTTTGGGTTCCAGGAAGGGGGCACCTGATGGACCTAGCTTTCCAGTCATAAGCTTTTAGAAAATATATAACTTTAATGGCTACAAACAATCCTTTACTGTAGTTTGCAAAGACCCTGTTAGAAACTTGGGTTGTTTCCACTTTTTTCTAAACAATGCTGTGATGAACATCACCATGTATAACATTTTTGTTTTCATTCTTCAAAAAACCTTTTGGATTATTCCCAGATATGGAATAATTGGGTCAAAGAATGTAAACATTGTAAAGGTCATGTGATGCATGTTGCCAACTTTCTTTCCAAATAGGTACCATTTTAGACTTTATGTAATGTTGGGGGATGGGTATTTCACCACACCTTTGCCACCATTGGGAACTTGTGACATACAATTTAAAAAAGTAATTCAAATTGGATGAAATTACTTGCTCCCAGCTGGGGAGATATCTGGAATCCATAAAACAGAGGGTGATTTTGGCAGGCTATATAGATGAATGAGGTAACTGGTCCAGTCATCTGAAGAAATGTGTAGGTTTAAAGCAATCCCACTTGCAGGAGCCATACTGAGTGGCAGCCATATCCCTAGAGCCACACTAATTTCCTCTGACATCTGAGGCAAAAGGCCAAATACTCCTGATATGAATCTATTGTAACTCAGTTTTTTAAAAAAATCACTATTTTATATTATCTTTAGAAGAGAGAAATTATATATAATAAATGTAAGTCTTTGGGTGGCTTTAGCTGTTTTCAATTTTTTGTGTAATTTTGGCAAGTTAGTTTTCCATGTGCATACCTGTCTGAGTATGGTTATGTGTTACAGAAGGGGGCTGGGGGAGATAGAAAGGAAGACACCTCTGGTACATGAAAAAATCAATCCAAGCAATGCTGTGTGTCCTCTTTTCCAGACCAGGGACCACCTAGGCAGGTTTCCATTTTTCTACTATATCCTGGTATGTGGTTAAGAGGAAACTTCTCCTCCCAGATAACTCGAGATGGAATACTGCGAGATCTTCCCTCACTGCGTCAATAAAAAATTGGACCTTAAGGTCCTTATCTTCCAAATCTAGTGTTTGATTAAGCTAAAGAGTAGCAATATTGAACGTTAAGCATGGTAGATAGCAAGGTGGAAAGGGGAACCATACCTCCCAAGCTTCCTACCCCCATCACCATGCACCCAGTGATGAGACACCCCCAGCTTCTGGGCCAGGAAGGAACCAGTGCTTTTGGTGTGGGTTTGCCCCTTTAACAACAGGCGTCAGATCAGCAGTGAACCTCCCTTAAGCCTCTACCGCCATCACCAAATGTCAAGAAGAGGTCCTCACATCTCCTGTGGTCCAAAGAAAACCACAGACACCCAACTTTCCCTCTCTCCCTTTCCCTTCTCACAGCTTCTCACAACTGATTCGACCATTATTTTTCTTTCATCCACCAAGGCTGCATTTTCCCAATCCTTCAGCCCGGGTTATGTCAGTTATCATGAGGAGCCCCAGACTCCCACGTCACCCTTCACCTCCAACATTCTAATACACCTTCAGGCTGAATATTCCCTGTTCTGTTCAGGATTCACGGACCAACAGAAACAAAATCCCCAGTGTCCTCAATCTCCTTTCTGAATGTTCCTGCTGCCTTCTGGTTTTCATTTGAGCAGAATGTAACAGGGAACATTCAGAAAAGGTGTTGCAGATACAGGAGATTTTGCAACTGTTGGACTGTGACTCCAGGAGGACAAGGTTTATGACCTCCGTGTATAATCTCATTGGGAAATAACATTGGAGATCTTTTTTTTGAATTTTTGAATTTTATTTTATTTACTCTTTTATACAGCAGGTTCTTATTAGTTACCCATTTTATACATATTAAGTGTATACATGTCAATCCCAATAACCCAATTCATCACACCACTACCCCCGCCACCCCCCCCCCCCGCCGCTTTCCCCCCTAGGTGTCCATACATTTATTCTCTACATCTGTGTCTCAATTTCTGCCCTGCAAACTGGTTCATCTGTACCATTTTTCTAGGTTCCACATATATGCGTTAATATACGATATTTGTTTTTCTCTTTCTGACTTACTTCACTCTGTATGGCAGTCTCTAGATCCATCCACGTCTCTACAAATGACCCAGTTTTGTTCCTTTTTATGACTGAGTAATATTCCATTGTATATATGGACCACATCTTTATCCATTCGTCCGTCGATGGGCATTTAGGTTACTTCCATGACCTGGCTATTGTAAATAGTGCTGCAATGAACATTGGGGTGCATGTGTCTTTTTGAATTATGGTTTTCTCTGGGTATATGCCCAGTAGTGGGATTGCTGGGTTATATGGTAGTTCTATTTTTAGTTTTTTAAGGAACCTCCTTACTGTTCTCCATAGTGGCTGTATCAATTTACATTCCCACCAACAGTGCAAGAGGGTTCCCTTTGCTCCACACCCTCTCCAGCATTTGTTGTTTGTAGATTTTCTGATGATGCCCATTCTAACTGGTGTGAGTTGGTACCTCATTATAGTTTTGATTTGCATTTCTCTAATAATTAGTGATGTGGAGCAGCCTTACATGTGCTTCTTGGCCATCTGTATGTCTTCTTTGGAGAAATGTCTATTTAGGTCTTCTGCCCAGTTTTTGATTGGGTTGTTTGTTTTTTTAATATTGAGCTGCATGAGCTGTTTATATATTTTGGAGATTAATCCTTTGTCCATTGATTTGTTTGCAAATATTTTCTCCCATTCTGAGGGTTGTCTTTTCGTCTTGTTTGTAGTTTCCTTTGCTTCGCAAAAGCTTTTAAGGTTCATTAGGTCCCATTTGTTTATTTTGTTTTTATTTCCATTACTCTAGGAGGTGGATCAAAAAAGATCTTGCTGTGATTTATGTCAAAGAGTGTTCTTCCTATGTTTTCCTCTAAGAGTTTTATAGTGTCCGGTCTTACATTTAGGTCTCTAATCCATTTTGAGTTTATTTTTGTGTATGGTGTTAGGGAGTATTCTAATTTCATTCTTTTACATGTAGCTGTCCGGTTTTCCCAGCACCACTTATTGAAGAGACTGTCTTTTCTCCATTGTATATCCTTGCCTCCTTTGTCGTAGATTAGTTGACCATAGGTGCGTGGGTTTATCTCTGGGCTTTCTATCCTGTTCCATTGATCTATATTTCTGTTTTTGTGCCAGTACCATACTGTCTTGATTACTGTAGCTTTATAGTATAGTCTGAAGTCAGGGAGCCTGATTCTTCCAGCTCTGTTTTTCTTTCTCAAGACTGTTTTGGCTATTCGGGGTCTTTTGTGTTTCCATACAAATTGTGACATTTCTTGTTCTAGTTCTGTGAAAAATGCCAGTGGTAGTTTGATAGGGATTGCGTTGAATCTGTAGATTGCTTTGGGTAGTATAGTCATTTTCACAATGTTGATTCTTCCAATCCAAGAACATGGTATACCTCTCCACCTGTTGGTATCATTTTAAATTTCTTTCATCAGTGTCTTATAGTTTTCTGCATACAGGTCTTTTGTCTCCTTAGGTAGGTTTATTCCTAGGTATTTTATTCTTTTTGTTGCAGTGGTAAATGGGAGTGTTTCCTTAATTTCTCTTTCAGATATTTCATCATTAGTGTATAGGAATGCAAGAGATTTCTGTGCATTCATTTTGTATCCTGCAACTTTACCAAATTCATTGATTAGCTCTAGTAGTTTTCTGGTGGCATCTTTAGGATTCTCTATGTATAGTATCATGTCATCTGCAAACAGTGACAGTTTTACTTCTTCTTTTCCAATTTGTATTCCTTTCCTTTCTTTTTCTTCTCTGATTGCTGTGGCTAGGACTTCCAAAACTATGTTAAATAATAGTGGTGAGAGTGGACATCCTTGTCTTGTTCCTGAACTTAGAGGAAATGCTTTCAGTTTTTCACCATTGAGAACTATGTTTGCTGTGGGTTTGTCGCATATGGCCTTTATTATGTTGAGGTAGCTTCCCTCTATGCCCACTTTCTGGAGAGTTTTTATCATAAATGGGTGTTGAATTTTGTCAAAAGCTTTTTCTGCATCTATTGAAATGATCATGTGGTTTTTATTCTTCAGTTTGTTAACATGGTGTATCACATTGATTGATTTGCGTATATTGAAGAATCCTTGCATCCCTGGGATAAATCCCACTTGATTATGGTGTATGATCCTTTTAATGTGTTGTTGGATTCTGTTTGCTAGTATTTTGTTGAGGATTTTTGCATCTGTATTCATCAGTGATATTGGTGTGTAATTTTCTTTTTTTGTAGTATCTTTGGTTTTGGTATCAGGGTGATGGTGGCCTCATAGAATGAGTTTGGGAGTGTTCCTTCCTCTGCAATTTTTTGGAAGAGTTTGAGCAGGATGGGTGTTAGCTCTTCTCTACATGTTTGATAGAATTCACCTGTGAAGCCATCTGGTCCTGGACTTTTGTTTGTTGGAAGATTTTTAATCACAGTTTCAATTTCATTACTTGTGATTGGTCTGTTCATATTTTCTGTTTCTTCCTGGTTCAGTCTTGGAAGGTTATACCTTTCTAAGAATTTGTCCATTTCTTCCAGGTTGTCCATTTTATTGGCATACAGTTGCTTGTAGTAGTCTCTTAGGATGCTTTGTATTTCTGCAGTGTCTGTTGTAACTTCTCCTTTTTCCTTTCTAATTTTATTGATTTGAGTCCTCTCCCTCTTTTTCTTGATGAGTCTGGCTAATGGTTTATCAATTTTGTTTATCTTCTCAAAGAACCAGCTTTTAGTTTTATTGATCTTTGCTATTGTTTTCTTCATTTCTATTTCATTTATTTCTGCTGTGATCTTTATGATTTCTTTCCTTCTACTAACTTTGGGTTTTGTTTGCTCTTCTTTCTCTAGTTCCTTAAGGCGTAAGGTTAGAGTGTTTATTTGAGATGTTTGTTGTTTCTTGAGGTAGGATTGTATTGCTATAAACTTCCCTCTAAGAACTGCTTTTGCTGCATCCCATAGGTTTTGGATCATCGTGTTTTCATTGTCATTTGTCTCTAGGTATTTTTTGATATCCTCTTTGATTTCTTCAGTGATCTCTTGGTTATTTAGTAACGTATTGTTTAGCCTCCATGTGTTTGTGTTTTTTATGTTTTTTTCCCTGTAATTGATTTCTAGTCTCATAGTATTGTGGTCAGAAAAGATGCTTGATATGATTTCAGTTTTCTTAAATTTACTGAGGCTTGATTTGTGGCCCAAGATGTGATCTATCCTGGAGAATGTTCTGTGTGCACTTGAGAAGAAAGTGTAATCTGCTGTTTTTGGATGGAATGTCCTACAAATATTAATTAAGTCTATCTGGTCTATTGTGTCATTTAAAATTTTTGTTTCCATATTAATTTTCTGTTTGATTGATCTGTCCATTGGTGTAAGTGAGCTGTTAAAATCCCCCACTATTATTGTGTTACTGTCGATTTCCTCTTTTATAGCTGTTAGCAGTTGCCATATGTATTGAGGTGCTCCTATGTTGGGTACATATATATTTATAACTGTTATATCTTCTTCTTGGATTGATCCCTTGATCATTATGTAGTGTCCTTCCTTGTCTCTTGTAACATTCTTTATTTTAAAGTCTATTTGATCTGATATGAGTATTGCTACTCTAGCTTTCTTTTGATTTCCATTTGCATGGAATATCTTTTTCCATCCCCTCACTTTCAGTCTGTATGTGTCCCTAGGTCTGAAATGGTTGTCTTGTAGACAGCATATATATGGGTCTTGTTTTTGTATCCATTCAGCGAGCCTATGTCTTTTGGTTGGAGCATTTAATCCATTCACGTTTAAGGTAATTATCGATATGTATGTTCCTATTACATTTTCTTAATTGTTTTGGGTTTGTTTTTGTAGGTCCTTCTCTTCTCTTGTGTTTTCCACTTAGAGAAGTTCCTTTAGCATTTGTTGTAGAGCTGGTTTGGTGGTGCTGAATTCTCTTAGCTTTTGCTTGTCTGTAAAGCTTTTGATTTCTCTGTTGAATCTGAATGAGATCCTTGCTGGGTAGAGTATTCTTGGCTATAGGTTCTTCCCTTTCATCACTTTAAGTATATCATGCCACTCCCTTCTGGCTTGTAGAGTTTCTACTGAGACATCAGCTGTTAACCTTATGGGAATTTCCTTGTTGCTTTCAATAATTTTTCTTTGTCTTTAATTTTTGTCAGTTTGATTACTATGTGTCTCACTTGTTTCTCCTTTGGTTTATCCTGCCTGGGACTCTCTGCACTTCCTGGACTTTGGTGGCTATTTCCTTTCCCATGTTAGGGAAGTTTTCGACTATAATCTCTTCAAATATTTTCTCAGGTCCTTCCTCTCTTCTCCTTCTGCGACCCCTATAATGCGAATGTTGTTGCTTTCAATGTTGTCCCAGAGGTCTCTTAGGCTGACTTCATTTCTTTGCATTCTTTTATCTTTATTCTGTTCCGCAGCAGTGAATTCCACCATTCTGTCTTCCAGGTCACTTATCCGTTCTTCTGCCTCAGTTATTCTGCTATTGATTCCTTCTAGTGTAGTTTTCATTTCAGTTATTGTATTGTTCATCTCTGTTTGTTTGTTCTTTAATTCTTCTAGGTCTTTGTTAAACATTTCTTGCATCTTCTCGATCTTTGCCTCCATTCTTTTTCCGAGGTCCTGGATCATCTTCACTATCATTATTCTGAATTCTTTTTCTGGAAGGTTGCCTATCTCCACTTGATTTGGTTGTTTTTCTGGGGTTTTATCTTGTTCCCTCATCTGGTACATAGCCCTCTGCCTTTTCATCTTGTCTGTCTTTCTGTGAATATGGTCTGTGTTCCACAGGCTGCAGGATTGTAGTTCTTCTTGCTTCTGCTGTCTGCCCTCTAACATCGGAGGTCTTAAATGTGAGTTCCTGTGTGCAGATGTGGCTTGAAAGTCCTCTTCTTCTCCATGATAGACACTGAGGTCCTCACGGATCAGGTAGCACCATGGGACGATGATTACAGAGTGATGAAAGATCCTAGACAATTCCCAGGGTGCCTTCCAGCCACGTGTATTTAAACTGGGTCAAAGCATCATGTTGCCTAAGAGGGGAATACATTTAGGAGTGAAGGCATTTGCATTCAAGAGGCTGCCTATTATTCTGAAAATGATCCTGGGCCAGAGTCAGGCAACTTGGGTTCTTCCATGAACTAGCTGTGTGACTTGGGCAAGAAATGTGCTGTCCTTGCACCTCAGGGTCCTTGTGAGTCAAACCACTGTTTCCCAAACACCAGTCCACAGACCAGCCACATCAGAATCACTGGGGAGATCTCAGAACTCAGATTCCAGGTCCCACCTCTGAGATCCTGGTTCAGCAGGTCTGAGGTGGGACTTAGGACCTGATACATACATACATATATATATATATATATATATATATATATATATATATATGGCTTTACTTTTAAGTATGGAAAATTCAAACATATGCAAAAGTAGAAAAAATAGTATAATGAACCCCCCGACTACATCACCTGGTTTCAACAATTATCCCTTCACAGCCACTTTAATCTGTATAAATCCCAGACATGTTATTTTAATCATACATATTAAAAAAAAATGTTTATTGGAGTATAGTTGCTTTACAATGTTGTGTTAGTTTCTACTGTACACCAATGTGAATCAGCTATACGCATACATAAATCCCCTCTTTTTTTGGATTTCCTTCCTATTTAGGTCACCACAGAGCATTGGGTAGAGTTCCCTGTGCTATACAGTAAGTTCTCATTAGTTACCTATTTTATACATAGTATCAATGTTTCTCTACAAGATACAGACTTTAAAAATATCCACTATGCCATTATACACCAGAAAAAAATTAACAGTAATCCCTTAATATCATTAAAAATCCTGTCAGTGTTCACAAATCCACAATTGTCTTATTAAAAAATGTGGTTTTTTCCTGTGTGTTTGAATTGAAACCCAAGTAAGGATCCTGCATTATGATTGGCTAATGTATCTCTTAAGTAACTTTTAATCCATTGGTGTCCCTCATTTTAATTTTTTTCCCCTTAAATCTTTTGTTGAAGAAGCTGGGTTGTTTGTCCTGAAGAATTTCCCATAGTCTGGATTTGGTTGATGGCACCTCTGCCTCCTACCAGGTTTATTCTCTGTAAAGCAGTCATTTGATCTAGAGGTTTGATGCCTTGGGTTCAAAAGCTTTGGCAAGGAAACTTCATAAGAGGTGGGGTGCACTTCCATTAGGGGCACATAATGTCTGCTTGTGTCTCTTTTTGTGACATTAGCCGCCACTGATGGCCATTGCCTGTGTCTATTAATCCATTATGGTTGCATATGGTGATGTCCTAAATTTATCATTCCTTTTCCATTTGTTAGCTGAGATGATACAGAGAAACTTCCCCTCATCTACTGTTTGCTCAGGCCACAGTACAGTTCAGATAGGAAAGGCAACCTAAATGCTTGATTTTTGCCCTTTATTTTGCAGTTTGCAAAATCATCTCGATGCAGGGAATATCACTACCATCCTCCAAAGTGACCATTAAAGTTTTATTATTATTATTAGCATCATTATAACCTCATGGATTTTTAACATGTTTGATGTGCTTTTATCCATTGCTTCCTGAGTCTTTTTGACACATGACATTGGTCTTTCATAGCTTCCTTGTTTTCTGAAATGACAGAGTCTCAAGACTCATCTTGTGCATTTTTTACCCCCAGACGTAAAACAGCCATTTGTCAAGCTTTAGTGGAATGAGTTCCACTAAACTCATTATTTAAATTATTAAAAGACTCCTCAGGTAATTCTGATTTGCAGCAAAGTTTGGGAACCACTGGGTTGTATGAGATTCCTTCCAACTCCAAAATGCTATTTTTTTCTTCTTGCTAATTATAGTAGCAAAAATATATTTGAAGTGATTTTAAAATATTTATATGAAATACAAATATATTTCCATACCTGATATTCTTTTCCTTTGCTCACTGCACTTTAAATTGGTACAACTTTTTAAAATGCACTTTGACCACACCCTGAATATTTTCATACACTTTGACCCAGAAATCCCACTTTTAGAAATCTGGTTTAAGGAAATAGTAAAAAATATATATGTATCTGGAAAAAGATGCATGCACCAACGCTTTATTTGCAAACTGTAAAAAAAAAATTAGACATAGCTTGAACATCCAAAAATGGGGGAACAGTTTGGTAGATTGTGGAGAATTTACTGGAAGGAATATTATGAGGCCATTAAATAATGCCTGGGAGGACTATGCAGCCAAGATGCAAAATTGCATTTATGACGTTATGTTAAAATATGCATACGAGGGCTTCCCTGGTGGCGCAGTGGTTGAGAATCTGCCTGCCAATGCAGGGGACACGGGTTCGAGCCCTGGTCTGGGAAGATCCCACATGCCGCGGAGCAACTAGGCCCGTGAGCCACAATTACTGAGCCTGTGCTCCGCAACAAGAGAGGCCGCGGTAATGAGAGGCCCGCGCACCGCGATGAAGAGGGGCCCCCACTTGCCACAACTAGAGAAAGCCCTCGCACAGAAACGAAGACCCAACACAGCCATAAAAATAAATAAACAAAAAACAAACAAACAAAAAACCAACTGATGGATAATTAAAAAAAAAAATGCATACGAAAATATTTAAAATGGAATATATCAAAATGAGAGCAGTAGGTTAGTAGACTTAAGGGTGATTTCTCTCTGCTCTCCCCCTTTTCCAAAGTTACTTAAACGTGTATTTAAAAATTCTACGAGTCTGTGATATTTCATGGTTAAGTGACTTGCAGTGCCCTGTCATTTAGAAACAACAGGGCTTGGGGAAAAGGGGCACAGAGCATAAGGCACAGCCCAGAGTTGGTGGGGGGGTGTTACCTAGGGAGTGATGGGGGAGGGGACACAAGCAGCAGGCTGAGAAGGGCCAGTAGGGATGACAGTGGATGCGACTGTGGCTCCCCTTCGGTCTTACCTGAGCTTTGTCTCCATCATGCTCACGAACAGTTCAGCTACAAGCATGGGCTTGGAATCTTTCCAAGCTCCTAGTCTCCTTGGTGGACCCTCAGGCATTTCATCGGGGCTTGATGGCAGGGATGACTGTCAGCCTCGCAGGCTGAGGAATTTGGCTTCAATATATTCAGGTAACCAAGGGAGTCAATGAAAATCTGTTTGGGGTTTGCCCTTTCAATTATTTAGACTTAGAACAAGCGTCTTTGGGTTGTATTTATCGGTATGTGAAGCATCTTTTCTCAAACCACTCCTCACATCTGGAAGGCCCTCCCCTGGCTTTCTCTCTCTCTTGTTAGGAGGTGGTGCCTGAGGGGAAGCTGAGGGTGAGGAAAGGGATGAGCCCAGGCCAACTGCCAGCACCCTTTGACCCCGTCTTTTGAACTCTAGTCATGAGCCCTTATGGCCCCAGGATTTCCCCCTCACAGGAGAGAAGACGTGAGATGCTGGGATGGAAAAGCAGAGAGAAGCCACATTACAGGACTTGGAAGGCCATGCTGAGAATTTTGGACTTTCTTCTCTAGGAACTACAGGGGGTTTTGAGCAAAGAAGTGATGCAATCTGACCTATAATTTAGGAAAACCACCCTGGCAGCTGAGAAGGAAAGACATTGACATGAGGTAAAGTCAGTGGGAGGGCAGCCAGAGCCAGGGGCCAGGTGAACAAAGGGATCTTGAATGGACATGGCAGCAGCAGAAAGGGTAGCATGGATTTCCCACTGAGGAAAAGGCTGCGATTATTTACCAGCGTCTGTTGCCTTTTCCTCCTTGGCACGCAGCTGGACCACGTGTATTTGTCCCAGTGCTGCTGTAACAAATGACCACAAACTTCGTGGCTTAACTCAACACAAATTTGTTCTCTTACAGTTCTGGAGGTCAGAAGTCGAAAATCCAGGTGTTGCAGAGCTTTGTTCCTTCTGGAAGCTTCAGAGGAGACTCCGTGTCCTTGTCTTTTCCAGCTTCTAGAGGCACCACCTTGGCTTGGGCTACTTCCTCCATCTTCAAGGATGTTACTCCAACCTCTGCTTTCATCTTCACATCTCCTTTTCCTGACTTTGACCCTCTTGCCTGTCTCTTCTTAGGACACTGTGATTACACTGGGCTCACCCATATCATCCGGGACAATCTCTTCATCGCAGGATTTTTTAACTGAATCACACCTGCGAAGTCCTTGTGGCATGTAACATAGAACACAGGTTCTGGGGACGTCTTGGGGCCATAATCTGCCTACACACCACTCATCCCAGGCTCCCACAGTTAGGTGGGGTTATGAGGCCAAATTCCAGCCATTGGAATGTGACCAGAGGATGTGATTTCTACTCTTCCCTTCCAGGCCTGGACCATAAAGTCTCCCTTGTTGCCCTCCACACTCTCTCCCTTTCCCTGTGCTGAGGACACAAAGGAAGCAAAAGGCAGAGATGTACGTGCCTGGGACCCTGGATGGCCAAGCAGAAAGCCGTCTGCCACCGAGGAACAGCCACATTGGACCTAGTTGAGTGGAAAATAAATCTCTGTGTTAAGAAACTGAAATTTAGGAGTTTGTTGTTAGCATTACTTACCCTAATACCTCAACTGGCTGACTGTTATTCAGGATTGAGAGTGAGAAAGAGGGATGGTTTAGAGTCTTAGGAGGTGGGGAGGCTGGAGGCCCTTAGTGAAGATAAAAATTCAACTTGGGGTGTACCTTGAGACACTTTTGACTGAGATGTCGGGTGGGTGTCCCGTTCCATATCCAAAGTCGAAATGTGAAAATAAGAATACATCCATAAACACACACACTACTATATATAAGACAGATAACCAACAAGGACCTACTGTAGCACAAGGAACTCTACTCACTATTCTGTGACAACAGAATATATTGTTGAGAAAAGAATATGAGAAAATATATATGAGATATGAAAAAAGAATATGAGAAAAGAAAATAAAAAAGAACAAATATGTGTATATGTATAACTGAATCACTTTGCTGTACACCTGAAACCAACACAACATTGTCAATCAACTCTACTCCAATAAAATTAAAATATTAAAGAAAGAATACATCCATACCTCAGAGTGAAAACTAAATAAGGCAAAAGATCTGAAAGACATTCTATAAATGCTTCTTCTCCTTTCAGTATTCTCACTGGGTTTTTATAGGAGCCCATTTCTGGGAAGTACTGAGCGTATTTAGATGCAGCAGATTCAGCTGTAGTCTTGCTTCAGTCAGGCACCTGAGAGGCTTCACGGCAGCGAGTGGAGAGTTACAGGGCTGGGACGTACAAAGTAAGAGAGAAAAGGGACAGGGCTTAAAGGACGAGGGGGGAGCGGGGAGGGAGCAGCCCGGCTGGTGGTCAAGGTTTCTGGATGAAAACAGTTTTGGTGAGGGTTTTAAGTATTTTTTTTAGTTCTACATAAGCTCAGAAATAATAAAAGAAGTAACTTTAAAAGTTTAAAATTTAGAGTGTAAGAGTGAAAATTCCTGGTGGCAATGGCTAACGATATATTGTTTCGATTTTCTGATTTTTTTTTCTATTCATGTGCTAACACACACACACACCCATTTTCAACTTGCTTTTTATACTAACTAGATCTTGAATATACTTCCTCGTCATTACCTATAAATCTGCCTCATTCTTTAACTACCATTGGTAAACATTTGATTCCAGACACCGTATCAGTGAACATCCTTTGAGCCCCGGGAGAGCACTTCAAGGAATCTATCCACTGCAGGACAAATAAATCCCTTGGAGTGGGATTGCTGTGTCAAAGTGTAGAAACACTTTATAACTTTCACAGGTATTTAAGTTTCCCTCCAAAAAATATACCAATACCCCCTTTTTGAGGGGCAGAAGTTGTGGAGTCAAGGAGGTGGGGCGTGGTGTGGAGGGAGGGTGGATTGTTGTGTGGGGACATGAGGGAGACGGGAGGATGCGGCCTGCCCGCCGCCTGGGGGCCCAGGGACCCAGCCCTGGGAAGAAGGGTGTGTGCTTGGCTTGATGCTCTGTTGTCACTGTACCAAAGCTCTTAATTTTTAACAAGGGGCCCCCCGTTTTTATTTTGCTTTGGGCTCCACAAATTATGTAGCCGGTCCTGGTGAAGGAAGAAACAGGGGCAGAGCCAGGGAGCGCTTGTCCTCGTGGTGACGGGGTGCTGCCTGGACAGCCCTTGGCCCTGAGGTCAAAGCGAATGGGCCTTGGGCCGGTCCAGGGACGTCTGGACTCCTCAGGAGGGGGGCTCACAGTGAGCAGGGGATTGGGGCGCCCCGCAGAACCTGTGTCCACTGGCCCCCTTAGAGTGTCCTAAACCAGTGACCCATCTTGGAACCCCACTGGTTCTAGAGTGTGGTCCCCAGGCCAGCTGAGGCAGCATCCCTGGCGACTGGTTAAAAACGCGGATTCTAATGCCCCACCCCAGACGAACAGAATCAGAGACTCTGGTGGGGCCCATCCATCTGTGCTCCCGCCAGCCCTCCAGGGGTTCTGATGGGCGCTGAAGTATGAGAACCCCCGTCTAGACCAACTCCTATCCTCAGGTCGCCTCTCGGAGCTGGTTTCCAGAAGAGCGTAAACCTTCTGGCCTCTGAAAGGCAGAAGTGAGCCCAGTGAGGGAGCCTGCCTTTTTTCTTGCCCAGGCTGGGGCTTCTCCCTCCTGCTTCGGCCTGAGGGAAAAGCTTTGGACCATTACAAGTCTCCTGGGGTGTCAATGTGCTTTTTCTCCCTCTCCATCATGAACATAACCTATTGGGCTAATGACATGCTATGCAGACCTCATTTCTGTGGTCCCCTGGTGGATCCAAGATAGAGTCTATAATAAGTCCTCCTCACGTAGGGGGATAGAGGAAAGCTAGGCAGAGATGAATATCCTAAAAGACATATTAATTATGTGAGTTCTGCTTTGGAGAAGCTAAAAACCACTGTGTTAGCTAATAGCTTTATGATCATCTTTTAGACTCCTGGAAGTTACACATATCTAAGGTAAATATCTTTGTCAGGAAAGGGGCCTCTTGGGATGCACACAGTATGAGAATATTAGAATTAGAAAGGGCAGCTAGAGATGGTAATAAAGTTGAGTCTCATCAAGGAATAATATTGAAAAATGCTAACACGAATGGTTTAAACTCTCTGAAGAGTCAGGATGGACTGTATAGCATGGAAATTACAGGCACGTATTGGGCCCTATGTTGAGTCCAGGTCTGCACGGCCCCCTCCACATCTCCTTGGGCTAGGGAGAGCCGAAGCTATTTGAACTTGTAGAGGCTGACGCTCAGGGCTGCACACGTTTTGAATGCAGGCGAGGGAAGTGCCCATCTCTGACTGAGTGGCGGCCTTTCACTGTGCCTTAGCGACGGGCACCGTAGGCTGAGGACAAAGCTGGGGCTCCCGGTATCCCCTATTCTGGGAGCTGGGGCACCCCAGGCCTCTTGCACCAGGTTCAGCTGATGACTTCAGAGGTACAGGGAGAGGTTGGAGCTGGACCCTGCCACTGCCTGTCTTCCTCATTTTTTTTTTTTTTTTGCCTGCATGTGGGATCTTAGTTCCCCGACCAGGGACCAAACCTGCAACCCCTGCATTGGAAGTGCAGTCTTAACCACCGAACCGCCAGGGAAGTCCCTGTCTTCCTTCCTCTTAATCCTACAAGTGCTTGTGAGTTTGTCTGTCTGCTGGGCACTCCCTCCAGGAGTGTGGAGGGATGAACAAAGTCAGCCTCTGGGGGGAGCCCAGCGGTCCTCTCTCTGCCCCTCGGGCCCTGTGACCGGGGTCTGGTTCTGTGCAGACAGCAGGAGGTCTGCAGATCCCTTCTGGGCGCCTGGGCCTTGAAAATCTTTCGGTAGCACCTTCCCCTAAAAGGGATCTCTCTTTGCCTCCAGCCAGCTGCTGCAGCCCCATCTGTGCCTGTTAGAGATGTGCAAAGGGTGAGCTGGTGACAGACTGATTCACAGAATTGTCCCTAAGCTGCAGGTGTGAAAAGAAGATGGGTTCAGAGCATCATAACTGAGGAACAAGGCTCAGTGGAGTAGACGTGACTTTCCAAGTCATTGACACCGGCAGGAAATGTTACCTCTGGTCCCAGCAGCTTGTTCTGGTCTGATGTCCCGCACTCCCTGGGGCTCCCTCCTCCCCGTGGGGTCACCCAGGGCTGCCTCTTGTTCATTGTCTGCAACACATATGCAGCGAGAGGGGGCACGATGTCCTTGGATGGATTTGCAAGTGTGTGATATTCTCTAAAGGTTGTGGGTACCTTGACCTTACAGGCTTTAAAAGAAAGTCTTAATGAAGCAGTAGTCTCCAGATGCTCATTTCCTTTTTTATTTTTACCTGTAAGTGACCTTTTCTTCTAAGAATGGGCTTCTGATGTGCAAGGTTTTCTCGTGTTTGCTGCTTTTTTTTTTTTTTTTTTTTCCTTCTGGGCTCATTCTTCGTGACTTGATTACCATGTCCCTAGCCTCTACCTTGGATGCTACAATTGGACGTTACAGCTGGTGAGAAGAAAAAGGCTCCAACAGATGAATTCTTAAGAGACCGAGGTTCTGTATTTATCTCAGCAGCTTAAAAAAGATACAGGGAAGGGAAACACAGAGATGCTGTGACACACAGGTGGAATTATGGCTAGGTGGGATGCTTTTCAAAGCTTTAGATGGCACTGTTGGGTCTGTGAAAAAAACCCGTCTCTTCTCCTAGGTGGCTCCATAAACTCTGAAGTCCAGTCAGGTGGCAGTGCGGGCTGGATTTCCACTTACTGCCTGAGGGATCTAGAACAAGGATATTCTGTGCAGTATTTCTGCATGGAGGCTTTTGTTTTCTCCTCTAGCTTTGAAATTTACATTCCTTTTAATAAAACGTGCTGGTTCAAAAACATGTACGCATATGTGTTTTGTCTATGTTACTTCATTTCAAAAATGTTTGCGTTTTTACAAGTTATTCTTGTCAAGAATTCGGTGAAACAGAGTGGTGTTAGTAGCTCCATGTTTTAGGTGGGAAACAGAGGCACGTTTGAGGTCTGGTGTCTTGTCCAAGCACAGTGTTCTCACATTCCTTGTTCAAAAATGAACGAGTCAGGTTTTCTTTTTGTTTTTAATTTTAATTTTTTTTATTGAGGTAACATTGGTTTATAATGTCATATAAATTTCATGTGTACAACTTTATGTTTCTATTTCAGGATACCCTGCAGCATACTCACCACCAGAAATTTAGTTTGCATCCATCACCTTTATCTATTCCCCCACCCCCACCCCCATGGCCCCCTCCTCTCTGGTAACCACTACTCTGTTCTCTGTATCTACATGTTTATTTCTCTTTGGTTTGGCTTGTTCATTTATTTTGTTTGTTTGTTTTTTAGATCCCACATATGAGTGAAATCATATAGTATTTGTCTTTCTCCTTCTGACTTACTTCACTTAGCATAATACCCTCAAGGTTCATCCATGTTGTTGCAAATGGCAAGGTTTCATCCTTTTTATGGCTGAGTAATATTCCATTGCATATATGTACCACATCTTCTTTATCCATTCATCTGTTGTTGGGCACTTAGGTTGTTTTGATGTCTTGGCTATTGTAAATAATGCTGCTATGAACATTGGAGTGCATATATCTTTTTGAATTAGTGTTTTCATGTTCTTTGGATAAATACCCAGAGTAGAATCGCTGGATCATATGGTAGTTCTATTTTTAATTTTTTGAGGAACCGCCATACTGTTTTCCATAGTGGTTGTACTAGTTTTCATTCCTACCAACAGTGTACGAGGGTTCCCTTTTCTCCACATCTTTGCCAAATAAGCCAGGGTTTTTAGTTGAATGCAACAGAAACTGACTAGTGCTGATTAGGGGGAAAAACAGTTACTGGGCACCTCCTAGAATCACCAGGACGGCAGTGAGCCAGGCTCACAGAATGAGTGGGAATAGAGGTGCTGGGGCACAGACGGCTGTCGGGCTGGATTCTCATCTGTTCTGCATCTGCGAGGCTGGGTAGTAGAACTGTAGCCACAGTCCTGGGCCCTCCGTACAGAGCTGGGGAACGTGAATTTCAGCCCCGCTTTGGCTCCTCTAGTGGAATGGACTCATGTTGGGGAAGTTTCCAAACATGGGAAAGGGATTTGGTTGCTGGCGAAGTGTCTGTTCATATCTTTTGCCCATTTCTTTATCGAGTTGATAACTCATTAAAAAAAATTCTTTCTGAAAAGTCCTTCTTCAACATCTATCTTTGGGAAATTTCTGGGAAACAATAAAAAGCTTAAGAAGCTGAGAGCTAGCTTATCCCTAAACCATACATTTATAATTAAATATATTTATTTCTCAGACTAAAATATTTATTGTCAGCGGTGTATTATATAGGGTTATTTGGGAATGTTTGGTGTGTAGAATTAATAAGGGGTCCTGAGATGCCTTGATCTCTCATTTTTCTAGCTATCAGGCACAATCCCAGGGGTGAACAAAAAATAAACAACTGGAGAAAAAAAAGAATCTCATTTGCTGTGTTTTTGATTGTCAGAAAAGATAATGTTCTCAAGACATAACCTCAGAAAACTAAGGAACAGTTTATTTGGAGCCCCTTGTTTGAATCTCTTAGTTTTTCTGTAATTGTAATAAAACACTTAACCCAGAGTGCATTGATCTGCTAGAATTTCATACCACTTGTTTCAACTGCACAATCCATTCTTCCTACCGCATCTACGAACATGTATCGAACATTCAGGACAACCTATCATTGAGGAGACGTAGAAACACCCAATCTCGAAGTGTTTACCAATTAGGTGAACTGAGTCGGTTCCCCGTGAGAGCCCTGCATTTAGCTACTGCAGTTCATGAAGGAGCAAGGCTGCTGGACCTCCCAGCCTCGGAGAAGTCAGCCAAGGACCTCACCACTCGATTTCCGGCTTGAGGATCTGGTCAAGATATTTCACAGGCTTTTCTAAGGGTTATATCTTGAAATTTCCCTGCTTCCTGGGCCCACCACCATTCGACTCCTCTACTTTCTCCCTCCCCCTTTCCCTCTTCAGACTCTGCACACACCTGACAGCCACAGGGCAGTGCCCTCTGTCAGCATGTTTCCTGAGAAAAGGGAAGAAGCTGTCCAGTCTTTTGCCTCAAAGGGCCAGTGCAGGCCCAGTGCAAACAAGGGAAAACTCAGTTCCCAGATCAAGAAACAAAATCCGAAGATCCCTAGGCATCTTGGTGGAGTGGCGTTTTGCTAGATTTAGACCAATTCTCTGGTCCAATTACAAGTAAGAGTTTTCATTTAGTTCCGTGATAGGCTTTCTCGTGGAAATCACGTACACTTGTATCCAGGGACCCTGGCACCAATGCTGTGTGAAGAGTTGATTCCTATGATCTCAACTCTGTGGGTTAAGACTGTGAGTTTGTGACACAAACGGACTTAGAATATGCCAAGCATTCTTCCCCTTCTTACTCCTGCACTCTCGCCCAGACTATGCTTGGCTGGCTCCACTCTTCCTTCCATCTTGGTGTCCTGGACGTCCTTTCCTCAGAGACGCCCCTCTGACCACTCTCCGAAATGCTCCAGCTCCTCATCTTTCATGGTGCCTTCATAGACTCACAGACATAGAGAACAAACTTGTGGTTGCCAAGGGGACTGGGGGATGGAGAAGGGATGGATTGGGAGTTTGGGGTTAGCAGATGCAAACTATTGTATAAAGAATGGATAAACAACAAGGTCCTACTGTATAGCACAGGGAACTCTATTCAATGTCCTGTAATAAAGCCTAAAGGAAAAGAATGTAAAAGAGAAAAAAAAATACAAGAAAAAATGATCTGAAGTTGAATAGGTAAAATCCAACTTCCTTAGTTCTTTAAAATTACTTGGATAAATCACCAAAATTAATGTATAGTCAAGGAAATAAAAAAGAACAACCAAAGCATCTTTTTCATAAAAAAAAGACTGTGAGTTTGTGGAACTGGTGTGTTGAGAGCGTAGGAGTCCCGAGGACTAAGAAACCGCTTATTCTCTCATCTTGTCCCTTACAAGCCTCTGACTTCTTCCCATAGGAGGAGAGAGAGAAATATTCTCTCATCTCTCTAAGAGGTTTCTCCATCATCTCTCAGCTTCACCCCTTTAGTACCCTCAAGGTGGCATTGGGCTAAACATTGCAGTTTTTGAGCCCCTCTTTTGCAAGTCTTGTATGGGGGTGTCTAGTACCAACCTGTGAAATGTGGAGAGTACTTGACACTTATTGATTTGTTCTTTTTTTAAAATTTTATAAATTTCAGTTTTATTTGACATTTAAAAGAGCTATGTTGACAAATATTACTGTAATACACAAGCCTTCGATATCATAATGTATATTGTATTCTTCAACCTATTGATTTGTTCCTGACCATATGGAGTTTTGGCCAAAACTGAGACTGACAGAGGCCCATCTTAACATTCTGTTGTGTGTGTATATTGTATTTGCATCTTCATCATCATCACCTCCCAGCTTGTTCTGTATCATATTTAAGGTACCTTTGAAGGATACAAAAAGCGAATAATATGGTGTAAAAGGAAGTAGGTAGAGTTTAGGAAGGAGTGATACAAACAAGAAAAACAAGCATGAATATATAAAAATGGAGTGAGGCTAAAACCAACACAGTTTCCGTCCGTGGACCAAAGTTGGGCTCTGAACTTTCTGGTTAAAAGAGGAGGAGCAGCTGGTCTTCGAATGTGAGCCAGAAGGAATTTCTTTTGGGTCCAGGTAATCAGTAGATTGTGATGATCAGAGTACTTTTAATCTATTTAAATCAGATTTATTTTTAAAAGCTGGACAACTATAGTGATATTAAATGTCCTCTGTGACCCAATCTTCCTCCTAAAAGACTCCAACATCAAACCAATAAACAACATAAGATCTCCCCCAAAGAACCAAGTCTGCCCAAAAGACACAAAAGTATTTTCACCTTCAGAATAAAGTTGGTGAAATACTCTACCCATGAATATTTCTGCAGAGGCAGTTTTCAGTTAAGAAGGAAACAAGAGTGGACGGTGGGTTTTTTGATGGTGCAGCACCCATTTTATCATTGCACCTGAACCAGTTGCTACGAGGTGGTCAAGGGACCCAAGCAGGATGAAGGGAATTCCCTCCCTGGAATTTGAATCACTTTTTGATTTGACCTAGGGACAGAAGATGCTTGGCGTCATTCACTCCAGCGGGGCTGTGTCTGGCGGAGGCTGGAACACAGTCTCCTGGGCACCCGCCGTCCCCTGACCAGAGCACACTGGCTCTGTCCCTTGTGAGCCTGGGACTTCCACCTTCCTCTCTCCTGTGACACTGCCCTCCCCTCCCTCCCAACCACCCCCATAGCTTTCTAATAAAATCTCCATTCATTTATGATGGTCAGACTCCATTCCTGTTTCTTGGCTCCCAAGTATTCTGACACTTTCTCAACGTGGCTTCAGTGTCCTTGGTCCACCGTCAGGAGCCAAAAGGTTAGAAAGTTGTTTTTTTTTTTAATTTTATTTATTTATTTATTTATTTTTGGCTGTGTTGAGTCTTCGTTTCTGTGCGAGGTCTTTCTCTAGTTGCGGCGAGCGGGGGCCACTCTTCATCGCGGTGCGCGGGCCTCTCACTATCGCGGCCTCTCTTGTTGAGGAGCACGGGCTCCAGACGCGCAGGCTCAGTAGTTGTGGCTCACGGGCCCAGTTGCTCCGCGGCATGTGGGATCTTCCCAGACCAGGGCTCGAACCCGTGTCCCCTGCATTGGCAGGCAGATTCTCAACCAATGCCAGGGAAGTCACCAGGGAAGCCCCAAAAGGTTAGAAAGTTTTTATCTCGGGTTGTTCAAAATTCTGCTTATAAAATATCCCCTGCACGGAACACTTTCCCACAAAGAATCTATCAGGTTTATCTGTATGCTGAATTTCTGAGGTAGCTAATATGTCTTGCGTCTAGATGCCCAATTATCAGGAAGAAGATGCAGCCTCTGCACATTCTTTGGTTAATTAGATCTGCTATGAAATCATTCATTTGATGTCCACCTAATGAAGCTAATAAAAGCCTCCTCTGAAGCGGGCTATTCTTCGTACCTTAAATACTGTACCTCGCTCAGCGACGCTGGCAGCTGAGCTAACAGACTCATTATCTTCCAAATTCTGATGTCTATTTTCACGCTCCGTTGATTTCATTAGATACAAAATAAAATCACTACTTATTAAAATTGCATTAAAGTCCTAACTTAAACTGACAAAAGCTTGGAAACTTAGAGACCGGGCTGTTGTTCAGCCTCCCGTATACGAGAAAGTCCTGCATTTTGCAGACTGAGTGGATTGGGCCTGGCCTGTACTTTATGGCCTAAACATTCGGTGTTTCCCCAGGCTGGGTGGGGAGCCAGCAGTGCCAGCTGCCAATGAAATTACTTGGTTTCTCATCAGTCAGTGATTCAACCATATTTTAATGGGTCAGCGGTTATTTTCTGATGTCTGGAATCAAATGAGGCAAATGTGAGGATGGGAAGAGAGACAATTTTTACATGGCCAACTGCAATGTCTTCAGAAAAGATCACCAGTAGAGATGTTTCCACTGTTGATGCTTTGGGGCTGCTTATGGAGAGGCCGGTAGATTGGTTATACTTGCATATCACATCATCAATGTTACTTCCCGCAGAGAATGTAAAAAACAAAAAATAACCAAAACCAGCCTTGGTTCTTATAGAAAATAGGAACAGAGGGTTAAGTGGCCACGACTTTCCAAAACCAACGTGTAACCTGACTGTATCCGGGGGAGAGAGGCAGAGTGGGCATCCGAGGGACGCTTGGAAGCACGAAGCTGGCGGTGGCACAGGGGAAAAGGCGTTGGCTGAGAAAAGAACTCTGTCGGGGTGAGCTTGTGACCTTCAGCCAGTTATTTTGTGGACTTTGCTTCCTCATCTGTAAAATGGAGCTGTCGTACTATATTATACTATTACTCTCACCAGACAACTCAGTGTGTGTGTGTGTGTGCACGTGTACATGTGTCTTTGTGTGTGTGTGTGTGTGTGTGTGTAAATTTTTAAAAGCTGCCCCCCTCAAAATTGCCCCTCCTCAAATTGAGTACCACTGTTCTAACCCATCCTTCCTGTGGCTGCCAGGGAATGTCCCCTTTGGACCCCACATGAGGAATTTTGTTCTGATCACCTTGAAGACTGCAGTTCTGACAGCCTCTAAATCAGTGTTTAGGAGGACAGTGGCCGGTCATCACAGGCATCGGAGGAGGGAAAACTCTGCCTCTTCTCCTCCCCTCTTCCCACATTTCCGCATCCCCTGATTTCCATTTGAACTCTCCCAGCTGATTCCTGAAGTTGGGACCTCAAGGCAAAGATCCAGGAGGTGACAGGACACTGTCCCTGATGCACTCACTGAGATCCTGGCGGGTGCACAGCTGCTCTCTGGGTGCCATGACATTCTAATGAAAATTGCCATGCAGTTGAAGAATGATACAAAAACGTTAAAGAAAAACTGACAACAAAGCCACTGTTTGTTGACCGCTTGTTATGTCTGAGGCGCTGTGATAAAATACTTACATACACTATCTTGACTCCTTATGACAACCTAGTAAACATTATTATCCCATATTACAGATGAGAACACTGAGACTCAAAGAAGTTAGGCAATTTTCCCAAGGCCTCAGAGCTCCCTAAGTGGTTGATCCAGGATTGGAGACAAGCAGAGCTCCTTACCACCTGGCCAAAGAGGAATCATGGAGCAGACTGATTTTTGGTTTGTGTTGCAAACAATTTATGGGTCATGAAAATAATTCAGAGGTTAAGGACAGTATTAAAAAATTAGAATAGACTAGAAAATATCAGAGGACCTCTCATGTTTCGTGAGTGGCACACATGCGCACTAGTTTGCGTGTGTGTCTGTGTGTGTGAATGAGATGGAGTGAAAAGGGTTAGGTGTTGGGGAATCTAGGTTTTTCCATCCAGAAATTGACCATTAATTAGTTTTTGCATTTCAAACGCTCTCATTACATCTCTCTCTTCTTTTCTTATCGTTCTTCCTAGCTCTGACATTCTATGATCTTTTGAGAAGCACACACAGTTAATTTGTATCTTAGCAGTTTAGAGCATGACCAGGTCCCTGGGCACCGAGGAGCTTTATGGGAGATGTCACCTGAGCAGAGAGGAGGAGGCTATCTTTCCCGGGCAGGGGGACCAGCCGAGCCAGGGCCTGGAAGTGGGGCTCCGGGAGTACAGGAGTGCAGGGGTAACACAGGAGGGGTGAGAATGCAGCACTGCTCATGCTGGGCTGAGGACGCTGAGCCAGATCTTGGCAGTGGGGAGCGAATGAAATCTTTGGATCAGGAGAACGGATTGATAAAAGTGCATTTGATGCTGGGATTGCAAATTTCTCCGAAGCTAGGCAGGTACCATGAACGAATGAAGTGCACCAGGTGTGGGCTCTGGTGAGCTGTCCATCACATGGTCCCACTGAGGGGACAGCCACCCCTCAGCTCTGGAAGATTATCTTATGAGAATGCAACTCCAGTGTTGCTAGATCTTCCGATTTTTCAACAGAAATCTGAATTTTTATGTGAAATCTCCTGATTGGCAGTGTAGGCAACTGTATTAGTTATGGTAAAAGGCAATGCTGCTGTAACAAATACATTTCAAAATACAGTGGCTTTAAGAAGATGGACCTTTATTTCTCTGAGGTGGTGGCCCAGGCTGGTGGGCTGGGAGGTTGGGGGCCAGCTGAGCTCCACGTGGTCATTCAGGGACCACGCTCCCTCCATCTTGCTCTGCCATCCTTTAGGGGACCGTCCTTAACTGCAAGATCAAAGCTGGGTCACCAGCCTGTCTGTGGTCCAGCATCTCTGCAGCTGCGGTCTTTCTGCTTTTGATCGCTCTCATTTCTCTCTCCCTCACTCCTTCTTTCCTTCTCTTCCCCTCCATCCCCCTCTCCTTTCTTTCCTTCCTTTTCTTGCTTTATCTTCTTCTCTTTTTACTTCCTCTTATAAAATATACCACACATAAGAAAAGTACATAAAATATACATTATAATAAACACCCTCTAAGTTAAGAAATGTAATATCATGAGCTCCCTGAAAGCACCCCCACCTGCCTTCTCAATCAACATTTGCTTTCTCCTCCACAGAGGTAACCACTACTGACTTTCGTGGAAAGCATTTTCTTGATTTAAAAAATATATAATTAAAAAAATATGTAAAGAACATAGTGTAATTTCTCCTGTTCTTGAACTTCATAGGAATGAGACAATACTGTATGTCTTGCTTCATTTTTACTCAACGGTGTCTGTAAGATTCATGTTTTTGTTTATACTCTAGTTCATTTCTTTTCATGTCATATTCCATTGTTTGACCATATAATTTATTGATCTGTTTTGATGTTTTGGATTTTATAAACACTTCTGGTCTGTCTCCTCGTGCCCATGTCCACAGATGCTCTAGCAAATATGCCCTATGTGTAGAACTGCTGGGTCATAGAGATGAACTTTTTCAAGTTTATTAGATAATGTCAAAACTTTTTTCCAAAGTAGCAATAGTTTATGATTCCCACCAGCAGCGAATGAGAGTTCCTTCCTCACCAACAGTTGGCACTGCCAGATTTTTTATGTCTTTAGCAATTTGGTGGTGTGTAGTAATATTGCTTTCTGGTCTTTAATTGCATCTCCTTGATTACTAATAAGATTGAACATCTTTTCATGTATATTGGCAATTTCAGTTTATTCCTTCGTGAAGAGCCAATTCAAATCTTTTGCAGTTTTTTCTATTAGGCCACCTGCCTTTTTCTTACCAAGCTGTGAGAATTCTTTGTGTAACGTGGATTGAAGTCCTTTGAAACTTACATGTGTTGCAATATCTTCTCTTATTCCACGGTTTGTATTTCCATTTCCTTTATGCTATTTTTCTGCTGAACGGAAGCTCTTATTTTTAATGTAGTTAAATGCATATATATATTTTTTCTTCATGGTTAGTGCTTTTGTATGTTTACAATTTTTTTTCTCTATTGAGATCATTAAGCTATTCTTCTACGTTATCTCCTAAGAGCGTTAGTGTTTTATCTTTCACATTCAGGTTTGTAATTTAGCTGGGCTTGAATTTTATGTATTGTATGAGATAGGTGTTCAATGTCAACTTTTTCCATATGGACATTCAATTGTCCTAGCATCATTTATTGAGAGACTGTCTCTGTCCTACCCCTTTGCAGTGGCAACTACATCACAGCTCAGGTCCGTATATGCATGAGTCTGTGAAGGAGCTACCTGGTCTATTCCAGTCCATGCTCGATTTTTCTGTTCCTGCACCAATATCACACTGTCTTAATAAAGAGAGCTTTATACCAAGTCTTGATATCTGCAACAGCAAGTCTTCCTATTTGTTCTTCTTTGAGGTTTGCTTGGCTTTGCTTGGTCCTCTACACTGTATATCCACTGTGAATGAAAAATGGTGCTTGCCTTCTCAGTAAATAAAGGATGCTGCAGCCATCAAGCCACTACAGCTGCCCCTGACGGTGAGCCTTGAGGGAACTCAGGATGGAGACAAACAGGCTGCCCGCTGCCAAGCTGTCAGCCACGGAAGGCACCCCCTATGGTGCACCCTGAGGGGACTCGGGCTGGGAAAGCACAGGATAGTGGCCTTACCTAGCTAGCTGAGGTACATATCAAAGGAATGATTTCAATGAGCCCAGACTCTTGCATCTTCCCATACATTAGGAAAGTGCTAATTTCATTAACTTGAGGTGGCTAGTTTTCTTTAATTAGCAGTAATCTTTTGATGTTCCAACTACCTGGTGTTTTGTTGCAAAAACCTCTATGTATCCTGGGTCCTTCCTTCCTTCCTTTCTTTCTTTCTTTCTTTATTTTATTTGGTTGTGCCGGGTCTTAGTTGCGGCAGGCGGACTCCTTAGTTGCGGCATGCCTGTGGGATCTCATTCCCTGACCAGGGATCTAACCCAGGCCCCCTGCATTGGTAGCGCGGAGCCTTAACCACTGTGCTACCAGGGAAGTTCCCTCCCTTTCTTCTTCCAGTCAGTCCCTCAGAGATGTCTGATTGGCTGCATCCCAGGGTTAAGTCCTCAGTATTGTCTGCCAAATAAAACATAATTCTCAACTTTTAGGCTGTGCATTTTTTTTCAGTTGACACCACGAACTTTCAGTAAGTGGGTATGTTAATCCAAATAACCAAGTTTGTCACTAATAGAAGCAGTACCTTCTGAGTAGAACATTTATAAGGATTTGCATATGTTACCCCCAAATGGCACTCTAGAAAACACGATACAAATGTGCACCCCCAAAGCAGGTCAGAACAAGATTTAGCATGGCGAAGGACCATTTATATGTTTTGTGATTTAATTTAGGTGGTGGTATAATGTTGACCTCATGCCTCTAGTAGCTGTTCAAAAAGTATGTGCTGAATATAAGAATCTTTTGTATGAATAGAAATGCCGAGTGTAATGGCAAGCAGAACGTGTTTTCCCTTCTCATTGTAACTGTATGTGTGGTACTCATGTGGCTTTGATGCTTGAAAATAATTGATTATATACTATTCTGAAAAGAAGAATGAGATACACTTAAAAGCAAGTTGAGTGTTTTAAAAAGGTCTTTCTTAACTCTAAACCTTCACAACAAAAGCGAATTGTATGTATGTATATAGTTCACAGAAGCGTTTCAATGGAATTATCAGATTTGGGGTGCATGGAGTTTGCCAGCATCTTTTGCAGTGCTCATGAGCCTGGAATGGAAATATTTACTGTTAAGTTAAGAAGGAAATAGCATGAAGTTGTTCAGTGAGCTGGAGCCAGGGCTGCAGGTTGAGCATAACTGCTTTGGGTTGCACAGGCGTAAACACAAACCCTCAGCAACGGAGAAGCTAGAAACTGGAGGATTAATATTAGACATACAATCCTAAACCAAAACCGGAACATAAAAACCAATCAGTGGCTCTAATAAACCGTGTGGTTCATGACCTAACCTAAGTGAATGGGGTGATCTGGCATGCCAGATGGAAAGTGTAATAAACAAACAAAAAACCCCACTTCAGCCTCTGTTAATGAGCATTCTGACCCTAATCTAATCACATGCAAATCAGGAATTGTATAATCGGAACTCACCACACAGGGGAAGGAATTCATGGGGTAGAATCTGCATTGTACCAGGAAGACCCTGAACTGGACCACTAAATGTTAATGGAGTAATTAAATGAAGGAAAGTTGCAAAATCAAATTTTACAGGCAAGATGTTTGTACATTCCCTCATTCATTCACTCAACAAATATTCAATCTTTGTTCAGTGCCTCCATATGCAAGGCACTTGTGCTAAGTCCTAAAGCAGTTTTAAAGATGTACATGATGGTATTATAAAACGTTCAGACAGATTTCTTAAGTGGCAATCTACTTTTAAATTGTTACATTTCCCATAAAATACAGTCCTTGTCTTTGAGAATCTTCAATTTCTGGCACGGTGTTTCTTAAAGACTAGGAGCCCTACCACTCATGGTATGTCAGATTGTTTTCAGGAAAATGAAGAATAATTTTCAATTTCGGTCTGGGGCTGGTCTGTCTTTAATACCTACTAATTTCCCCCTCCTTTTAAAAACAAAACAAAAAAGCAAAAACAAAACAAAACAAGACAAACAACAACAACAAAAAACACAAAAAACCAAAACAAAAAAGAAACCAAAAACAAAGAAAGGCTATAATCTCACTGAATTTAATAACTTTCTTTTGTTTTTTATTACATTTGTATTTGGTTACTTTTCATTTGTAAAAACTGATAATGGTTTTCCATTTATAGTGGTGATAGACAATTTCTACCTGAAATAAATATAGGTTAGCTCTTGAACAGTGAATCAGATAAAATAAAATATTAAATAAACAATAAAACAGGTGGTATCTGGACATGACAAGAAGGAGTGAAAGTGGAAGAGGAATGAATGAGGTTTGGTAAACTGCCAGAGGAGAAGTAAGAGACGCACACACATATCTGCTCAGCTAACTCAGTGGTTCAGACATGAGCTACAGACAGAAAGAGCTCTGGGAATTGGCTGCTTTTCTTCCTGTAGTAATCATGGAAGGCTCCCTGGAGGAGGCTTTTCAGCCTATCTATGGATGGGAACTAGCATTGGAGCCAAGGGCCTTGCAAAACGGGGGAAATGACTGTGAAAGCCTGAGGGTCAAGGCGTGTGCTGCAGTTGACAGTGGTCCCCCCATTTAAGTGCATCAGAATCAGCTGGAGAGCTTTTCCAGGACCCTGCCCTTGGAGATAATGATGCTGTGGGTCGGGGGAGGGGAGTGTTTAAACCTCACTTTGAGCAGGTCCTTGGACCACAATTTGAGAGGGCCTGTGAATCTAGAGACTAAACACAGAGCTGGAGGTCAGAGCCCATTGAGCATGGAGTCAGCATCCCTCTTGTGGTCATAAACTTGCAACATGGCTGGGCTGCTTCCACTTTCCTGTGTCTTCACTGCAATCCCGGCTAACATCAGTTTCAGCACTCTCACGTGGCCCATGAGGCTTATACACATATTTGCTACAGGTTTGGTGGTGTTTTTGTGGGAGAGATTGGGAGGAGAATGCTTGGATGTGGGAAGATGGAGAGAGAAGATCTGCTATGAGTTCTCTGTTCATGCTTTCTATATAAGCCTCGTGCAGGGCTAGGCATCCAGTACTGGGTCCTTGGAGGACAGGATGAAATAAGGATGCTAAAATTCTGCTGGACCTAGCTATTCATGGGTAAAATTAGTGCCTCATTTCCAGTCTTCGTGAAATTTCTACCCTTCTCTGGTGGGAGGTTATAAGGACGAGCTTCTGTAAATTGCTTTGAAAGTGAACCATGATTATGCAAACAGATGACATTATCTACCTTCTACTGACAGCAAGAATTGGTGATATGGGGAGTCTTGCAGGTAAATAAAGACTTTTTGAATCAGGAGGAACCATGGGATTAGACTAAATGGGAGCCCCCAAAGCACACAGTGCATCTTCAGCACTTTGACTTGAACTACCAGATGGATAGTAATCTGTTAGGGGATATTCTGAGTGGGTTATTTAAAAGGATGTAAAAGATTGCTGACCCAGGCTGGGACTGTGGGCAAGCTGTGGGCACATCTGCAGCTATTGAGTACATATTTCTAAGGGTTTCCAGCAGAACATAAGCAAACAATTGCCTGCCTGAGTGATATGGGAGTTTCATAATAGCCATAAATACTTAAGTTGATGGCCAGCATGGTTGGACAAATCCAGCTGTGTGCAGAAACAATGTCGTTCAGCCAAAACATACCAAATGGCACCATCTCTCTTGGGTTCTTCTCCAACACAGCACACCAGGCAGAAGGGCAAAACTTGAGCAATGGATACCCAAGTGCTCTGATGTGGTGACACCGGCAAAAATGCTGCAAATAGGGGAAGATGTTGTGGCTTTCAAGTCATTATGGACAGAGTTCAACAGGCCAGGGATCCAAAAGCTTCCAGAGCAGTGCCATGCATATTAATTGAGAAGAATTACTTTTCACCAGAAGGAGAGGGCTTTCTTCTGTCATTAGTGACCATTATTCCCATTTTGTTGGTACTGCCATTCTGTCAAGCACATCATCATATGCTATGATGCTGTCCATCTTATCTTTATTCTCTGGGTACAGAGTCCAGGCGGTGGCAATGGCTGAACGTTGCTTCTCTATAGTGAGTATAAAACCATGACCACTATGGTCTGGGCAGAGGAGATTTGAGGGAAAAAGAAACAAAACATCCATCATTAAAACGATAATGGAAAAATAAATCTGGAGGAACCCAGATGTTTGTCATAAAAATCAAAACAGATAGTTTAGTATAATAAATTCCTAATTTCTTACGTTGTACTGAAATTTCATCGAGTCAATTAGATCCTGAAATAAATGAGAAATGGGGCATTGGCTGGAGATGAAGGGAATGATATATTTTTGTACGAAGGCTAGGAGTTTAGACATTTATTGGATTGGAATTTGACCTGTGGCATTAAGATGTAGATTGTCTCCCAAAACTGTAAGTGGGGCACGGATTTGCAGAAGAAACTTTTCTGCATAAAAAGTTGTGTCCTAACAATGAAATCTTGCATAAAAATAGACAGCTAACAAGGCGAAGGAAAAGAAACACTCAACAGATCAACAGAACATTTTGTGCTCTCAAAATGGAAGTGGCAGAAAGCACGCTTAAGTCGAAAGGTTGCTCCTTTGAAGGAAGTAAAACCACTTGTTACATCGTGACTGAGAAAAGAGAAATCTGTCGAAAGACAAGGATATATCATCTGAAAACTAATGAGACGTTACATTCTGAGCCAAAATTGCGTCCAACTTTTCAGCATGTAACTAGGCAAGATCTGAGCCAAAGTATAAAGAGTTGACCTAAAACTTTGGGAATTCAGAACTCAGAAGCTGCCACAGAAGATGAAAGCGGGGTGTGGGCCAGGGAGGGGGGAAGACCAACTATAGACGGAGGAGATGCAGAATGCAACTATCTAGGTCAAGACCTACTTCTTTCTCTGATTTTTTCCCCGCTTGGATTTTCTATCTTGTGACTGCCAAAACAATGTATGCATGAAATTCTGCATTCCCCTGCATTCACCGACACACCATAGAAATTACACACATAAGCATGGAGGTCACCTGTGGAAAATCGCTGGCTTTCTGCATAATAGTTTGTCTATAAGTTACAAGGACGGAGATAACTTGGCCCATAATGGAATTTGCTTTTGTGCGTGGCGCTGAGTACCATGAGACTCAGAACATGCCCAAAGCACTCGTCTTTCTTCAGAAAAAACTGATGTCACGATGGGTTGCTACTGTAATTAAGTGCGGGCATAGTTTCTTTTTTTGGTTTCTACTTAATGCCCGCAAAGCAGCTATTTCTATGGCTTTAGGTAAATACAGAAGTTGAGAGTGAAGGACTAGTTCTGGAAATTTGTATTATTTTTACTTATTTTTGTGCCAAGAACATTCCCTCGTGTGGTTGTGCAGGTTGTATTCTGCACAAAGTTTCCAGCATCTGCTCCGCTGGCTGCGCACCCTGGCCTGGGGCTGTACCTGGGGTGGGGACGGTGGGGAGGAAGCATTTCTTATTAATATGTGTGCTAGCAACTGCTCCACAAGGAGCCTGTACTAGCCACCTGATAATCCTGCGCAACAGAAAAGGGAGTGAAAAACCAGTCCACCCACCTGCGTGACCTTAAGTTATTTATTTAGGTGTTCACGCCCATTAACACCAGAATGGCTGCTACCGGGCTTCCCAAACTCTAACGTGCAGACCAGTCACTCAGCGATCTTGTTAAAATGCAGATTCTGATGGAAGCCGTCGGAGGCCTGCGATTTTGCATTTCTAACAAGCTCTCAGGTGACCTTGATTCAGCCGATCCACTGACCATATTTTGAGTAGCAAGGCCCAGGGGACGTCAAGGCCAATGAATCCCAAGGTCAAACTCCAGTCATGATGGCCTCATCCTTCTGCTAACCACTGAATCCTTCTCCCATCTTTCTGCCCCTACAAATCTCAACCAGAACACTCCCTACCCTGAAAAAAAATCCCTCGCTGAGCCAGATCCCCAAATGTCCTTACCAAAAAAGGGGTAGAAAAAGTGATATGGCATCCTTCTTTTTGCAGACCCCAGAGTTCACTCCTCCCTAAGGAGAAGATGCCCTTCACCTGGGTGGGGGGCAGGAACTGTTATTTACTAACCACTCTGAGCCACGCTGTGTGCCTTCCTTCTGCACTTGCCCTGGCTTTTGCTAGCCATTCGAGGAGATGGCTATTATTATCCCATTACTACAGATGGAAAACTGAGGCCCGAGTAGATGACATACTTTGTCTGGGAACATAGAACTAGTAAGTAAACTTGCAGGGAATTGAATCCAGGGCTGATTTCAAATTCTGTACATGAGCCACTATATCTTTTTTTTTTCATTTATTTTTAATTTTTTAATTTTATAAATTTATTTATTTATTTTATTTTTGGCTGCGTTGGGTCTTCGTTGCTGCGTGCGGGCTTTCTCTAGTTGCGGCGAGTGGGGGCTATTCTTTGTTGTGATGCGCGGGCTTCTCGTGGTAGCTTCTCTTGTTGCGGAGCACGGGCTCTAGGCATGGGCTGCAATAGTTGTGGCATGTGGGTTTAGCAGTTGTGGCTCGCAGGCTCAGTAGCTGTGGTGCACGGGCTTAGCTGCTCCGCGGCATGTGGGATCTTCCCGGACCAGGGCTCGAGCCCATGTCCCCTGCATTGGCAGGCGGATTCTTAACCACTGCACCACCAGGGAAGTCCCATGAGCCACTATATCTTGTTTCTCCATCTCAAGGAACTTAATTTCTTCTGTCAATAAAGAGAATGTTTTCCAATTGACGGCCTTTTATCAGAGACTGCGGTACCTGTGGTAGGAGTCACATTGAAGGCATGGGGGTATTACACTAGACAGATCTTTGTTTTAAGCAGAATTCTATTACTGCACAGACACGTGGATGTCCCACGGAGTTTCTACCAGTGTGACATTATCTCTGCTTCCTCATGACAGTTGATTTTGGTGACTGGTTGACTATTTTTAAAGTACTTCCGATCATGGACGCAAACTTCAGTGGCATAGCTTCTCCAGTTTTTCAAATGTTGTGTTTCAAAAATACAGTGAAAGTCATTGCTCCTGACCGACTGGGGCCAGGTGAGTGATGTGTCCAGAAGGTCCACGGTGAGGCGGCTGGCCGTCTCTCAGGGCCTATAGGGAGGTCCAACCTCCAGGCATCCAACTGTTGGGGGACAGGCTCTCCATGGAGAGAACAGATTTGCTCCAAGGAGCAATTACTGCAAACTGGAGCTCCAGCCTGGGGATGAGGGTGGTGGTTAGAGCAAGGCATGCTGCCCGCTCCCAGTTCAACTCCATTTAGTGTGTTCATAGCTCACAAGTCCTGGGAAACTGAGGGGGACAGCGGGGTGGGGAGGGGGAAATGAAATGATTTTCCAAATGCTTCAAGACCACTTTCTAGCTGAGGATAGCACAAGACACAGCTCTTACTGCTGTTGGGAGATGTTTGGCATGGAGATGTGAAAAGAGTTGACAGAAGCTGAGTCTCTTGTTTCCAGGCAGTCACTTCTCCAAGAAGCCTCTTCCTAGAAGGGATTCATCCCTACACACTTGGGCATGAGAAATAGCTTAATGCAGCCTGCTGAGATGAGCCATCAGGCCAGACCATCAGAGTGGTAGATGTAGCCCACACTAGTCCACCTTTCCTGAACTGAGCATTGATATTATGACATTAGATTGCATTGACTGGGCTTATAAGAACCAGCACCTACTGTCCCAACTCTATAGTTTTTTTTATTGTAGATCGTGGAGACATATTTAAGGACATAGTACACTTTCCATACTGCGTAATTCCTTCTTAAGGACCCATAGTAATTAGCCAACAAATATTTATTGAACACTTATATGCCAGATAGGGTGCTAGTATTAGGAATAAAGCAGTGAACAAAGAAATCACATGAATGAGTCTTACAATACAAAGAAGAGAAATTATTTTCTTAGTTCTCTATGTCAGGCAAAGCTGTCAATCTCCTGAGCAACTTTCCTTCTTTACAATGCCTACTAGGAAGCTCAGAGCCAATTTTTGGACTCACCTCTTGCAATTGCACAGGACCTCGTGAAATGAATTGTTGTACAGACCATACCCCTGGCTTCATGTTATTTTTCCCTTTGATCATTTTTCTTGTGTTTATCTCTGTGGGCTACCTCACATTCCTGCTTTTTTTTTTTGAATGGGAGGTTATAATTAAATAATAATAAAAGAGCCCAGCAGATCAGGGGTTATGAGTGAGCAGCCCAATCAGTGTTAGTGTGAGATAATGAGAAATATACATATATTGGTCTCTGCCTTTGGTTCCCGGCACAGGACTCCTAAAACCCTTGCAATTTCCTAAGTGATAAGAGTACTAGGAGCATCTTTTGTTCTAATGAGGTGACTCTGGGTAGGCTCCTGGGTGGCTCCTGGATAAGGGCTGGTCACCAGAAGGACCAAGCCATATTAGAAACAGAATTCTCAGCCCCAGCCCCCATCTTCCAGCGAGGGAAGAAGAGCTGGAAATGGAGTTAATCACTGGTCATGACAACATGAGAAGCCTCCATACATTCCAACAGTAGGGGGTTCAAAGAACTCCTCGCCAGTGAACACGTGTTGGTGCCGGGAGAGTGGTGAGCCCAGAGAGGGTGTGCAAGCTCCGTGCCCCTTCCCACATACCTTGCCCTGTGCATCTCCTCCATCTGGCTCTTCGTCCATATACTTTATCGTATCCTTTTACAATAAACCGATAAACATAAGTAAACTTCTCCTGAGTTCTGTGATCCGTTCTAGCAAATTAACTGAACCCGAGGAGGGGGTCGTGGGAAACCTCTTACTTAGGACCGATTGGTCAGAACCCCAGGTGGCAATCTGGATTTGCGATTGGCATCAGAAGTGGGGGGCAGTCTAGTGGGACTGAGCCCTTAACCTCTGGGATCTGACACTATCTCCAGGCAAATAGTGTCAGAATTGAGTAAAGTTGCTGGACACCCAGCTGGTGCCACAGAATTGCTTGGTGTTGGGGAAAGAATCCACATGTTTGGTGACCTGGAGTGTCAGAAGTGAAGTGAGTAGCAAAGTGTTCTGTGGAGGAGAAAGACACAGGTGGGAACCTGTGGGTTCTTCTCATCCAGCTGGTGATAAATAAGGCCAGGGAGAGGTGTGAGTGGTGAGGTCACTGGTGCTGATGTAGAGGCTGGGCTGGAGTTCCTCAGGATGACTGGTGGCTACATACTAGAATTTGAAGGTGGGAACTCAAAAGAGTTCCTTCACAGCCGTCAGACGATTCAGGCTATTTCCTTTTTTGACAGTTAAGGCAAGCCCCTCTCCCCCCACCCTGAACTTGACCATTTCATTTCAGCTTTTAAACTCAATTAAGCAGAGCGGTTACCTCTGGAGGTTCGTGGGCTCTGTAATGGGTTCATGAGTATTCATTATATTATTTAAAATCATATAAAAAAGAAAAGGGCCACCCTTGGACTAATGACAACAGCGTGTTTTAGCATTTATTTTTATTATTATTATTTATGTATTTATGGCTGTGTTGGGTCTTCGTTTCTGTGCGAGGGCTTTCTCTAGTTGCGGCAAGTGGGGGCCACTCTTCATCACGGTGCGCGTGCCTCTCACTATCGGGCCTCTCACTATTGCGGCCTCTCTTGTTGCGGAGCACAGGCTCCAGACGCGCAGGCTCAGCAATTGTGGCTCACGGGCCTAGTCGCTCCGCGGCATGTGGGATCCTCCCAGACCAGGGCTCGAACCCGTGTCCCCTGCACTGGCAGGCAGATTCTCAACCACTGCGCCACCAGGGAAGCCCAACAGCGTGTTTTAAATCAAGGATTATGATTAATCCAATTCTGTGCACTCAAGTTCCCCTGACAACGCATATTCGCTGAAACGATGACTGACTGAATCTATCTTGGTGCCCGGGGGGCAGGCATTCCCCAGAGGGGAATCTTGTGGTTCCACAGTGACACAGACAGGCCTGGACGGAAACTGGCAGGGTAACCCAGCCTTACATCTTTTCTCGACAGACTATGGAGGAAGGTCTGGGAAGATCTCTCTGCCACGTCCCACAGGCTGGGCTCTGGGCCTACAGCACCCCAGAACGTTTGGCCTCCTATCTGTCCAGGATTAGGTAAATGCCACAGCAAGTTTCCAACAGCAGTTTCCTTTCCACAGCCCGGACCGCAGAGGACGGACTGAGGAGCCTTGTGGAAAAGACTCTGAATTGCAATAAACTCAACAGTGAGCTGAAATTAAGGACAGCCCTGTGGCCTGACTCCTCTGGCAACGAAATTATGTGACTTCTTATAGGTCTGGGTCATTACTATGCTAACGGGATAAGTGGCTTAAAATGAAAGGACATCCTGAACCCACGTGGGAAGACAGGCATTATCAAGTCTTTGGGTGTCATTAGTTGTGACGAAGGTTGGAATTAATCGTGACACGCAAAAACGGTAAAACATTTGCAAGCAAGGAGAGGGTGGAGATGCTGGAACCTGTAAATTGATGCCAGCTGAGCACTCACTGGGGGAGTGTCTGGCAAATGGATTTACTATTTTGCCAACTTCAGGAAAGTGTTACAAAATGGCAGACAAAACTGTTTCTATGCAAACAATTGTTTAGAAAAGGGTCCTTACAGCAAATAACTGCAATTCAGGGGCTTTCTGAGTAACCACAAAGCCAGGGACTAAATTTTAGATATTCGACATTATTTTTCTTGGAACCAGGCTGAATACTAACATTGAGGTTTTCTTGCCTCCCTAACTCCCTCTCTTTCCCCAGTCTTTTAATGTGTCAATATCACTTCAGTTTTGTGGGGAAACGGTAGAGGGAAAAAGGGAGAGGGATAGAGACAGCAGAGGGAAGGGCAGTGGGTGGGCCCAGAAATGGAGAGATGGGAAGTCACTCCATTAAACTATCACCTTCATCTGTAAACAGGGATTAAAAATGTCTGTCTGTCCTGACACGCTCCCAGGAGAAATGCCATGCTGCTTGAGAAAGCTGTGAATAAAATTCGATCTCTACTCTCCCTCCCTCTATTTGCATAAAATCTGTCCAAGAAACGTCTCACCCTTACATTTTATCAGAACCACAGGGGGAAAAAAATTATCTGAACTCTACCCGTGGCATTATGGATTTTTCTGGAAAACGAGGCTAGGTCAAGTTCTTGGAACATTTTTCTACCCTGAAAACTGATATGAATTAAGTCACTTTCTAAGACTCCTTGCACTCCGAAGATTCGTACTTCAGTAAGACTCACTGAAGAATAATGGCGCAAACAACATTTTTTAATTTAGAAGGATCTTGCTGAGAAAGGCTGCCCCAAATAGTACAAAGATAAATTCGCAGTAACTTTGTCAAACTTCTAAAAACTCCATCAGGACAGGAGGCAGCAAAACGTCTCCAGGAGATCAGTCTGTTACCAGCGGCCCGTGAGCTTCAAGACCGGTCGCAGTTCGTACCGATTCAGCCCAGGGCTCAAGAGGGGTTTAATCATCTGGGCATCTAGCTCCCCATCACCGTTCAGTTACTGGAGGCTATTATAATTGTCCCCATTTTGCGGATGAAATTGGGCTATGGCTTAGTCTCTTTTGGTGAGCGATTGAGAGAGAAAGAGAGAGGAGGAGGAGGAGGGGAGGGAGGGAGGGAGGAAGGGAGGGCTGTTTCTCATTATCCTAAAAAAAAAAAGTACTTAAACCTTAACTTAAAAAATGATCTACTTCCAAAAACTGCGTTTCCTTTAGGGTGAAATCGTTTGATCTCATCTCTAACACCAAGAAGCAAAACAAGTATTTTACTGTAAATTGGAACAAAGAGTCACCCTCCGACCCCCCATCACCCCAATTCCCGAGGACGTCAGTCACAGCGGACGCGTCATTATGATCGGAGGTGGGGAGAGCGTCTGCTGGGGGCTAATAAAACCGAAGAGGCCCTCTCCGTAGGTGGAGTAGAGCGGGGAGAAGACGCCCCGCTGGCACACACCTCCGGAAAACTGAAGCTTCTTCTTTGACCCAGGGGTCAGAAAGATTTATTACTTCCTCGGTGAGGGAGAAGCCTCAGGCCAGCTGGAAGGGACGAGCCGGGAGTGGGAAGCCTGAGAGCCCCGCTCGGCCTCCTCGGAGCGCTCCGGGGCGCGGGTGCGTCCTTGGTTCCCGGAGAGGCCCGGCGGTGCCGACCCCGGGGGAAGAGCGGAGTGGGAGGCCGCTGGGGGATTTCTGCCCAAACTTTATCACCAACTCTTTCCGAGAGCAAAACTGTGCGGTTAGGCACGGTAGGGGCACGGAGAATCCACGTTTCCCAGAGGTCGGGACGCCCGAGCGCTCCGAACCCCGCGTCCGTACCCTGGCGCTTGGCGCACGGATTGCTACGGCCTACGCCGCGCGGATGGCGGCCCAAGCAGCGCCGCTGTAAATCGGCACCCGCATCTCCAACCCCCAAGGTGGCGGCGGCGGGAGCTGGGCGCTGCAAGGGGGGGCGGGCGCGGGACGCGCGGAGGAGGAGGGCAGCACGCCGAAGGGGAGGAGCCGCAGCGACAGACGGCGGCGCGCACCAACCCGGCGCCGGCTGGCAGGAGCCGCGCAGAGGCTGGCCCGAGCGCGTTGCAGCCGCTCCGCGTAGGGAGAGTCGGGTAGCAGCATCCTCCCGGGCGCCGGCTTTCGCGCGGCGGCTGCGGCGGCGGCGGCGGGGTTTTCTCTGCCCCGACGCCTCGTTGACCTGAAGAGGCTGGTGCCGCGGGCGAGGCGGGCAAGGGAGCGCTGCGGACCCCGGCTCCTTTGCCTAGAGCTGTGTGTGTGTGTGTGTGTGTGTGTGTGTAGGGGGTTTCCGGGCCAGTCGGAGGCTGAGGAGCGGCGGGGGCTGCCGGCAATGCCCGCCCGGGCATCCTTCGGGTGATGGAAGAAGCAGCTGCTGCCGCCGCCGCTGCACAGTCGCGCTGCGCCCCATCTACCACCGCCAGAGACATGGGAAGATTCGGGGAGCGGAGGCCGAGAGCAAGAGAGGCGGAGCCGCTTTGCCGGGAGCTGGGTCGCGTATAAGCCCCCTCCCCCTCCCCTCCCTCGGCCAGCTTCACCCCCCCAGAGCGAGGAAGGAAGCTACAGTCCCGAGGGGGCGTTGGAGACGCCGATGGAGCCGGGCGCACTGGACTCAGCGGAGCGCAGAGCAGGGCTCCGGGCCCGGTGAAAGTTTCCCTTCCCCAGCCGCAGGGCGCCCGCTGCCCGGAAACTCTGCCCAGGGCTTGGGCTGCCAAGTCCCTCGGCCCCCTCGGAGGCGCGCGGACCCCGGGCGGAAAACAGCGCTCGAAAAGGCGAGGAACGAGTGACAGCAGGACTGACCGCCGGGCCGTGCTCCCGGGCCGCTCCGGGGAGCGCCCGCGGCTCCAGGTTAGCGGGGTAGCCAGGCAGACCCGAGGGTGGGCGTGAATTAGGGGGAGGAGGTGGCTGGGGAGGAGGATTGGGGCGCACCAGCTTACTCCGCTTCCCCTCGCAGGTCCTTCTCAGAGCCGCTGCCATGGGAGAGCCAACCCTGGGTGCCGGGGACCAGCCGCCGCTGCTGCCGCGCCTGCCTCGGAGTCGCGGCCCAAGTCCCAGCGCCCGAATCCGGGCCGCTGCGTCCTCCTCCCGGGTTGCAGGGCCGCCTCCGCCGCGCTGCCGGCCCGGGTTGTGCCTGTGATGAGCCGCAGCCCGCCGCGAGCCCTGCCCGCGGGCGCGCCCCCCCGGTTGCTCCCGGCCGCGCCTGCCGCCGGGCCGCGCGCCTTGCTCCCGCCGTGGCCCCGGCGCCCGGGTCGCCGCTGGCCCGCGTCCCCGCTCGGAATGAAGGTGTTCCGCAGGAAGGCGCTGGTGCTGTGCGCGGGCTATGCGCTGCTGCTGGTGCTCACCATGCTCAACCTCCTGGACTACAAGTGGCACAAGGGGCCGTTGCAGCAGTGCAGCCCCGACGGGCCGCTCGGTGCCGCGGCGGGGGCGGCTGCGGGCGGCTGGGGGCGTCCGGGGCCTCCTCCGGCCGTGCCGCCCCGCGCACACACCCGCTCGGACCCCCGTACCCCATACCGCTCTCCCGTCGCCCCCGTCCGGGCGGCTCCGGCAGCCGGGGCGGGGGCGGCGGGGGCCGCAGCCCCTCCGGGTAATGGCACTCGGGGCACCGGGGATGGCGGGGACAAGAGGCAGTTGGTGTACGTGTTCACCACGTGGCGCTCGGGCTCGTCCTTCTTCGGCGAGCTTTTCAACCAGAACCCCGAAGTGTTCTTCCTCTACGAGCCAGTGTGGCACGTGTGGCAAAAACTGTACCCAGGGGACGCCGTTTCCCTGCAAGGGGCGGCACGGGACATGCTGAGCGCTCTCTACCGCTGCGACCTCTCGGTCTTCCAGCTGTACAGTCCCGCTGGCAGCGGGGGGCGCAACCTCACCACGCTGGGCATTTTCGGCGCGGCCACCAACAAGGTGGTGTGCTCGTCGCCACTTTGCCCCGCCTACCGCAAGGAGGTCGTTGGACTGGTGGACGATCGCGTGTGCAAGAAGTGCCCGCCGCAGCGCCTGGCGCGCTTCGAGGAGGAGTGCCGCAAGTACCGCACTCTGGTCATCAAGGGCGTGCGTGTCTTCGACGTGGCCGTGTTGGCGCCACTTCTGCGCGACCCGGCCCTGGACCTCAAGGTCATTCACCTGGTGCGGGATCCCCGCGCTGTGGCCAGCTCACGCATCCGCTCGCGCCATGGTCTCATCCGTGAAAGCCTGCAGGTGGTGCGCAGCCGGGACCCCCGAGCGCACCGCATGCCCTTCCTGGAGGCCGCTGGCCATAAGCTGGGCGCCAAGAAGGAGAGCATGGGTGGGCCTGCAGACTACCATGCCCTTGGCGCCATGGAGGTCATCTGCCACAGCATGGCCAAGACGCTGCAGACGGCCCTGCAGCCCCCTGACTGGCTGCAAGGCCACTACCTGGTGGTGCGGTACGAGGACCTGGTGGGAGACCCCGTCAAGACCCTACGGAGGGTGTATGACTTTGTGGGGCTATTGGTGAGCCCTGAAATGGAGCAGTTTGCCCTCAACATGACCAGTGGCTCAGGCTCCTCCTCCAAGCCTTTCGTGGTGTCAGCACGCAATGCCACGCAGGCCGCCAACGCCTGGCGGACCGCCCTCACCTTCCAGCAGATCAAACAGGTGGAGGAGTTTTGCTACCAGCCCATGGCCGTGCTGGGCTACGAGCGGGTCAATAGCCCTGAAGAGGTCAGAGACCTCAGCAAGACCCTGCTGCGGAAACCCCGGCTCTGAGAGGGGTTCCCGGGAGACCAGACTCCCTGTGGTGACACCCACAGAAGGATTGTGGTGTGTTTCAACAAAAACAGCCCAGATCCAAACTGAGGAAGCCCACACATTCTGTTATAGATACATAATATAAATAACCACACAGGCACTTGCTGTCAGTGTTTTGAGTCATTGAATTTCAAGGAACAGCCACAATACACACACATCTCAGAAAAGGCAAGGCTTGAAAGTTCTGACCCGCTGCCCTTCCTCTTCTCTCCCCTGCCTTTTCTCCCTTTTCTTACCCTCTCCCCTACCTGCCTTCCATTTTGAAGTGGGATGTTGATTAAATCAAGATCCAGTAACCCAAATCTTGTTTCCAAAATTTTCGTGGTATCTGTGAACATGTAGAAGAGTCATTTGGATGTCGGGGGTGGGGTGGGAGGTGTGGGAGGGTGGAGAAAGGGGAAGTGGTCCAGGAGCAAAAGCCCCACTGGGCATGCTAAACCAAGGAGGCATTCTTCTAAGTAGACTTTTGTGTAAAAAGCAAAGGTTATACGTGAGTATTAATAAAGAAAATAATAAATAATATTCTTTTTTATATTTGCCTCCATTACTTTGGATTTGCCTGTGTTCCTTGTCCTGTGCAGCTTCAGACAGAATCTGCTTCTCCTCCCCCCACCCCCTTTTCCTGTCTGTTTCCTAGAAAACAGCTAAGATGGGTGGGAGCAGCTTCAGACTCCTTGATAAGAGCCTTGGAGTTGTGTTCTCCCGTGTAAATCACAGCCTGTCAGGTGCCCAGGAATGGGAACAAATCTTCAGATTCTAAAGGCAAAAACCAAGCAGGGCAGTGGAGGAAAAAGCACAGCACTACTTTCCTGTTGCACTTGGAGCACAGAAAGGAAGAAGCAACCCCTCGAGGATCTGAAGGCATTCGGTTTTGATTACTCTTGCGTTAACACTGGGAAACCTTGAAGCAGAGACCAGTGTTTTGGTCCTGAGCTTAGTTCAGAAAAAGGATTTTTTAAAAAAGAGAAGTATGTAGTTCAAAAAACTTCTGATGATAAGAACACAAACCTCAAAAATTAGCGTGAACGTTTTTGTTGGCAGCGGTAGCAAGTTCTTTGGTTAGAAAAGTGACAGAAGTATTTGAGTTTGGAGTGTTTTTCTGCCTCTGACACAGTCCACGGAGGCATATGAAAAGGGAAGTTTGATCTGGGAACTGTAAGGGTACCCACAGGTTATCCCCCTTATTCCTGGCTTCCCATCCAAATTAGTGCAAAAGAGAATGTGAATTTATAATGGTTTACTTAGGTTGCTTGTGGGGTACATTGCTTTTCTTTTATCATGTTTTCTGAAAGTAAAAAATTGCGAAGAAGCTACGTGTTGCTGACAGTATAAGTCTTCAACCAAGAGCTTCTTTCAGATATGAAAATAAATTATGGGAAAGAGGAAATGAAAATGAATTATGAGTTTGTATGTTGGATTTTGAGATTTGGTATTTTCCAGGGAAAAAACCATTGCAATTTTCCTGTAGTGGTAATGGTGTTGCTGCTGTCCTGAGCCCATTTGTACTGAAGCATTCTGCAGAATGTTGTATTATGATAAGAAGTTACGAAGCTAAATAGGAGCAAGAGAGTGTAGTTGTATATTACATTAAATACGGTACAAGTTCAAGTTCATCATAATTTTATTTTACTGTAATTTATTGTGAGATTTGTGCAAGCCAATCTGTATAGGTTAAATGCTGAGGATTTCATTTTAAGGAAAATATAATGAAAAGGAATATGTACATGGGAAATACTTTAAGTATAATTTTTATTACAATGTGAAATCTAACTACACTGTGAAGAATTCTGAGAGTTTAAAAGCACAGAGGTTAAAAAAAGGGATGTATTTAGCAGTGGATTTTATAACACATTCTAGAATGGTTATTTCTTAATTTACTAAAATCGTTTATAGTAATTGTGTTTATTAATCCAGATTACAGCTATAACACATTGATCATGGTTTCTATGATATTTTCATGGTAGCGCCTATGCCGAATTATCTTCAGCAGCAGTAGAATATTTGTAACAACTTTAATTTAAGAATACTTTAAAAGTAAATGAACAAAATAAATATTAATGTTGGATGACTAGAGATGAAACAGGTTTAGCAGGAAATTAAGACAGCATCATTAAAAAGCAACCACTCTGAATAAAAGAACCATTTAAAAACAAATTCCATGTGGCATTAGAATCAACTCGTTTCACTTAATCACAGTAAAATTCATGCTTAGTGTTTGAGTGAAGGATTTTTAAGCAGTTGAATTCATTCTTCTCTCTGGATAGCTAAGGACTTTGATTGCATTAAAGTGGAATCACGATGTTTTTGAATCTTGTATTTAAAAAATGTGAGATGCCACGTAGAGGCTTTGTAGCCTGCAGCACATTCGCGGTCTCTGCTCCGATGAAATTTTAAGCTAAACACCAACAGTTCTCCCCTTGCTGTGTGTGAACGGGGTTTCCGCCCATAATATCCTTGTTTTGTAGCAGCTGCCTTCTCTCCACTCTGCCACTCCTGGGCTCGGTAATTTGACAGGGTGAATTGTTGCTCCTGGAGATTTGTACTTCGCTGCATTCTAGGAAAGCGAGACAGGTGTAGTTCCCACTAACAGCCGAGATCGTCATATCAGTGACATTCACCTTCTACAAGTCTGAGAAGGAGAGAAGCAATTTTGGACGTTAGTCAGCTTCTGTCAGCCCCCAGAGCAAGCAGACTTGTGCCACAACAATTTGTGACAGCCTGTGACCATTTCTGAAGCAGCAAATGTGAAGGAGTTCCTTTCACCGTTCCCAACTTGGCAATAGGTCCATCAGCAGGAGGACATATTCTTCAGAGCAGGTTATCAGAGTGATTTTTATTTTCACATTCTGCTTGACTGATAGCACGCCTGATTTACCCCATTGACTTTGGAATGCCTTTGTTAATTAGAAAGCTCTATTTGTAAAACAAAGTCTACTCAGTGCATTTAGCCAACAAATATGAGTTTGGAACAAGGGCAGCAGCTCAGGCTGAGTGCTTGAGTTTCAGGGAGCTCAGGGGCACTCAAAGGCCTCATTCAGACTGACCCGTGGGTACCTTGTGGGCGGGCATGGGGGCAAATCCTGTACCCTTCAGTGTCTACTACACAGTGGGTACTTGATAACTATTTATTGAGTGAAATATGTAACTATCCAATTTTGAAAGTGCTCAGAAGGGAGAGAGTGGGGAAACGAGTTACCTGTTTGGAGAAAGTGCCAGGCTGTTCATCAAAGTTTGCTGAAGAGAATGGGCCTTAGGCTCTATTTAGATGTGGGGCATAGGCACTAGGAACACCTTCAAGACTTCCAGGGGGATCTGCGTATAGACCAATATTTCCCGCTGATGAATGAGAATTTCTGAACATGGAGAGGTAAAAGTCTCCAAATGAGGAATTCTGTTTTTATTATTTGTTTTTCCAACGGCATGAACAAGATAAAAGGCAGGGATCAGAACATACCGGCAGAATAAATGCTGCCCTGGTACCTAAGGGATGTTGTTCATGATTGCAGAAGCCTGTGATATTTATTTATGGTTTTGAGTGCTGTGAATTTCACGCAGGCAGAGAATAGTTACTTGCAGGAAGCGAGTCCTATTGTGGATAGTGGACGAGACAATGGCTGCCTGTCCCCATGCATCCCCTGCCTGGCCGTGGCCAGTTCTGTCCAGGATTTCTGTTGCACACTGGAGAGTTGTGGCTGAATTACCCTGTCTGTTTGAAATTAATGTGAATCTGAGTGAGGCCGTTAAATGAATATTCCCTTGGTCTGAACAATGAAATAAACATCATGTTGGAAACCCAGTCTCTAGAGATGACTTCAGAAAGACTAAGAGGAAAGTAAAAAGGCGTGTCTTATCTGTAGTCGTGAATAAAGACGAGGTGTCACTTTACCACCCTCCCCCGACCTCCTTCCCTTCCCTCTCTACACACAGCACACATGCCCGCCCGCACATACAAGTGTGTTTGTGCACTGTCTTGAGGTCTGGAAGAGAGAATGTTTTTATACCAGCTAATGGGTGTGTGGTGAGGGACACTTTTTGATCTCAGGCCTCTGAGAGCTCGTGGGCGATGATTCTATCAGAACCAGTGACAGTTCTGTGTCAGGATCCAATGTGGACAGGTAGAAAATGTCAGTTGCAATCTGCGGAATGGCTTGAGGTAGCTGATGGGATGTCCCAAGGTAAATGCACAGTTTGTAGACCCCTTTTGTCACTCACCTTGAGAAGGACCCTTTCAAATCTGTCATGGCTAAGAACACAGTTGGTTTCCATACCTTCCCTTCTTTCTGGCAATCCAGCTGCTACTTTTGCAGTTCAAGTACGAGCCACTGAGCTGCTTGGGTATGGGCTCTGGTACAAGTGTTTAATAATTGAAATTACAGGGCTTGACTTTTATTACATCTGATACAATTCTGCACACCCTTCATCAAATTATGCTAAGGAAATGGTTCAATTCTGACTAACACATTAAGTTTGTAGAATGGGAAACTTTATGAACCAGTGTTTGGGGGGTGGTATTGTTTATAAGCTTGAAGGAGCCTTGAAGAAATAGGGCCTGTCTGTATACCTGGCAGGATGAGAGAGGATGGCCAAGGCCAAAGCTTAACTTTTGACCAAGCCAGTTATTTGTAATCAGACATCAAATGTGTTCTGGGGCTGTTTGAACATTCAGGTTGGTGACAGTCACCCTGCCAAGTAAATGACTGTGAAAATGGTCACTGTAACCAAAAGCTATACTCAGAACCATTCAGTAATGGCTCCCATCCTGAGTGTGTAGACAGGGCTTGATAGAAATTCACCTTGAGGCAGTGAATCCTCGAGACAGGACCAGCTACATAATTTGTGGGGCTCCGTGCAAAATGAAAAGGCAGGGCCTCCTGTTAAAAAATCATTAAGCATTTCAATTCTGCAGCAGCAGAGAATTAAATCAAGCACGGGCCCTTCTGAGGGTAGGGCCCACAACCTGTACGGGTATTTGCCGTGAAGCCAGTCCTGCATCCAGATACAGAAACGAAATGCTTAATTATAGGACAGAATAAATAACAGTGGCCTACAACTCCCTGGAAAGTGGCTGCAGGGTATCGTGTGTAACTATAATTAAAGCACAGACATCCTAGCGAGACAAGTGCACTCTGCATGATGGAATTCTAAGGAGGTGAGTGCACACATGACAAATAATCCTTGACGATTGTAGCAAGTGATTGACAAGGCCCTCTGAGTCATCAGTTGGGCTTGAGACAACTTGGGACCAATCCTGTTCAGGATGGATATTGCTTTAGTAACTTCTGGTCCTGATTTTTCTTCCCTTGTAGCTAACCTGTTTATTCTTTTTGTTTGTTTTATTTTCTTTTGTTTTTTCCTGTCTTCCAGAATTCTTTTTATGAAAACTTAAAATTTCAAACTTCCGCAAGAACTAGTCTCTTTATGTTAACTTTGTCTAGTATTCATCAAGCCCATTTGATCTGAATATTTCCTTCTTAAGTTCAAGAAGTTATTTTCTATAACTTTATATAAATACAAATATAAATATATATATATATGGCCTGTGCCGTCAGGGGAATCCTTCTGGCAAGAACAGGTCAGATAGTCTTCCATGAGGATGGAGAGCTCGACCTCCTTGTCCTCAGCGTGGGGATGCTAGCAACTTCTGCTGACAACCATGTTCCCTTCCTTCTGAAACTACTGTGGGACTCTCTGCATTTGCTTCGTGTATAATAGACAGGGAGAGTCTATGCATAGAAAAGCAGAAGGTCAGGTTACAATGAACGCAAGGAGTAAAGGTGCAGGATGTGCTAAGCCAACAGCTAAGCCTCCTTATTGTGCCCAGTCTCTTTGGCTAAGTTTATTTCATTATAGGTGTGGATGTCCCGCTCTTCTCTGGGGAAATTTCTCTGCACTCTCCTCCCCTCTCCTGCCTGCCATGTCTTCTCTACTTAGTAAATTCCTACTCATTATCGAAGAGCCTAGATCTGTTTGAAGCTTTTATTTATCAGCCCTGCTCCAAGATGCAGACGTGTCTTTCTGTCTCCTATTCCCTCCGACTGCCTCGTGCATGGATCTATCGGTATGTATCCCTGCAGATTGGGATTCTTTGTTTATAATCCACTTCCTCTTCTAGCCATGGTCCTTCGAGAGGAAAGAAACTGGATCGTATTTGTGTGTGTGTCTCCCCAACACTGAAGCAGCATCTTGCTCTTAGGTCTTTAAAAAGTGAGTGCTGGGGACTTCCCTGGTGGCGCAGTGGCTAAGACTCCGATGCTCCCAAAACAGGGGGCCTGGGTTCCATCCTTGGTCAGGGGACTAGATCCCACATGCATGCTGCAACTAAGAGTTTGCATGCCACAACTAAGGAGCCCGCCTGCCGCAACTAAGACCCGGCACAGCCAAAAAAAAAAAAAAAAAAAAGTGGAGTGCTAAATAAAAGAGATCACCCAAGAAGCCACCACAGCAGAAGGGATTGAGGGGAGCAGACACTGTCAGAGGCTTTCGAGTTGGGATGTGACATTCCACCATGGTCTGAGCTTCATATGTGTGCCAGACAGAAGCGGAAAAAGCCAGACAAATCAATACGGACGAAAAGGAATTCCAAAAAGTCCTGTGGAAGGCCACAAATGTGGTCTTTCCATATTAATGTTTGAAACAGAGGAACAATAAATTGGAGCCCCCCAAAGAAAGGTAACAACTGAATTACAGTCAATAGAAATGATACAATTCTTTTGGTCCTACCCATGCACGTAATATATATGTATTCTTTTTACATATTAAAAAAATTTTAATACAATTTTTAAAGGTTACTTTCCATTTACAGTTATTACAGAATACTGGCTCTATTCCCCGTGTTGGACAATACATCCTTGAGCCTACCTTACACCTGATAGTTTGCACCTCCCACTCCTCTACCTCTACCTGCCTCTCCCCCTCCTCCCCACTGGTAACTACTAGTTTGTTCTCTATATCTGTGAGTCTGCTTCTTTTTTGTTATATTCACTAGTTTGTTGTATTTCTTAGATTCCACATATAAGTGAGCTCATACAGTATTTGTCTTTGTCTGACTTACTTCACTTAACCTAATGCCCTCCAAAGTCCATCCATGTTGCTGCAAATGGCAAAATTGCATTCTTTTTTATGGCTGAGTAGTATTCCATTGTGTCTGTCTATCTATCTATCTATCTATCTATCTACCTATCTATCTATAGATATAGATATATATACAATGGAATATATATATGCACAATGGAATCTATCTCTACATATAGATAGATATATACACAATGGAATATATATATATATATACCACAGTTTCTTTATCCATTCATCTGTTGATCGACACTTAGGTTCCATATCTCAGCTCTTGTAAATAGTGCTGCTATGAACATTGGGGGGTGCATGTAGAAATGATACAATTTTTAAGGGCCCACTAGGAAAATGTATTGCGGTCATGTAGGCTGAGCCCGTGTATTTATTTTGACATGCGGAGCTCATCACTGGTATGATCATCTTTTAACTTTTTCAGGGACTGGAAAAGTTTCAAGGAACAATGTGGAGGTCTGAACATTACATTTCCATTTTCAGATGTCCCAGTTACTCTGGCAAACTCTTATTCTCTCTAGGACTGAACTGGCTCCTGGGAGGAATTAAAATATTTGATGTTCTCATATTCATGCTCAGCATCTTTAGATGAAGGAGGTTATTATGTTATTTCTTTTCTAAAAGAAAAATAGAAATGAAACACATTTTCTTTCTGAAAGAATGGGCATTCACATTTATAGTTTTTAACCCTGTTATTTAACCAGCCATACTTGCTGGTGAGACCAGTATCCTTCCAGAATGTGAGCTCCGAGTGCACTTTTTTAGGTTAAGTCTTCATTTATATTTTTACATTTCCCAAGTGACTTCTCGATGTGTTGTGCTTTTTATAAGTTTGTATCACCATTTTAGTTTCACTTTCAAATGCCCTAATTGTGATGGTGATAATAATACTAATACTGTCATTTACCCTTTGTAGAGCATTTGCTATGTGCTAGTCAGTGTGCAAAGTACTTTATATGTAGGATTCTATTTGATTCTCATAACAATCCTATGGAATAAGTATTATGGTCTCCATTTTTTTCTTCCAGTTTTATTGAGGTGTAACTGACATATAGCACTGTATAAGTTAAATATGTACAGCATAATGATTTGATTTACATACATCATGGAATAATCACCACAATAAGTTTAGTGAGCATCCCTCATCTCATATAGACACAAAATTAAAGAAATAGATTTTTTTTTTCTTTGTGATGAGTGTCTCCACTTTACAGAAGGGAAATATAGGTTTAGATGCTTAATTTTCCTCAGGTCACACAGCTATTTAAGTGACAGAGCTTCTTTCTTTTTGCTTGGTACATGAGAGGTCACACTATTTCCATATAAGGGATACCAACAAAATAGCAAAGCTTTTTATTCCAGCCAAATGCTTTCTGAGAAATGCTTCCTAAATGCTGGAGGCATTATGCCTTCAGCCAGAGAACAGGTGTTATCAGTATTGTTAGAGATGCATTTTTTGCAGCAGAAAGAAGGAAGCAATTGTTGGTCAGAATTCCTCTTGGAATGACCTTTGTTTAGCAAAACATGTAATAGGCCATTTTGGTGGTGGGAAGAAGGCGTGGAAAATCTGAACAGGAAATTTGGGGATTGGGAGAAAGAGTTTGAAAGGAGAGGGGAAGAGGTAGAGGGAGGAGACAAGCAACATGACGGGATGCTGGAGCCCAAGGAGGGGACCCTGAAGTGATGTTCCGGGAAGAGAAGGGAATGGCCAGTGACAGGAAGAGCCATGTTCAGCCTGGAGGTATTTGCCTTCCTCAGCTGCAGTGTGTAGTAGCCTCTGTTACTCCAAGCCTTCAGCAAGGCTGCTACATGCTTTGCCTTGAGTGGGTGGTGCTTTGCAGGCTGAAGGGATCAGAGTAGTGCCACCCAGGATGACATGGCGTGAAAAACTACAGGAGGTGAAAGGCAGGGAGGCAATTGCAAATTCAGTGGAAGCAGGAACTCAAGCTAGAATTGACCTGTGGGAGTGTGGGCTTACCCCAGGACTCCCTGGAGGCGTTGGGCAGGGAAGGAAACTTCTCTCCCACTGTGAGATGGGGCTTCTAGGCAATCTTATTTAAAATTTCAAGGATGAGGTGGTGTGAGCACTGCTCAAGGAGTAGGGATGTCCAGGAGGTGGATATATGGCTTGTGACTCCAAGGCTTTGCAGGTAGGGACTTAGTGGGCCGGTGGAGACCTAGCAAAGTTAGGAAATACTGGCATGTCATAAAGGTTGATGTGATAGAGACAGCTCAGTCATCTACAGGTGTGGAAATTGAGGTGCAGAGAGGCTGAAAGATGTCCTCTGTGTCTCTAGTCAGAGAAACTGCCCAAACTAGAAATCACAGCTCTTGGTTTCCCGACACATCCTTGCCCTAAGACTTATTTCCTTGGCTCCTACCAGCTTTTTGGCCACTCCAGTGTTTCACAATATCTCTATAGAATGTCTGGGAATCAGAGAAGAAGTGCCCTTTGGGATTCTGGTCAAGTTTTAGTAGGAGATGAGGTTGAATCCAAAGCAGGCAGCTGGGTTTCTGGGTGGTCTGCAAGTGTCATTCTCATAGGCATCAGTCAAGGTTCTTTGGTTGAAAAACAGACTCAATTACAGTAAGTAAAACAGGAAATAAGCTGGAAAATATATTGGGAAGCCACAGAATTGAAGAACAGTTAAAAAGCAAGGCCGGATACACTGGTTTTCTTGTTTCTTTCTTTTTTCCCTCCCTCCCTTCCTTCCTTCCTTCCTTCCTTTTCTCCCTCCCTCCCTCCCTCCTTCCCTCCCTCCCTCCCCTTATCCCTCCCACACTCCCCCCCCCTCTTTTTTACTCCCTCCCTCCCTCTCCTCATCCTCTCCCTCTCCCTTTCTCTCTCTTTCATTTGCCTTGCTTCACACATTCAGAATTCAATGTCTAGGAAGAGAGAGTTGCATTGGCTGAGGTTGGGGCACCTGAGCAGGGCACCTTGACTGACAGTCCCACTGAGGCAGGAGATAGATGGGCTCCAGGCTGAGCAGCTACAATCTGTCCCCTGTGGACAGATACTCCAAGATAAAGATAATAGCAGCAGCAAGGAGGAGCTGAGTCCTGCTTGGATAAAAGACAAAGAGACCACATATTTCTCATTCTTGAGGTCAAGGAGACCTGACTACACATGCACAGAAACGCTCCTTGGGGGTCAAAAAGGGAGGGGACACCACCCCATAATAAGTGGTGTCAACCTTCCCACAGGCCTCTGTGCTGGAATCCATCTTGGCTAAGAGATGTGTGTGCATGGGGTGGGGGGACCTTGAGATAAACCAAATATGGACTCAGAGCCAGGCAAAGCAAGATGATTGGCCAGAGAACCTGGCAGAAATGCCCCATATAAGTGATTCGAACTACCACAAATCGTGACTCTCTCTCAGAGCCCGCCGGTGTGTGTCTATTCACAGGTACTTTTTCCCTCCTAATAAACACTTTACTTGTTTTACTACTTTCTGCCTCTTTGTTGAAATTCATTTCTCCAAAGCCGACAAGCCAGGGCCTTGTCACTAGCCACTGGCCCTTGTGGTCTAGTGGTTAGGATTCATTGCTGTCTCTGCTGTGGCCTGGCTTCAATCTCTGGTCGGGGAACTGAGATCCTGCTTCAAGCCACTGCAGGCCGAGGCCACCCGAGTTCACCACCAACCTGCACACAATGTGGGAAAGTAGTTTTCCACAAGAAAATCAGGGTGCAATGATCAAAAGTAGGTGAATAAATTCCAGGTGGCCTTAAACCAATAAAAGTCTTCTACATTCATTTACATACTTTCTTATTATCTCCTGTTACCTTGAATAATTGGGACCAATCTTCATCAGAGCCCACTACACAAAAGGTGGTTCGCTCTGCATTGCTATGTTAAAATGTGGGCAGCGATATACCTTATTAGTGAATTGGGCAGCCATGCTCGTTGGATGTAAATAAGAACATTCACTTATTTAAGTGATGGGGATTAATTCAGGTAATGAAATTCATGTAGACAGTGCATTTTGTGATGTGCTTTCATTCAGGTTTTAATAATAACGCCACCTTACACTTCTGCAATGCTTTGTAGTTTACTAAGTATGGCAGGTATTGCTGGTTTCCTACCCACTATCCATTATCCCCTTCTTTCTTACTCACAGAATCTTAGGAGGCAATATGCTCAGCTAAAAATATTTCCCAGTCTCCCTTGTAGGTAGGAATGATCCTGCTACAGCCAATGAGATGCAAATGGAAATCTGCTGGGGATTTTTAGGTAAGTGTCATGTTTCTGATAGAGACAGAGCTTTTTCTTGCCTGTTTTGTCTTCCTACCTGCCTTCTTTCCTTGTTCCCTTCCTCCTCTCCCCCCTCCTTTCTGTCTATCCGTCTGTCTGTCTGTCTTGAGTCTGGAAGGGGAGACTCTATGCTGTGGCTGAGACGTGGCCATGAAGGTAAAGGCCACTTGCAGAAAGACAGAAGCCAGGGATGTTGATGAGATCATGAAGTCATCACACCATTCGAGGACCACCAGCCTTCAGAATACCTGTGTTGTAGGAAAAATAAACACCTAATTGTTTAAGCTACTGCTGTCAAATTTTTTGTTACTCGCAGTCAAACACAATCCTAATGAATACACTAAATATTCTCACTAATACTTTATTAGATTATTAGAAACTTGCCGCCACCCGGCAGAAGTAGGAGTATGATCCATCCTTTATAGGAGAAGGAACTGACTCTCAGAGAGGCTAGTGGCTTGCTCAAGGTCAAAGTACCTACAGTAAATGTCAGTTTTGAGGTCCAAATTAGTACTCTTTCCAAATTAGTACTCAACCACTGGTTCTCAACTGTCCTTTCAATCTGCTTGGTGGGGAGGATTGAGGGCCAGCCTTTGGAAAACTGTGTGTGTGTGTATATATGTGTGTGTGTTTGCCATGACACTGGCATTTAGTGGGCTGGGAGCAGTGTTGCTGAATATTCTGTTGTGCACAGGACTGTCCCAGGTAATGAAGAATCGTCCTGCTCCAAATGCCAATAGTGGTTCCTTTGAGAAATACTGAGCTAAATTAAGCCAAAGAGAATTATGTACTTACTGACTCAGAACCAACAATAAAGCTGCCTCATAATGATACTCCATAAATGTTAGGTGATAATGATATCACCACCATCGTCCACATCATCATCATCATCATTGCTATTTGGGGCATTTAAGGCGGTAATGAATTTAAAGTTTGCATGTTTCTATAGCTACATTCTGCTGCTTTAGGTCAGGTGTAGAGAAGATGGCTGATTGGATGATGGGTAAAGGATAGGGAAAAAGTAGGAGAGATGCTGAAACTCTCAATGAGGGCAAAGATTTGAGATTATATATATACAGTTCTGGCAGGATAGATTATAGAACAAGCAGTCAGGAATTCTTGAATCCTATATTTCTGAGATGGTGCAGTTGTTCTCAGTCAAGGGCTAAGGTAGTTGTGTGGATTGAAGGGGAACATGTTAAGGAGCTGAAAAAGTCTAGGATATCAGATAGGTTCCCAACGTGGACACTCAAATCATGGATAATGGTGGTCTAGGCCATGGTCGTTGATCTGGGCGCTCAAATCTTGCACTTATCCCTGGTGTTTGAAGTTGACACTGTCCTCTTCTACAACTTGTTTAGTCTCTTCATGTCCCAATGCACAAGCTAGCTCATTACTGCAACTCTGTGTTCATGCCTGTGGAAGCTTCTGTTCCAGCTTACACCAATGCCTCCTTTCTTTGAGGACAAATCAGTACTTAGCTACACAGTATTTTTTTTTTTTAAGAACATTGAAGTTTTTTTTTTTTTTTAAAGGAATTCCTTTATTTTTATTATTTATTTATTTATTTATTTATTTTTGGCTGTGTTGGGTCTTCGTTTCTGTGTGAGGGCTTTCTCTAGTTGTGGCAAGCGGGGGCCACTCTTCATCGCGGTGCGCACGCCTCTCACTATCGCGGCCTCTCTTGTTGCGGAGCACAGGCTCCAGACGCGCAGGCTCAGTAGTTGTGGCGCACGGGCCTAGTCGCTCCGCGGCATGTGGGATCTTCCCAGACCAGGGCTCGAACCCGTGTCGCCTGCATTGGCAGGCAGATTCTCAACCACTGCGCCACCAGGGAAGCCTTACACAGTATTTTGTATTGGCTTTAAAATATTTGATGTGTCAGTCTGGTCTATATTCCAATTTAACTCTAATCTGGGAAACAATTAAACCATACTTTTCACTTCTCATTTCCTGCACGGAAAGTAATGAATGAAATATTTCTGGAGTGACTGAACTACACCATTGCTGAGGTAGAGGTGGAGCAGTGTCGTGTTAAAGGCCCCCAAGAAACCAATCAGCAGTCTGTTCCAGATTGGGCACTGTGTGTGCTTTGCCTGTGGCTGGTGACACACACACACACACACGCGCGTGCGCGTGCATGCGTTGTCAACAGTATTTATCAGGTACCAGTGTTTTTCTCTATGCGCATGCTTCTATCACACCTCTGTTGTGGTGACTGTGGCCTTTTGGCTGCCTGGCATCCAACCGCTGATTTTCTTTTGGGAATCCATGCCTCCTGCTCTTTTGATGCACGTGGTTCTGCTGGGGCTAACTCCACCCTAAACACTAGTGTTTGCCATGGTGGAAGTCTGACTTCCCAGGACACAGTGATTGGTTAAGTGTTGAACACATGACCCAATTAGAGCCAATGAGATACCCCGAGATTTTTGCGGAGATTTCTGGGATAAGCGGGCACTCTTATTAAGAGGAGAAGAAATATGGACTGGTACCCACATGGCCTCCAAGAGAAAAGAGCCAAACTACAGGAAGCAGAGCCAAAAGACTGAGAGAGAGAAACCAAGTACTGGTGGAGAAAGAGAAACTAGGTATTCATGATGTCATTTTAGCCCTACTTCAAACCGGACCTGAAGTCACCTTACCCGAGCTTTGCAATTACAGGAGCCAGCTACATTCCCTTTGCACTTGAACCACTTTGGATGGGTGTTTCTTGCTTGCGATGCAAAGAATCCAAACGACGGCTGAATTTTCCCAGAGTGTTTTAAGCTGTCTCTCCTATGACACCAGCTTCTCTAAGGCAGGGCCCCCGTCTTATCTTTGTATTTCTAGGAGAAGGCACAGTGCCTGGCACCTGGGATGCCTCCAAGCCATGTTTATTTAATTGTGAAGGGAAGTGGGGTCCTCAGATCAGTAGCATCAGCCCCTCCCTATCCAGCCAGATTGGAATCTGCATTTTAATAGGCTTCCAGGTGATCGATGTTCACATTCAAGTTTGTGGCCGACCTATAGGCAATTTCATTTTGCCAACATTCAGCCTGGAGTGGTTCTGTACGAGGAACACCATCGCAGTTCAGTAATTCTGGCTGCATGCCAGGCTTCTTTCAGTGGGCATCTTGCTCACTTCCATAAATGTATAGATAAAGATGCTCAGAAAGACAGGAGCAGCACGTGTAGCTGGTCCAGTCCCATGGAGTGAGGGACGTGAAAGCCCCCCATGGCTTCACCATGGATACCTGGATGCCTCCCTGCACCACATTCCTGGCCACCTGTCAAAGGACCAAACATTTGTTTACTTATGAATATGCTAACAACCCACTAGATTCTTCTTGATTTGGAGAGCCTGAAGAAAGCTACTTGAAACCTGAATTCTGTCACTGTCTAGGGAATATTACATGTTAAAATGAATTCTGGGCTTCCATCCTGCAGCATCTGAGCCATGTGGCTGACTCCAGAATTTGATTTTTACTCTTTTTGAGTGTGCATTTTTAGAAGGACCAAAGGCAAACAAGCATGGTATAAATCACAGAAAAAATGACGGATATTCTCATTTCTTAGCATGTTTTCAGGTGATAAGAAAACTTGACATACCAGACCCTCTAAAGATTAAATGCTGGTTAAAAATGACAATGTCAATCTTGTTCTTTTTTTCTGATTTCTGCTCACCTCAGTTAATAAGAATATATTTCTACCATAAGAGCTTTACACCCAATCATAACATGAATTTTGAGTAAATTTAGAGTCTCATCTAAGGGTCATATATGCATGTTTTATACATATGTACATGTAACATAAATAATTTGCATAACTTTTGATTAATACAGGGTAGGAAGGATGAGTCACTTCTTTTCTGTAACTTAAGAATTTGTTTAAAAATGGCTGGTTGGAGACTTCAAGCTGAGGGTAGGCGAGGAACACAGTCATATGCTTCCTAGCTGCGGTTTGCTCTCCAGGACGAGGGAGTGATGACTGATGCAGCACCGTCCCCAGGGGGGACGTGGTCCTGGCATTGCCATTGGCAGTTGCTCTTCAGAAATAACTTCAGACTTTTGGCTTTCATTGCTCAGTGTAGAGCTGAGAGTCAGCTGTGGATCCGTTATCTGGGCTGCCGTGATGTCAGGATGCCTGATGCTAATATCTAAGGACTTCCAGGAGTTCCTAATGGCCTAGTGATGATTCCCTAACCACTCTGATGAGAGCTGCCCAGTGTGGTAACTTACATTTTAATATCCAACATGTTACTCATCCTTTGTTTCTTTGTGGCAGGTTAAATACCTTCGTTTCCACAATATTTGCCAGCCAACATTGTTTACAGCTCCAATAAATGGTAGAGAGCAAAGACACCACAGCCTAAACACGACACATTGTGGCACACCCTCAACCGGCCGTAGCCTGGAGGAGCACTTATGGGGCAAGAGCTCAGGACAGTTGGCCACACCAGCTCTCATTGCTAAGGCTGAAGCCTCAGAGTGTGAGGAAAATCAAGATCGTGGCCATAGATGGTTATCTATATATTATATCCATTTATCTATATAGATACATACATGTATATGCTTGTGTGTATACATGTATTTTAAAGGAAGCCATTTTAGGGACAGACAGCACTTTAACATATCAGAGCTGAGCAAAGAGGGGGAAAACACCCCCCTTGGGCTTGAGTGCACCTCCCAGGTGGTACCTAACCTAACAGCTTAGGGCCTGAGTGCACCTATCAGCCAGCTGGTGCAGGCAATGCCTTCTTCCTCCAGGAGAGGTACCAGCCCTTTTAGATTTGCCAAACTGGTGGTTGGTTGGCTCACTTTTCAAAAGCAACTTTATACTGACAGTGAATGGGTAGGAAAGATCCTCCTGCCTTCGACCTTCAGAGGATGATAATAATTTGCTGACCTCCACTGGGTGTACTGTTCTGGCCACTGTGCTATGCATATATGTCATCCACCCAGTGAGCCTCTAAGGTAGCCACTTCTCTTAGCCCCATTCACAGACAAGGCTCAGAGATACAGTAACCTGCCCATGGTCACACAGCCAGTAACCGGGAGAGCCAGCAGTCTCAGCCCAGAGCCCAAGATCTTACCATGCAACTCTTTTTCCCAGTTAAAGAGTTTGTAGTTGTTCTCATTTCAGACCGACATAACTACCTTCTAAGTTGAAAACCTAGAATAGACCTAATGATTTGCCACGAAGAGGAAAACATCACACAACTCCTTCTTTACATGTGGGTAATTATGGAGGGATCTTTGTTTTTGGCTTTTTCAGGCTTTCTATTCTTTCTTTCTTTTTTTAAAGAAAACTTCAAGTTGTTTATCCAGAGACCCAATTAGGATCTAATTTCCTATTTGAATCATCATCATGTATCATCCCTATTTTGAATCAAATGAACAGTTTGCATGGAAACGTCCTATCTGGGTGCAAGAGGAAAGCAATTATTTCTGTTTTGGTGCCATTTAGAATCAGCTGACAAGGAATGATTTAGGAGGACTTATTTACATGTTTTCTTAATCAGAAGTGTGAGTGGGGGACTTCAGTGACCCCATTGCTAATAAAGATGCACATTGAAAACTTAGTCACACGTGGATGTTGGTTTTTTAGAGATTGAGTCCTCAAGTCATTATGAAAATATCCGGTGATGTTCTGAGCAGGTTGAAAAAAAAATTGCCAAACCTGTCATCTTCCACAGCATTATGTACTTAAAAATAAGGATAAAGACATTGCCTGTGTGTGACAACTGTTACTGTTTCATGTCATAGCTCTGTGTTCACCGACAGGAGACGGCTGTGGAGCACAGATTTGGTTATCCAGGGAGTACACACAAATCGCTCTGGCCTGTTGAACAACCAGTAAAAAGGTAGGGAGATTTTGATTAAGGGTGGTGTTATGGGCTGGTGACATCACAGACTAGTATGGGCCAAGGACCCAGAATGATGTATGGGCTTATTAACTTCCTCGAGAAAGGGTTCCTGGGTTTTCCTTAACTTTCCTTGAGTATTCAAAGAAAACGTTATATCTTTGGCTTCTTTTCCCGGGTGGGAGGTGTCTGATGCGAAGACATTGTCATTTACCAGCTGGGGACCATTCTGATCCCTGTTTTGTTATTGACCTTCTATCATCGGCAAGAAAATTAAAGGAGATGAAACTTCTGCTGCAGCCCAACGTTTAGAGGGCTCGATGTCTAATACTGAAAGAACTCTTCCTCACAAGAAAAAAAGCAAGCCCTCCATTGACAAACTCATGTTCAAAACTCTGATTTGGGAGTGAGGGAAACGGCCCTCAGGGAGGAAAGGACGGTGAGCAGGGGTTCTAAGCCCGGTAGTAGAATGAGAGTTAGGATTAGGTTTAAGATTAGGTTTCCTTCAATACAGCATCCTTAGCAATCGGTAACTTTTTTTTTTTTGAATACATAATTGCACGAAGGAGGAGACAGAGCAGAAGCACATTTTTCCTATCCCCAAAGCTAAAGCTACAAACAGAAAACAGTGTTGAATCCACAATCCAAAATTTTGACTGGAGGATGTTGCTAGCTGTGTTCTTCCAGGACTTTCCTTTGGCCACCATCCCTACTCTGTTCAGAGAGATGCCCCAGACCAAGGGATGACCAGGCTTCCAATTTCCTTCTCTATCTTGCTTCCAAAGTAGTGATTAAAGGTAGACGGCTGGGAGGAGTGAATGAAGGACCCTCCAGTGAAACTTTTAAGACACTCACTAATTGGTAAGTTTTTATTCTTCCATCTGAGCTTAATATTTTTCTCTCTTCCCCTTTGTTGAAACTTGGACAGCAAACAGCCTAGAACTATTGATATATCCTTCACTCTCCTACCTCAAGCAAACCAAAACAAACATTGAATCCACAAACATGTATTTGAGACACTGATTTGGGACTCATGGAAATGGTATCAAGCAAGGAAATTTAGAGTTTTGGTTGAAATGCCCTTTCTCCTTGGCTCATATAGTTTTGTGTACAGCTTGCAGGGCACCGAAGGAATTAATCTGGAAAAAAAACAATCAAAGGCTTTTAACATTAAACAGGCTTCTCATGTTCATAAGCCATCTGTGCTGTGACTTAACCAGCAGAGTCCTGATGTTGCCACCCGAATGCTCCTTGCCCAGGAAGCGAGCCTGTGCTGTCCTGATCTAGAGACGGCCCCCAGTCTGGCTGATTTCACGGAGGGAGGCATTGGTGATGGGGCTCTGTTGTCCTCCAGCTCAGCCAGATGTAAACAGGAGTTGGGAGCCGGACAAACATTCCCAGGGTCCTGTGGGGCCCACAGCATCTGGATTCCTTCCTTTCTTAAGCAGTGGGTCTGATTTCACTGGTATCTTCTCTACTACCTGCCTGGGTCCAGGGTGGTTATGTTCATGCCAAGAATATTCTTCCACTGGGCAAAGCAACAGTAGCTTGGAAATTCAAATACAGATTCTCAAAAGTATATATGCTTAATAATTCAGCAGAAATTTAAAGCACTGTAATGTGCAAGGGACACAGACAAGCATATTCTCTGCCCTCTTGGAGTGTACATTGTAGTAGGAGAGACAGACTAATAAACAGTTTAGGTACAGTGTGACAAGTGCCACTGTAGGACAAGTTCAGGGACAGTGAAAGACTTGCATGGAGGGAGGAGGACCTAATCCCTACTGGGTGGTGATGTGGGTGCTAGAAGTCTTCCAAGAGGAAGTGATGTCTCTTCAGGGGTCTGAAAGGTGAAACAGGATTTTCTAAAAGGTGTGGGGTTGAGGCCAGGCTAGGGCACCAGGCAGAGGGAACAGTGGGTGCAAAGGCCTGGGAGAAGTGGAGTGGGGCTGGCGTCTAGAGTGGGAGAGATGAAGCTGGTGAGATTGGAAGTACTGCTGGTGGCTTCCGAATAGCATCATCCTCTTCATCTACAGTAATAGAACCACCAAAAGCTAGCAAGGCATATGGCTGCCCAGAATAAAGACTACATTTCCCAGCCTCCCTTGCAACTGGATGTTGCCCATGTCTAAGTTCTGGCCAGTGAGATGGAAACAGAAGTGAGTGTATATCCTGTTGGCTGTGCCCTTAAAGAGTGTGTCCTTCCTCCTGCCCTTTCCTGCTTCCTGTGGGCAGGAATGTGAATGAGGTCATGAGCCTTCTGGGAACGGCCCTGCCCCAAGAGTCCTGTTCCTGGAAGCATCTTACAGTTATGGGCTGCTCACACTCAGATGACTATGTGAGAGAAGAATAAACTTCTCTCTTATTTAAGTTACTGGTCTCTTGGGTCTCTGTGACAACAGCTGTATTTCTGTTCAAAATAATTCCAGAGGGAAGCTGTGCCAGATGTTTCTTTCTTCTATTTGAGTAGCATGCCTTATTGAGTGTCTGCTCTGTGGAGGGACCATGTAAAGCTGGAGTTACTGAGGTCACCACGCTGGACAGAGTGCCCACTCCCATGGAACTAGACTCTAGTGAGGCTGTTTGTAAGGCTTTGCAAGCAGAATCATAATAATGATGATGATGGAAAGGAGTATGATTGTTAGAGCAGCTAACATTCATCAAGAGCTTTCTCTGTGCCAGACACCATGCTAAGTGCTTTTCATGTTATGTCATGTAACCCTCACAACGGCCCTATGACCTACCTGCTATTATGGCCCCATTTTGTAGATGGAGAATGAAGAGGTTAAGTACCTTGTCCAAAGCCACATTAAGGAGTTTGTTCTCTATTTGGAGAGCAGTTGGAAGCAGGGTGAGGTCTGAAACATATGTGGGTATAAATAGGTGTGGCCAAAGGTGTGGGTTCGGGTTAATAGGTTAGTGCGGGGTTTAGGCTTGATCTAGACCTTGCTCTTTCAGGTTACTGCTGCCTCCTGTTGGTGGCTGACGCCTTAGCTCTCTGCCAGACCACACAGTTTAGTCTCTACAAAGCTAGCTGCCCCCTGCTTGCCAGCTCCAACCACAACCCCAACGGGAACCATTATAAACATTTTATCTTTTAATGCTTAATTTTGAAATAATTTCAGACTTACAAAATGTCGCAAGAATAGTACAAAGAATTTTCTTATCCCCTTCACTCAGATTCCCCAAATGTTAACATTTCACATAGCCACAGTAAAATGATAAAAACCAGAAAATTAACATGATGCCATACTGTTATGTAATCTAGAGACAATATTCACGTTTCTCCAATTGTCCATCTAATGTCTCTTTTCTGGTCCAAGATCCAATCTGGGATAGCATGTTGCATTTAGCTGTTATGCCTCCTAGTTTCCTTTAATTTGTGACAGCTTTCTCCTTAGTCTTTGTCATTCATGACGTTGACCTTTCGTGGAGAGTACTGGCCAGCTACTCTGTGGAATGTTCCTTAATAGGATTTGTCCAGGTTTCATGATGATTGAATTCAGGTTATGCGTTTTTTGTTTTTGTTTTTGTTTTTGTTTTTTTTTAAGTTGTTTCAAACTAGTTTATTTAGGGGTTCCATTTTCACTCCTCAATAGATTTTATGTATTTCTCATATGCTTCTTCACTCATTAGTTCATCTAGTTCTGAAGGGTTACTGAGTGTCATCTTGATCAGCCAACCATCTTCATAACAAGATTTGTTGACAAGTCCTGGATTTTCTGCTAGAGCTTCATTAATTTCAGTTACTTCTCCTGATAGAGGAGAATAGAGTTCACTAGCAGCTTTCACACTTTCCAAAGCACCAAATTCCTCTTGTTTGTTCAATTTTGTCCCAACTTCAGGCAGACTACAGTAAACAACATCTCCCAAAGCTTCCTGTGCAAAATTGCTGATTCCCACTGTTCCAACACCGTTTTCTGTTGTTACCCATTCATGTTTGTCTGTGAATTTACGACCTCAGAGCTAAGACATTAACTGGTAGAAAGGCAGCCTCTGCTCGACATTCACTGGACAGGTTAGCCCTTGGCTTTATGAGCTGCTTCTCTTCAAATACACGGCTGGCCAAAATACTCAAGGATTCTTGGAAGAAAGACCCGACAGCAAAGCGGGGCCGGTGTGCAGCGCCCGGACGGCGCCCGCCCGCAGTCCCCAGGGCCGCGGCGGGCAGGGCGCGTTGGGCGCAGAGATGGCGCGCAGGCTGCAGATCGCGGCCCGCACGCTGCGCGCCACTCGCAGCGCCATCAGGTTATGCGTTTTTGACAAGAACATCACAGAAGTGGTATTGTGTCCTTCTTGTGCAACGTATCAGGAGGCACTTGAGATTGATTTGTTCCATAACTGGGGATATTAACTTTGAAAACTTGGTTCAGGTGGTGTCTGACAAGTTTCTCCTTTGGGAAGTTACTATTTCTCCCTCCGTAACTAGTAGGTATTTTAGGGGGAGATACTCTGAGACCATGTAAACATCCTGTTTCTCATACTCGTGCCTATTAATTTTAGCACCCATTGATAACTCTTGCCAGAAACAATTATTACTGTGGTATTTGTCAAATTCTCTACTGTCATCATTCTTTCTACATTTATTAGTTAGAATTCTACTGCAAGAAAGAGCTTTCCCTTCATTCTCATTTATTTGTTTATTCTCAATTGTTTATTTATATCTGTATAGATTAATGCCTTTTATTTTACTCTATGGGCAATTATCTATTACTATCTTTATTTATTTTATTGCTGAAATTGTCCCAGATTTGGCCACTTGGATTCTGTGTCATTTTGACATATCTCCATCATTTTTTGAGCATTTCTTACTCTTTGGCGCCATAAGATGGTCCAGGTTCATCTTCTTTTCTTTCCCTGTCCTGGAATCAGCCATTTCTCCAAGAAGCCGTGATTTCTTTTATTGTAGAATGGTGTTTAGAAATTAAGATCTGAGTGCTAGATCTGGTCATCAACTAGAACAAGTGTAAGCCTCTATACAAGGGGGCATGGTTGCATGTTGCCACTTTTCATTCTTTTCAACTTAGTTTTATGGCCTGTGAGATATTGGGATAAAAGCCACTGTTCTAACAGTCACAGAAATATCAGTGTGCGTATTTATGTTTATTTACTATCTTTTGACAAATATTTATTGAATATTTACTGTTCTAACAATTCATCTTTTTACCTGTGAGCATCAAAATTTATTGCTACTAGAGCTGAAAAGAAAATAGATTATGGATAATCTAACTCTGATTATATACATGTATGTGTTGGTGTGAATAGACTAGATCTATTTAATGCCTTATCACCTGGTTAACTCAGCCCATTTGCTCAAGCTACTGGTCAATTTAGTAAATCAAAAATCAGCTTGGCTAGTTGTTTGGCATAGTTAGATCCTAATCAGCTAACTACATTTTTCATTTTTTAAATAATTGTACTGTTGTGTAGAGACAGCTTTAGTTAGAAATTCAATTTCCCAGTTTGTAATACATTTGCCAAGATGGTTGAGTCATATCAAATCAGCATAGCTAATACTTCTTCTCCTGATGGATATCATAGTTATATGCATAGTCAACAGGTAATTTATGAACTCTAAGGCCAAATCTCCCAGTGCAAAAGCTAATCCTGGTCTGTTTTGGTGAAGGATGTCTCTATTTCATTTTCGATGGATTCCTAAGCAAATTCACTCTATAGATCAAACAGAAGTGCAGTGAGGAAACCCTTGGAACATGATTCAATCATGCTGATTTAGCCAACAATTTCCCACATGGGTAATGCAGTTAGAGCAATCATATAAATCAAAACACCTAATTCTTCTTATCCAGAAAGTCAAAGACTTTTCTACATTGTATTTGATGTATTTGGTGGCACATAACAGATTAAGAAGGAAAAATACAAGATTTCAAAAGAGAAGTTAGGAGGAATTATATTCTTATAAAAAGATTTTTTTTGTGTTGCTATTGTCCAGAGCTAGTTCCCCAAAAGATGAGCAGTTCCTGATATGATCAAACCCAGGTTGTGATTATAAAAGTAGTTGCTGTTCAAGAGATACATCTGAATAGGTTGTATACCAGACTTGACCATGGCACCATCCTTCCAAAGAGAAGGACACCCCCAATAGCCTTGGAAAGATCACCCAGATATCTCTATTACCTCCTGTGTGCCTCACGGGACTATTTCAACAGAACAGTGCTTCTTATGGGTAGTTCTTCCCTTAAAATTGTATTTTGAAAAAATAAGGTCCATTCAAGTCTTCCATCTTAGCCTCTTGAGACACACTGTGATACCATTTTGAAGCCACTTGGGAGCATCATTTCTTCATTCAGAGCTCCTGATGGAGGGAAAGTCAACTTCTCTCACCCCAGCACAGAGACTCCTCTTCCAGTTGGCTCCTGCTCCAATGGATAGTCCTCAACTCCAATTCTCCTTCGTAGATTACCCCCGAGGGCAGATGTTGCTGCCATCATGAGAATCGTGGGGAAGAGGAAAACTCGAGACCGACCCAGATCAACCAATTTGGCCACAGAATATGCTCTCCCTCAGTATTTGTTAAAAACCTAACAAACAACCTGGTGCTTGTTAAACACCTTCTCAGGACCACCCCTCAGCCCCACATACATTTTGAGTCCATGTGTCGTTTCTATTGGTAATTGCCCCTAGAAGGTTCAGAGGGGGTTCTGCAAACCAGTTCTTGCACCTTGAAAACAGCACTTATGTTCTCCTACTCTCCTGGGATTCTGTGCCCTTATGATTCTTTAACATTACATTCACTTCTTCAAAAAGGTGCTCATTTTCTATGTTAGAAACATGCCCATGTTCTACCCTGGAGAGCTAGGCCATCTGTTCAAGAAATGCTGCAGTGAGATCTGACACGACATGGACCTGTTTTGATGGTGAAAGGAAAGGAACATGGCACAGACTCACCCCAGGGCCTTTGCACTTGTGGTACCTTCTGCCCAGAATGTTGTTTCCTGAGATCTTTGCATGGCTGTTCCCCTCTGGCCATCAGGTCTCGGCTTAAATATACCGTCCCCAGAGAGGCTTCCCTGACCGCACAGGCACTCTCTTTCCTGTCCCAGTTTTATTCTCTTCATAGCACTCATCATGACCTGATATTATTTTGTTGGTTGATTTGTTTACTCGACACTTGGGGGCCTAGAATAGGAAGCCCTTGGGAGCCGGGACCTTGTCTGTTTTGGTCGTGAGCATATCCCCCTGGTTTAGAATAGGAACGGCGAAAACTTACCACATGTTCACGATGCTTGTGTCAATTTGTACATAGAACCGTCAACTTTACCTGGAAGAAACAAGTATGTACCTCCTTCATTTGTATGCTGTGGTCTCAGGTACATCCCAAATTGTAAATCCACATGCCCCTGTAAGCTGCCTGTCTTTTGGAATTTTATTATTATGATCACCCTCTTTGTAAGAGATTAGAAAAGATGGATTTTGGTGGCAAGTGAAGGGTCATTTGCCTCTTACTTACTTCCAAGCCTTCTCCCCTAGCTGAACATTACATAAATTAAGCAGTTGCAGCGTCCAGGCCAGCAAGCTGTCAACTGCACGCCAAGTGTACTTCACACCGTAAGTCAGTTCATAATGTAGGGGTGCCGATAGGATTTGCTTTACTCTGGCATCCGAGTCTGGCTGTGGCTTCTCAGGGGCAGAAGAGAGTCTGTGCCACTGGCCACCTCCCGGGGTAAGCCAGCTCTGAGCCCTGCCATCTGATGTCTCTCTCCTAGCTCGTCTCTCCTCACCCCAATTAATATCACGAAAGGGCAATGTTTATGTAAAACCACATGCCGAGCGGCCTTTCGCTCCTAATTTCAACTATTAAAATGCCATTAAGAATTGCACAGCACATTTCAGCACTGTTTTCCTTCATTATTTCTTGTTGAAGAACAGCCACGTGGAAAGGAATCCGTTTTGTTTCTGTGCAAAGTGGAGCTCGTTTTTTTTCAGGATGGTTTATGGTACCCACTGGTGGAATTTATATCCCCAAATCCAATCCCCCCCCTACCCAGAGATGGAGTTAGTAGATACACTTTCTGTCAGCGAAACTCAGGGCAATCAATACGAACATACCAAGGCATTTCTTTTAAACATTTGGCTGAATAAATCATCGTGGCCACCACGCCGGAGACAGCCTTCATTTCAACTGTGGAACGTTTTGGAGCCTGTGAAATCTCTATTCTGTTGCTTGTCTCTTTTTGATAAAGCATCAGCCTTTACTGTACCATGGCAAATGCCTCATCAGAGGTTACACCTGCTGCTCCGATGCAAAGCTGGTTATCCAAAGACCAGTTCGTATGTCACGGGAAACTCTTCATGAATATATAGTCTACCCGCAGGGCTTGTTATTTTTGAAATTTTGGCCCAATTTACATTGTTTGGAGATTAAAACACACGCAGTTTCATCTCAGCTTTGACCTTTTAAGTTGCTACAAGTTAATCTTCGGTTAAAAGCATAGAGAGTGGGAATAATTATATTTTGTGAAGGAAGCAGGCTATGCGCACAGAAGGGGACCACGGTTATGGAAATGTGTCTCTTAGAGAACGTTTCAATGCTAGAAATGGTATCAACAAAGAAAGACGGTGTTTTCGTGCATCTTTAAAATTGAAAACGTGCACTTAGATTCTGGATGGCTGCTTTGCAAGCAAGCTGCTCTTGGGTGTTTTTCTTTGCCCTACTTGTCTTCGTGGGAGGGATGGTGTCCCCAGGCAGACGCACCCGAACGGTTCATTCAGGGAGCCAGTGTGGTTGCATCTGAAGCCAGGGTCCCTTTAGGCAATGTCTTCCTGACCTTGGAAGGAAGAGCAATTTTTGCCTTCTCTGCCCTGTTAAGGTCCCACAGCTAGCTGGGTGGTAGTCGCTCCCCCGGGACCCTCCATTTCCAGCTGAAATAATGACGAGCTTGCTCATCATTGCCTGCGCTGAGCTCAAGGCTTTGCATCATGAGTTCATCCAATCCTCATGTCCACCCCTGAGGAGTGCACCAGCTACCCCATTGTATTGCTGGGGGAAACTGAAATTATTCACCCGGTGGCTGGCAGAGATGGGAATGGAACCCTGGTCCGTCTCACTCCAGAGCCCATGGCAGGCTCCAAACCATCGTGATAGGTGGCCTGTCATCTATGGAATTCGGAAGGTCCTTCAATCCCACCATTTGCTAGACTGAGGAGATGAGCAGAAATGCCGAGAACTCTCTATGCCCCGGTGTCCAGGGGAATACATTCTGCAGAGAGGGCCTGACGATATTTCCTCCCTGGGGACAAGAACGACCAAGCCTTCACGTAATGACATCTCAGGAGTTGTGATTATGAAGTAAAATCAATGGCTTTTTAACACACATAGGGATGGCGTCCTCCACAGTCAAAGCCTGAGCCACGATGGGCTGATTCCAATGACACCGCCAGGTCTCTCTTCCTCTGTCTCCTCGGCTTCTGTATCCCGTCCTGGACAATGAAGCTCCTCTTAGAAATGGAGGAAAAGCACAGGGTTTAGTGTCCTAAGATGAGAGGTCAAGCCTGAGCTCCACTGATGACAAAATAAATGACCTGAGGCCATGGAGTCAAGCTCTGAGCCTTCGCTTCCTTCCTTGTAACTTGGAGCTAATTAGAACCTCGTCATCATCTCCAGTGATGGGCCAATCTTTATCCTTTGAAGGTGGGTTTGATTTTTGGATTAGAGCTAAAAATCTTTTGCAGAAAGGGGCTGTGAATAAGGTGAGCTTTCTCTCTGGGAGAAGCTGGGCCCATACGATGAGACGGCCGAGTCATAATGCTCCTTTCCTCGTGTGATTTGTGAATTGGCTCTACGGAGATTTCGGAAATGCCTTCCTCTTGGCATAATTGTTGGAGGAAGTATAGCACCTTTTAAACTAAGATGAAAGTGTCCTGTTTGTTAAACTCTCTTATGGATCATAGGATGCTTTATGGATCTTTATTTCCTTTGAGACTGTGATTGAATGTTTACTGCCTCTCAGATTTTCCTGGTGAAGATCTCAGCCCTGGGAAGGCACTTAATTCTTTTACAAGATGGTGAAATTTGGTGAATAGGAATACCAATCCTCCACCCCCTCTTTATGACACAACTTTAGACAATTCATTGAAACTCTTGAAGGCTCTGTTTCTCAATTTAAAAATGGAAAAATGCTGCCTTCTTTACAGGATTGTTGAGAGGATTAGAAATAACGTACGAACAGCATCCAGCACATTGCTGGCATGAAGTAGGTACTCAAATTATATCTGTCCTCATTGAAATTGCCTTAGCAGAAAAAGATAACTATTTTCACAGTTGGCTTTAAAAATGTAGGTTATTTCCAACAAACGATGACTCTCCCAAGCATTTAAGGACAGTCATACAGTTTTTTTGTTTTTGTTTTTTTTTAATAGTGGTTTTCTTTTTTTTTTTTTAATTTTTCTTTATTTTGGCTGCTTTGGGTCTTTGTTGCTGCGTGCGGGCTTTCTCTAGCTGCGGTGAACGGGGGCTATTCTTCGTTGTGGTGCGCGGGCTTCTCATTGCAGTGGCTTCTCTGTTGCGGAGCACGGGCTCTAGGTGCGCGGGCTTCAGTAGTTGCAGAACGTGGGCTCAGTAGTTGCGGCATGCAGGCCCTAGAGCACACGAGCTTCAGTAGTTGTGGCACGTGGGATCAATAGTTGTGGCGCATGGGCTTAGTTGCTCCATGGCATATGGGATCTTCCCGGACCAGGGCTCGAACCCGTGTCCCCTGCATTGGCAGGCGGATTCTTAACCACTGCGCCACCAGGGAAGTCCCAGTCATACAGTTTTTAATAAATGTTTACTAGTGCCTATTTTGTGCTGAATTCATGATGCGTTAAACGAGGCCTGGGGTCACTTCAAGCAGTGGGAAGAAGGGAGAAAAAGATTAAGAAGTAAGGATAACGGCAGAACTGAATGAAGTCCCTGAACAGTAGACAGACACTGCTACAACCCATCCCACTGTGTTGTGGAAACTTCTACAAGGTGAAGGCAGAATAAAGCAGTGGCTAACATCTTTGCTCTGGAGCCACTGTCTGGCTTTGAGTCCCAGCTCTGCCGTTTACTGTGCAACTTTAACTTCACTGAGCCTCAGTTTTCTCATCTGAAAATGGGATGACAGCATTTACCTCATAGGGTTGTTGTAAAGTTTAAGTGTATTAATATATGTAAAGCATTGAGAATCATGCCTGGTAATATTTGATAAATGTTTACTTAGAAGTTATTGGACTGACATTTATTGAGCATCTTCTCTATGCCAGGCACTGGTCCAGGCACAGGAGAGAGTGTTGGCAGAATACTTGCCCTCGAGGAGCCTTTAGACATGTAATAGAGGCACCAGGCAGGAAAATAGAGAACAAGGAAACACCAAATGTATTAGGGAAGGTGGCCAGGGAAGGCCTCTCTGAGCAAGTGACATTTGATGTGACATATGATGGATGTAGGGTGATCTTAGAGTCTAGATCAAGGATTGGAGGTAGAGAAAGACTAACTTTCACGAGAGTTTCACCTGTGACATAGTCCTGTGGTCAGGATCTCCCTGAGATATTATGTTGTTCCACAGCCACTCCTTTCAATGGAATTAGACACTGGGTAATTATGGGAACACGTCATCACAAATGGTAGACTCTATGCAGAGGCGGAGGAGAACTAAATCATATACATGTTCCACACTGTTAGGAGGGCTATTTGCTCCTTCTCCTCACCAGATAATTCCAACTCTGCTTAGACCCATTTCATAGATGTAGACAACTGAGCTACTGACAAGACTAAGTCATATACTACACACTTATCAGCATTATACATTAATATAAAATGCCAGTGTTCTTCAGACAGCCACCTGAACTCAGCAGATTACAACACAGGAACTGAACGACAGACCCACTAATTGTCTGGGCTGGTGCTTGTGATCGTACATGGTATAATTAGCTCAACTCTTGCGGTGGCCCTGCTGTTGCCTATCCAATATGTATTTTAACTTTATTAATAGAATGGTCATTTTGTGTGGGGTTGGCGTTGTGTCCCACTAGAAACGCACACCTCTCAGTCTCCATTGCAGCTAAGAGTGGCCATGGGACACTATTCTGGTCACTGAGGTGTAAGCAGAACGCTGCTAAGGGGGTTTTGGAAAAGCATTCGCTTTCTGGATGCAATGCTTCCCCTTTCTGTTTCTTTCTTTTCTTCCTGCCTAGAATGTATATGCGATGACTTAAGATGCAGCAGCTATTTCGGAGCCATGTGGCAACAAGCATGAGAACGGAGGCCTGAGATACAAGACTTGTGGGACAGAAAGAAGAGAAGAACCTGGAATCCTGATGCCAGTGTTGAGTTTCGGAGCTATTGCGAGACTGCAGACCCCCAGATTGCTTCATGCATTAGAAGCAATCCTTATCTATTTAAGTCCCTGGTAGTCAAGTTTTCTTTTATTTGCATCTGCACACATTTCTAACTGATACAAATAGTTTCCATAACAATGGGCTAGCAGACAGCAATAAATTTCCCCATTTGGAAATGGGCACTCGATTTTATGTGAAAACAGAGGGCATATGAGCAGATAATGAAAACAGTATACGGTCTAGTTCTCTGTAGGAGAATTGGCTTTTCTAGCTACTGCTTTGTCTTAACTTATGGCATCTGGCTTCCTATGTCTTTTGTTCCTTAAAAAAATTTAAATTGAAGCAATCATTTGTGAGGACGCCGACAGGCCACTTACATCTCCAGATCTGGCAGGGTTCCTTCTGCTTCTATTTAGCCTGATTTCTTGTCCTGGCTCTTCTCCTCTGGGTCACATCCCCCAGCATCTTCTTGGCTCTGTCTGCCACCCAAATATTGCTCTCTCTGCAGTTAATGATTTCGGAGGCAGTTCTTGTCTCTTCATTTTGACCGGGAGTGACTTGACCTAAAGCCATGAGAATGGCTCAAGAGAGACCCGTGTAGTCCTAATTTCTTTTCCTGGCCCTTCAAAAAAGAAATTCAACAACCAATACATTCGGAGGTAATTGTATTATCTCAATTAACCCCCTTGTTTTAGCTCCTGGTTTACTGGATGAGAAAGAGGAACGTGGTTTTAGGCAAAAGGCTCCTGGTGTGCAGTTACAGCTCGGAGTCTGGTGCCCCCCTACCCACTCTTCTGTGTAAAAGCGAGAAAGTGCTGGGAACAGCCTATGCCTGCTCCTTTAGCTATCAGAGAGTAGGGACTCTGATGTCTGCCAAGATGGGACCAAGCCTTCAGATTCCTCTTTGTTTGTGTCCACATCTGCCCAGAGATGTCCCAGATTGAAGAAGTTCACATATTTCCTTTCCTGAAGTGATGAGGGTCACGTGGAGACAGCCTGGGGTGAAATGCAGAAGTGAATATGGTTATTTACGAATTGCTCTTACACGTGGGAAATAATCACCTTCCGAGTCCCTCCTTTTCCAATAAACATATAATTGCATTCTAAATCAAGAAGTGCCAATACCTGCAAAAGCTGAATGTGGTAAAAAAAAAAAAAAAAAATTCAAATGAATGGGCCTCTCCAAAGACGTTTTGCTATGCTGTGTGCTCTGGCAGCTACCGCCTGCCAGAGGAGCATGCCTCATCTAAACTCCTGGTTGTGTCAAAGAGATTTTTTCCCTAGTCTCCAATTTCATTTTTTTTCTCCCTTTGTCCTTGTGTTATTTATGGGACAAGGCTGAGAGTGAGTTGCTGAGGCACTTTTCAGCATATGCTTCATAAGTTTTATGAACCTCAATTGAATTTGCTTTTTTGTCTCCCTAGTCTAGGCTGAATAACTCTTTTCTGGAGTATAACCTATCAGCCTGCTGAAGGCAGTGGATACAACCCTCCAGCCCTTGCAGCCAGCCAGCCAGCCTAGACACTTCCCAATCATTTGCTTCATTTCCTGATGCAATGGGGCACCTGAAATGGGGCTCATCGTTTCAGCTGAAGGCTGCGGGACAGGGCATCGGTCACTCCCTCTGCCCCTCAGCTCAATAAATACTCATCTCGTGGATGCTGCCACTTCTTCAGAAGTGAAGGCGCCTCTTCTCTCTGGAGCTTCCCTCCCTCACGCGGTTTGTGAAGTGCTAAGCTGACTTGAAGTGCTGGAAAATCCAAAGCAAATAAATTTGTTACACCAAGGCAAGTGGACCAGCAGGTGGGGCATCTCTTCAATAATCAGGCAAAATCTGAGTTGAACTACCCAAGTGTGGTGGACATTCGTCATTGTCGGCTTTCTCAGCATCAAAGAACCCTTCTTATTTGAGACAAGCCTCTGCTTGTGGGAGTCTTGGGGATGGGCAGGGCCCAGATGTCCATGACAAAAATCAAGGAGAAGGACAGATACTCTTTACTCCTTACTCCTTGCTTGCTTGGCAAATAAGACGCTTCCCTCAAGGCTTGGAATTTTCAGGGAGTGATGCAAGGATGCAGGGTCCATTGGAGCAAGTTGTAGCAGGCAGAGGTGGGTGCTTTTGGCTCTCCTGGGGGTGACCTGACAACACCCTGCCCGGATGGGAACTTGTCTATGTTCTTGGGCTGCCCAGGCTGCCTTTTTCTGTCTGTTTCCCAAGCTTACATCTTCAGTCTTCCAATGGATTCAGAGAGTGCCTCCATCCTTTCAATACATCCCTTTTGGTAAGACCTACAACCATAACTGGCACGTGAAGGAAAAATTAAATCTCCATTCCTCCCTCCACCACCCAACCCATTAGAACAAAATCAGGAGAAACTGATAGGTGTTCCCTTTCAGTCATCATTTCTACTGAGATGGACAACAGCCCATTTCTTGTATGAGAAGAATGGCACTCCTCACCCATCCCTATCATGATCTGAATTAAAGTCAGGATTGTTTTCTTTATTGCATTTTCAGGAGAAGTTTGGAGGAGGTGACCGATTGCTCATGTTTTTACCACACTAGTAATACATGAATGCATAGTCCTCATAAAAGACTCCAGCAATGCAGGAATATTCAGAGGGAAACAATGTAGGAATATGCAGACAGCCTCCCTGACAGCATGCCCCCAACCCTCTTGCTTCCTGCCCCAAGAGACAAGCACTGTGAACACTGCTCTGCATTCGTTCAGTCCTTGCACTTTTAAACACATAAATGGGACATACTGTGGGCTTTGCTTTGTGACTTGGTTTTCAATTAACAATTTGTCTGGAAGATCTTTCTATAAAGGCTCAATATATTCTTTTAACAACTGCACAGTATTCCATACCATGCTTTATTTAACCTCTTCCATTTAGGAAGTAGGAAAAAATTTTTTTGCTGGTAGAAAAAAATGCTGCCGTGAACAACCTTGTATATCTTTGTGTTTATACATAATTTTCTTTTCTAGAATAGATTTTTCTAGAACTGAGTTTTTTCTAGAATGATTTCCTAAATCAAATATTATATGTATATTTTCAACAAGGACCTACTGTATAGGACAGGGAACTCTACTCAATATTCTGTAATAACCTATATGGGAAAAGAATCTGAAAAAGAATGGATATGAGTATGTATGTATATATGTATAACTGAATCACTTTGCTGTACACCTGAAACTAACACAACATTGTAAATCATGATATTGTAATATAAAATAAAAATAAAAAATATTGTATACATGTACAATTTTGATAAGTGACATCCAACAGCTTTTGAAAAAGGTTTTACCAATTTACAGCCCCTTTAATAGAACGGCCTAGAGCCCAATTCTCCAGCCCTTTCAATGATTTTATAGGCACTTAATTCTCTTTCCACTTAAAATTGCCAAAGTGCTTTTGATTTCCTGCAACAGAATCCTGCCTGATAGTCCACGCTATGATCACAGGACTCCTCTGCTTAAACCACTGCTGTGCAAAAAAACCAAACAAACCAATCAAAAAATGGGCAGAAGACCTAAATAGACATTTCTCCAAAGAAGACATTTCTCCAAAGAAGACATACAGATGGCCAACAGGCACATGAAAAAATGCTCAGCATCGCTAATTATTAGAGAAATGCAAATCCAAACTATACAGTGAGGTATCACCTCAATCTGGTCAGAATGGCCATTATCATCAAAAAGTCTACAAATAATAAATGCTGAGGTGTGGAGAAGAGGGAACCCCCCTACACTGTTGGGAGGAATGTAAATTGGTGCAGCCACTATGGAAAACAGTATGGAGGTTCCTTAAAAAACTAAAAATAGAGCTACAATATGATCCAGCAATCCCACTCCTGGGCATATAGCCAAAGAAAACTCTAATTCAAAAAGATACCTGCACCCCAGTGTTCATGGCAGCACTATTTACAATAGCCAAGACATGGAAGCAACCTAAATGTCCATCGACAGATGTATGGATAAAGAAAATGTGGTATATATATATACATGTGTAAAATAATGGAATGTTACTCAGCCATAAAAAAGAATGAAATAATGCCATTTGCAGCAATATGGATGGACCTAGAGATTATCATACTAAGTGAAGTAAGCCGACAAAGAAAAATCTCATAAGATGTCACCTATATGTTAAATCTAAAAAAACAAAAAATACAAATAAACTTATTTACAAAACAGGAAGAGACTCACAGACATAGAAAACAAAGTACAGTTATCAAAGGGGGAAGGGGAGGGGAGGGATAAATTAGGAGTTTGGGATTAACATATACACACTACTATATTTAAAATAGGTAAATAACAAGGACCTACTGTATAGCACAGGGAACTCTACTCAGTATCTTGTAATAACCTATATAGGAAAAGAATCTGAAAAAAGGAATATATACATATATCTGAATCACTTTGCTGTATACCTGAAACTAACATGACATTGTATGTCAACCGTACTTCAATTAAAACAAACACACTCACATACAAAACCCCACTTCTGTGTATCAAATACAGTCCAAACTAAAACATTCTGTGCTTCCCTTGAGTCCTACTTTTCCTCAAGAACCAACCACAGTCTCTCTTGCCTCTAGCATCCAGAACAACTCAGGCCGCCTTTCAGGCTCTCCAGAATTCTGCTCCATTCCCAAGTTAGTCAGTGTGGGTTTGTGTCCTCACATTCATCCCGTGCTCCAAACGAATGTATCTCCCACTGGTCTGCCTTCATCTGTAAGAATAATGGAAAAATAAGTGAAAATGGCTGGCATCTACCCACATGTACTCCTGTCTTCATGCCTTTGCTTCTTCCCCTCTCCGGCTCAGTTGTGCCCCCCAAGGCCCATCCTTTCCTTGTCGGTGCGTGCCACGCTCAGGACTGTCCCCACTGCTCTTGAAGGCTGCCCAGGGGATGCTGGATCACATTTCTCCCTTCTCTACTTTTGTTTGGGTTGTGCTCTGGTACACACTGTCCCACTCTCAGGTGAACGCAGCATTTGATTATATCAGAGGGTAAAGCCACTCTTTGGTCATTATTTTACACCTGTGTACATTTTGCCCCAATCTAGATTATAAGACCCTAATGTAAAAGGGAGCACATCTTGTTTTCCTTTTGTATTCTAACATGCTTAAAACAAGAGAAAAGAAAAGAAAAGAAATTCACTGAATACTTACTATGGATAAAGTGCTTTCCTAAGCATGACCTCATTTAATATTCATGATAACTCTGGAAAGATCTTATTGAATTTCAGAGGTGTGAAACAACTTTCCCCTGACAAATTCCCAAAGTTCAGACTCAGATCTGCCTCAGCCCAGTGCCACAGTGCCTCCTAAATCCATTGCCTCATCAATGGCCCCTTAGGGCTTTATACTCTTAGCGGGGAGAAGCGGTGAATTCCTACTGCGAGTTACTAACTCATGAAAAATGAAAGTGTGCCTTCTTTGCCTAGAAAGATGATGTCTCAGGACTCTCAAAGTTTTCACTCTGTGTGCCTGTATTTTTCTTCAGATATTTAAAAAACGTTTAATTTTGAGATAATTTTAGACTTTCAAGGAAGTTGCAGAAGTAGTACAGAGGGTTCCATATACCCTTTATCAGGCCATCCCTAAGGTTAAGATCCTATAGAAATGTAGTATAATTATGAAAACTCAGAAATTAACATTGGCACAGTACTATTAACTAAACTACAGATGATTTTAGAATTTCCTGAGTTTTTCTGAGAATGTCTTTTTCTGTTCCAGAATTCAGTGGGAATGTGCTTAGGCATAATGTCCCTTTAGTCTCCTCGGATCTGTGACAATCTCCCAGCCTCTCCTTGTTTATCATGGCTTTGATAGTTTTGAAGAATACTGATCAGAGATATTGTAGAATGTCCCTATGTCGGGATTTGTCTGATATTTTCCCGTGAGTAGACTGGAGCTATGGATTATTGGGACGAACACCACAGAGGTGATGTGCCCTTGTCAGTGGGACATGTTGGAGGGTACATGATGTCATAATGACATCACTAGTGATGTTAACCTTGATCATTTGACTAAGGTGGTTTCTCTGCTGTACAATGACCATGTTTACCTTTGAAATGAATACATATTTATTTGGGGGGAGATAGTTTGAGATTATGGAAATATCCTGTTTCTCCTTAAATTTTCACTCACTAATTTTAACAACTATCAGTGGGTTGTTCCTCCAGTGGGCACTATGGTGGTGCTCTAATAGTGATTTCCTATTTCTCTCATTCCTCCTACACTTTTTTACTGGAATTCTTCTGTAAGGAAGTGTTGTGCCTTCTCTTCTATCTATTAATTATTTAATCATTCAATCATTTATTTAGCTCACTATGGACTCGGGATATTTATTTTAATCTTTGGATTATGATCCAATACTTTTGCTATTTATATTGTTGCACACATTGTTCCAGCTTTAGCTATTTCAGGTTGGCTCCTGTGCTTTGTAGCATGCCTTTATCTTCTTATTTTTTTGTAGAAAACCTCTTTTAAATTTTCTGCCAGTGTGAGATGCTCCAAGTTCATCTTTTTTTTAAATAGCAGAATGGAGTTTTACTTTGATTTACTGGAAAGATAGACATTAATAAGCAGCCAGTTGATAACTAGTCACAAAACATAATTGTTGGGCATCAAATTATTCTACCTTTCATTGTAAGCTAATCAAGATTTTAGACACAATGCAGATTAATGGCCATCTTATATTTTTCCTGCTCCAGCCCTGGAATCAACCACTTCTCCAGGGGGCGTGGGTTCCTGTCATGGTTGCATGGTATTAGAAACCAAGATCAGGGTAGTAGGTGTGCTCATTGCTACTGGGTTATTACTATTTCTAGAGATTTTTTTTTTTTAATTAAAAAATTTAAAAAATTTTTTTGGCTGCACCACACGGCACATGGGATCTTAGTTCCCCAACCAGGGATCAAACCCCTGTCACCTGCATTGGACACGTGGAGTGTTAACCACTGGACCACCAGGGAAGTCTCTATTACTAGTTCTAGACTCTCTCAGGAGACACACTGAGCTAGGACACACATGTGTGTATATTAACCTATGCAGACATCTATATTTCCTTCTGTATTTTTGTAGCTGTATATATACTACAATTAACCATGAGCCTTGATAGCAAAACCAAAGACACTACAAGAAAAAAACAATGGGACAATAAGAAGTTATCATTTAATGGGTACAGGGTTTCAGTTTGGGTTGATAGAAGAGTTCTGGAGATGGATAGTGGTGATGGTTGCACAACCGTGTGAATGTAGTTAATGTGGTTAATATTTTAACCACACACAAAAAATAGCCATAAATTCACGTTGCTACCTCCCACTCCCATCTAGCAGGACAGGGATTATTCTAGCCTCCTTCTTGCCTTATTTGGAACTTCTTCCTCTAGCAGTAGGAAATTTAGCTCTCATTATCAGCAATGTATGTTCTTGTATGTTCAACTCTAGCATACATAGAAAATGGTTTCAAAATTGCTAACCCAATACTCCTGTGAGAAACAAAGTTACCAACTAGAGTACATTCTTTATGTCTTTAGCCTTGTAGTATCCAGTCAAGATATTGTTTTCCAAAGTTACTTAGCTCAGTTCCTTCCTTCCTCACCATCTTCAATGTGGTTATGTTGTTCATTTGTAATACACTTGGATTCATTTGTCACAAGTGCTGGCTTGACGGTCAGTGAGATAATGCATGTGAAGTGCCTAATGCACTGCCTGGCATGGCTCAGGGTCTGAAGAAATATGAGCTGAACCTGAATTTGTGGCAGTGATTAGCGTTGTCCATCAGCTTCATTACTCCAGCCCCGTGAAATGTCAAAAGAGCTTTGATCGGGTTTCGAGTGCCATTCTTGGCTGTGACTCAGAACTAAGGTAACCAGCCCACAAAAATCAAGTCAGAAGTGCTGCCCTCATTAGCATCATGCTCTAGGCAGCTGAGTTACCTCTCACAGGACGATAACTCTATGGGCTTAAAAGGTGAGTAACCGTAAAAGGTGTGAATCATGCAAGGGACAGGGAATTTCAGGGGTTAAAAACTATCTAGAAACCCAACAAAATTAGAGCCTATTCCTTCATCTTCTTGTTTCTCGAAACAGCCCCATTTCTCCACTCATTTGCTCTCCAGTAACAGTCACCCTCTGATCTCTGTAGTGGATTCTAAAGGTTCAGACTCACCGGTGTCAAGGGATGCCTCCCCTTGGGCAACTGGAGATTCAATTAGGATTTTTTTGGTTGCAGGCAACAGGAAAAAAACCCTAGCTACCTTAAGCAGAAAAGGAATGTGCTGGAGGATATGAGGTTGCTCACAGAATGGAAGAGAAAGCTGCTGGACCCTGTGTCAGAACAACAGGGACTTAGAAGCTCTGGGAAACTCCACAGCAGGAAACAATTGTCACTGTGTCCAGGCCATGGCTGCCAGAATGAATCAATTCCAGAAACGTCTCTTTGTGTCTCTCCACACAAGACTCAATTTCTGGGAGTGTTCTATTGGTTTAGCCTGGGCCACATGCCCACCTCTGGTTGTGGGAAGGCAGAGCACCTTGAATAGAAACCCGCCAATGGGGAGAGGGGGGTAAACTGCCAATAACAGAAGTCCAGTACTCTCTGTGATATGGTCATCTTTCTTCCATCTATTGTGAGCTCTAAGTTAATTTAGCAATAAAAAAAAGAAGTTGAGCAATAGACTGTCTTTCCCCATATTCCCTACATGCATTCGCTGTAAATCCTACAAAGTTCTCCCCTCCCTGCCAGGGTAAGTGTGAGTCAGATGGTGACACATGGTTGGCTTTGCTGTTGTCCGAAATGTGCTCTGGCTCATCCTTCAGGGTGGAGTGTAGCAAATGGTCAGGGTGTGTCACTTGGACGTTCACCCAGCTTCTCTTGAGACAGTCCTTTACTGTGGAATTGGGTGTTGGTTTGAAGCCCTGGGATTCCCCTGATTTCACATTTTATGAAATCCTCAAATAAAATGCAAATAGAAGTTAGGTTGGGTGTGAAAGTCAATTTAGTACAATACCAAGTTGAAGAGCGTGGAAACTTGGAATTAGAATGACTGGAATTCAAGTCCTGATGTGGCCACTCACCAGCTGTGTGTTCTTTGATGTATTATCTTCTCTAGGGCTCAGCTGCCTCATCTGTAAAATGTGGGAAGGTCTCGTAGTCAAAGGCACAAGCAATGGGATCAGACACTTGGATTGATTCCATGGTCCACAATCCCTAGCTATATGACCACGGGAAATAGATTTAGTGTCTTTACATTTATTTAATGTCTTTAAATTCTTTCCTTATCTGGAAAATGGGATAATGATATTGCCTCCCTCCAAGGCTTGATCTGACAAACAAAATAATTGACATAAGTTGCCATTGTTATTATTATCACAGAATTTCTGTTTTGTTTTATTTTTTGGCTGCGCTGCGCAGCTTGTGGGATCTTAGTTCCATGACCAGGGATTGAACCCTTGCCCCCTGCAGTGGAAGTGCAGAGTCCTAACCACCGGACAGCCAGGGAAGTCCCAATTACAGAACTTCTTGAGGATTAAATTCCTGTATGTGAGGTGCTGGGCATAGGGCCTGCCCTACTACACTAAACCTTTAATAAATGGTGGCTGTTGGTATTATGTGGCTTAATGGCAGTTTGTGAATTACCTGTTCTTCCTTTCATTTGTCTGGGTAATTGAGTTCCTGTGTTTGTACATATATTTTAACCAAATTGCCTTGTATCTGGTGAGAAACTATGTAGCTTTTGTTTTCTTCAGAGACTAATAAAAGATTACAAAGACCTCAGGAGACTTTCAGAAAAAAATGTTTATTAAACTGATTTGATTCAACAGTCTAACTTTCTCTGGAGCTACTGAAATGGTGAGCCTTGTCTTTAATTGCAAGGTTCTATTTGTAGAGCTCGAAAGGTAGTGCTGAAGATACATTCTAATAATTCAGATGAAGAAAGCAACAGACAGTCCTTTCTTAAAAAGCCTGGATCCTTTGTCCCCAGTTTCCCAGGGATGTGCTGAATTCTCTGCTTTGCTTGTGGAGACAGGGACGTTTGACTGTGTCCCGATAGTAGGAGTGGTCCACAGATCCCATGAAAGTGATTTTCTTTTCTTTCCTTTTTTTTAAAATTGGAGTATAATTGCTTTACCATGTTGTGTTAGTTTCTGCTGTACAACGAAGTGAATCAGCTATATGTATACATATATCCCCTCCCTCTTGGACCTCCCTCCCACCCTCCACCCCCATCCCACCCATCTAGGTGGTCACAGAGTACCGAACTGAGTTCCCTGTGCTATACCGCAGATTCCCACTAGCTATCTATTTTACGCATGGTAGTGTATATATGTCAGTCCTAATCTCCCAATTTGTCCCACCCTCCCCTTCTCCCCACCCCCCGTGTCCACATGTCTGTTCTCTACATCTACGTCTTTATTCCTGCCCTGCAAATAGGTTCATCTATACCATTTTTCTAGATTCCACATATATGTGTTAATATATGATATTTGTTTTTCTCCCATGAAAGTGATTTTAAAGCTAAACTCCTCATCGGCTTTTGCATCCGAGTGTTTCTCTTTCTACCGCTTAGATTTCGTTCTTTGTCATGAGTTCTACCATTTTGTTTTTAATGCCTTCTGAATTCTTGGACAACTGGCCTTCTGTCCTCATGATTGATCACCTCTGTGTTTCTCTAGAGGCTGCCTTACCTCTTCCCTTGAAACCTTAGCCTCTAGCTCTGGTTACCCCATGATTTCTTGCTGACAGTGTCTTTGGGATGGAAATTGTTCCATCATCCATCTCTTCTGAGGGGCAGGCTGTTTTGAAGAACTAATTTAACTTCTCAGTAACCACGCTCACCCCCTGTGTGGGCTGTGGATTCTTTGACCCTCAGACACCCTGCCCTACGAGGGCCTGGCTTCTTAGCTGCATTTCTTGGTGCCCTTTGAGCTTCCAGTGTGGGCGTCTGTGGCCAGCAGGTCAGCTCAATACCTTATATCTTTGGGACTCCTTAGAAGCCTCCTTTTCCAACAGTGCCCCATGATTCAGTCTTCAGTTTCTTTTGTAATTCCTCTGTGTCTAGTGGCACATACATGTTTCATATTTATGACAAAGCTACAGTTTTCTGGAGACTTAACTATTTTTGAAGGGAATTTACCTATTAATTTCTTTTTCTTATTGAAGCATAGTTGATTTACAATATTATATTAGTTTCGGGTGTATAACATAGTGATTCAATGTTTTTATAGATTATACTCTATTTAAAGTTATTACAAAATAATGGCTATATTTTCCTGTGCTGCACACTATATCCTTGTTGCTTATTTATTTTATACATAGTTGTTTGTATCTCTTAATCCCCTACGCCAATATTGCCCCTCTCCCCTTCCCTCTCCCCAGTGGTAACCACTAGCTTGTTCTCTGTACCTGTGAGTCTGTTTCTGTTTTGTTATATTCACTAATTTATTTTTAGATTCCAATATAAGCGATAACATAGAGTATTTGTCTTTCTCTGTCTGACTTATTTCACTAACCATAAAACTCTGCAGGTCCAGCCATGTTGTTGCAAATGGCAGAATTTATTCTTTTTTATGGCTGAGTAGTATTCCCCCCACCCCACCCCACCCACACACATATATTCTTCCTAATCTGTAAAATAGGGAAAATACACCACAGGATTGTGAAGATTAAATATGATAACATGGTAATTGACTGATGTGCCAAGTTATTTCAATGAAAGACAAGAAAGTCTTTTCAACAAACTGTTCTGGAACAATTGGATAGCCCTGCAGAGGGAAATGAGCCTTGACCCCTACAAGTCCACATTTAAAACTAATTTGAGATGAATTATAGACATAATATATAAAATCAGAATCCTAAATCTTCTAAAAGAAAGTATAGGAGAATATCTTAGTCAAAGATTTCTTTGTCAGGATGTGGAAAGCACCAACCATAAAAGATAAAATTAGTAAGTTAGACCACATCAAAATTAAAAAATTTTTGTTCATCAAAAGATACTGTTAAGAAAATAAACATACAAGATACAGACTAGGAGAAAATATTTGTAATACATGTATCTGCATAGATCTGACAAAGAATTTGTATCCAGAAAATACCAAGAATTCTTACAACTCAACAGTAAGACAAACAACCCAATAAAAACATGGACAAAGGATTTGAGCAGAGAAACTCACAAAAGAAGATATATGAGTGGACTAAAAATACATGAAAAGATATTCAATATCTTTATTCATCAGGAAAAGGCAAACTAAAATCAGAATGAGATACCACTAGATATCCATTAAAATGACTAAAATTAAAACAACGGATAACACCAAGTTGTAGAATACCTGGAACATTCGTATGCTGCTGGTTGAAATTTAAATGGTGCAACCACTGTGGAGAACTGTTTGCCAATTTCTTATCAAGTTAAACATACATCTACTCTATGACCCAGTAATTAAACCTGTAGAAATTTATCTAAGAGATAAGAGATATGAAAACTTATGTTCACAAAAAAGGCTTGTGCAAGCATATTCATGGCAGTCTCATTCCTAATAGCCAGAAACCAGAAACAACCTACATATCCATCAACAGGTTGAAAAGATAAGCAAATTATGGTATATCCATGTGATTGAATACTGCGCAGCAATAAGGAAGAACAAATTACTGATACATAACAACATGGGTGAACCTCACTATGCTGAGTGAAAGAAAACAGGTACAAAAGAGAACATACAGCATGATTCCATTTATGTTAAATTCTAGGACAGAACTAGATGAATCTAGAGTGATAGGAATCAAACAATCGTTGTCTTCATAGGAGGGAACTGACTTGAAAGTGACACAAAGCAACACTGGGGTGTGATGGACATGATTTCTATCTTTACAGGACTGGTTGCACGAGTGCATAGAACTGCCAGAACTCATTGAGCTGAACACATAAGATGTGTGCATTTTACTGTATGTAAACTATTCCTGAAAAAAAAAGGACAATGTGATAAAGGGCACAGTACAGGGTAACTTCTCAGTAATGGTGGCTGTGGGTATTACAGGCATGGACAACAATACCAGTAGTTTTAGTTTTGATCTGCTGCCCCAATAAGTCAGAGGCTCTGTCAACCATCTCCTTTGCCTAGCAGGGTCCTGTGGACTCACAGGGGACTTTTAGTAGATGTTCTGATTTGATTATTGTTACGCACAATGATGCACCTGAATTCTTTTTTTTTTTATTAAGGTATAGTTAATTTACAATGTTGTGTTAGTTTCAAGTGTACAGCAAAGTGATTCAGTTATTTATATATATGTATTTTTTCAGATTCTTTTCCATTATAGGTTATTACAAGATATTGAGTATAGTTCCCTGTGTTATACAGTAAGTCCTTGTTGTTTACCTATTTTATACATAGTAGTGTGTATATGTTAATCCCAAACTCCTACTTTATCTTCCCCCCACTCCGCTATCCCCTTTGGTAACTGTAAGTTTGTTTTCTATGTCTCTGAGTCCCTTTCTTTTTTTTTCTTTTTTATTTATTTATTTATATTTTATGGCTGTGTTGGGTCTTCATTTCTGTGCGAGGGCTTTCTCTAGTTGTGGCAAGTGGGGGCCACTCTTCATCGCGGTGCGCGGGCCTCTCATTATCGCGGCTTCTCCTGTTGTGGAGCACAGGCTCCAGACGCGCAGGCTCAGTAGTTGTGGCTCACGGGCCTAGCTGCTCCGCGGCATGTGGGATCCTCCCAGACCAGGGCTCGAAACCGTGTTCCCTGCATTGGCAGGCAGACTCTCAACCACTGCGCCACCAGGGAAGCCCTGAGTCCCTTTCTGTTTTGTAAATGAGTTCATTTGTATCATTTTTTTAGATTCCACATATAAGCAATATCATATGATATTTGTCTTTGTCTGACTTACTTCACTTTGTATGATAATCTCTAGGTCCATCCATGTTGCTGCAAATGGCATTATTTCATTCTTTTTAATGGTTGAGTAATATTGCATTGTCTATATGTACCACCTCTTCTTTATCCATTCATCTGTTGATGGACATTTAGGTTGCTTCCATGACCTGGCTATTGTAAATAGTGCTGCCATGAACATTGGGGTGCATGTATCTTTTTGAATTACGGTTTTCTCTGGGTATATGCCCAGTAGTGGGATTGCTGTGTCATATGATAGCTCTATTTTTAGTTTTTTAAGGAACTTCCATACTGTTCTCCATAGTGGCTGCACCAATTTAATTCCCACCAACAGTGTAGGAGGGTTCCCTTTTCTCCACACCATCTCCAGCATTTATTTGTGGACCTTTTAATGATGGCCATTCTGACTGGTGTGAGGTGATACCTCATTGTAGTTTTGATGTGCATTTCTCTTATAATTAGTGATATTGAGCATCATTTCATATGCCTGTTGGCCATCTGCGTATCTTCTTTGTAGAAATGTCTATTTAGGTCTTCTGCACATTTTTTCATTGGGTTGTTTTTTTTTGATATTTAGCTGTATGAGCTGTTTGTATATTTTGGAAATTAATCCCTCATCGGTAGCATGGTTTGCAAATATTTTCTCCCAGTCTGTAGGTTGTCTTTTTGTTCTGTTTATGGTTTCCTTTGCTATGCAAATGCTTTTAGTTTAATTAGGTCCCATTTGCTTATTTGCACCTGAATTCTTAACTCACACATATTCTCTCTCTTTCTCCTCATCTCTCTCTCTCTCAAACACACACACACACACACAGAAAATCATGGACCCTCCCTTCCTTTCTTCCTTTCTCCTTCTCTCCTTCCTTCCTATTCATTTCTCATCTTTATCCCACCTCATTCCAAAGTCAATTTAACGCGGTTATAATAATAGAGTCAGCTACTGGATAAAATGGTGTAGGAAATAAATGTAAACCTAAAGCCACAAGGAAATAGACACCATTTGGTTCTCAGCCCTTGCTCGAGGTAGGCTACAAATTGGGCTCTGAGCTTCCTAGCCACAGCAACAAAAAGGGAAATATGATTAGTCACTAAACAGCCCACAGAGCAGATTCACAGATGCCCTCAAACAGCATCTTGAGCTGGTACCTGTTATTCAGAGCCCCAGGTGTCCAAATTTGTTTGCCCGAGTGGTGGATTAGTGGTGAGGCGAGAAGGAACTAGAGATTTATTTGCTCTTGGCTCAGTTTTCCTGGCGGGGAGACATTGAAGGTTTCCTTCTGGAGGCTAGTGTTGCCAGGGCTCTCCATGCAGTGGAGATCACATTATTTGTATTCTGAATCTCTGTGGTCATCCTCTGGGTGAGCAACCCACTCCACTGCCCAGTTCATCCTCACGCTGTTTTTCTGCAGTTTCAGTTTTGATGTTGACACCTTTTCTTGAGTGGTATTCTGGCAAGACAAGCTTGTTGCTGAATGGCCCTTCCCAGCAGAGGTCTCTTTCATTCGTCTTGGCTGTTTTTCTTTGATTATGGTAGACTTATTTTTTCCCTTCCCCTTCTCAGGGTTATTTTAAACTTTAAAACCTCTTCTTAGGGTTTCAGCCGAGCTATCAAGTGCATGGATGCAGAAATTTTTTAGATGGAGAGCCCTCTCCCATTGACCCTTTTAAGAATGAGCTTCCTAATAACAGGGAGTCACTGGCCTTGCAAGATATTACAGATCCATCTCCCTCTTGTCTTGAAGAGTTACTTTCCCTAAGAACCTGCTGTTTCGTAGCTGGAAATGAGATTTTCAGGCTGCTCACTGGAATTAAACCTTGACTTCCAAGAATGAGCAACTTGTAGTGTCAAGTACACCAGACTGGGTGTTGGCAGATGTAGATTCCAGATGAACTTCCAGGGCTGACCCACTGTGTGATGTTAGGCAAGTGCTGTAAACTTCCTGGGCCTGCTTTCCTCATGGTGTAATAGAGGAAGTAATCTCAGAAAGTCGTTGTGATGATCAAACAAGATATAACACTTGAAAGTGTTTTGAAAGTCTCAGTGCTTTAAATTCTAAGTCTGTAATAGAGAGGAAATGAAGGAAATAGATTTTCAGTAGTATGGAAGTTGCAGGTTGTATTCAGTGCCTTGGTGTAAAATGTAAAACATTTACTCTTGATGGCTCTCTGAAGTGTTTGTTTTTTTTTTTTTTTGGTCTGAAGATTTTGGAGTCAGACTTGCTTCTTTAACCTCTCTTCCTCTAAATATTTAACTTCTTCCTCCTCACACTGATCTCTAGGCATTACAAAAATAGCTCTTACCTCCCTTGAATAGTATGTTTCAGATAATGAGAATTTCAGAACTCATCATGTTTCTCTTTTTGCTTTGGCTACCAGTAACCTCAAAGCCATAACTATTGCTTAGTTTAAATAAACATGATACTCATGGTGCTTGAAACATTTCCTTTTGCTTCTTCTTTTTCCTACCTGATGTCTGACTTTTTTATTTTTGGCATTTGAATAACCTTACTGAAGATATCTTTTTTTTTTTTTGCTGCAAGTTGTTGCGGATTATTTTTGGCAGTATAAATAATTTATAAATTAATTTGGAAGTATAAATAATGCCGGCACATAACAACAGATAACAAGCACTGTCCAATGGGGAAAATGTATTCTGAGTTCTAATTCAGCATTTCTCCTGCTGTCTCAGTGGTTGAAAAGAGGACTCTCTTGAATTCTAAAGCATCAGTTGTAGCAGTCAGTGACTCCCACTGAAGGAACTGGGTGCCAGGTGGGAGTCACTGACCACTTGAGAATTCTCTAGATTTGTTTAGGAGAAGGACAAGCTTAGGACTGGTGCTTTCTCAGTAGCTCAGAATGGTCTGTTCAAACAGATTTCCTGGTCTCCATTTGTAGATATATGTGTAGCCAATGCTTGGCACTCAGAGCAGTTCTCCTCAAACTTTAACATGCCTATGAGTCACCTGTGGATCTTATTAAAATGTGGATTCTAATTCACTACTTGTGGGATGGGGCCCAAGAGCCTGCATTTCTAACAAGCTCCTAGGTGATGCTGATGCTGCTGGTCTGGGGACCAGACTTTGAGTAATGAGGACTTAGAAGTCACTCAACCCAATCTGTTGAATGGATGAATCTGACTTGTGCATGAGTCATACTTCCTAATTTTAGAACCATTATATTGCTAGACCTGTCTTCTCTTAAGAACCCTAATTCTTCAACGTTCCTAATTTCTTGCTGTCAGTTGAGCATCTCTTCCACTTCTTGATGAGCTTTCGCCTTTCTTTTCTTCCCTCCTGGCCTGCACCAAACTCAAGTCCATTCCTAAAGGGAATATACTGTGAGCTGCAGTGTCACTGAATGGGTCCAGTCTCTCTAGTCTTAGAGGTAGACTAGCTTGTACTTTTCCTTAGAACTGGGGTGATGGGGAGAGGGGTGGGGTGGGTCTGCAGGGTTTTGTGCCTAGTGGGTGCTTCTTAGATATTTGTTGCTTGATTGATTTGCCTGTGACTGTAAAGGTTTTCGATAATGGAGACTGAAAAATTGACAAAAATTGGCTATCCTTTACCGACCTCTCCCTGCCTACAGAAGCAGAGGCTAATGGATGCAGTAGTGATTGAATAAATCACTGTGAAGATTAAGGCCCTACTCTGCAAGGGACCAAAGTGAGAGAATGGGTACTGGGGTCCAAACACTGGTGCATTTGGGTCAGGCTCTCAGGCAGTTCCTGTAATGCTGGTTCACCACAAATTAGGCAGCAGAGACCAAAGATATTCACAACTCAGTGGCTGGAAAATGTTACAAAGTGTACTGTGAGGGTTGCATATTTGAAACCATCAATACTGCCTCTATACCACATGCTCTCTGCCATGGTCCTTTTCCACTCTCGTGATTCTCCGTCACTTTCCTCCCTGCTTCAGTCAGAGAGATGAATCAGAAATGTAAGGTGCAATTAGCCAGGATTCCTTTACCTGCCCACATGACATGCAAATTAGTAATACAAAGTAATACTTAACGCTGGCATCTTAGAACTTACATATCTGCATAAATGACTCTCTCTACTGAGTCCTTCATCTTGGAATAAGATTATAGTTGCCCCCAACAAGGAAAGTTTCCATTTATGTTGCAGAACATCAGTCACGAGGTGTGTCAAAACAAACTTGTTATCAGTCATGCTTACAGCATGCAAGTTCACTAACAATGTATTTAAAAAAATAAATTAGAGTAGATTCAGGGATTTCTGTCTAACCATTTCATTCTCACTGACTTGCATTTGATATGGTCTCATGAATGAGTGGGAGAGAAAGGTTTTGTAACAATTAGTGAGTGGTAACTTGCGTATCCATCAGGTGCTGAATGGCACTTCTGCCATCTTGAAAAATTCAGCTGAAGTCCCAAAGCCAATAATGATTGGGTGATAAGTTCCTAGGGAGTTGCTGTTAGCCATGTCCCTGCAGCCCCTACTGAGAAGGGGTCAAACCAGCCCAGTGAACCTCAGCCCAAGAACCACCTCCAACCTATATGAAGAGAAGACGAGAACTTCAAAAGGATCATCAAGGAAATGAGTGACGTGGCTTTGGCTCTTCCTTCCAAGCCTGGGATGGGGGCTCCCCCAGGGCACCAACACTGAATCACAAAAGCACTGATCAGGTATGTCCACTTTACCCCATCCCGCTTTCCCTGCTCCTACCCGAGAAGAGAACTGGGTGGAGGTGGAGGAGGCGTGAAAGGGTGGTGGAAATACAGACAACTCTCCAGCCTCTGCAGGTCAGTGCTAAGCTTGAGGGGACAGGGTATCAGTGGTTGAAGGAGAGGAGGTTGAGCCTTGAATTGCATGGGACTGATATTTTGATTTTGAGTGGACCAGGCTTGAGAGTGAGTCTTGATGGCCAAAATGAGGCTTGTTCTTAGAAGTGGCAGAAACAGGAAAGTTATGGGATCAGTCAAGTATGTCAAGGGGTAGAGGAGGGCGGTCTGATAAGGCAGATCTGAGGGCAGCGGCTAGAGGAAAACAAAGCTGTTTCCTGTTTGAACCCTGCTTGCTTCAGACTGTTCCATGAGCTGGTTTCCCACGTGAGCCTGGGTACACCCATGGGAGTATGTTCTGTCCGTGACCATCACCTGACCTGGGTGTCTCAGGGGAAAAAGTGTAGGGAGACTTGGGGCTACAACTTCTTTATCTCCCAGCCTCAAGGAAGACCATCCTGGTGTGGAAGGGGCTTTCTGAGGACTAGTTGTGGGTGCTGTCCCAAGATACGTCCCTTGAAGATATTCTCTCATTTGACACCTATTTCTTTGCATAAGCAAACACATGTTTTTTTTTTGCCTTTATGGAGTCTTTAAAAAAAATTTTTAAAAATTTTAGTTTTATATTGGAGTATAGTTGATTAATAATGTGTTAGTTTCAGGTATACAGCAAAGTGATTCAGTTATACATATACATGTATCTATTCTTTTTCAAGTTCTTTTCCCATTTATGTTGTTACAGAATATTGAGCAGGGTTCCCTGTGCTATACAGGAGGTCCAGGAAGTTTTAAATTGAAATATAAATATTTCCAGGAGGGCAGCACCTGAGGTAATATTAATTAGTGGCTTTGGGGAATTGTTTGGTGGGATCAAGTCCCCATCCCTGCTCAGAAGCCTTCAGTGGCTCGCCAGTGCCCATGTGATTAAGTCTGAATAGTCTCGCCTGGTCCACAGGGGCTCTCAGAACTAGTGCCAGGCTACTCTTCTGGACCGGACTGCTCCTGAATTCTCCCATCCTACCCCGCAAGTCAATATTACAGCTCTTCCGGAGTCCGTGCATCTTCTTGAATGTGCTACTCACTTTTCCCATGGATTCCCATCCTGCTGTCCTCCCATCACTGTCTTTAAAAAGTCTACCCATTGGACTGTGTTCGGATGCCACCTCCTACAAAAAGTCTTCCTTGAGCTTCCTAATTCATTTCTCTCTCCCTTAGTGATCCTTAATGCAGAAACCAGCCCCTACTTTGATAACATAGCACATCAGGAGTTAGAGAAAGAGAGGTAAAGTTTCAGCAAAATGAAAGCTCGTGAGAATTTTATCTGACAAACACTGAGACTTTTTTCAAGTGTATCATCAGCAACTCCCCTTCCTCTCCCCCGCATTTTTTTTTTTTTTACAGTTCTAATGTTTACCCTTCCCTCTCATATGCAGTCTAATGAGATCTTCTCTCCCCTGAGTGTCATCTGGGTCCTCTTACCCTGCTGACCACAAGGCAATTCTCAGAGGGCTTTGCTTGCAAATTCTATGTGTTAACTGGCTGATGAGCACTCCCCTCCTCCCTTCCCTGCAGACCTTAGTACCACAAGGCTTTAAAAAATTCCTGTGTCTGTAGCCATAATATTTACATCACCCTATAGCTTGGTCTGTACACAATTCTAGCACACAGTACTCCTTGCCAGCTTTAGAATTTTCTGTCTGCTCCCCTGACAGATTGTATAATTCTTGGCCATCCCTTCATGCGGTACACACGTTCTACCTACTTCATGTAGAGAACTTTGTAGGGGCTTAGAAAATATTTGGTGAATGACAACTCATGAGATCTAAATCTGCAGGTGAAAAACTCCAGAGAGAGGCTAAAAGAGAGCTGTTGGAGGAGGTGTAGAACTAGCCGTTCTGTGGACCAGCTTCCGTCATGCTGCCATTTTGTCTGAGATTGATCTGGAATCAGGCTGCAACATCCCTATTCACATAAGGCTACAGACCTCCAGCATATAAGGAACATTACACCTTTCTCCTTGACTTACCTCTTCATGCCTGCTCAGGCACTCACGTTGGGGTGTGTGTGTGTGTGTGTGTGTGTGTGTGTGTGTGTAAGATGGGGGCAGGCAGCACACGTGGGCTTGGGAGTGAGGGAGGTTGTAGTTTTGACCGCTTACTCCAATGTTTGAGGAAGAGGGTTTGAGTTTTCAGTCTGGTCTCAACACCAGGTCTAGGATATTTCATTCTTCCCTGGCTGGTTGGCAAAGTGCAGTACACATGTTATACCCAGACTAAAGAGCGTGTGAGAGACACACGAGTGTTTCCAGGGTTAATTCTCCCTTCTCCATGAAGCCTGCAGATTTTTACAGTCTACACACATCACCCCTTTACAGAAGATTCTACAGCATTTAATACTTGATACTACTCCAGCCCTTGATTATAGCCATTTTTGGTTAGTTTCTTTAATAACGTCTGTCTTTCATTTGCTTCAAAGCTCATCTCTTCCACTGCTCCCTTGCTTCCTGTCATATGAAGCAGTGTTGAACATGTAGGAGGATCTTGGTAACTATTAACTGTTTTACTCTCTAATTAGATCCACTATGGAGTAGCTACCAGAGGGTGCTGGGTTTTAGGGGGTGTAGGAAAGTAATTTGGGGGAATCACCTCTAAAGACCAAATGTATGAATATTAATTTAGGTTGCTTCTCCGTAGACCTCATGGGATTTAGATCAGATCAACAGACTTTTCAAGAAATAAACCACAAGTAGCTGAAAAACACAAAAGTTCAAATTACATCCGGTGTAACCCTGTGAGAGAATTTCTACAGCAGAGGAAGTCTGTTATTCTTAACCTGAACTTCAGTCTTCTGCGATAACATGGGGGATGCAAAAGTGTTTCTAATCTCACTGATAAAGTTATATTCTTACCCATAAATCTATCTGCAATGAGAGGGACCAACTGACTGAGAGCAGAGAAAAAATTTCCCCAGTGACAGTACACAGTCTATGCATATGTGTATATATATTTAAATCAAAGTAATTGGTTAATATTATGGAAACTTCATCTCGGTTTTAAGTGGTGTTTCTCTTAATTTGATGTGCATTATTTTAAAAACATGACACAGATGTAGCCTTTAACAGCCCCCGACCTCTGGCATTATTCATACTGAAGCTTTCAACCAGCCGAATAGGAAAGCACTTTTAACTACAGTCCACTTCATTAATGTTTCTGCTGTCTAAGCAGAAAAAATTGGGATATGGCTCAGCAAAAGGCTGAGGAAAACATAAAATAGGAAGAGTAATGTATCTATTTCTCATAGAGTTTTCCTATGTAAGGAGCATCTTAATGATTTTCTTTCAATTAACATAGTTTCACACATCTGAGAATGAGAAATGCAAGAATATATTGTTAGGATAATCTGTATTTCCCAAGACGTGTTCAGTTTGGAGTTGCTGGTCTTCATTCAGCTCTTGCTCTGCCAGTCTTCTCCTTCTGGGCCCTCACAGCTTGGTGTCAGCTCCTGATCTTGCTTCTGGGCTCCAGACTGAACTTTTTAGCTCTCTAATAAACATTTCAGAAAAGTCCTATTGAAATTTCTAACTCAGCAAGCTAACAGTGACCTCAAGATATTATCCCCAAGCAATATTTGCATCAATACCATTGACATCCTCCACATGCCTGAGTCAACTTTGACTTATTTTTCTATCTCCTACAATCAATCTGTGGTGGCTGAGTCTTGTTGATTCTGCCTTTGAAATGTCTACAGAATACGCTCTCCAGTTTCCAATTCTACTTCCACTGCCATAGTTCCTGCTTGCCTGGGTCATGACAGCAAAGAATTGTCCTAATTGGTCTCATGGGCTGCCATCGATTCCCTCTCAAAAGCACCCTCATGAGGCCTCCGGGTTGTCTTCCTAAAGAATGACTTGGGTGATGCCCTTCTCCAGCTGAAAAACTTGTGGTGGTTCTGCCACTACCTATTGAATCTGTTTCCAACCTAACTCTTCAGCCTCATTTTCTGCAACTCCCAGCCATCTCCCCACACTGAGCTCCAAAAGACAACTCACTTTGCTCAATGAGATGCCCACTGTGCCTTTGCCTGGGCTCTTTTCACCCCCAAGAGCCTCCAGCAAGACAACATGCAAATATCCTGTATCTTCCCCTAGCCCCTCACCCCCATCTGGTCCAAGCATCATTTGTCCTCTGTTTTAAAAACAACCCTTCTTGGCAGGCTTTCTGGAGACTTTGTTTACATTTCTGTCTCTCCTGTGCACCAGATCTGAGCTCCTGGAGAGCAGGGACTATGTAATTTTTATCTTTTTTTTTTAATTTAGAAGATTCAAATTAGTGATGGATATGTATTCACTGCTCAATGAATTCTTCTTGTTGAACGGATGAATAAATGAATTGTTACCGCCTTTGTGAATATCTGATCCTCTGAAGCAAAACTATTTTTCTCCTTTATGTGAGAATAACATTTTGCATATTCTTCCAAGATTTTTCTCTTTGCATTTGGCTTTTAGCAGTTTCCTGTGATGTGGGTTGGTATATTTTTCTTGTATTTATCCTGTTTGGGGCTTGAGTGGCTACTTGAATCTGTAGCTTGATGTCTTTTTTCAGCTTTGGAAAATTCTTTGTTATTATTTCTTCAAATATTGCTCTGCCCCTTTCTTTCCTTCTTCTCTTTGGGGCTCTAATTCCATATGTTAGATTTTTCTACTGGGTCCCCTATATCTCTTTCAATATTTTCCATCTTTTTTTTTCTCTCTGTGCTTCATTCTGGATAATTTCCACTGTCCTATCTTCCAAATTATTAGTCTTTTTTCTAGCTGTGTCTAATCTATTAAATCTATTTATTGAGTTCTCAACTTCTGATATTAGTTTAGAATTTCCATTTGATTCTTTTTTATAGATTCTAATTCTCTGGTGAAATTCTCAATCTTACCATCTATTTTTATTAACCTAAAAATCACAGGAGTTTTAAAGAATTTAAATAACTCCTTGGATTGCTGGAGGGGGAAGGTCTGTTTCTACTGTCTTTCTCCCCTCTTGGTCATCTCTCTTGGATGTCTGAAACATTTTATTGAATGCCAGATATGCATATAAAAATTTGTAGAAATTATAATAACACTTTCTTTTTCCAAAGAGAATTTTAAAAATCTTCCAGCACTCTGGTGCTGCTGATAGCTCTGCCCAGCATGTTATAGTCTTAGAAACCACTATTTGCCTTTCCTTAGGTGCTTCATATGAATCAGTAAATGCCTCAAGGGTAAATGCTGCTCAGATTGTTGGGTTCACCCCTCTGCTTCCCTCCTCCCTGCATCTTGGCCTTTTAAGTCCTGGCTGTCTTGCTGGCTCTGAACTCCAATTTTTGTCTCCCTATCTCTGTGAGATGGTGAAAGCTCTGCTCAGCCTTTTTGTCTCAGCAGTTGCTTTCTGCTTGGCTTCTCAGCCATCACACACACTGTGTATGAATCAGAAAATATCCTAAAGAGAAAAGTGATATGAAATATTGGGCTCACCTCAGTGAGTTTCTCCTCTCTCTGGGCTCCTGCAAATCCTGGCTTCCTTAAGAGTTTCCAATGTCTTCAAACAGATTTTTTTTTTTTCATTTTAGCACATCTTTGTAGTTTGTTCAGTGGGATGATTGCTCTGCTATGACATAGTCTGCTGTAGCTGGAAGTGGTACTCTGTGTATTCTTCTATTACAGCATGCTCTTACATTATAAATTTTCAGGTGTGTTTCTTTCTCCTCATTTATGACTTCCCTGAGGTCAGGAACAGTATTTTCTTTCATTTATCTTTCACAAAATGCCAATTCATTCATCAATTCATTCAATGATTTTGTTTTTGAGCAGCTACTATGGTACAAATGCTGAAGATACATCAGTGAATAAAATAGACAAGGTCTCAGCTGTTATGGAGCTCATGTCCTAGTGGGGGAGAAGGTACACAAACAAACAAATGAACAGCAAAAAACCCCACCCCCAAACCAAATAGTAAAAGATGTTATGTACAGGATTAAATTAGAATGCTGGGGTCCAAGGTGAGTCACCATTGAGATCTAAATGATAAGAAAAAGTCAACCATAAGGAGATCTGGAGAATTGCAGGTAGAGAGAGGAAGCAAGGGCAAGGAAGGACCCAGCATGTTTGCTAAAGTTGATGAATTTTGTGAGAGTCTAAATTAAAGATTTCAACATAAGCTTTTTCTTTTTTTTTTGAGACCATTAATTTATACACTTTGAAACAGTTCAAATATTTGCTAAATAACTGTCTCTGAGGTACTTTACTCATTTAGGAATCATGAATGTTACTTATGGTTTTTAAGAGTTAAAATATCTGCAATAGGCATAGCTCCCTATAGGAGGGTCCCTTGCTCACCAGGGTGGCAGAGCTGAGTAGAAACAATAATTGTTCTTTTCTTACCTTTGAGGTTATGTGTATCTGCAAACATGCTATTTTTGTTTAATAATTACATAAAAGTATTATATTTTTAGGTCTGCTCTATATCAGTCAGGATCCCAACAGTAAACAGAAGCCCATTCATATAGTTCAAGAGACTGCAAAGAAGATCCTGCTTAGAATAAAAAAGAATGAAATAATGCCATTTGCAGCAACATGGATGAACCTAGAGATTATCATACTAAGTGAAGTAAGTCAGACAGAGAAAGACAAATATCATATTATATCACTTATATGTGGAATCTAAAAAAAATGATGCAAATGAACATACTTACAAAATAGGAACAGACTTCAAAAACAAACTTATGCTTACCAAAGGGGAAAGGGCAGGATAAATTAGGAGGTTGGGATTAACATATACACACTATTATATATAAAATAGATAATCAACAAGGATCTACTGTATGGCACAGGGAACTCTACTCAATACTCTGTAATAACCTATATGGGAAAAGAATCTGAAAAGGAATAGATATATGTATATGTATAACTGATGCACTTTTCTGTACACTTGAAACTAACACAACATTGTAAATCAACTATACTCCAATATAAAATAAAAATGAAAAAAACGTTGATAAGGAAAAAACAAAAAACAAACAAACAAAAAGACGAGGCTGCTTACAGGGGTAGGGACAGGGCTAAGGGAACAATCAGGGATGGTGAGGCCCCCAGAGATGAGCAACGGCAGAGCCATTACTGCCCCAGATCTGGAGGGACACGGAGCAATACAAAGTGTGTTGCTTCAGCCCCGTGCAAGCTGCAGTCAGGGAGGGATGCAGCCACTGCCAGAAAACATGGCTTGGAGCAGGGAGGGAGCAGGAAAATGTACCCTGTCTTCTCTTTCCTCCTGCCTTGCTTTCAGGTGTCTCCCTTGGCCAAACCACCCAAGAGCCAGCTGGCAGTGGATCCTGGTTGATCCAGCCCATGGGAGTCAGTCTCCAGGACTCAGAACTGCAGAGAGAAGGGCCAAGATGGACCCAAGGAGAGGCAGCCAACCGACCACAACACCAAAACTCTCAGTTTTGCAAGCAGTAATGAATTTGAAGAGAGTTTACAGGATTCATTTGGAGCTCCAGCCTACTAGATTTTTGTGATATAAAGTACATATGTACAATGGAATACTACTCAGCCATAAAAAAGGACGAAATAACGCCATTTGCAGCAACATGGATGGACCTAGAGATTATCATACTAAGTGAAGTAAGCCAGACAAAGACAGATACCATATGATACCACTTATATGTGGAATCTAAAAAAATGATACAAGTGAACATATCTACAAAACAGAAACAGACTCACAGACATAGAGAACAGACTTGTGATTGCCAAGGGGGAGGGGGTGGGAGAGGGAAGGACTGGGAGTTTGGGATTAGCAGATGTAAACAATTATATACAGGATGGATAAACAACAACGTCCTACTGCATAGCACAGGGAACTATATTCAATATCCTGTGATAAACCATAATGGAAAAGAATAGAAAAAAAAGAATTCTATATGTGTCTAACTGAGTCACTTAGCTGTACAGCAGAGATCGGCACAACATTGTAAATCAACAATACTTCAATAAAAAAAATGTAAAAAAAGTGCTTTTCCCAAACCAAGGGTAGAGAACCCGAAAGATCTTCAGTCATGTCTTTAAAGACAGAAAATTATTTCGAAGCAAGTTGAAACCAGCTTGGGAGAATATGAGGCTATGAGATTGGAGTGCTCCGTGGAGTTTTGAAGGATTATTTTAAGGCAGAATCTTGCACTTGTGATGATGAAGGAAGAGATAGACCAGGGGAGAGCGGGCATCAAGTTGCAGGCCCGAGAGAGGGAAGAAGCGGCCTGCGGTGGGACACGGATTTCTCAAGGTATAGTCAACAATATACCAAAAAACCCAAAATCTAGTTATATCCTGAAAATCTGCTTGCTCATGAAGGGTTCGTGGCATTGATATCAGTATGGTTTTATGACACAGAAGTAGTTATCGTTTCAATTCAGCAATTTAAAATACCAGAATCTTAAAAATGTTATTGCCCAGGGTACACAAAAGCACCCGGACACACTTGTCTGCACACCTTCCTTGTCTGTACACCTGAAACTAACACAACATTGTAAATCAACTATACTCCAATATAAAATAAAAATTGAAAAAAACTTTGATAAGGAAAAAACAAAATATAAATATCCAAAATATCAATGTTCCTAGGCCTGAAGACTTGGTGGACTTGGGCTAAGTCGTGTTTAATTCATGCCCGTGTTTTTCTCTAAAATATCTCAAACTGAACAATCTCTCATTCCACATCTGAATATTGTGTAACTTTTCAGTCAATATTTTTTAAATGTCTAACTTAAATTTCCATCATTTCTTTCTCACATTGGAAATGGGACAGTTCTTAGATGGGGTGTGGCAATGGGATAAATCTTATTGGTTCAACGGGTATGTATACTCGTTTGTTCCTGAAAGTTTGAAACAATTTAAGTCACATATTACTTTTCAAAAGCTTAGTGTTTACCATTCTAAAGTACTTTATAAAATTTTAACTCATTAAATTTCCAGCAATGCTGTCAGTAGGTACTATTATTATTATCCTCCTCATTACACGTATGGGGCAGCTGAGAAGTGTGGACAGAGGGTTTAAGTACCTAACACAAGGCTGCACAGTTAATAAATCGGATTAAAACTGGGATTCAAACCCAGGAAGTCTGGCTCCAGAGTCTGTGCCCTGAACCACTATGCCAGGCTGTCTGCATTCAGTGGAGGCTTGAGTTTACAATAATTCCACTACTGTGGGGTTCAGATTTCCATACCATGAATTGAAGTGTTTATCAAACAATTAAACCAAGATTTTCAAAAGTGCCTAGTAGATAAGTCCTCACCTTAAAAAGACTGTTGATTAGACTTTTACCATTAGAGAATCCATTAATGTGTCTTTGGGCCAAAGACACATTAATGAATTCTCTTATGGTAAAAGGGAAAGATCTAATTAACATTTCTTAAAATGTGTTCCTTGCAGGAATGCCCTTATAGGATGCTCCCTGTAAAAAGGTTTCCATCATCAAATAAGTTTGGAGAACCTCACATGCTATATACGACATTCATAACACACATATTAAAGGTACTGAAAAGTCCTTCAGGAAAGACACTTTCTTAACTTTTTTCAGCCTAGAATTTACCAAGTTAAACTGACCAAAGGATTATTTTTTCGCAAAATTCTTATTAACATCCTATAGCACCAGTGTCGTACAATTTTAATCGGGTTCCTTAAAATCAAAGTGTTGGCTCTGAGGCTTCTAGAAGGCAAGCAAAAAGGGGCTGAAAAAAATGACCAAGAAGTGAAACAATGATACAGACGATTGTCTTTTTGCTTATACTGTCTGAATTCACCTTTTAAGTCTATGATAATCTGCTAAACTGACATTTCCCATCATGGAATAACATATTGTTGGATTTCTTCCTGATCTTGGTCAGCTCTAGATGTAAGCTTGGGAAGTATTGTGGAGAAGCTCACTTGCCCTCCCCATGTGTGCTGTGGATGTCTCCTCAAATAGCCTTGCTTTGTTTGATATTTTACAGTGATTTCTAAATGCTCAGAAAGGGCAGATTCTAAATCCAGATCTGGTGAGAGACGTTGTTACTTATCTGAGAAGAACAGCTATGCAGTGCACACACATATGTGAAAAGATCTTTTTAAAACAAAGAAATGAGAGAGAGAGAGAGAGAGAGAGAGAGAGATCGAGAACTTGATATAGAGATTTGTCATGTCCTGAAGATTCTGTATTCGTCATATCACTTCATGCTTTGTCTACATCTGGGGACTGGAATTCCCAACCACATTCTGAGAATACTGTTAAAAAGATTGTATGCTCCCTTCTCTGCCATACACTCTCTCTCTCAACACAGTCAGGTTTAAGTTCACCGTATTTTGGACACCTGGTTCTGACTATGGTGTTGAGCCCCTGGCTTTGTCCTCTCTCCCTACCCCTTCCTGATGGTAGTCACCTCACCCCCAATCTTTTGGTTCCAACAATCCCAAGAGCAACACAGAGGACAATTTCCCTTTCTCACGGTCATTATTGCTCTTCCTGTTTCTCTCCCTCAACCGGGATCCCAAAGCCCAGGATGGTCGGGAACCACTGTCTGCAGGGACCCTGGGTGCTGCCCTTCAATTGTCCATTAGACTCGGGCCTGCTTGGGCAGGAAGGAAACTGCTCTCTGAAAGTGAACCTGTGACCTGTGCAAAATGAATTCACTTTTCCATGGCACTAGAGGGCTATTTAGTAAATGACTATCATTGCACAGAATTCCACCCTGGTGTCCTGGAAGACAAGACTGGTGTCACACAGGTGAGCTATTTTCTCCCTGAGCAAAAGTGTTCCTACACAGAGGGCTCTGGGGGGCCCATGTGCCTGAGTCTTGTAGGCAGACTGAAGGATGTTTGGCTGAAGGTCTGCTGGCACGGGACAAGCATGGGGATTGTGTTTGGCCCCTGAAGCTTCTAGACCTGGGTCAGGAGGATTTTCTGGGGGACTCTGAAAACTGAATTCTTGACCACATTTTGTTGTGGCAACATCAGTGATGACCACAACAGTGGTAACAACTCCTTAGGTGGCTCCTATCAAATTCTGGCACAGTTGAGGATACTTCACACACATTATGTCAGTTAATTTAGCAATAGCAACATGAGATATGTTCTGATATCATTTTATGGATGAAGAAATGAAACTTGAGAGGGTTAAACCCCATACTTAAGGTCATGCACATAGAATACGATGGAGTGAGGGTTCAAATTCATTCATTTATTCAACAAATATTGACATTCTAGGAATAGTTCTAAATGCCAGGGATGTAGCAGGGAACAAAATCCAAAAGTGAATATAGTCTATTAGAGGATGAGAAGACTAATGGAGAAAAACAGAGCCAGATGAGGAGATAGCATTTGTGTGGATGACTGTTCTACTTCATGTGGGAAGGGATCAGGGATGTCCTCTCTAACAAGGTGACATTTAAGGACAGAGTTGAAGGAAATGTGGAAGCAGGCCATGTACATATTCCAGAGATAAGGGAACAGTAAGTGCAAGAGCCCTGTGGTGGGCGTGTGCTTGGCCGGGTCAAGGACGGAGAAGACCAGTGTGACTGGAGCAGAAAGGGTGAGGGGGAAGTGAGTACTAATTGAGGTCAGACAGGTGGCCAGGTCATGTAAGGCCTTAAAGGGCACTGTTAGGGCTTTGGTACTTACTCTGAAAGCCATTGGAGAGTTCTAGCAGAGTATTGAGGTAAAATGTGGTATTGAGGCCTTACATTTAATTTTATTTTCATGATATAATAAAGGACATTTTAATCCAACAGTAATTCATTTCTATATTACATACTTTGAACATTTCTCTAATTTCTTAAATGTAATTAACCAATTAACTACCAGAGATTCCCAATAATGTAACAGAAAGAAGGTAATTCATAAATTTCTGTTTTTGAAACTATGAAAAATTATTAAAACATACCAGGTAGAATTCTTAACATCTTTACTTTTTCATGGTATTTGAAAGGCATTATAAAATATCATAAAAGCCCTTCAGGAAAGAAATCAAACAAAGTGACAAAGGGACTATCATACTTTACAAATGCAGTATAGTATTGTCTCTGGGGTCAGAGGCCTTACATTTTAAAAAGCTGATGTGGAGTATAGACTGTCAGGAGGCAAGGACAGAAAGTAAAATACCATCATGAGCTCTTGTAATAATCCAAGCAAGAAATGATGTATTGAGGCCAGGATGGTGGCCATGGAGGTGATGAGAAGTGTTTGAAGCCAGAGGCTACAGGATTTGGTGATGGTTTGGATACAGGATGTGGGGAAAGGAGAGGAGTTGAGGATGATGCCAAGGTGTTTGTGCCAGGAAACCGAAAGGATGCCATTGTCATATATTGAGATAGGAAGACGGTAGGAGGAGCAGGTGGGGGAAGGGTTGGGAAGGGCAGATCAAGAGCTTGGATTTGGACGAGTTAAGTTGGAGATGCCTAGTAGATACCCAAGAGGTGAGACTGAGTAGGTTGGTGTACATATAAGTCTGGAATTCGGGGCGGAGGTCTGAGTTGGAGATCACGAATCTGGGATTCTTGCTGTTTTCTAAACCATGAATCAGAAGAGATCACAAGGGAGTGAGTGTAAATAGAGGATAGAAGAGGTTGGAAGCCTGAGCCCCAAGTTAGGGACATGAGATGGGCATGAACATAGGAGACAGAGAAGAACCAAGGGAGGGTGAAGTCCTGGAAACCAAGTACAAATGTGTATCAAGGAAGAGGATGTGATCTTCTATGAAAAAATGCTGCTGACATTTCCAGTAAGATGAGAGCTGGGAATTGACCACTGGATTCATTCATTCAACAACAACAGCAGATGAATAAATTCAGTAGAAAGGAGCTGTTTTGGCAAAGTAGAGAGGCTGAAAACCTGTTTGGAGTAGGCTCAAGAGAGATGGGAACAAGAGGAATTGGAAGCAGTGGATAAACAAAACAAAACAAAACAAACAAAACAAAACAACCCACCAAAACTCCTTTGAGAAATTTTGCTGTGAAGTGGAGTTTTGGGATGGCATGGGGAGCAGAATTAAAAGATTTATTTTTTAAAAGATACTTGGTATTAGGGCAAGTTTATATGCAGATATAAACAATCTAGCCAAGAAAGGAAAAAAATGATGCAGAAAAGATGGGGTAAATGATGGAGCAATATCGTTGAGTGGGCAAGAAAGGAGGGGGAAATCTTGGGCACAAGGGGAGAAATTGGTCTTAGAAGTATGGATGGTTTATCCACTGAGGGAGAAGGGAGGCACAAAATAGAGGATCACATGGGTGGATGGTAGGAGCATGTGAAAATTCTTCTCTGATTGATTCTATATTCTCAGAGAAATTGGAAGCCAAGTCGTTAACCAAGAGGGAAGATGGGGAGGAGATGTTGGAGGGTGTAAGAGAGGAGACAGGAGAAATCTAGGAGTGAGGAGAGTGAGTGGACTCAGGAAACAGATGTGGTGGCAGCATGAAAGGCTGTAGATAATGGTCCTGAACTTAAGTTGGGACCTGTCAGCCTGGTTGTGTGCTTTTCTCCAGCTACATCCAGCTGGAGTGTACGAGTGTGGATCAAGGAGGGTATGAGGTTAAACTACGGCTGTGTTTTTTTCCAGATGAATAAGAAGAAAGGAGGAAAGGGCAAGGGAATGATTACAATGGTGAACCATAGATTCTAAGCTATGTAGAGAGGGAAGTGAGAATCTGAGCAATAAAAGTGGTAGGATCAATAGATTTTATCCTGGTGGGTCAAAGAGTTGTTGCAGTTGGGGTACCAGAGGGAGTGATGTAATTGGTGAATGGGCAGCAGGAGAGTTAAAGTGAGATTGCAGAGAGCATGTAGTTATTGATACTGACAAGATTTAGGGCGACCATGTGACTGAGCAGTTGAGGTAGGTCAGCAGTGGTGGGGGGAAGGAACAGATCATTGGAGGAAGGGTAGGTCTACGAACTGGGAAGCCAGAATATTGGAAGGTTCACTTCCATGGATCTTGAAATCAGTGAGTATTAAGACAGGCAGGTGCTAGTTTGTGAACTTGTAGCTAAGAGCAGTAAAGAATGAGGGAGTGTGACGAGGGTCTTGAGATCATGGCAGCAGGAGAGGTAGTGGACGTCTAGGCTGATAGCTGGCTGTGCAAAGCTGGGAGACTTTTAGGAGATGTGAGATGTCAGTGAGAAGCAAGCAAGTCACCCACTCCACCTCCAGGCCCTGTGAAATGATGACCGTGAGACAGAAAATAGCTCACAATGCCTGAGGGCTGAAGGGGAGGCAGCGTCCTCAGATGACAGGCGGTTTCAGATGGAGCAGGGAGGTGACGGAAATGTTTAGAAAAGATGTTGCGATGTGGGATTTTGTGGATGTGCAGTGAGCTTCAGAGGACACAGTGGTAGAGTTTCAGGAGTTGGGGAGGGGTGGGAGGGAGAATCAGAGTAGAGGACGTCTGGGATGAGGGCTGGGGTATAAGGGATGACCTGGAGTAACGCGTCTGTAGAGGCTGGCAAACGGGGATCCAGATGGTCTCTACAGCAGACAGTGATGTTGAGGCTGTGAGTGTTGGTGGTGGGAGGGGGCAGGAAAGGTGTGTGGGGTCTTCCCAGGAACACACAGAGCTTTGGAGCCCCCTCTTGTCTCCTGCCAATGAGGGTGTGGGGACATGGCTGGGTGGTGGTATCCAGAGCACCTGAGCTTTTGGCCTCATTTCCATTCCTGTGGACAGAGGCCATGAACTAGGTGCCAGAGTTTGTGCTTAGCACTGAGGACCAAAGCAGGTCAGTGGCTCCTGTGCCATGGTGAGACTGTCACATGTGGGTGTCCTGCACAGGAGAAACAAGATCATCTAGCCACCATCTCTCTTCATTTCTTCACTCTGCTCTCCACTGAGTTGTCTTCATTTTCAGGAAGATTCTCTCCATGCCATGGTAAAGTCAGCCTAGCAGCTCCAGCCTTGCATCCATTCATATGACCACCCCTTAGGAAAGAAACCTCTCCCCCAGTGATTCTCCAGAAAGATACCTTGGGTTCTTCTCTCTGGCGTAGCCTGGTTCATATTCCCATTGTGGCCAAGAAGATGTGGAACTGCAACTGGCCAGGTACCCGCCCCCCCCATCCTGGAGCTGGTTCACATGAACTGAGAGTGTGGGAGGATAGGTCCCCGAAGGAAAAAAATTAAATGATTTGCATCACGTTTATTTGGAGGAAATCTGAGTGAAGAGATTGAAGGCTGTGGGGACAGCATGTCCAGCCTTCCTCTGTTATCCTGAACAATTCAACATTGGCCCCAGTTTTGCATAGATGTTCAGCTGAGCAAAAGCCCAGCAGTTCATCAGACCCATCCATTTTGGAAAGCAAGTTAGGCATCATCCATTGTTAATTACCTTTTTCCAACATCAGTTAAGATAGTCTAGGTTTTGTCACTGTTACAAATAACTACCAAAGTCTTAGTGGATTAAGCTTAATTATGGTTCATACGAAGTCCACTGTGGGTCCCGGCAGCCATCTGTCATGTGGTTCCTCAGGGACCCAGGATGCTTTGGTCTTATATGGTTTCACCATCTCAACACGAGGCCTCCCCGAGAGCATTGTACCAGGATGAGACGAGACTGGAGAATTGGCGGGGGTGGTGGGAGTGGGGGAGCTTGTCACCGTCTCTGCTTGACGTGACAGACTTCACTTCTACTCACATCTCATTGGCCAGGACTTGTCACGTGTCTGACGGGAGACACAGGGACTCCTCTTTGCTTCCATAGATACCTGTGCACTCCTTTGTCATAACACCTGCTTTACAGTGTGGGAACTAGCTGTTTAAGTGTCTGTCCTCCCCCAAAGGCCGTGGGTATCTAATTCATCTCGGTGTCTTTGGTGCCCAGTACCAGCCAGACACATTACAGCATTAAAAAAATGTATGAATTGAATTAGTCCAACCTATTCATTTGGCATAGAAACCAAATAAGACCCCTAAAGATGAATGAGCTCAGAGAGGGGAAGTGATTGACTCAAGTTTGCATAATTAGAACCAACACAAGAACCCAGTGCAGCTGACGTTTAGTCTGCTTCCAGCCTGTGCCACCATGTATTACATGCAGGTTGTGCATTATAAGGGGGACACCTGGCTGAGCCCATGTCAGGCCTGGTGTCCTTGTTATAGGCTGTGCTTGCTCAGAGGAAGCAGAGGCCTTTTCTTTCTATAAAGCACTGTGTGCTGCTCAAGCCAGGTACCTTGGAGGCTGCATCTGCTGGGAGAGAGTGTCTTTTCCTGATTTGCATTAAGGTACTGAAACATGGACTGAATGTTTGTGTGCCCCTAACATTCATATGTTAAAACCTAATCTCCAATGTGATGGTATTAGGAGGTGAGACTTTGGGAGGTGATTAGAGCACTAGGGTGGAGCCCTCATGAATGGAATTAGTGGCCTTATAAAAGAGACCTCTGAGAGCTTCCTGTTTTTTTTTGTTTTTGTTTTTGTTTTTGTTTTGCCATGTGAGGACACAACGAGAAGAGAGCTGTTTAATTGCCAGGAAGTGAGCCCTCATCAGACTCTGAATCTGCTGGTTCCTTGATCTTGGACTTCCCAGCCTCCAGAATTGCAATAAATAAATTTCTTTTGTTTATAAGCCACTTAATATATGGTATTTGTGTTATAGAAGCCCAAACGGACTGAGATGTACTATAAAGACCAGTAATGGTTCCTCTTTTGCCATGGGACATGTCTAGCACCTAATACCCTTTAATCACCCAGGGTCAGGTGACCTAGCCTCTAAGGCCCAGGAAGAGAATAATCACTCTCTGGGCTTCCAAGAATAGATCACAGATAGATGCTCTGATTCTTCACCCTTCCAGCCAGGGAGAGATGGGAAGACCCCCTTTACCCCCCTACCCTTGTACCTTTTAAAACTTGCATAGGAACTGAATTGCTCAGCAGAACAGCTCTGAGGAGGCCTCTGCCATCCCCTAGACCCACGCACCACTTTGAGCCTTAAGAATGGCCAGCTTGTTCTGGATCTTTCCACATTTCTTCTTGAGAGACTTCTTGGACCAACCCCCTGTGGATCATGAATATTTTGGCCTTAATCCTTACTCCCCATCTGATAACCCCTCACTACCTGCATGTTGCCTTATCCCTACACTGCTCTGTACATCCTAAAATATGACCCTTCTTCCATGCCTTTGCATCTGTCCAAACCCTTCCATTATGCCCTTTGGAGCTCCTGGTTTGTCTTTATCAGACATAAATTGTCATCTTTTCCCCCGAATGTTCCCTTTACCTTCTCACTCTAACTGGAACCTGGCTCTCCCTGAGGACTCTGCTTCCTCCACAGTCCTCTCAAGGAGAGACTTTGATTTCATACCCCATGGATCTGAAAGCCTGGAAAAAGGGTAAGTCTCTTCCTTAGCCCCCTTTACTGCTTCTAATTAATCATTGCTCTTGCTTCTAACTTCAAAGACCTGAGCCCCTTTGAAGCACAGCATCAGATGTTACCACCTGCAGCACCTGCTTGCTGCTGTCATTCACTGACCTTAGTCCTTGGTGCTTCCAGCATCTGCTTTGCTGTCCTTATCTCTACTGCCAATGATAATGACAACGATAGTTAGCATTTACCAAGTGCTCTCTTTTCTCCTGGAACTCTTCTAAGCTCTCTAAAAACATTATTTTATTTAACTCCTATAATACTATGAGATGGGTACTATTACCATCCTCATTCTATAGATGAGTCAGCTGAGGTGCAGAGAGTAATCAAATATCACACACAGTTAGTGACAGAGTCAGGGCTGGAAATACAGTCGGGCTCCAGAGCAAGTGCCCCTAAATACTATATTAAGCTATTTCCCTGTCAACGTTCCTGGCAACCTTAACATCTCTGCAGATGACCCACTTGACACCCTGGCCATTCTGCTCCTTAATCTCCGTGGTTCCCCTGTTCTACCACAGCTGCCCACTCCTGCGATCTTTGCTTCAGTTACAACAGCATTATCTCCAAATATGGATTTCAAGTTCCCTCCTGTCTGGCATCAACCCCTGTTTCTCTTTTTCTTTTTCTTTTTTTTTAAATTTTAATAAACTTTAATTAGCATACAATAGGGAATCACTGGAGTTGTTTTTAGTAGGAGCTTGGCCTGAGAACATGTTAGGAGGACCGATTTCCAATACTGAGCATGTTGGATCAGAGAAGAGGAGGAAGGAATCAGAGAAACAATTCAGGAATGTGTCCCAATATTCCAGGAGCAGAAATGAGGAGGACTAAACTCAGGAATGAAATACAGGGAACAAACGCAAAAGATATGGTGACTGAAGAATCAGTGACTTGGTCTGGTGTGACAGAAGAGACTGAGGGTATCACAGGGGAAACTCAAGTTTCCCCTGAGGGCAAATGGCCCTCAGAAGAAGAGCTGATTTGAGGGACAGTGAAATATTGTCTGGCTTTGGGCAAGTTGTCAACTCCTGTTTTTCCTACCCTCTACTGTAGTGATCCCACTCCAGAAATTCCTCAGCCTCATGGAAGCCTCAAATCCAACAACTCCATTGACTCTGTATTATTTCACTTATAATAACACCCCTGAAATCCTCATTTCCTTTTGGTGGACGATGGCAACAAGCTAGGGGAGCACTTCCTGTTTCAGTTATGTAATGCCGTGTAACAAATCACCCCAAATCTTAGTGGTTCGAAACAACAAGCCTTTTATTCGCTCACAATCCTGTGGGTCAGAAATAGAGCAGGGCTTGATGGGATGGTTCTTCCGCTCCAAGTGGCATCAGCTGGAGCCTCTCATGAGGTTGTAGTCAGATGGTGACTGAGATTGGAGTGTCCATGATGGCTTCTGTCTCATGTCTGGACCCTTGGTGGTGATGGCAGGGATCTCTCTCTTTCTCTCTCTCTCTCTCTCTCTCTCTCTCAATTCATACTGCACTGCAAGTGTCCATCCTGGGCTTCTTTACACAGCAGTTGGATCTCAAGAGTGAGTATTGTAATTAACAAAGCTAGAAGCTGCAGAAGTTACACTGCATCACTTCTGCTGCATTCTCTTAGTCCGAAACAAAATGTATGGTGAGCCCAGATCCAAAGGGAGGGGAAACAGACTGTGTCTCTTGTGGGTGAATGGCAAGATTACACTGCAAAAGAGCATGTGGAAAGAGGTGGGGAAGATTGTTGACACTATCCTTGGAAACAATTTAATTATGACACAGCATTACAATTTCTCCTTGGAATGGGCTTGTACCTCCCTTATCCTCTTTCTCTTCCTCCTTGCCTGGCAATATTCCTGAGCTGGTCAAACCCAACTATCAATTGACTCCATGTTTGCACCTGAGTAGATGAATGTTTCTGGAGAAAGACCACACAACTTTCTAATTATTCTCACTTTTATATTATTACCATGAGTCTCAAACGATCTCTGAAGACTTCTAGACAATCTCCACACAGTTTCCTGATGTTCACCCTTCCACTCTCCAGCAGGACCATTTCACACCTCTTCTCCTTCCTTAAATCCCCAACATCATTCTATCCCTCTAGCCCACCCTGGGGTTAACTTTACCTCACAAATTATATACACAATCAGATGAGAAGTACCTCATTTTCCCATCATCATATCCATCAACTTACAGGAATCTGCACTCACACACTTTGCCTTCCATTCTGTTGAAGTGGAAAAAGAACCCCTGATGCCACCCAAGGCAAACCCTTCCAGTCGTGCATGGCATCCTTTATCCTTTCTCACCTCATTAAATACTTCATTCCTGCATCTCTCCCTCCTCTCTCTAACATCATCAACTTCTCAGTCTCTGGGGATATCTTCTTGTCTCTATTTGCACTCTCTTCTTCGTGATCACAAATAATCTCATGGTCTTAATACAATCCGTCCTTTGATGATTCCTAAATTATATCTCTAGCTAGGGCTTGTTTATCCTGCTGCCTACTTCATGTCTCCACTTGAATGTCTAATAGGCATTTCAAAATTAACTCAGCTAAAACAGAACAATGGATGTAACCCCCTTCTCCTACCCTAAACTGCTGTTCCTCAGCTTCCCACTGGAGCAAAGCCCACCACCATCCATTCTGTTTCTCATGACAAAAATCCCACGGTCCTAACAGATCCCTCGCTTTTCTCCATCCATCCCTCCCTCCCTCCATCCATCCACCCATCCACCCATCCACTCATCCCTCCCTCCCTCCCTCCCTCACTCCCTCCCTCCTTCCATCCCTCCCTCCATCCATCCATCCTTAAGTCCTTCCACTCTACTTCCAAATATTCTGAATATGACTGTTTTACCATCTCCACTGCGATCATCCCAGTCCAAGCCACAATAACATCTTATAGCTGCCCATCCTGCCTTCACTTTCACTGGCAGCAACTTACTTTATTACTAGTTGGGTAAAGCCATCACTATGTGGTTAAAATCACAGTGAATTGCATCAGACTGCCTGATTCAAATGACAAATTAATTAAAGAAAGTGAGAGACAGCTTATTAAGGAGAATATCAGGCCATCTCACTCTTCTCCTTAAATCCCTTTAATGACTTTTCATTGTAATTGAACAAAATCAAATGGTTAATCATGGCTGAAAAGGCTCCTGCCAAACTTTCTGAACTCAGTTCCTATATTCAACCTCCCCTTTTCCTACTCCGTTCCAACCAGCTGGCCTTTCTAGCCTGAGAACATTCTCCTTCCAGTCTCAGCCCTTTGAATGTGATACTTCCTGCATGGCTGCTCTGAGAGCATCATTCACAACTCAGTTCAAGTCACCTCCTCCAAGAGGCCTTCTTTGATTACTGTAGGTAAAGGAGATTTCATGTGACCCTTTGTAGACTCTATATCAGATTACTCCATTTTCTTCATAGCAATCACTATCTAAAATTTGCTTATTCATCAAGTTCCAAGTTTATTGTTAATCTTCCTCACCAGAATGTTAGTTTCTTGAGGCCAAGGACTCTCTCTTGTGATTCTCGGAACCTAGATGAGGCCTGGCACAGAGTATGTATCTGTAAATATTTATTAACTAACTGGACCAATGCTTCTTAATTTATTGAATAATATGAGTAATTCAAACACATGAGAAAAATTTCAAATAGCATCAAGGCATAAAATGAGTAAAATTATCCATCTTTGTGTTCTCAGGACACCATCCCCCTCACCCCCATCTGGTTCTCACTCCCAAGAAGTAAGTTGGTTTTGGAAGTTTGTAGAATTTATCATATTACCATCACTTCTCTCCTCTTCTTTGTCCATTTTTAAAAGTTACATTATTGTTTAAAATGTCTTCTTTTGGTTAACTTTATAACCATAAATAGCACACATAAACCACTATTTCTTGTCTCCCCATTATGGAAGAGGAGAAAATATACACAGATACTTCCTTCCCCTTTTCTCTGGCCCCTCCCCTCTTAGCTTCAGTCATTACTTTCACATGATCAAGGTTTATTACATTTATATTCTGATCTGTAACTATAATTAAGTCTTCTGTGCTTTGATGATAGGTTAGTTTCTTAAAATTGAATACTATTAAATGGCAATTGGAAATTATGATTATGTAAATATTATTCAGTGTAGAACCAAGTAGTTTGATTAGACTTGTGGAGAAGGAAAAATAATCCCAAATTACCAAACCCATGAAATGCAATGGAGAAAAATCCAATCTTCAAGGTCAAATTAATTCTCTGTTTTCCACCCCATATTCTTTTACTTGCTAAAGTCACCCTGCGGTTTAATTTGCTTTGACATATGACATTTCTTGACAGCTTTGTTTTGTTTTTTCCAAAATCTCTAATTGCCTTTTTTTCTGTTGATACGAAAATTATAACAATAAAAAACTTTCTGAGGGCCAGGCACTAAATATTTTGCATGTATTATTTCATTGAATACCCACAATGACCTATGAAGTAGAAATTATTTTTATACCTATTTTTCAAACAAGAAAACTGAACCAAAGAGAATTTAAGTAACTGTTCAAGGTTACACACATAGCTTGTAATTTGAACCAAGCAGTCTAATTTTGGAGACTGAGATTTTAATCACTTTGTGATGTCTTTACCCAATTAGTAAGCATATCAAACTTCTTAATTACACTGTTATTGAAGTAAATATTTTTTTCTAAATTGAAGACCTTTTGTGGGAAGGTTTCTGACATCCTGTTTCAATTTAAACTTTCAGGTTTAGTACTGCTGCATAGTTGTCATCTTGACATTTTTTATTTTATTGTACTTCTGGTTTGGTCCATGTCTTCCTCTTTCTTTTATTTCACTTAAATTTTTGCTGGCATGCAATGACAGGTAAGTTCTTCAGAATGGGTAACTGGAAAGTAAAATTTCTGAGTCATTGTATGTTTAAAAAGTTCTTGCACTATGTTGCCCTCACACTTGACTGATAGTTTGGCTGGTTATAAATTTAGGTTGGAAATAATCTATTAAAACTTTGTCAATATTGCTCCACTATCTTCCAGCATCCAGTATAGTTGATGAGAAGTTTTATGCCAGTTCTTTTGAAGATATTTTTCCCCCTCTGGAAGTTTTATGTTCTTTTTATCTTTGATGTTTCAAAATTTTATAAGAATATGTTTAGGTGTGGGCCTTTTTGTTCAGTAATTGGTACATCCCAGACTTGTGCTTCCTTCTACTCTAGGAAATTTTCTTCTATGATTTATTTGTTGATTTTCTTCTCTCCAGTTCTTTTTTTTCCCCTCTCCTTCTAGAACTCCTGTTGGATTGGTGTTGGAATCCTCAGAATGAAGTTAAATCTACCATGTTGCTTAAGTTTTTCTCTTTTTTTTCTTTAAAAAATTTTTCCTTCTTTCCTTTCTTGTTTTTTGTTTCTTTATAATGTACAATCTTTCTTTGACTTTGTCTTCTAGCCCTTCTATGATTTTTCTTTTGACAATTACTTCTTTAATTTCTGAAAGGTTGTAGTTGTCTCTGCACATGTTCAAGTGTCCTGTTCAATTTTGATGGATGTGGTGTCTTTTTGAATCTGTCCATGTATCCTTGGTAATCAGTTGCTTTGTTTACCTTAGAGTTTCTTTCATGTTGTTGATTTCCTTAACTGTTTGCTGAGACTTGGCTGCTTATTTCTCTTTGTAATAAAAGGATTAGATTTTCTACTATGGGCCACTAAAGTAAGTTTCTTCTGGAGCTGATTAGATCTGTTTCTACAACTGATATCATCCTTCTCTTTCAAAAAAAATGTCTGAGTTACTCATCCTCCGGGGTCAGTATATAACCCCTTGTATTTTTATTCAGGTGAAGCCAGAATAAAGTGAGTCTTGTGGGAAGATTTAAGAGAAAAAGACATAAAAAGTCAATGTGTGGCTTGAGGGATAGATGTGCAGAAGGGGAGTCTGTCTTATAAGTGGAGGTTCTGGCATGGGTTAGTATTTAATGTGGCTGATTGTGTACAAGGGAATCTTAGAGGGTTTTTTTGTTTTGTTTTGTTTTTTTAAAGAAAAAATTTTTAGAGCAGTTTAAGGTTCATAGCAAAATTGAGGGAGAGTTACAGAGGTTTCCTGTATACCCCCTCTCTCCTTACACGTGTAGCTTCCTCCATGATCCACATCTCCCACCAGAGTGGTACATTTGTTACAACTGATGAACTTACACTGACACATCGTTATCACCCAAAGTCCATAGTTTACATTATGGTTCATTCTTTGTGGTGTACACTCTATGGGTTTGGACAAATGTGTAATGACATGTATCCATTATTCTAGTATCATACAGAGCATTTTCACTGCCCCAAAAATGCTCTGTGCTCCACGTATTCATCACTCCCTCCCCCCAACCTCTGGCAACCACTGATCTTTTTATTTTCTCCATAGTTTTGCATTTTCCAGAATGTCACGTCGTTGGAATCATATAGTAGCCTTTTCAGACTGGCCTCTTTCACTTAGTAATATACATTTAAGGTCCCTCCATGTCTTTTCATGACTTGAGAGCTCATTTCTTTTTAGGACTGAATAATATTCCTCGTTTGGATGTACCACAGTTTATTTATACATTGAACTATTGAAGGACATCTTGTTTGCTTCAATTTAGAGGATTTTTGAAGGTTGCGGGTTTTTTCTCCCCTTCTCAAAACTCAGAAATCAGAACCGTCTCCTCCAGCCCCTGGACACCTACAAAGTCACTTCCCAGCCATAACCATTAACAGCACAGCAGACCTCTAGGACTCAGAATATAGGGCCACTGTTTAAATCTATATTGTTTAGAGAAGGGGATGGGCATGCTACCCCTGGACCAGCTCTGGCCTCTTCCTAACTTGGTATTCTGTATTATTTTACTAATAACATTTTTTTCTCTTGTGAATATAAGATCATTGTGAAAAATTTGAAAAATTCAGAATTTAAAATATTAAATATCACTCAATATTCTACCACCCAGAAAAAAGGTTACAAATTCACTGTATACCTTTCCAGTTTTTTGAGAAATAGATAGCATACGATGTACATAGTTTTATTTGACTTTAGAAAAATTTATAGTTTATGTCTTTAAATATTCTTCAAAACATGATCCTTGATGTTGCATGATATTTATCACATGGCTACAGTACAGTTTATTTGCCTATTCTTTACTTTTGATTTTTGGAGCATTTCTAGATTTTCTATTATGAGTCATACTATGAGAAATATCCTTGTTCATAAAGCTCCTCCCGCCCCCCATCTCTTAGTTCCTTGGATTAATTCTTAGGATGGCAGATATAGGCCAAAGTGTTTCAGCACATTTTAAAGCTTTTGGTACATACTGCCAAATTGTCCACCTGTTGAGATAGTATCAATGAACACATTTTTTTGTTAGTATGTAAGAATTCCCTAACATCTAAACTTGATGTTATCTTTTAAAAAAAGAGAATGGGAAAAAAGATTTTCTATCAGCATGATAGAAGAACATGTTTTTCTATGTTCTTTTTTGATTCTTACCAAAATTAAATATGTCTGTCTGTCTATCTTTCTATCCTATTCGCATTTCTTCTTTTGTAACTTTTCCTGCTCAGATCTTTTTGCCTATTTTTCTGTTAGTGTGCCTCTCTTCTATTATTTATAAGACGTTTATGGATTAAGAATTCTTCTCTTCCATATATATATATATGGCAGAGAAGAATTCTTGAATATATGTATGTGTATACATATATGTATATATATTCAAACAATTTTTTTAGTCTCTGAATTTCTTTTTAGTTTTGTTTAGGACCTTTTTTTGAATAGAGAAGTTTTAAGTTTTTTGCATGAATCCTTTCTCTTATGGGTTTACGTCTTTGGCACTTTTGAAATTTAAATCTTTAAACCATCTGGAATTTACCTTTCTGCAAGTGTGATATAGAGATCTAACGTTATTGTTTTGCTAAACATATGGCCAACTGTACCAGCACCATCCACCGAATAATATTTTATTTATCCACCAAATAGAAATGTTATTTTTGAAATATACTTAATTCTTACATACGTTGGGATCTGCTTCAAGGATATCAATTCTTTCCTGTCACTGTATCTGCTTACTGAAGTGCTGCTACACTGTTCTAATTATTGTATTTTTACAGTATATTCTTATAAGTGGTAGTGAATATTCCAATGACTTGCCTTTCTCATATATTTAAAAGCAATTCTTGCCTACTTATTCTTTCATATGAACTTCAGAATAATTTAATCACACTCTTTCCTATCCCCAGTCTACTTAATCTAATGTGTTAAGCCTATAAATTAATTTGAAGAGAAGTAGCATCTTCTCATTACCCAGGCTTCTTTTCCCAACATGATCTATCTTCTCATTTATTCAAATAGCTAACTTGTTGTTATATTCAGTAAATTATCTACAGTGTAATATCTTTGATAAACCCATAAAATCATGAAAAAATGTGATTTGACCCAAGCGGTCCTGGAACAGAAATCAGGAAACTTGGATTCCTGCTCCAGCCCTGCCACCAATTGACTGTGTAAACTTGGATGATGAGCATCTTTGGGGCTCTGTGTTTTCACCTGTAAAATGAGGAAGTCTTGATAAAGACTTCTCTAAGATCTCTCCAGCAACAGCATCTGTGATTCCATGAATCATGATGCAAAATTTGTACAGCAAGTGGTCCCCCACCAGGAGAATGTTACTCTAGCTCCCTGCACTGGCATCATAGGCGTGCACAGAACTCTGAACACATCCACCCACCATTCCTTACATGAAAGTCAGTAAGAAAGAGAAGAACTGTGCACACTATGGAATTAGTTTCATTTCTTACATTTTCTACCTTTCAGTGCTGTGATAAAAACAAATTTAAAACCACCTTACCAGGCCATTGTTGCTGTTCCAAAGCTGGGTTGAGATGTGAGCTCTCAGTGGGAGGAGGGGGGCCTCATGGAGGGGCATGGAGCCGTGGGCACTGTTACCATTTTGCAAAGCTCCAGGGAAGCGAAACAAAAGAAATGGAGCTGCTTTGAAGGTCCCTGCCAAGCTCTTCTTAAGGGCAACGGGATTAGGAGGAAAATGAGGCTTCTAAGAGCATGACCAAGCATTTAATACCCCCTGGCACCCACAAAACAAAAGCACAGTCATCTCCATCTCACCAGTAAAAAGAAAACACGAAGGACAGTGGCTTTGCTTGATCTCATTAATTGGATTATAAAGTTTTTATGGAAATTCTACTGCAACGAGGTGACCAAAGCTTTATGGCCAGGACAGAATAACTCAGAGCAAAGCTACAGGTCCACCCAAGAGCCTTCATCCCTAGAAAAATGGGGCTTAATTTCCACATCATAAATGGTTTGAATCTGCACAACTTTTCCTATTGCTTTTGAAAACAATTCAGTTTCAAGAACAATGGAAGATTGAACTCAGTTTGGTGATGGCCATTAATAGTTCTCATGCAGAAGGATATTTTGGAAAGCTCTTTTTTTCCCATTGTCACAAAAAAATGAACTGGTGATGCCTAAGCCAGCGCTAGAAGAAGAGCTTAATATATTGGCAGATAAAAACACAGCACATACTGAAGGAATGTATTATGGACGTAAGCCATAAAAATGTTTTCAATTTCTTTTGGTGTTAAGCTACAGTGTAAGAAACTAGTCAATTTCTGGAGACTCACTTGAGGCAATTTGCATGTAGAATGTTTATTGCAGGATGGCAGCTGTGACTATGAATAAATGCAGCCAGTTCTTGTGAACGTTGCCTCCCATCTCTGTCCAGGCTACCAGCATCTGGAAGTTGTGACCACGCTGCATTAAGAAAAATGATTCAAGGGACTGAGAGACAGTGTTCAAAGTTTATATAATTTTAACTTAATTTGCAGCTAATTGATGTAGTCCTTTATGAGGTTTCTGTGAGTCTTCTTAAGGAACTCTTCCAACATCAAGAGAAATAAATGTTTTCTCCCAACTCCAGAACCTTCCTTTTCTTTTCCTTTGTTCTGCTTTTAAAAGGATAAATTCACCCTGTCGGTACACATTGAGATCCTGTCCCTTTTCTTTTTGGAAAATAGCTTACTGCGAAGCCTCCTTTACAACTGGATTCTGGGGAAGCATTTAATTACACACCAAGGAAGGAAGGTGCTCATGTGGATAAAAGAATGATGAAAATGCTATGAAAAGTGACAAGGATTGAAAGAGAGGATAATATGCCAAATTATAAAACCAAACAGACAAATGTCTTTGACTTCATTCTAGACCTAAGAAAGAGGGAGTGTTTACAAACCATCCTGCAAACAGAAGGCTTGTTTTCTCTGGGAGCCCTGGGAAAGGAAGGGGGTGGAGGCAGCAGAGCCAGCCCACAGGTTGCAGCTCCTGGGAATTTCTCGCTCCAGATGCAGTGAGGGCAATGGACCAGCTCCGCTTCCTCTTCCGGTTGCCTTTGAGGTCTGGTCCTAATGCTGAGCAGCCCGCGAGCTCCACGCCAGCCTCTCTTCCCGCTGCCCTCCACAGGCTCCCAGAGTTTCTCAAGAGCAAATGTCACCAACGGAGGTTGGCCTTCCACGACCTGCAGGTCTAACTCAGCTCTCCCAGTTGTATTTGCTCGTGGCATCCTGTGGGTTTCCTTCCCGGCTCTCACAGCCGTCTGTAAATGTGCATTGACTTGTGTGCTTACTGGTTTCTCTGGCCAGGTTGTACATCCCCGTCAGGGCTCCGCTGGGCTCCCCAGCACCTGGAACAGGCTTGGCACACAGCAAGTGCCCAGTACATCCTCGGTGACCAATGAGCGAACTTTGTGGTTTTCCGAGGAGGACTCATCTCCACTCCCGTCCCTGCCTTGTCCTGGCAGAATTCTCCAACAGCTTGATTTCCATCTGTCTCCTTTTTACTTTCTCACTCCCTTCTTCTGTCCTTCCCTCCTTCCCCTATTCATTTGTAACAACTTTATTGGTTTCCTTGTTTTTTCTCCCATACAGCTCTAGAAGGAAACAGATGGGTAGAGGATTTCGGATGAATACTGAATATCACATCCCCATTGATGAGATCATTTTGGAATTTTCTAAAAGTACTCTTTGTGGTTACATGGCCAGGGAGAAAATATCCCTGGGTTTTTGAGAGTGGGGATGCTGCTGCCAGGTTTAAGTCATTATTAAAGAGACAAAGACTCACCAGGATAAAGCTGCTGGAAAGTTTTCTTTCTTTCTTTAGCAGTAGAGCATATTCAATAAATAGCACTCACCTGGAGGTACGCTGGATGAGATCTCCTTCTTTCATGTGTGTGTGTATGTTTATGTGTAATTACTTGTCACTGTATCGAAATGTCATATCTGGGAGAAATTATCTTCCTTTAGACATTTCCAATAGCATCCACTTTGGGACTGCCAATAGGAGATTACTCGGCCCCAGAAAGAAGATTTTTAATGGCTCATATTAATAGCATATGATTTTCCTCCTCCCTTTAAAAAATGTGGGCAAATGTGTCAGAAAAGCAATGTCGTGCCTTGAGCATAGGAAAGACGTTCCAGGTATTATTGCCTGCTTGTTACGTTTGATTATCTCATCCCTTACTCTCCAGAAAATGAAGTGCATACGGACTTGGCTCCTTCAGAGAGGCAATCTCAACTTTGTCAGGGTTAAGCCCATCGGCTGGGTGTTGAGCCGTCTCTAGCATTGATACTACAAGCTGGGTTGTTAGATTCAAAGAGCAAATGGACACTGCCATGGTACTTGGTGGCTAAATGCCCTCTCTTCCCAGTGATGTCCACAGCAGTTTGACTCTAGGTCAACCACCTCTCTCTCCCACCTTCATCTCAGCTTGAGAAAGGCTGCCCTTGGTGCAAAGCTGCAGCGAGTCTCGAGTCTCGACATTTCAGGGAAGACAGGGAGATCTGTCGGTAACCTAGCAACGTGGCGACATAAGCATCCGTGTGCTGTTTAGTTTTTCAAATAATGAAATGATAGTCGCAACATTTTGCATTTAAACAGCACAGTCTCCAAAGACCTTACAGACTGTTGTAAATAGAGAACAGGAGTCACAAGAACCTGCTCTTCTGGAGATGGTTAGCTCTATTTTACAGATGGCTAAGCTAGAGTAAACACAGCACGAAAGTCCATTTTACATGAGCGGCAGAACTAGCTAGGAAGCATGCAGAACTTCCAACCAATGGAAAATGCTAAAGAAAAGGATCTGTAAACCAGCTCATGTTTTCTCATTAAACTTTTCAACTCCTAGGGAGCAGAGAATGTGTTCTTCATATATTTTGAAAAGTAGTTGCCTTACTGATTGCTAAATGGTAGATGAAGTCAGTGGGTAGGTGGTCTGCCTTGCAGCCTCACTGCTGAAAAAAGAATCAGCTCTAGGAAGGGTTTGCAAGATGTTGTTAGTTTTCTAAACTTGTGGTTATTCTGGGATTGTTTTCTGAAAATGAAATTTATTTCTGATCTGAAGGCAGATGCTGTTATTTATCTACTCCTTTTTTGCTAACAGTGTGGTTTTTAAAAATTGGCACAATTTTTTTTTATGATACTCCTTCCGTTGAGAGATAAGGTCTTTGTAATTTCTCCTTGAGTCTGGTGGGCTTATGACTGATTCAACCAATAGACTATTGTGGAAGTTATGCTAGATGACTTTCTAGGCTGATTCATACAAGGCAATACAGCTTCCCTCCTGTTCACTGGAACATTCACATTGGGAGCTCAGGAAGCCATGAAAGAAGTCCAGCTACGATGAGGCCGCCATGCTGTGTGGAAACCCAAGTCGCACTGTGGGGCTATGTGTAGGCATTCTGGTTGACCCCCCCAGCTGAGCTCAGCCTTCGAGTCATTCCCACCCGGCCACCAGATACTTGAGTGAAGAAGCCTCCAGATAATTATGCTGGCCACCACCCCACTCTGGCCATTCTCATTGTTCCATCTGAAATCCCAGACCTTGTGAAACATAATAGCCATCCTTTCTGCACCTTTCTAAATTATCAGTAAGAATGATTAACTCATCATTATTTTATGCCACTATGTTTAAGGAAGTTGTTTAAGCAACAGTAATAACCAGAACACTCAGAACCCCTGTCGTCCACCCTCCTCTGCACGTTTATGTCCTGAAGCAGAGGCTGTGGCCCTTTCTTGACTCCTGAGGGTGAGTATTTATTTGTCTAAGGCAATTGTGGCCATCTCATTTCTCTTACTATGTGTTTAGGTTGCGTATGGTCGGGAGATGCAATTCTGGTCAATTAAGTGAGTAGAAGAGTTTGCTGGGGCTGCTTTTGGGAAAATTTCCCTTCTTCTCCATAAGATTTGAAGGACAGACTGGTTCTCCATGCTACCTTTGGATGCTATTGTCTGCATATGACGCCTACACCCGTGGTACCCATCCTAGGACTGTCAGGAGAGCAAAGAGGACAAGCCACACACTGAAGGGAACAAGTCAAAGAGAAGGATGGAGAATCTACGTCCTTGATGACGCTCAACACTGATGACGCTCAATCCTGGAACTATCTCTGCTTTTGCACTTCTTGTTACGCTAACATTTTCCTCATTGTTTAAGCCTGTTTGTGTTGGGCTTTCTGAGAGCTTCAGCCATAGATTTCACATTTCAGAGCATAGGTTTTGGTCCTAAAGATCTAGATTCAAATTTTGGTTCTGCCACTTATTAGCTGTCAAACTTTGAGTTGTTCTCTGTTTTCTTAGGCTAAAAAAGATTTTCATCATTGAATTCTTGCAAAAATAAAATCAGTCACACAGAAGGTGCTTATTGAGGGCCTGCTGTGTGCCAGGCGCCATTCTCAGCTCTGGGGAAATGGCTTTGTATCAGACAGATAAGCTTCCAACCCTCATTGTGGCTACATTCATGTGAGGGAGATAGATCGTAAATGAGGACATAAACAAGATAATCTCAGGTACAGGCAAGCACGATAAAGCTAACATAAGATGAGGTCTGCAGAATGCTTAGCACTGGGCCTGGCACAGTGCAAGCAATCTGTAGTGGCATCTATTACCTTTATGATTCAAGTTAATAAATAGTATTGAAATTGCCATTAGGGAAAGTAAGTGCGCATGAGTGAACTTTGATTTTGGTCTGAGGATTATAGAAACATGAAGGCTGTTTGTTCCCCCTCCCCCATTTCCATCCATTAGGATTCAGTGGGTAAGGCCTTCTCTGCAATGCACTGGCCTGAATTTTTACCCTTCAGGATCTTGCAATTGGCTCTTCCTGGGTGCTTCCCCTCCCCAAGTGAGCCAAGGAGAGATGTGTGGCTGGTGGGAGAGCTCCATGGACAGTCCCCCGCTGGCTCTCTTCTGACCCTTGGGCAGCCAGGGCTATTGAAGTATGTCAGATGGAGGTGGCCAAGTGCCAGCATGTTCCCCTCCATGGTTGTCCCCTGCCTCAGGTCTTCCAACCCTGCAAAGTGGGTAGATGGGTAACACTGGCTCCTAGAGTCCACACTGAGGCTGTGCATTGGAAGGCGTGAGGGCTTGGCTTGTGATGAGGCTTGTTTAGACTTTAGAGCAGCAGTTCTGTATAAGTACAGCACGCTAATCGATTGTGCCACTGGAGCTCCTAGAGCAGCAGTTTTCATTCTGAGTATCCCAAATACCTAGAAATTGGAGAATAATGACAAAAACAACGCAGTATGGATTTTTGGTAGGGACCTACAGGCCAGGCATTTGTGAAGTATTTTTAAATTATAGTAGTGTCTAAGAAAGATTAATGTATGAAATGTCCAATTCTCAGCTCCAAGTGGCAGAGCAAATTCTCTCATAAAATGGCCCGCTGCTAATCCCCTTCAGTGACAGAGGCTGGACCATGTTTTCTGCACTGTCTTATTTCTCTGTTAAGGCATCCAACTATTCCTGTTTGCTTTCTCCCTAATATTCACAATGCTAAATAGTGCTGAAAAGCAGTTTTGAAACCTACCCACACCTCCAGCTGAGAGATTTAGTTGAAGGGTTCTCTGCCCGTGTGTTTCGAAACATTGCTTATGCCATGCACTGCCTTGACCCTGGTTATCCCGAAGAATATCCCCTTCTCACGTTTCAGCTTGCTGAGCCGGGTTGGAATTCAATCTGGCTGTCTTGCCAGGCAGCACTTCAGACCTGACTGAGGTCTTCAGGTTGCTGCTGTCAAGTGTGGAGAAGAAAAACAAGTCACGTCTGCCCAACCCTGTCTGCTGGGCTCCTGAGAACGGCAGCTGTGTAGCCTTGGTGTCCTGAGTGATGGGCCACGACCACTCAACTGTGCAGAGTCTCGCCTCCAAAAATGCACATGCAGCCCTTTCTTTTTGTGTGTGCATTTGCAGCTGCTCACTGAGGCATTTCCCTGGAGCTCAGGAGAGCGCATTTTTTGTTTAAAGGGGATTTTTGGTTTCAAGCGCTTCTTGCAGTCTTGTGGAGGAAACCTGTTGAATCACCGCGGGTGGCCAAATGCAGTGGCCAGAGGTGGCATCTGATGGTGTTTCTGATGGAGGGGCCACCGACAGTTCCAGCCTTAGGCATCTGCAAAGGGATGAGGAGGTCTTATTAAGAAGGGGTGTAGGTAAGTAGTTGCCTTCTGGGACCCTACCTGTCATCCCACATTTTCCATCTCCTTTTTTGGTTATAGAGAAAATCCCTGGGCTCTTAGACAGACCTAGGTTTGAAAGCCGAACTTGCCATCTAGATACGGTTTGACCTTAGGTAATACACTTAACCTCTCTGAGTCTGTTTTTTTTTTTTTTTTTTTTGCCTATGGAAATGAAAATAATGTTTAACTCACAGGATTGATGGAAGAATTAGATGAGCTCACTGTATAGCACGGGGCTCAATAAATGTCTCATTTTAGACGTCCTCTTTGAAAATACAAGTGTCACATCAAGGATTCCTCCAATACAATGAGTGCTTATCAATGAGCACTCACTCAACACTTAACGATAATTAAAACAAGGATTGGCAGGAATTAAGTGGAGAGGGTCAAAGGGGAGAGAGAGAATCTTGTAGGAAATGGGTAATAGCACCAAAGACGTTGATTTTCTCACCTCACAGCTTTCCTGGATGTCAGGCCTTTTATGGAAAGCTAGTATGTGTGTGTGTATATATATATATATATATATATATATATATATATAAAATATATATGTTAAAATCAGTTCTAAGGTATATATATATATATATACATACTATATATAATATGTATATATGTTATACATATTTTAAAATCAATTCTAAGGTACACATTTTTAAAAGTTAGTATCTGAGTTTTGAATTCATTTGACAATTTATGACATTAATAATTACAATTTTTTCATGGTATATGAAATAACATATCTCGCAATTGATGGCATCTTAGTTTGGATGAATAGGGTAATACTTTTTATAAACAACAATAGTTTCAGGAATCTAGGGCCTTCTTTAGGATCTCTTAGAACTGCACTTCCCAAAACTGTAGCCACTAGCCCCATGTGGGTTTTGAGCACCTGAAGTGTGGCTAGTCCAAATGATGATGTGCTGTAGCACAAAATACTTACCAGAGTCTGAAGACTTCTGTATGGAAAAAAATAATGCTAAGATATCTCCTTAATACTTTTCTGTTGATTACATGTTGGAATGATAATATTTTGGCTATATTGGATTAAATAAACTATATTATTAAAGTTGATTTCATCTGTTTCTTTTTCCTTTTGTAAGGCTACTAGAAACTGTAAATTTCCATATGCAGCTGGCGTTTTTTTCTCCTGGAAAGTGCTGCCTTAGAACAAAGATCTCAGAGTTGGTCTGCTGTGACCACCCGGTAGAAGCTGGATGGGCTTCAACCCTAAATTTGGTTCAGATGTTGAGACTGATTATGCCACATAACAAGAGGGTACGAAAAGGTTTGCTACTCACGTAATGAGGCTTTCTGGGGAGAACAGTGTAGGTCCTAGGCAGTTCCAAAAATACCCTGAGAGCGGAGGGATAGGAGACTGGGGTGAGGGTTCCCATGTGCTGGCAGAGGCTTGAGTGACTAGAAAGTCCCCGGAGGGAACATCTGGGCTTTCTTTTCAGCTTTTCCAGATGTGGGGCAGAAGGGGAAGGGGGAGGGGGAGGTTAAAAGCTGTCAATTCCAACTGCTGATCATAAAAGAGTCAGACTTCTTATTACATGACCTAATCCTGTGCCTTCATTTTACCCATGAGGACTCAGACGCAGAAAGGGAAGGTGACTTGCCAAAGGTCACACAGCCAGCTAGTGGCAATGCTGGTGCCGGAATCCAGGCCTCTGGAGACCAGAGATTTTTCCTCCCCTTCACAGCACCTGGTGGAAAGTCTTCTTGGAGGACAAGGAAATTCTTTCTCCAGGGGACAACAGTCTCCATGTTTTGTGGATCTGTTGGGAAGAAAGAAGTGCTGAAGGATGGCGGTCAGGCTCCGCATCAACCACCTGGGACTCGCTCTCTCTCTCTCCCTCTCTCCCTCTCTCGCTAGCGCAGCTCCAGGCCAACTTGCCTGATGTTTGCTGACAAGCTGGCTCAGGAAAGTGACTTGAAAAGTAAATACTAACTCAACCTAAAATGAAAAGGAAATCAAGAGCTGAAAAGGAAAACAAAAGAGAAAACCCCCCAAAAATCAAACAAATCTGTGAGAACAGAGTAGACATTGTGCACTCACTTTTTTGGATGTTAAAGTGGCTTTGAATCAAGCCAGAAAGCTCTCACACCTACATTCTATGTGGATTAAAAACTTCCACGAGAGGTTATGAGTCCAGGGACAGAGGGTTCCCATTGCAGGTGCAGAGCTTAAATGCTTTACAAAGGAAAGAAAATAAGCTCGTTGGGGTTTGTTTGAATACTTCCAGGAGAGTCGTTTCAAGTTGACAGCATGCATTTTGGAAGCCCGAGTACTTAAAAACACACTTGAGAAGGAACTGGTTTTAAAATCTGAAACTTTGCCTGGTTCTTGGTTTCTCTGAAGTGTCAGTAGTTTTGTGTTTTCTATTTATTGTATCACACAAAAATCAGTCTGAATTTGTTTTGATCTTTCTGATTTTCTCCTACCCAGGGAAATTGAGCTACCTTCTCAGTGGAAATAAGTTTGCATAAAGTCTCCAATAATGACCAGTTTCAGCTGACACTCGATGGGACCCTGGAATACGCTCTCTCTGCTGCCTTCCAGGAAGAACAAAGGGTAGAAGAGGTTGATTGAGAAGCAGATAAAGAGCTCCTCCTGTGTCATGGCCAACCAAGAGAATTTCATCCCTATTTGTGTGTAGGGTCAGCCCACAATTGTGTGGCAAATGAGACATGATGGATAGAAAAATGTGACAGCTGTGGATGATACCCAATTACTTATATTTAGCTTTGAACTGTCTTTTGTTGGGTTGTGTCTTTTGAATATGGGGAATTTTATGGTTATAGCAATACCAGCATATATCAAATTATATATTCTATGCCTACCCTGGGGAAATAACTTGTGATATTGTCTCTATTGATTCTATTATTTACTATCTGAAGGGCATTTTTTTGCTTGGAGAGGAATACTCGCTACTACCTATCTTTCCTTTCATGCTCAATTTATTAATTTTTTGGACTTTATAAAACAATAAGCATTCACATAATTAAATAATTAATATTCTTCTAAATATTTGCATGCTATTCAACACAGCTAATAAGTCAAAATTTAGGAGTTTGAGAAGATATTTTCCCCCCTCACAAACTTAGAAAATTATTTGATTAAATGTTTTCACACAGTAAATCTTTACAAGTCCTATGTATCAGGATTCTCCTAAATGCTCTAAACACCCAAGAGGGAGGTAAAACACACAGAATATCACAATGATTGCAGCCCTTATTCTTATAATTACACTATTGGTTGCAATGTTTTATTGTTTCTATCCAAATCTGTATCCTCATTCTCATCTGTATTCTTATACCTTCCCAGGGTGGCAGTAAGTTTACCAGACCAACTTAGATGCCAAGTTCTGGGATGTATCAGCAGATTCTTGGTCTGGATGTAGGACCTGTTTTTTAAGTTCGAGATGATTTAAACCAGAACCCTGGTCAATGGCCCTGGCTGGGTGCACTTTTTAATTGTTTCTCTTGCTAGTCATGAGATTTTAGATTTCTGAGGCTTTTAGGCTTTTGATATTTGTTGTTCTTTCTCACTATCCTGCCATTATTATATATTGGCCAGGTCTTTAAGTCTTATTGGAACGTAGTTATGCATTCCTAGAATCTCATTTTTATTAATAAATGCATTTAGAAGATTAGGTTTGTACGGTAAGTTCTCTTCTTTGGGTTACATATTGGATGCTGTGATGTGCCTTCCAGCTCCTCCCCTGAGGACTGGGGCACTCATTTCCCAGTGGGTAGGCATGTTGCCTGCTGACGGCTCAGCAGAAACTGTCCTTGGGCAAAGGAAGCTGCCTTGCCCCAAAGACAGGTTGGTGTAGTGGTACAAATGCTGATCCCCTTGCTTCAATATTCTAAATCTTCAATATGGGAGCCATTCCAGTTTTGGAGCTCCCCATGGGCTTGGCTTAGGCTTTGCTGCCATGCATCACAATTCAACTCCCCCCACCCCATTCTGCTTTCCTCACTTGCTTACAGGAGTCTTTTCCAACAAGACACTCTAACAAACCTCTATTTCAGAGTTTGTTTCCAGGAAGCCCACCTACAAATGTTTGTGCCAGGCATAGTCCTAGCAAGCGGCATCCAAAGTAGAATTTTGGAGCTGGATCACTGATCAGGTGGCAATGAGGACCCCATCATTGGTGGTAGCCCCCTGATATGTGGTGCAATTGCTAAAACATCCCTGGTGGTGAACCGGGATGGGGTACTGGTGGAAGGGAATTCACTGGCAGATGCAATACCTCAGCAGTCGAGAGGTTCAGGGAAAGTAAACTTTTTTAGGATTATGGAATTGGATGGTGGTTGGTTGGAGATCTCAAGGTACTGAGAGAAGGAAAGGCTGAGGGTGATTAATCACCAATTTCAGATGAAGTGTGAAAAGCAGAGCCAGCCCGCATGTCTGGCAGCTTGTGAAGAGATTCTCATTTCCTGCAGCCAAAGGGCAGAAAACAGTCAGCATCAAATCTAGGACTTCATTATAAGAGTGATGGTGCTCCAGAAGAGGTTGAATTCTTAAACATGGCAAGTCTGCCACCCCAAGTTTAGGGTTCTCATGAGAAAGGTGTAGGACTCTGAGACTTGGAATGGGGCCATCTGGGTTGACGTAATTAAACTCAATGCCTGGAGTCCCCCAAAGTCTCTGAGCTTGTAGAAATGGTCAGAGTCCTCACTATTAAAGACTAGTGTATTCCTTTCTTGGAGACAAGAAGGAAGTCTCTGCCTTGAAAAACAATACATCAGCCATGCCCGCCATCCCCAGGATCTATCTCCACCTCTTCTCTAGACCAGTAACTAGAGTTAAGCCACAGTATAACCTGGCCAGAGAAGTGCTGGGTCTGCTAAGGGAGGAGAGGGAACAGCAGTACCTGGGCAGCACGTGGTTCTCAGAACTGGGAGAGTATGAATGGGAGGCTAGATCAAGTCGGGGTGAAGGTGAAGAGGAAATACAAGGTTGGTTAAAGGGGAGTTTATGGATATGGGAACACCCTCACAGGATACATGATTTAACACCTTGGCAAGGACCCTGGGGGATGAGGCTGACACGTTGCTAGCACATTGCTCTTAGGAACTTAGAGAAGGTGACGGTCTACACTAGGTGAAGTAGAAATTCCAGAACTGTGGCAGATGGTGGAAGGGATCAAAGGCTCAGAGAACTGAGGATGCTAGAGAGAATACACTAAGGAAGGATTAAAAACTACCAATTAACTTTCTGGCGTTCCATGAGAAAGCCAGAAGAATAAGGTCAGAAGGATACCAGCCTCACTGAGCAGTTCAGTGGTGGCTGTGTTCTGAAGGCCAGGGCTAACACAAGGTGATGCTGTTATAGCACCTAGTTTGGTGACAGCAATGGGGCTGATAGGATCCACAGGACTTCACTCTCAGAAATGAGGAGGGCACAGTAATCATAATAAATGGCAAGATCAAAGTGACAACCAGAAAACCTGACCCACTGAGAGCTATGGAGATGGTTAGTAAAATGTAGCATCGCTGCAGGTGAGATAGATGGGCAACCACAAAGGATTGCTCAATCCATACAATCAAAAGACATCAAGGCTAGATGATCAGGAGGTTGAGGGAACTAATCTAATAAAAATTCATGATGTCCCTTGTCTAGTTTCCAGGCCTGAGCCGGTTTTTGGAGTTGGAATTTTTCAACTGAAAGAGAGGTAGAGTCCCTAGGAGGAAGGACCCTGCAACACCATGGCAAGGGAATATGATATAATTCCTCTGGGTAATGATACCCCAGAGGGCATTCCAATCGTTTACTCAGTTAACTGTACACTGGATAAAGGGGAATATCCAAACATTTCAAAGACTGTTGGCAACAGAGTTGATATTAATACCTGGGGTCCCTTCCTCTTCAATAGCATAGTCTAACTCACAGAGTACATTGAGTTCATGGACTCATCCAGAGGTCTTTCCCTGGAACAGACATACTTGGTAGTTCGCAGAACCGCCATATTTATTCCTTGGTTCTAAGCTAAGAGATACCGTAGTGGAAAAGGCCAAGTGGAAGACTTCGCTGCAGCTGCTCTCCTCCTAATGGTCAATCAGGCAGTAACTTTGGTGGCCCTGAACGCACCACACCTCCCAGTATTCACAGCTTTGAGTTGTCCCCTCCAACACTGAGTCTGAGCTTGGGAAAATGGGTATGAGCAGGCATGATAAGACGTGATAAGAGTTTGCACATAAGGGCCTGTCTTCTTGGAATGCTTGCTCTTGAGATTGGCTGCCATGTAAAGATGTTCTAGGTAGCTACGTGAAGAGATGATGTGAATTGCCAGCCATCTCTGCTAAGATGCCAGCCATGTGAGTGAAGACATCTTGGACGTTCCAGCCTCAGCTGCCATCTGGTTGCATCTGCGTGAGAGACTCCAAACAAGACCAACAGAGGGATGATTCAGTTAAGCCCCTGTTAACCCACAGAATTGTGCTAAATAATAAAATAGTTGCTGTTTTAAGCCACTCCATTTTGTGGTAATTTGTTATTCAGCAAGAAATAAACAAATGTAAATAAAAAATATAACATCCTGGGGGAAATGGCAGCAATTAGCATAACTGATAAAGACCTAGACCATCTCAAAGGGCAGAATTTTGAGTGTTGCATCTGGTCTATACTTTTAATGACTGGTTGGTCAGAGGCCTGGCAGGAGAAAGATTAGCAGACTGGGGACAAAGAGGTCTAAGAAAGAGGTGCCAACTAAAAATCGGCATTTGCCATCTGCCTCTACAAGGATTAAGCCACTGCAGCCGCTGACCTTCAACACACCCTGAAAGGAGTTCAGGGTGGAGACCAGGAAAAAGGCTCTCTGTACTCTGGCAAAAACTGGCAGAACAAGCCTTCAGAGTGTTAGATATTTTCAGGAGAAGATTTTATAAGCCCATTTTTTGCCTCTCCTTCTGTCTAGAAGAGCAATAAAATCATTCATGGTGACACCTGCTGCTTGTGACTAGCAGCAACTTTCTGCAAAAATCTGTGCTTGATTGCATGTACCTCCCTTCACCAAAATCATATATATAATGACCTTCCCCTCTGCCTCTTCGGAGCAGTTTCTCAGAGCCATCTGAAATGCTGTCTCCTGGGCTGTAGTCCTCATTTTTCCCCAAATAGAACTTAACTCACAACTCACACGTTGTGTGTTTTTTTTCAGTCTACAGAGGCATGTGGATGGACCTACAGGAGTGGCCACAAGGTGTACCCTGTGGGTCCTGGAGGACATTTCACTTCTCTGGTCCAAGCATCTCTCCTCCATGCTGTATGTGAGAACTACATTCCTAAGTTGAATGTCTCTGTTATTTTTGTACCGGTTTATACCTTCCTAGGAGCAAGTAGGTCATTATATGCCTAAGGCTGAAATGACTTTCCTGATGGTTGGGTCTGCATGTGGTGAGAAAACACCAAACCTTCCTTCCTGGGGGATGGACTAGGGTTCAGATGATTGTGCAATCACTAATGACTTTTTTCTCATCTATTGGTTTGAACTCTGAGGTTTGCACAGATTGTGAACGAGAACTGCTACGTCAGTTCTAATTCATCCTTAACTATGTAATCTGAATCTTGAATCCAAGAAACCTGTCCAGAGATAGCCAGGATCACACTGCAATTTATATTATTTGAGGTAGAAGGTCATATCTTTCCTTGATTAAGAGGCCTGAGTAGGTAGTTGGCTTGGCCTTTAACTTGAGTAGGTACCTGGCTGCCTTCCCAGCTCACACTTCATAGAGAAGGACTCCTGTCCTCACAGGGGTCTTGTCCTGCCCGCCAGGTTTGTTCTCCTGACGCTGTCTTTCTGGCCACGGTGGATTGGAGCCAAGGTGAGCAACTGATCCACGCTGAACCAACCATATTTTTTCTCCTTGGAACTTGGAACTGAGCTATGACCCAGTTAGTCCTGGCTGGTCTATTGAAGCGAGAGGACAGAGGCTTGGGAGCTGAGACATATTCACCCTTTGCTCACACACGCACAGAGAAGCATCAGAGGCCCTTCAGAGGGAAAAGAGAAGTGGATTCCACAGAGCTTTCCTCTTTTTGGCTTCCAGATCCCACCTTCCTTTTGCTTCCTGAATATTCTTATATCTTTATAAAAATTCTTATATCTTATGTCTTTATTCCTATATCTTATGTCTTATATCTTTAAGCCAACTTGAGTTACTTTCTGTGACTTAAAACCAAAGAGATTTAACTAGCATAGACCCATTTTCCTGAACATACTTCTGGTGCCTGGATATTGCTGCTTGATTTTCCTTTCTTCCTTCTTCCCTCCTGCTCTTCTTTCCTCTCTCCCTCCCTCCCTCCTTTCCTCCCTCCCTCCCTTTCTCCCTTCTCTCCCTCCCACGTTTTTCCTTTTTTGCTTTTCATTTACCCCCAGGACTGCATTGCCATTGTGTATTCAGGTTACAGAGAATCCCTGTTCTAACCCAAAGTGGTTTTCTTGCCAGGAATCCCATAGGTACAAACCCTCAGCTTTGAAGGCTAAATTAAGCTTAAGGGTATACCTCCCAGAATATAGCTCACAACCTATTATCTGAAGAAAATAAGCAAAGTCATTGTTCTTCCCTAAAGGCAGCCTCCTCTTAGTTAAGTACGTATGTCTAGTTCCATTTGTGTGATCTTCAACAGCTCTTTGCACTGAGAAGGGAATAACAAACCCCCAGAGACAAGGGACAACAAGAGGGCCTTTCACATGAGTTTCTTCATCTTTTCTCAATGTTCTTTAATAGAGAAGAAGAGAGACTTGACAGTCCCTTCACCTGTCAGTCCAGGAGAGGTAAAAATGCAACGCATTTGTTTAAATATATTTGATAAATCTCCACTCAAATTCAAGTACTCTTGCTTGTCATGGCAAAGAGAAAACAACAAAAGCCTGGAAGTAGGACACATTTTCAGAAATAGGAGGATGGTTGGAAAAACTATGATCACCCACACTTTAGAGAATTGAGCGATTATTAAAAAGAATGATTGGGGGCTTCCCTGGTGGCGCAATGGTTGGAAATCCACCTGCCAATGCAGGGGACAGGGATTCGAGCCCTGGTCCTGGAAGATCCCACATGCCACGGAGCAACTAAGCCCGTGCGCCACAATTCCTGAGCCGGAGCTCTAGAGCCCGCAAACCACAGCTACTGAGGCCCGCGTGCCTAGAGCCCGTGGTCCACAACAAGAGAAAACACCGCAGTGAGAATCCTGTGCACCGCAACGAAGAGTAGCCCCCGCTTACTGCAGCTAGAGAAAGCCCGCACGCAGCAACAAAGACCCAGCATAGCCAAAAATGAATAAATTAAATAAATAAATTAAAAAAAAAGAATGATTGGTTATTAAAAAGAATGGTTATTAAAACCAGCAATATGTATTATAGTAAGAGCTTTATCTGGGGCAAAGTTTGTGCCCCACCCCCCAATAAGTCTATCCCTTTCCATGAAATTTAGCTGGCCACATAGCTGCCAGGGGAAAAGACTACATTTCCCAGCTTTCCTTGTAGCAAAGTGTAGTCACGTGACCAGGCCCTGGTTAATGACATATGTGGAGAAGTGAGATAGGCAACTTCTGGGCATGTCCTTTCCTCCCTTCTTTCCTTCATCTTATTTCCTGAACGTGGCTGTGATGGCAAACTTAGGCCATGTGGATGAGGGGTACTGCTTGGGGAGAATGGGTAACAAGATAGAAAATTTTGGATGCCTGGCCCACGGTATGGGGAAGAGTTCCAGAGGGCCCCTTGACCATCTACCTAGGGACTGTTAAGTCAGATAGAAAGAAACTTCTGTCTTCTTAATTTGGATCTCTGTTACCTGCAGCCAGACTTACAGCCCAATTAATACCTCATATAAGTAGGAAAAAATTTTCAGTTGTAGAGTCATGTGTATAGTATGATATGATTTTAAAATATCTGTGAAAGAATTTGCCTTGTATGTATGCATATATGCTTGAAATGTTTAAATGATCTTCAAGAAAGGTGGGAAAGTATATGGCCAAGCTTCTAACTTTGATTTCCTAAGAGGTGGGGTAGAGAGAAATTGTTCACACTTTCAACATCTTTTTTTTTTTTAACTTATTATAACAATCAAAACATTTTTTTAATTTATAGAAAAAATTATTTCAAGTCTTCCTGAAATAGGAGTAGCTAACATGAAGGTGCTAATTAAAACCGTGCAGTTGGAAGGCTTTTGGGCTATAAGTTCAGGAACAGAAACCCAGCCCGCTGTTCTGCTGTGGCAGGATGCTATATCTGCCTGAGAGACTTATGTGTGGGGGGCTATTCTTTTTTTTTTTTTGGCTGCATTGGGTCTTCATTGCTGCGTGAGGACTTTCTTTAGTTGCTGTGAGTGGGGGCTACTCTTCGTTGTGGTGCGCAGGCTTCTCACTGCGGTGGCTTCTCTTGCTGTGGAGCACGGGCTCTAGGCGCGTGGGCTTCAGTAGTTGTGGCTCGTGGGCTCTAGAGCGCAGGCTCAGTAGTTGTGGCGCACGGGCTTAGCTGCTCCGTGACGTGTGGGATCTTCCCGAACCAGGGCACAAACCTGTGTCCCCTGCATTGGCAGGCGGATTCTTAAACATTGCACCACCAGGGAAGTCCTATATGGGGCTATTCTTACAAACTTCTTTCTAGATAGAGGTCCTGCTGGCTCTTTTATGTGGTTGGGTAAATGCTACTGAGGAGGACTGATTATTTTGTAGTAAAAAGAGAGGAACTATTTTGTTTCATACAACATTATCTCTCTATTTGCTTCTATTATGGAGCAATTGTGTGACGAGGTGGACAGAATAAGTGAGGGAAATAATTAAACTGTGGAAAGACATCTCCCTAGTGACTTCTGACCAGCTGACCACATGGCCAAAACTCAGAGTGAGAAGGGGTGTCTGAGAGCCATGAATTTACTGCCCGCAATGAATACAGCAACATCACCCGCAGGACGCAGAGAGATTTGCACATTTGTTGATACGGCCCCAGTTGGAAATGAAAATTTGGAAATCCTGGGCTTCAGAGTCAGTAACCAGCAGCAAAAGCTTTCAAATTCTTCTTCTAAGCATTTGTTGAGACGATATTTTTTCTTTTTGTACTCTGCCCTACCTCCCTATTTTTCTAAGGAAAGAATGATGCCACAAGACTATAGTTTGACAATAGTTAAAACGGCACTATTCATTGAGAAGAGGAGCTAATTAAATTTTTCCACTTGACCAAGGAAAGGGAAACTAATAGCTTCCTCTGGTTTTCCATATCTGGGTAAAGTGGTCAAAAATCACTGAGAAGAGAAGGATGTGGCACAGACACATTTGAAAGGACATCTTTTCCAGGACCAAAATGAAGACTATCCAAAAAGTACTAAATAAATTCTAAATGGAATTCTGAATTTGAATTTGGAGGTTGTCTGGCATAATAGAAAGACTAGGGAATTTGGAATCAGCTAGGTGTGGGTTCAAATCCTGATTTTCCACTTATAGCAGTGTAATAGGATGTTAAAATAAAACTTTTTTTTGGTATCACTTTTGGCCAGGGCTTTAAGACCATGATATTAATTTACATTACAAAGTGGGGAATGACACCACCACGTAGGACTTGCAACAAAGTGTTTAACACCATTTTGGGACTCTTATCTCCTCAGCATCAAGGATATAAAAGGGTTGAATAGAGATTAGAAGATTTTTATTTGGAAAGGTGGGACATTTTTCTTTTACCTCAAGCCCAGGGAGAAGGTCTTCAGTGGGACCATCAGTGAGTTTGACATGTGCCCCAACGGATTGATGTTTGAGTCACGCTGAAGACATCAGAAAGGTAAGAGACTGTTGTGGCTTCGTTTCACCAAGAGAAGAGTGAAAAGATGCTGCATAAGGATGACTTTCACTCCCCACGCTGACTGGGGCAAAGAGCCTATGTTTTCTTCTGACCAGATGTTGCCCAGGAGGGCTGTCTTAGCTGCCAACCAGGAAGGTTGCCTGAAAGGGCAAAGTGAAGTCAGGGGAGAGTGTGGTTGGGTCCTGCTGGGTGAGGTTTGTGGGAGAAACCCAGTCTTTGAGGAGTCTCTGAAGAACCCACAAAAGTGCCCCTTGAAACAAAGAGTCAGTTGTATACAGCTGCCCATCCTAGGAAGTGCTGGTGTCACAGCACTACGGTGGCAGGTGGGGTAGGATTGCTAAAGAAGACTCACAGGACCTCAGTAGTCAGCGCTTATCAATCTACAGTTCATTGCAGGAAAAGGATGAAATAGAGCATCAGCATTAAAGCCAGGACATACATCTCAGCCAAGGGCGGCCTCACAGCAAGGGGTCAGGAGAGCCCAAGTTCCAGGTGTCTTCCTCTGTAAGGGCTGAGGTGGGATGCCCCTGCTCTGTCAGCTCAGGAACCACTGATGTGTGCACAGAATACTTAGGAACCGGGGAGCCCAGAGGAGAGTCTGGGCCAGGGTTTCTCATGCTCTGCTGGTCACGTGGGTATAATTTGCTATGCAGCCAGCTCCAATGGCCAAGGTTTTTGGGGGGGGGGGGCTCTCACCAAGACCAGGTGCAAATCATCAGCCTCACTGTTATCCAAAAAGATGCTGACAAGTTTGTACAAACCACCCCAAACTCTTCAGACACATGGTTATAAAGTGACACTATTAATCATGCCTTGGCATGTCAGTGCCATGCTGGTGCATTTCATATCTGAGTAAAACAGCTCAGAATTATTCCAGGCTTGCTGGCATTAATCCTCTCCATGCACCAGCTCATGACTATCTCTGTCTAATAAGAATATTTCTGCCCCTGGCTTCCCCCTGCCCTCTAAGCCTAGAAGAGGTGAACGTGGCCTAGGGATTGGAGGGGAACAGAAACTCAAGATGAAGAAACAGAAAAGGAGCTGACCACATCTATTTCCTTCTCAAAGCATGTCTGACAGGAAGAAGATGTCATTTTAAATGTAATCGAATCTTGTGACTCTTCCGTAAGACTGGATATTTTAATTATTGAACTGAGACTATTTTCATGAACTACACATAGCTGGAAAATTCTTTTTTTTTCTTATTGGTGATGATTGACCATAAAACCATGAGACTTGTCTTCAATTTCATCTAGCAAGCAGGGAAAAAATTAGGCCTCACAGGATGTGTTTGAATAGGTAGGAGGAGAAGATGATCAAGCCACACATGAGCTTGATTCTTTTCATATATGGATTCCATGAGAATATCAAAGGTGAAATTGGACAAGTGTTAAGGAATGTCCCAGAAAAATGAGAGATGTTAAATAAGTAAAAATTGATGATTAAAACTCTCCCTTTCCCACTTCAGACCTAACTAGAAATAAGCACTGGAATCCTATTGCTTTCTTTTTTTTAAATTTTAAATCTAAATTTAATTTTTTTTATTGAAGTATAGTTGATTTACAATGTCTCAGGTGTACAGCAAAGTGACTCAGTTATACATATATATATATATATATATATTTATCTATTCTTTTTCAGATTCTTTTCCATTATAGGTTATTACAAGATACTGTGTACAGTTCCCTGTGCTATACAGCAGGTCTTTGTTGTTTGTCTATTTTATGTATAGTAGTGCGTATCTGTTAATCCCAAGTCCCTAGTTTATTTCTCCCTCCCTTTTCTCCTTTGTAACCACAAGTCTTTTCTTTTTTTTTTTTTTTTGCTTTTATTTGCATTTATTTTTTGCGGCATTTATTCCCAGGCCATAAGTTTTTGTTTCTTCAGTTTCTTCTGGGATATCTTTTTCTTCTGGGCAATCTCCTCTTCTGGTTTAGGAACAATCTGTTCTTTTTCTGTGAGGATCATCTCAATGTGGCAGGGAGAGCTCATGTATGGGTTGATCCGACCATGACCTCTGTAAGTCCTGTGCTGCATCTTGGGGGCTTTGTTCACCTGGATGTGCTCAATGACCAGAGAATCTACATCTAAGCCCTTAAGTTCAGTATTACTCTCTGCATTTTTGAACATGTGCAGTAAAAATTCAGCACTCTTTTTGGGCCTCCGACCCTGTGTCCAGCCCCATTGTTTGGCCTGGGCACACCTACCGACTCCACCATTGTAACAACGGAATGGCACACATTGCTTCTTTAAAGTGACACCCTTCAGATACTTGGTGGCTTTTCGGATATGCATACCCTTAATGGCCTGGGCAGTTTCACGAGTGTTCTTAAAGTGAACACGAAGATTTGAACCTCTTGACTTGCATGATTTTGTGGGTTTTTCTGGGTCAAGTGATAACAAACCATTTTTAGAGGTCACCTCAGGCCGCTTATTGGAAAAGGAAGCGCAAGTCTTTTCTTAACAAAGCAAAATGTTTACTTATATCGTTTGATTTTATGATGAAGGAAAAGGGATTAAGATACCAGTTTCATGAGTTTTCGAGCTGGTTTGCAGGATTAAGAGAGATCTTGAACAGCTGGGAAGATTGCAGGGTTGACACATGGGATGTGCTCTTCCAGGCCACTAAGGCACGTCACCAGGAACGGAATGATAGCTCCTTTTCCCCAGGCCCCCTTGCAGTTCTTGGTTTCTGGCCATCCGATGAGGGAGGAAGTGGTGTAAGCCACTTGCAGACCTGGCTCTTAAAAGCCAGGCAGACTCTCCAGATTCCTCTTTCTCTGCTACTCTGAAGTTTTCTAGATGAAAACAAGACAGAGGAAGTTCCCCTGACCTGTATAGGGCTTTGTGTGAGCAAGTTCAGCCATAGAAATGTTGGGTTAACTGTAGGTTAAACCATCCTGACTAATATATGGGAAAAAACCTAGGAAGAAAGTAAGCAGCAAAAACATAAAGCAGTTTTCCCAAAAGAGATCTAAAGGTGGAATCAATATTTCTCCTACATCAATATTTGTTGAAGAGAGCAGGGAATAGGGAAAGAAAGAAGAAATGATATTAAATAATTTTACCTTGTGGTTACACTAAAAAAAGAAAAACTTCTAAAAAAGAATAATACATATAAAGAAATGTATAAAAATCATACAATTTTCACAAACTGAATATGTCCATGTAACTGACAAGTGAGTAATAATAATAATAATAATAATAATAATAATAATAATAATAAATCAACCCAGAGTATTACCAGGATCCTAGAAGCTCTCTTCATGACCCTGTCAGTCACAAGCCCACAGAAATACCTCTGTTCCGACTTCAAACTCTGTGGTTGCGCCTAAGCTCTGCTTGACCATGTGGTTACAAATGAACCTCACTCCCCAGACCCACTTAAGTTTCCATATTACCCAGAAACTCCAGGCTTCTCAAAGTTTCTTAATTTTTTTGCTTTCATAACTAGTAGAAAAAAAATAAGTTAAAACAATGAGGACTTGAATGAAACAATTATCAAACTGAATTTAGTTCTTCGTGGGTTTTATTTTCATTAATTTTAATTTCATTTTCTTGGGATAAATATCATATGTGTGTATGTCCACAAAAATTTATAAAACTAGTTATATGTTACCAAAAAAGGTCATCTTATTACATTTTTAAAGGTAGAGATTTTACAGGCAGATTGTATGGTTGTAATTCAATACAATTAAAAACAAAGACTGGAAATACCAAAATATCACTGCATGGAGAATAAAAATAAATAGAAAACACTTGGTACAATCCAAAATCAAAACTGAAGTTACAGTCTTTTTAAAACCATGAAAATAATGCTTTATCTTAAAACCTAATAGCCACTGCAAAAGCTATTCTCATAGAAAAATCCATAGCCTTAAATATCTTTATTATTATAGAAGGACTGAAAATAAACATTGCCTATCTCAGAAAAAAATATAATAAATCAAACAAAATAAGCCAGGAAGTGAGGATTACCATATTGCATCAATTCTAAGGCCCACTTTCCTTTTTCTTTTGACATCTCTTAAATCAGAACATGTCCTCAATTTCTGCTGACCATGTAGCAGTGTGACCTCGTTATTATCTGTGCCTGTAAGAACTTGGCTGTTCTTCCTGGTGGCATGATTGAAATCCCTTTAGATGTCAGTCAAAAAACCATTTAAGCACTGTTTGAAGAAGGGCTACGAATACTGGTTGATGTCTGAAATACTTTGAATGACACTTCCAGTAAGAGAGAACTAGCATCAAAACTTGAAGAGTGAGTATCAGCAATTCGGAAGAAAATCTTGGAAACAGTTGTGGGATGCTCTTAGGAAATGCTGTGTCACCAGCACGGAGGACAAAATTGTGTGGAAAAATTGGAACATTGATGACTGAGTGGATGATGATTTAAAAGAGCTGGTCTCTCAATCAGAAGACATCTTAGAAGTACTTTAAGTGATTTTATGTTTTCTTTTATGGATGCATAAGAGAAATATGATTAAAATTTATGCCTAATGAGTCTAAAAGAGCTCTTCCAATAAGTAAAAATTAAACATTCTAAGTGATAAGAAAGCCTTATGTCCTAGATAATGTCGAAGAGTTTTATTTTTTTAGCGGTGTCCAAAATAATGATGAAATGTGGTTACATAGCCAAAAGTTAAAGTTATGAAATAGAAAACCGAAAGAGTAGAATGTATAAATAAATGGAAAAACTAGATTTTTGCAGCGATTGGTAACGTATACATAAACTCTTCATGAGTCTGATTAAGGACAAAAGTGTGGGAGCAAAAATATACAGGATTAAGAGTAAGAAAAGAGACAGAACTAACAGAGAAGGTAGACTGAAACAGTAAGAGAATATTACATGCAAATCATCAGCAACCTATTTGAAAATCAAGAACCGGGGTTGGTTGGACCTAGAGTCCGTCATACAGAGTGAAGTAAGTCAGAAAGAGAAAAACAAATACCGTATGCCAACGCATATATACGGGATATAAAAAAAAAAAAAAGGTATGGATGAACCTAGTGACAGGGCAGGAATAAAAATGTAAACATAGAAAATGGACTTGAATGTAAAGCAATTATACTCCAATAAAGATGTTAAAAAAAAAAAAAGAAAATGGACTCGAGGATATGGGGTGGGAGGGCGAAGCTGGGGTGAAGTGAGAGTAGCCTTGACATATATACACTACCGAATGTAAAATAGATGGCTAGTGGGAAGCAGCCGCATAGCACAGGGAGATCAGCTCGGTGCTTTGCGATGACCTGGAGGGGTGGGATAGGGAGGGTGGGAGGGAGGCTCAAGAGGGAGGGGATATGGGGACATGTGTATGCATATGGCTGATTCGCTTTGGTGTACAACAGAAACTAACACAGTATTGTGAAGCAATTATACTCCAATAAAGATCTATTAAAAAAAAAATACCAGGGGTTGGCCAACTTTTTCTCTAGGAGGCCGGGTAGTAAATATTTTAGGCTCTGTGAGAGGTAAATCGAGGCTATTACGTAGGTATTTAAATAACCATTTAAATATTTATAGAGAAAGATGTGGCCAAGATGGTGGAGCAGGAAGACCCTGAGCTCATCCCCTTCCATGTGTACACCAAAATTACAACTATTTACAGAGCAACTACTGATGAGAATGACCTGAAGACTAGCAGAAAAGATTTTCCACAACTAAAGACACAAAGAAGAAACCACAAAGAGATGGGTAGGAGAAGTGGAGACACAGTATAGTCAAGATTCATCCCCCTGGGGCAGGCAATCCACAAACAGGTGAACAATCACAATTGCAGAGGTTTTCCCCAAGGAGTGAGAGGTCTGAGTCCTGCATTAGGCTCCCCAGCCTGGGGGTCCTGCACCGGGAAGATGAGCCCCCAGAATGCCTGGCTTTGAAGGCCAGCAGGGCTTGCGTACGGGAGAGCCAGAGGGCTGTAGGAAACCAAGACTCTGCTCTTAAAGGATGCACACAAAAATCTCACATGCTCCGAGTCCTCGCACAGAGGTAATACTTTGAAAGAAGCCTGGGTCAGACCCCCTTGCTGATCTTGGAGAGCCTCCTGGAGAGACAGGAAGCAATTTGGACACCCCCTAGGGACAAAGATGCTAGCAGCAGCTATTTTGGGGGAGCTCATTCTATCCTGAGGACACTGGTGATGACAAGTGCCCTTTTTGGAGTCCTCCCTCTAGCCTACTAGTGCCAGGGGCTTACTGCCCACCGGCAGGCCAGCACCAGTCTTGGGACCCAGTCCCCCCCTACTTATGGGCCGTCATCAGCCCTGGACACTCTGGGCTGTGCAGCCAGCTGCACAGGGACCTGGCCTGGCCCAGCAGGAGGCTGGCAACCACCACACCAGGCAGGACCTGGCAGCCAACTGGGCTGAGTGCCAGCTTCAGTGACCAGTGGGTCCACAGCAGTCACCCCTACCACAACAGAAAGGCCCACACAACCCAGATGAGGGGCACCCCTAGAGCATAAAGCTCTGGTGACCAGCGGGGAGTGTGCTGCTGGGTCCCACAGGAGGTCTCCTATATACAGCCACTTCTCCAAGATCAGGAGACGTAATTGGCCTACATAACATGTACAAATAAATACAGCAAAGTACCGAGTGAATGGTATATTATAACCAAGGAGAAAAGGCAAGGGAGGTTGCCTCTAAATTATCAAGAAATTTATCAATAATTAATTATATCAGCAAATAAGAGAAAAGCAAATATGATCAGAGCAATAAATGCTAAAAAAATTTGATTAAAAGCAACTGCAGCAGTTATTCCTAAAAAAAACCCCTCTAAATAAATGGCAGTTAAGAAAAGCTATTTAAATATGATTAATGAGTGAAGACGGTCAAAATATACAAACTTCCAGTTATAAAATAAATAAGCCATGGGGATGTAATGTGCAACATGGCGACAATAGTTAATAATACTGTATTGCATATTTGAACATTGCTAAGACGTAGATCTTAACAGATCTCATCACAAGAAAAAAATTTGTAACTATGTATGGGGACAGATTTTACCTAGACTTATTGTGGTGATCATTTTGCAATATATACAAATATTGGATCATTATGTTGTACATCTAAAACTAATATAGTTATAGGTCAACTATACCTCAATTAAAACAAAAGGCTCTTTTTTGAAAACGAAATAGGAAACATCACTATATGTACTGAAATGATGAAGGCAAGTCAATGAAATTCAAAAAAGACGTGCCAACTATTACCTTTATCATTCTATATTATTTTGGAGGTTCTATTGTATATACTAAGACAAAATAAAAATAAAATACAGTAAGTCCCCTACATACGAACCTTCAAGTTGCAAACTTTCGAAGCTGCGAACGTGCATTCCATCAACGTCTGGCATGAGTGAAATTGCAGCTTGCCCTCCGTCTGCTATTGCTGACCTTCCTTCAGCTCTACCATCTCCCTCCTCCAGTCAGTAACTCTTCTTGCCTGTTCACTCGATGCCAGCTCCTGGATGCCAGCTCCTGTATTCCAGGTGTTATACTGTACTACTGTACTTTTCAAGGTACTGTACTGTAAGATTAAACATGTTTTATTTTTTGTGTTTTTTTCATGTATTATTTGTGTGAAAAGTATTATAAACCTATTACAGTACAGTACTATAAAGCTAATTGTGTTAGTTGGGTACCTAGACTAACTTTGTTGGACTAACGAACAAACTGGACTTAACGAACGCACTCTCGGAATAGAACTCGTTCATATGTAGGGGACTTACTGTAGTAAGTATAAGCAATGGAGAAAAAAGAGGGAAACTGATCATATGATTCTACACCTAGAAAAACCAAGAAATTCTAGTTTTAAAAATTTCTAGGAAAAGAATTTTTCCTGGAGAATGAAGAGGAAATAAGAGAATTTGGTGATGTGGGACACAAGCTTTTCTTTATTCTAGAAATAAGACATGGAAATGGGAAAACATTTCATTGATAACAACAACAAAAATTTTAAAATATAGATAAGAATGGTACAGAACCTGTAAAATAAATGATAGTATGAGATGGAAGGATGTAAATCAACATCTGAATAACTGGAAAAACTTTCATGTTCTTGGATTGGAAGTGTTAATATCAAACAAAATCAATTATGTCACTACTAATATGTCAATGCAATTTCAATTAGAATTCCAATGAGAGCTTTTGGGGGGATAATTGATTATGATGATATTACATTTCATATGGAGGAAGAAATGCCTATGAACAGCCAGCAAAAGTATAAAAAGAAGCATAGTAAGGAGGCATCTGTTTAACTAAAAAGCCATCATAATAAATCAGTATGATACAGGCATAGGGATGGCCATATAGATCAAAACACAGATGGACACTTCAGAAATAGATCCCATTTTATAGGATTTAAAAAAAAATTTATTGAAGTACAGTTGATTTACAATGTTGTGTGAATTTCTTCTGTATAGCAAAGTGATTCAGTTATACATATATATATTCTTTTTCATATTCTTTTCCATTATGGTTTTTCACAGGATATTGAATATAGTTCCCTGGGCTATATAGTAGGACCTTGTTGTTTATCTATCCTATATATAATAGTTTGCCTGTGCTAGGATGATTTTACATATGAAAATGTGGTATTTCAATTCAGTGGAAGAAGAATGATTTATTTAATAAATAACGTGTGCAACAGGCTATCTATCTGGAAGAAAATTAAAGAGGACTCGTATCTAGTATCATTTATAAAAATAAATCCCAAATAGATGAAAGGAATGAGACTTGTAGGGTCTCTTTCAACGGATGGACTTCACATTTTGAAACTCTACTTTGGCCACTGTATCTGGAGTCAACCCCGTCCAAAGTCCTCACAGGATGAAGGGGAAGCTGGCATCCTCCCATCTGCCTAGCTGCAAGGGAGTGGAGGCTTTGAACACAATGAAGGAAGACAAGGAGAAGGCATACTGAGTAGGCGACTGGTGGCATGTGCTGAAGAAAGCCAGTTGGAGAGAGAGAGAGAGCGAGAGAGAGTTTATATTGGAGCATTTTTGTCATTGGCTGGGATCCATTGCTGTTGCTGCAAGACAGGATGGCTTTCCCTTGCTTTGATTGGCTTTGGCTTCTGGCCAGGTCTTTGCTGTGGTATCTGCAGCCCCTAGGAGGACAGGAAGACTGACTTCTATCTTAGGTACCAAGAAGGAAAGAGTCCAAATATCATGTCTAGGACACCCGCCACCCCCTGTCCCCAACTCTCTAGAACCGCTCTTTTGCAGGAGGGAAAAGAAATGTAATGACTGCTGCCTCTTCCTTCATATTTAAATACTCTGAAGAAAAGGGGATGAAAGCCAGGAAACTAAGCAGAAGGCCAACTGCTTTCTTCACCCACTTTTAAAGGATGCCTAAGACAGGTGTGGGGTCATTAACCATTTCCCCAGCATCCTGCACAGGAGGACCCTTGGGTGGGGTGTTTGGAAGTGAGCCGTGAAGGCCCATCGGATAGTCGCCCTTGAAAGACGTCCTATTCCTGGTGCTTCTGGCATCTGGTCCTGAGAGACAGAGGGCCCAGCATCACCTGAGGAGCGGTGGGTGTGGGGAGGAGAGAAGAGAGGTCAGCTGAGCAGAGAGCCCGGGAGAGGACCCTGCACTGTCCTCTCAGGCCTGGGGCTTGCTGGGGGAGCCGCTGACCTGAGCTGAGGACCTCAAGGAAGGGAAGGAGCCCTCTGCCACGCTGCTCACGGATGCAGAGGACGCTGAGCTCGGATCCCGAGGCGAAGCATCGCTGCAGCCACAGGTAACCGTCTGAAGGACTAGAGGTGCTGGCGAGGGCAGGGGTGGCATTCTCCCCAGATGCCAGATTACCCTGCCCTGGCCAGAGAGGTGTTTATTTAAGGGCAGAGGCCGGGCACATCCAGAACCTTCAAGGCTTCTGTCAGGGGTTCTCTGACAGAGCCGGGGCCTGGGTGGGGCCTCTGTGCCCAGGAAGTGACAAAGAGGCACAGCACTAACAGTGACCCCCCCCAACCTTGCCCTGTCTCTGGCTCTCACCAACAGTGCCAGCTCGGGGAACTTCCCGAGCATGCAGTGGTCAGGGCAGGCTGCCCCTCAGCAAGGGTGTCTGAGGGAAGAAGTGTGGTTTTGGGGTCAGACAGACCTGGGCTTGAGTCCTGAGTGACCCACTTGCTAACCAGCTCTCTGATCTGGGGCAGGTCTCAGTTTCCATGCTGTTCATTTGTGAATTAAGAGATCACACAGAGCTGGGGGGAGTGGTCAACAGGAATGAATGACATGGCATTTAGCACAGTCTGGCACAAAGTAGGCACTTAATCAATGTGAATTTCCTTCCTTCTCTCTGAGGAAGCAAGGTGGCCTTCCACGGCAGGCATCCTGGAGGTCCTTTTGTTTTCCTTTTGTTGGGCTCACCTGGCCCTGCCTCTGGTGGGTGCAGCGGGCATGGCTTAGTGAGCTCTATCTCCCGGCACCTTAGCTTACATTGCTACCTGCTGCTTTATCTAATTTCTTTACTGTTGTTTTGCTTTGCCTAGGACAGTGCCTGGCACATAGTAGGTGCTCAGTGAAAGTGTTCAATGAATGAATGAATGAGTTCGTCTCTTCTGTCCTTAGACTGCTTTGAGTGAGACCCCCAAAATTCTATAATTTGCACCTTGACGATTACTGTCACTTGGAGATCCATCTCTGTTTTTTGGTTTATAGTTTTTCACAAAGAACTGTCACATTCTAAGGTCAGTACCAGGTTTCAGACCACATTCAGACATTATATGTATTAATACACACCCAAAGCCTGCATTAGAAAGAACTATTTTGCTGTAAAATAAGCCAAAGATTTCTTTAGAAATTATTGGCTACTGGAAACTTACTTAATTGACAATTTGCTAGGATTTCTTGGCAATCATCGTGCCTGCTCAGGAGTTTCTGCAAAGTGAGCAAATCTGACTTACAAATGGTTTTCAGATGTAATGAAATTTTTATGAATACTAAGCTGAACAATTAACGAGGTTGAAATAATGTTGTATTTTGGCAATAAACATTTATTAATTTATGTTTTGCTGGTTTCTTTTCACATTTGAGAGCCAATGATTTTATATTCTGGCCTCAAACATTTTTGTAGGTCCCTGAAGAACTCATGTGACATGAGCACTGGGCTGAGAGCGTCTGTTGGAGAAAATAGTCTCAGAGGATTGTAGACTCAGAATGTCTGTAACTTATTCTTATCTAGAGTGGGTCATGGGCTATCTTGATAAAGGGAAAGGACATCTTAGGAGACTGTCTTTTAGCTCTAGCCTCTTCGGCATTCAGCCCTGATTCTCCTTTTAGTGTCTTTTAGTATCTTACCCCCTACCTATTTCCTTTTGGTTTTCACCCTCTGCACTGAAACCTGTTATATCATTTGCCCTCAAGGCCACAATTCTTGGCTTATCAGGCTCGCTGATCTGCATTATTAAATTCTTGCATCGTTGGGCTGAGTCATTCATTTTTGTATTCCCTTAGAAAGGAAAGTTAGTAAATGTAAGTTGAAGGTAAGAAATAGTAGATGAAGTCTTTACATCAACTAAAAGGCATCTTCCCTTCCCAGGTAATGTGGCTATATCCCGTGGCCTCTGGTGGAGGTGTTCCTATCTGGAAATCCCCTCATTCTGTGTCCCTCTTCCTCATTCTGGCAGACGCCTCCGGTCTTGTCCCTTTTCAGAGACAGGACAATGGGATGAGGGGGAAAGGAATGGAGAGTGAATATCTGAGAACAGCTTATCAACTGCTTTATTAGACTGCTACGCAGGCTATGGTCTGAGGGCAAGTAGTATCTGTACCCGCTGGGGGCTTGTTGGAAATGCAGAATCTCAGGCTCCACCTCAGACCTGCGGAATCAGAAGCTGCATTTTAAGAAAGTCTCTGGGCGAATTCGTGTGAACATTAAGGTTTGAGAAGCCCTGGACCAGACATCATCACCTGGATGTCCCTTAAGTACTCAATGTCCACAGGTCTGAATCTAAGCCCATCATCTGCTCCCACAACTTGCCCCCTCCTGAGCTTCTTCTCTTCCTCTGCGTTTCCAGGGTGCCTGAAATTATATTTCATCACAGGACTTGTTTATTGTCTATTATGTTACTTTTTTACTGTTTTCTCCCAATTAGATTGTAAGCTTCCTGAAGACAGGTATTAAGTCCATTTATTTTCTGTCACCAACAGTGTTCGCTGAGCCTGAAACACGTTTTGGCTTCTCTAACCTCAGTTTCCTCATCTGTAAGGTGCAGGGGCTGGGCTTCATCTCAAAGACTCTGTTTACCCATAACATTCTGTGATTCTATGATGTGCCTTAAAGAATCAGAACTGCAAGTTTGAGAAACACCTTGGAAGTCACCTAACTCGACAACTGCTCCCCAAACCCATATTGCCCCATGATACTCTGGCTAAAGCAGAAGCCCCTTCAGCCACATCCACATGTAATGACTGTCCCACTTAAGCGTGGACATCTTTAGTGACAGAGAAGTTAGGACCTCTGCGGTCAGTACATTCCATTTTCAGAAGGCTCTACCTTTTTAGAAACTTATTTTATATTTTTGAGGCTTCATAGCTAAATAAAAAGAGAATGGATATTGGAATAGGATAGAATTGGTCTCCAATTCCACAAGAGTTACTAACTGTGTGAGTTGAGCAGACTCTAAGATGAGCCCATGAGCCCTGTCTCCTGGTGTTCCTGTCTTTGTGTAATTCACTTTCCTTGAGTGTAGGTGAGCCCTGTGACTTATTTCTAACCAACAGAGTGTGGTAAAAGTAATGGGTTGGCACTCCTCTGGTTACATTATGCTATGTAGCCAAGGTGATGTCACTCCCATACCTATGATATATAAGACTCCATGTCCCTCACAGACCACCTCTCTATCTTCAATGCTGGCTTTGAAGAAGTAAGCTGTAATGAATTTTACAGCCACAAGGAAATAAATTCTGTCATCAGCCTGAGAAAGCTTAGAAATGGAACCTTCTCCAGTCAAGCCCTCAGATGAGAACCCATCTCTGACTGGCACCTTGATTTCAGCTCTGCAGAGGACACAGCTAAGCCATTCCCGACCTCCTGACTCTCAGAAACTGTGCAATAATCAATGTGTGTTACTTTAAGCTGCTATTTGTGTATTTTGTTACACAGCAAAGAAAATGAATAACGTACTGTATAATCTTGGGCTTGCTTCTTAACTTCGTTGATTTTCTATAAAACATAATAATACCTACCACCTAGGGTTCTTGTAAGGACTAGAGACAATTTGCTTGCCGATAGTGGGTGCCATCAATGGTAGCTTTTCTCCTTGTTATTGTTATTTTCTCCTTGTATCTCCTGAGGCTTCATAGCCAACTTCATGAGAGAGTTGTCTTTGGAAGCCATCTCCAATTCCTTGCTTCTCGTTCACTGGTCAGCCTTCTCCCATGTAGTTTTTGTCTGCATCACTCCATTGTCAAGATTACCAGCAACCTCTAGTTTAAAAATCCAATGTCTCCTTTATTCTGTCATCAGTTTACTGACCTCTCAGAAGATTTTGTTATAGCTGACTGATCACTCCTTCTTGAGATACCCTGTTGATGTCCATGATAGAACACTCTTCTGGCTTTTCTCTTTGATGCTTTTTTTTTTTCCTACTTGGCTGATAACCCATCTCTACCCAGTCTCTAAGTTCTAATACAGCATGGTGTTAAGCCCTCCATTTCCTTACATACTTCTCCCTTACATGATTCATCCATTTTTTCCATGGTTTTCATTAGCATCTGCAGGCTCCCAAATTTGTAGGTCCTTCTCTGAACAATCCTCTGAGCTCTAGACTCATATATCCAACTGCCATCTTGACTCCTCCATCTGGCTACCTCACAGGCATCACAGATTAACATGTCCAAAACTGAACACTCTATCCTCTTTATCCATTCCTCTGTGGATGGACACTTAGGTTAGTTCCATGTCCTGGCTATTGTAAATGGTGCTGCAATAAACATTGGGGTGAATGCACCTTTTCAAAGTATGGTTTTCTCCAGATATGTGGCCAGGAGTGGGATTGCTGGATCATATGGTAGCTCTATTTTTAGTTTTTATAGGAACCTCCATACCGTTCTCCATAGTGGCTGCACCAATTTACATTCCCACCAACACTGTAGGAGGGTTCCTTTTTCTCCACACCCTCTCCAGCATTTGTTATTTATAGACTTTTTGATGATGGCCATTCTGATTGGTGTAAGGTGATACCTCATTGTAGTTTTGATTTGCATTTCTGTAATAATTAGCGATGTTGAGCGTCTTTTCATATGCCTTTTGACCATCTGATAAAGAAGATGTGGTATATTTATACAATGGAAAATTACTCAACCATAAAAAGAATAAAATAATACCACTTGTAGCAACATGGATGGACCTAGAGATTATCGTGCTAAGTGAAGTAAGCCAGACAAAGACAAGTATCAAATGATACTGTTTATATGTGGAATCTAAAAAATGATACAAATGAACTTATATGCAAAACATAAACAGACCCACAGACATAGAAAGCAAACTTATGGTTACCAAAGGGGAAAGGTGTGGGGAGGGATAAATTAGGAGCTTGGGATTAACATACACACCCTACTCTATATAAAACAGATCATCAACAAGGACCTACAGTATAGCACGGGGAATTATACTCAGTATTTTATAATAACCTTTAAGGGAAAATAATCTGAAAAATATATATGTATATATGTATAACTGAATCACTTTGCTGTACACCTGAAACTAACACAACATTATAAATCAATTATACAAAACAAAACAAACAAAAACCCAAAACCAAAACTGAATGTTCCATTCCCCACTCTCCCAGACTATTCACCAGCCTTCTTCCTCATCTTGATAAATGGTATCACCATCCACCAATTTGTTTCAACCAGAATCACCCTTGATTTCTTGCTTTCACTCATTCTTCCTGCCCCCCTGTAAGCAAGTCCTATCTATTACAACTAAAATAGTATGTCTTGAATGTGTCCCCTTCGTTCCCTCTATACTGCCACCACTCTGTCCAAGCCCCCAGGAGCAGCCCCTTGAACAGGGACAACATCTAACTACTCTCTGCTCTTTCCCTCAGGCCTCTCTTCAAACCATTCTTCAGGCCACAGCCAATGATCTTTTAAAAATTTAACTTGAATTATATCCCTCTACTTTTAAAAAACTTTACAGGCTTTTCTTTGTATTTAACATAAAATTCAGACTTTTAAATGGCCTAAAGCCCTATATAGTGTGGGTCCTCCCACCATTTTCCTGTTCTTTCTTTTCCCGTTGTTACCTCACCTTAAATATTCTTCCCCTTGTTCTCTGAATAGTGTCTTCCTTTCAGTGTTTTGGCTTCAGTTTAAACATAACTGCCTTAGAAACATCATTTCTTACTGCTCTATTTACTTTAGAATTCTGCTCCTCTTCTCTAATTCAGCGCCTTGCTTCATTTCCTTCTTTGCACATTTTATACTTTGTAATAATTAATTTGTTTGCTTATCATCCATCTGCCCCACTAGCCCATAAGTTTCATGAGGGCAAGTTCTGGCTGTTAGGTGGCAACTTGGTAGATCTTTATTAAATGAATGAATGAATGAATGAATGACAATAATGTATTCTATTCTTACCCTCTGGGTCCACCCAGAAACAGTGTCATCCCTCTCACGCACTCTGCCCCTTCAGTTCCTTGAAGACACGCTCCTTCCCTATCCCAAACAAGGCTTCTTCTTCCCTAAAATAAAATATTTTCCAGCTTTCCCTTTGTCACGTGATTTTGATGTCACTTTATAATCCTTGTTATTCATTCAATAAATCTACTCAATAAAATAACAAATATTATTCACTCTCCTTTGGACAGGCCTCAGCTCTATTTTGTCAGGTTCTTATTAATATGTGTTCCCCTGCCCCCAGTAAATGGGTATTTCCTAGAGTTGAAGAAACTCTTGTAGATGTTGACTGACTGGTCCAGCTCAGAGTTGACGAGGACTGTCATATCCCTCATTTCAGAGTCCATACTTCTATTGATTCATCCCAAGTGGGAGTTTCAAGAAGTCTAGAAGGGAAGGTGACATCATCACAATAGTGGGGAGGCGGGAAGTGTATCAATTACATGACTTTGGGTGAAAGTAACAGAAAGCTCAACTATTAACAATGGATTGAACAATAAAGATGTTTAATATCTCATATAACCAGAAGCCAGTCTTTAGGCTTGGTTAAGAAAGTGGTTCAGTGATGTCATTAAGGACTTAGGTCTTCAGTGTGTGTCTTTGTCCTTCAGTTTGCCTTCCTCTTGCTTGCAAGATGGCTGCAGTAGCTCCAGGCATCACCAAGCCCAGAGGTAGAAAAGGCACCTTTCTTTTCTTCTCATGCATCTTTTTTTTTTTTTTTTTTGGGTCTGGTAAGTTTAGGTTGAATTTATTAAGAAACATTATCAAGTTTATAGCAAAACTAAATTCCAAAATCATTCAGTACTCAATAATCGTGTCTGAGGACAGTTCTCATTCAGAAAAAATTCAGTCTCAGTCCTAAGCTCCAAAAATTAAAATGTAACTTTACCACCATTAAGACATTAAGCTGCTATAAGGTAGGACAAGTCATTATATTCACCTTCTACTTCTGACAAAAAGTCGTGGAACTGATGATATTTAAGTCCATAAGAGTAAGTAAAATACCCCATGGACAGTTCTGTTTCAATAACACATGAATATTTTACACAAGTGCTGATAAATAGTACAAAGAATAAAGATAGACTTTTAGAATTTTACATTTTAATAAATTTAAAACGTAAAATTTGTAAATTTCTCTAAACCTTTTTCTGTCCCACATGTATTTTTATCACCATCAGTTGTAACACATCTTAGCAGATTCCACTTCAGGTTGTAATAAATTAGTGTTTTTTCAACTTCTTTGGAAAAAAAAATATATTTTAAATTTTTATTACTATTCAGAAAAGCTTAATCCAAATGGTGTTAACTGAGGCACCAACTAACTTTTGACCCAGTAGGAAAAGATGCAATAAAAAAATAGTAAAACTAGGACAAAATCAAATACACAAAGCACTTACATACATAAGTAACATTCAAAAGCAAGCTAATTGTAAAATGTCTCAAAATTCTACTATTACATTATAAAGTCACAACTAATATAAATCTAAAAAATGTAGCTGGATCTCTTTTTTCTTTTTCTTTTTTTTTTAATTTTTGAATTTTATTTTATTTTTTTATACAGCAGGTTCTTATTAGTCATCAATTTTATACACTTCAGTGTATACATGTCAATCCCAACTGCCCAATTCATCACACCACCACCTCCACCCTGCTGCCGCTTTCCCCCCTTGGTGTCCATAGGTTTGTTCTCTACATCTGTGTCTCAATTTCTGCCCTGCAAACCGGTTCATCTGTACCATTTTTCTAGGTTCCACATATATGCATTAATATACAATATTTGTTTTTCTCTTTCTGACTTACTTCACTCTGTATGACAGTCTCTAGATCCATCCATGTCTCTACAAATGACCCAATTTTGTTCCTTTTTATGGCTGAGTAATATTCCATTATATATATGGACCACATCTTCTTTATCCATTCGTCTGTCGGTGAGCATTTAGGTTGATTCCATGACCTGGCTATTGTAAATAGTGCTGCAATGAATATTAGGGACATGTGTCTTTTTGAATTATGGTTTTCTCTGGGTAAATGCCCAGTAGTGGGATTGCTGGATCATATGGTAATTCTATTTTTAGAATTTTAAGGAACCTCCATACTGTTCTCCATAGTGGCTGTATCAATTTACATTCCCACCAACAGTGCAAGAGGGTTCCCTTTTCTCCACACCCTCTCCAGCATTTGTTGTTTGTAGATTTTCTGATGATGCCCATTCTAACTGGTGTGAGGTGATACCTCATTGTAGTTTTGATTTGCATTTCTCTAATAATTAGTGATGTTGAGCAGCTTTTCATGTGCTTCTTGGCCACCTGTATGTCTTCTTTGGAGAAATGTCTATTTAGGTCTTCTGCCCATTTTTGGATTGGGTTGTTTGTTTTTTTAATATTGAGCTGCATGAGCTGTTTATATATTTTAGAGAATAATCCTTTGTCCGTTGATTCATTTGCAAATATATTCTCCCATTCTGAGGGTTGCCTTTTCGTCTTGTTTATGGTTTCCTTTGTTGTGCAAAAGCTTTTAAGTTTCATTAGGTCCCATTTGTTTATTTTTGTTTTTATTTCCATTCCTCTAGGAGGTGGATCAAAAAAGATCTTGCTGTGATTTATGTCAAAGAGTGTTCTTCCTATGTTTTCCTCTAAGAGTTTTATAGTGTCCGGTCTTACATTTAAGTTTCTAATCCATTTTGAGTTTATTTTTGTGTATGGTGTTAGGGAGTATTCTAATTTCATTCTTTTACATGAAGATGTCCAGTTTTCCCAGCAGCACTTATTGAAAAGACTGTCTTTTCTCCATTGTACATCCTTGCCTCCTTTGTCATAGATTAGTTGGCCATAGGTGCGTGGGTTTATGTCTGGGCTTTCTACCTTGTTCCATTGATCTTTGTTTCTGTTTTTGTGCCAGTACCATATAGTCTTGATTACTGTAGCTTTATAGTATAGTCTGAAGTCAGGGAGTCTGATTCCTCCAGCTCTGTTTTTTTCCCTCAAGACTGCTTTCACTATTCGGGGTCTTTTGTGTCTCCATACAAATTTTAAGATTTTTTGTTCTAGTTCCATAAAAAATGCCATTGGTAATTTGATAGGGATTGCATTGAATCTGTAGATTGCTTTGGCTAGTATAGTCATTTTCACAATGTTGATTCTTCCAATCCAAGAACATGGTATATCTCTCCATCTGTTGGTATCATCTTTGATTTCTTTCATCAGTGTCTTATAGTTTTCTGCATAGGTCTTTTGTCTCCCTAGGTAGGTTTATCCCTAGGTATTTTATTCTTTTTGTTGCAATGGTAAACGGAAGTGTTTCCTTAATTTCTCTTTCAGATTTTTCATCATTAGTGTATAGGAATGCAAGAGATTTCTGTGCATTAATTTTGTATCCTGCAACTTTACCAAATTCATTGATTAGCTCTAGTAGTTTTCTGGTAGCATCTTTAGGATTCTCTATGTATAGTATCATGTCATCTGCAAACAGTGACAGTTTTAATTCTTCTTTTTCAATTTGTATTACTTTTATTTCTTTTTCTTCTCTGATTGCCGTGGCTAGCACTTCCAAAACTATGTTGAATAATAGCGGTGAGAGTGGACATCCTTGTCTTGTTCCTGATCTTAGAGGAAATGCTTTCAGTTTTTCACCATTGAGAATGATGTTTGCTGTGGGTTTGTCACATATGGCCTTTATTATGTTGAGGTAGGTTCCTTCTATGCCCACTTTCTGGAGAGTTTTTATCATAAATGGGTGTTGAATTTTGTCAAAAGCTTTTTCTGCATCTATTGAGATGATCATACGGTTTTTATTCTTCAATTTGTTAATATGGTGTATCACATTGATTGATTTGTGTATATTGAAGAATCCTTGCATCCCTGGGATAAATCCCACTTGATCATGGTGTATGATCCTTTTAATGTGTTGTTGGATTCTGTTTGCTAGTATTTTGTTGAGGATTTTTGCATCTATATTCATCAGTGATATTGGTCTGTAATTTTCTTTTTTTGTAGTATCTTTGTCTGGTTTTGGTATCAGGGTGATGGTGGCCTCATAGAATGAGTTTGGGAGTGGTCCTTCCTCTGCAATTTTTTGGAAGAGTTTGAGAAGGATGGGTGTTAGCTCTTCTCTACATGTTTGATAGAATTCACCTGTGAAGCCATCTGGTCCTGGACTTTTGTTGTTGGAAGATTTTTAATCACAGTTTCAATTTCATTATTTGTGATTGGTCTGTTCATATTTTCTATTTTTTCCTGGTTCAGTCTTGGAAGGTTATACGTTTCTAAGGATTTGTCCATTTCTTCCAGGTTGTCCATTTTATTGGCATAGAGTTGCTTGTAGTAGTCTCTTAGGATGCTTTGTATTTCTGCGGTGTCTGTTGTTACTTCTCCTTTTTCATTTCTAATTTTATTGATTTGAGTCCTCTCCCTCTTTTTCTTGATGAGTCTGGCTAATGGTTTATCAATTTTGTTTATCTTCTCAAAGAACAAGCTTTTAGTTTTATTGATCTTTGCTATTGTTTTCTTTGTTTCTATTTCATTTATTTCTGCTCTGATCTTTCTGATTTCTTTCCTTCTGCTAACTTTGAGTTTTGTTTCTTCTTCTTTCTCTAGTTCCTTTAGGTGTAAGGTTAGATTGTTTATTTGAGATTTTTCTTGTTTCTTGAGGTAGGCTTGTATAGCTATAAACTTCCCTCTTAGAACTGCTTTTGCTGCTTCCCATAGGTTTTGGATCATCATGTTTTCATTGTCATTTGTCTCTAGGTATTTTTTGATTTCCTCTTTGATTTCTTCAGTGATCTCTTGGTTATTTAGTAACGTATTCTTTAGCCTCCATGTGTTTGTGTTTTTTATGATTGTTCCCTGTAATTGATTTCTAATCTCATAGCATTGTGGTCAGAAAAGATGCTTGATATGATTTCAATTTTTTAAAATTTACTGAGGCTTGATTTGTGACCCAAGATGTGATCTATCCTGGAGAATGTTCCATGCGCACTTGAGAAGAACGTGTAATCTGCTGTTTTTGGATGGAATGTCCTATAAATATCTAGTAAATCTATCTGGTCTATTGTGTCATTTAAAGCTTCTGTTTCCTTTTTTATTTTCATTTTGGATGATCTGTCCATTGGTGTAAGGGAGGTGGTAAAGTCCCCCACTATTATTGTGTTACTGTTGATTTCCTCTTTTATAGCTATTAGCAGTTGCCTTATATATTGAGGTGCTCCTATGTTGGGTGCATATATATTTATAATTGTTATATCTTCTTTTTGGATTGATCCCTTGATCCTTATGTAGTGTCCTTCCTTGTCTCTTGTAACATTCTTTATTTTAAAGTCTATTTGATGTGATATGAGTATTGCTACTCCAGCTTTCTTTTGATTTCCAATTGCATGGAATATCTTTTTCCATCCCCTCACTTTCAGTCTGTATGTGTCCCTAGGTCTGAAGTGGATCTCTTGTAGACAGCATCTATATGGATCTTGTTTTTGAATCCATTTAGCAAGCCGGTGTCTTTTGGTTGGAGCATTTAATCCATTCACGTTTAAGGTAATTATCGATACGTATGTTCCTATGACCATTTTCTTAATTGTTTTGTGTTTGTTTTTGTAGGTCCTTTTCTTCTCTTGTGTTTCCCACTTAGAGAAGTTCCTTTAGTATTTGTTGTAGAGCTGGTTTGGTGGTGCTGAATTCTCTTAGCTTTTGCTTGTCTGTAAAGCTTTTGATTTCTCCATTGAATCTGAATGAGATCCTTGCCGGGTAGAGTAATCTTGGTTGTAGGTTCTTCCCTTTCATCACTTTAAGTATATCATGCCACTCCCTTCTGGCTTGTAGAGTTTCTGCTGAAAAATCCGCTGTTAACCTTATGGGAGTTCCCTTGTATGTTATTTGTCATTTTTCCCTTGCTCCTTTCAATAATTTTTCTTTGTCTTTAATTTTTACCAATTTGATTACTATGTGTCTCAGCATGTTTCTCCTTGGGTTTATCCTGTATGGGACTGTCTTCGCTTCCTGGACTTTGGTGGCTATTTCCTTTCCCATGGTAGGGAAGTTTTTGACTATAATCTCTTCAAATATTTTCTCTGGTCCTTTCTCTCTCTCTTCTCCTTCTGGGACCCCTATAATGTGAATGTTGTTGCGTTTAATGTTGTCCCAGAGGTCTCTTAGGCTGTCTTCATTTCTTTTCATTCTTTTATCTTTATTCTGTTCTGCAGCTGTGAATTCCACCATTCTGTCTTCCAGGTCACTTATCCGTTCTTCTGCCTCAGTTATTCTGCTATTGATTCCTTCTAGTGTAGTTTTCATTTCAGTTATTGTATTGTTCATCTCTGTTTGTTTGTTCTTTAATTCTTCTAGGTCTTTGTTAAACATTTCTTGCAACTTCTCGATCTTTGCTTCCATTCTTTTTCCTAGGTCCTGGATCATCTTCACTATCATTATTCTGAATTCTTTTTCTGGAAGGTTGCCTATCTCCACTTCATTTAGTTGTTTTTCTGGGGTTTTATCTGGTTCCTTCATCTGGTACATAGCCCTCTGTCTTTTCATCTTGTCTCTCTTTCTGTGAATGTGGTTTTTGTTCCACAGGCTGCAGGATTGTAGTTCTTCTTGCTTCTTCTGTCTGCCCTCTCACATCTTTTTTTTTTTAATCCTAGAAGTCTTCCCTCCCCCTCCCACTCCCATATTTTCACATCTCATTGGTAAGAACTGGGCCACATGTCACCCCTAAAACAACCAATGGGAAAGAGAAGCAATCATGATGTTGAGATTGATTAATGAAGCTTCTCTGGAGTGGAGAAGGAACAAGTCTCTTCTGAAGCACAAGGCCCTGTCAGCCTTGAATCAACTCCGGGTTCTGCTAGCAAGGAAGGCAGGGCAGGGGATGACAAGCAACAGCAACTGCTTTAGGGCGGGTGATGCTTTTGGGTACGCAGACCTGTCTCTATGTCTCATCAATGTCTGCAGTGGTTGCCCTCTCCTGAAATGTGAACTTATCTTTTTCAAATTCTCAAGCACTTTAAAGGGTTTTCTGTGGGGTGAAACTTATTCTGGACATACTATATTTCATCAAACCTAAGAAACCATAGACTACAAGGTTCACCATTACCTAGTGAACTTCTAAGATAGAAAAAGTTATTTTAAACTCTTACGTAATGTCTTAACAGTCATTCTGCATTGTCCTTGATCGGTCATACTAACCTGTGCTGCTTTGAAATTCCTTTCATCTCTTCTGAAGGATTTGTCAATTTCTCCTGCATTCAGTTGCTTTGCTGGATGTGGGGCAAATATAACTGCTTCATTTCTTGTAGATTTCATCCTTTTTGAGGTCTTGAAAGAAGTTGATTGTTGCTTTGTGAGAAAGTATAGAATGGCAGTTTTCCTGTAGCAACAAATACTTGCTTCACAAATGTCAAATTTACAGCCCCTTCCTCTGTTTCTTTTTGCATCCACAATAGCTCATTGTTCGAATACCAAAATATAGGATAATCTTTGGAGGGCCTTTTAAACGGCATTGAACCTCCACACCTGTCCTTGCAGCCATGCATTGAACTCAGCTGAAAGTATGATAGCATGAACAGCTGTGACCAAGTTTGCCACACAGAGGCCATGACAACTATCCCGTGATTGCCTTGATTCTAAGGCACATTTTGATTTTAAAAGATGTTAAAATGTGGAGGGCGGGGAAGCCTGTCTTAGAATCTGTGAAATATGGTACATCTAAATAGCATGGTAGTCTGTGGCTTAATCAAAACTATTGATGGTTTCATGTCCCTCATTAATGGCCAACTCGGGCATGGGCCTGCGTGGACTAAAAATGCAGAGACTGGCTGGGCAGCCATGGCCCGAGTGGTTCTAATTAGATCAGAGTGATGTGGAGCAGGGCTCTTTGCTGAGCTGGCTGTTCGACATGAATGGTCCCCACTGGAGCCTGTGATTTTCTTATTGCTAATTGGACAAAGGCTTGTGTCGTCTGTCACTTCCTGCATTTGTTTTCTGCTTCACTGCACTCTTTGCCAAGGCAGTAAGATGTGGCTAGAAAGGAAGAGGGGTGTGTGTGTGTGTGTGTGTGTGTGTGCATGTGTGTGTGTGTGTGAGAGAGAAAGAGAGAGAGAGAGAGAGAGAAAGAGAGAGAGAGAGAGAGGGAGAGAGAGAGGCAGGCTTGCCAGTCTTGAGTTTAGTGATGAAAAACACTCATCTTTAAAAAATAGGTTCCTGGACTTCCTTGGTGGGGGAGTGGTTAGGAATCTGCCTGCCAATGCACAGGGAACACGGGTTCAAGCCCTGATCCAGGAGGATCCCACATGCCGTGGAGCAACTATGCCCGTGTGCCACAACTACTGAGCCTGCGCTCTAGAGCCCGCGAGCTGCAACTACTGAACCCAAGGGCCACAACTACTGAAGCCCACGTGCCCATGCTCTGCAACAAGGGAAGCCACTGAAATGATAAGCGTGCACACCGCAATGAAGAGTAGCCCCCGCTCGCCACAACTAGAGAAAGCCCGTGCGCAGCAATGAAGACCCAACGCAGCCAAAAATAAATAAATAGGATAAATAAACTTATAAAACAAAAATAAAATAAAATTAAAAAACAAACAAAAACAAAAAACAAAAATCGGTTCCTGAAATAATGGGATCCAGTAGGCCATGTGAAATCAAAGAGGAAAACACAAGCCCTGGGTGGGATTCTGGCAAAGGGGCTCATGGGCACAATTTTCCTCCAGGACCCCGTCTCTGAGGCAAGGTCGGGCTCCTGCTGTGGCTGGGTCTGGACACTGCAAATCATGGAAAACAAAACCAGACCCAAGGTCAGACTGCTTTCTGATGAACCTAGGGGCAGGACAGGAATAAAGATGAAGACGTAGAGAATGGACTTGAGGACATGGGGAGGGGGAAGGGTAAGCTGGGACGAAGTGAGAGAGTGGAATTGACATATATACACAACCAAACGTAAAATAGATAGCTAGTAGAAAGCAGCCACATAGCACAGGGAGATCAGTTAGGTGCTTTGTGACCACCTAGAGGGGTGGGATAGGGAGGGTGGGAGGTAGACGCAAGAGGGAGGGGATATATGTATATGTATAGCTGATTCACTTTGTTATAAAGCAGAAACTAACACACCATTGTAAAGCAATTATAGTCCAATAAAGATGTTAAAAAAAGATGACCAATTAAAATAAAAAAGAAAGGAAAAAAAAATGTGCGAGAACCGTCTTGTCTGATGTCAAGCAAGTGAAAAGGCCCTCTCGGTTCGGATGATTCGCTGAAAAAAATGTGCCCTTTCGGCCAAGCTCCCTCTGCCTTGAAGTCTGTTGTTTTCAGCGTCTCAGTCCCCGGCCCACCCATTCTGCATTGTGTTCGCAAACCATCCTAACATGTCAGCATGTGCTTGTCAGCTTCAGAAAGGAAGGACCAGACGGAGGTCTGTTCCCTATGGTGCCCTTTTTCCCCCAGCACAGGCAGGCTGGGGCAGAGGCAGTTTCTGTTTCTGTTTTAGTAATCCACGCCTTCCTTCTCAGTCCTCCTAGCCCCCAAATCATGGTTTCTTCTTCTAATGTTTGCATTGTAAAATTTCGCCTCTTGGTAAGGAGCAGAGGGAAAAAAATAGTTCTTTTCTTTCTGGAAATAGTAAGTGGGATTTGCACTGCAGGTTAACTGTTTGTGCTCTGCACTCTGATAAAACTGGCGGCAAAACCCGGCTCCTTCCCTTATAATGTATAACCCGGGGCAAATCCCTTAACCTCCACAAATCTAGGCTTGCTTATTTGAAAAATGAGGACAGAAATGGGAGACATGTCTCCGATTGTTTGGGGATGACATGGGATCACTCATGCACTGCCTGGCACCTGCTAAGTGTCCAACAAATGGTAGCCAGCACCGGTGTATTATTTTTATGCATTTGAGGGGCTGTAAGTTTCTTATTAGTCATTACAGAGTCCATCACTGTCAACCCCTCTGTTTCCAGAGGGAGGATTCTCGCCTTGACTACGTGTGCATCTCACAAACACGCTTTCTGTGGGCAATCACATCTCCCTCCATCCTGTATCCCCAGTTTTGTATTTCTATTGTGGTCAAGCCTCTCATCCCAGCCCCAGATTTACACATTCACCTGCTGACAGGACCCAGCTTGCAACTAACACTAAAACTGAACTCTCTCCAAACACGCTTTCCTCCATGGTTTCTCTCTCACCAGCATCTCCCAGTCACCCAGGGCAGCAGCCAGCTCATCCCAGCCCCCACTTTCTCTCCTCCTCACTCCTGCCTTGGTGCCCCTTGATTTCTACCATTTTATGCAACGAGCATTCCCAACTGGCTTCCTCATTTCCATTTTCTCCATCTTCCAATCCATCCTTCACTGTGCTGGTCTTATCCATTCACGACACTGTTTAAAACCTTTGGCGACTCCATGTTACCTTCCGTGTAAAATCCAAACTCCTTAATGGGGTCCTCAAAAGCCCTGTGATTTGGTCCACCCCTCCTGCTCATCCCATCTCTTTCCCTTTGTCTTTAAATTCCTCACACTCCAGCTGTGCTGGATTGCTTGAAACACTCTTCCTGATCCACGGACATGTCTTGGACTTTGCATAAACTCTTCCCTCTGCCTGGAATGCAATTTCCATAATTTTTCTTTGTGTTATTTATTTCATCTCAGTTGAGACTCCCATAAAGCCTTTCCTGACTAAACCCCTCAAATCTGGCTTTTGTTCCCCTCACATTGCACATTGCATCCTAGGCATTCCTTCATCCCAGCTCTTACTGAAATGGAGCAGGACCCTATGGTCCTTCCCCACCATGTCCTCAGCCTGCCTTTTGTCCACGGAAAAACTTTAGCCAACGAAGAAGTTTAATCAAAGAAGTGAGAAAATGCAGAAACAAAGGAAAACATCCAACAAGACTAAATAATAATAGTTTAGTCAGTAAGCAAGGTCAAGGACCTTGAGTTCCTCCTCAAGGGCTATAGATAATATTCTGAGCCATATCCTGTGAGCTGTCTTATAGACACTAAAACCCCCGCCAGGTGGAAGATGTTAACTACATGACGACCAGACTGTAACCATGACATAAGCTGCCACAATTCCAAGAATTAGCCTCAAAGAAATGGGAACAAACTGACCCTGGAACTGAAGATTCATTGTGCTTAAAACAATCAAGATGATGCTGATCAGAACATTGATGACCAATTTCAAGATGACTGTCAGAGCTGACTGTGCTGTTTCTGCATGTGACCCCCTCCCTCCATCTATAAAAGCTCTTGCCCACTGATTGTCAGTGGGGGGGAGTTGGCCTTTGGACAGGAGTCCGCCCTACCCCCGGTTGCTGGCATCCAAAATAAAGCAAACTTTCCTTTCCACCAACCTTGCCTCCACCAACCTAGCCCGACCCCACTTTCGGTTACATTACCACACTCCTTGAACGAAGGGAATTTTTTTTTTAAGCTTGGTATCCACCATACTTTGCATTAGGTCTGGCACACCGTACAAATATAATATGTTTCCTGAAAGAGTGAACAGAAGAAGGAAGGAAGAGATGAATCATTTTGATGGGAATAAATCAAGAAGGTAGGGACTTCCCTGGCGGTCCAGTGGTCCAAAGCAGAGGGTGTGGGTTCAATCCCTGGTCAGGGAGCTAAGATCCCACATGCCTCACAGCCAAAAAAACAAAACATAAAACGGAAGCAATATTGTAACAAATTCAATAAAGACTTTAAAAATGGTCCACATCAAAAAAAAACCCAAACAAACAAAACTTAAAAAAAATAAATAAATCAAGAAGGTAGATGGTTCTCCAGGATAATATGTCTGCATCTCGGTGCTTGCCGCAGGGGATGGCATCCTGAGATGAATTGCCTGCGTTCCATCTCGGTTATCTGCACACGGAGAGAACCCTAGTTGCTTCCTGTGCTCTCCAGAATCAAATAACATTGCCCACTAGGGTCAGGTCCCCGGCCTGGGAGGAATTAACCAGCCGGCTTCCCAAGTTCTGTCCTTCTGACAATGGCGATCACATAAAGAGTTTAAGTCCACTTTCTCAGCTACTCGACCTCGGAGTACTGAGGACTTTGGAAGAACGAAGGCTAAGCTGCATCTGTAAGTCAGTCCTGACCCTGGTCTTTCTCACTGGATATCATTGTTTAGTTTTTGTATCGGTTTTTATTGTTAAGAAGGCTTGTCATGGTTAATAACTTTCTACCCTTATTTCCTGTTTATCTGTAACAAGAAAGAAATTTTGATAGGGCACGAATTCATCTGTAGATATGCGGTGCTCTTTGAAAGCTTGTGGGTTTTTATGCTTTTTTAACAGATTGTTGAGACTTCTGATGCTCTGATTTACCCTGAACATATTTCAACTCTGAGTAGCTCTGATCAGTTTAATTTTCAAAACATTTATCTTCAGCGCACTGAGGGAGCTTTAATATGTCCTTAATCTAGTTTGGTGCATTTCCAGTGGTTTTGTCTCTTGTTTCTGTAAATAGAGAAGTAAAGCAATGGGGAGGGAGTAAAGGTAGCATTTATCAGGAGGAATTGTCCTTCTCTCCCATTAACAACTTCTGTGGGCTGTTTTTTCATTCATTTATTATAGGTCAAAAGTTACTTTTTGATGAGAACTAATGTCTTTTGTTTCTTTAAAGGATCTTTAAAGGGCCAAGAAGGCCATGCCTATTCCTCAAGTGGGTAAACTTGACAAGGGAGGTTAATGGATTTATCCAAGGTCATATAACAAATGAGTGTCAAAGTCTGGGAAGAACAAACACCCAGGCCTAGACATGGTGTCACTGTGAGATTTTGCTAACTCTACCCTGGTGGTCTGATCCTTTATAGCTTAGGGGACAGGTTTCCTTTATCTGTCAGTGTCTTCCTTTGTGAGTAGACAGTTTTCTTCCACATAAGCACAGATTCGCCCTCCTTTAAAGCTGACCTCAGGATCCTTTAATTCTTAAGCTCATCATCCTCAGGTATTCAAGACACAATGAATGGGACACACAGTTCCTAGGATGTTTGTAGATGTCTCTTCCCAGGTGACACCAGCCTGCAGATGAATCAGAAATCATGATCTGGACTCATTCCCTGAGAAGCCCAGCATCTTCTAAGCCAGGTGTCCCCAACCCCCTGGCCGTGGACAGGTACCGGTCCGCAGCCTGTTAGGACCCGGGCCGCACAGCAGGAGGTGAGCGGCGGGCGAGCGAGCGAAGCTTCATCTGCCGCTCCCCATCGCTTGCATTACCGCCTGAACCTCCCCCCCACCACCCTGGCCGGTGCCTGGTGCCAGAAAGTTTGGGGACCGCTGTTCTAAGCAGTAGTTCTTAACTTAGCTTCACGTTTAAAAGAAAATTCCAGAATTTAGGCCCCAACCTCAGAGATTTGTATTTAATGGGTTTGGAGTGAGGTTCTGGCATGGTAATTTAAAAAATTCTCCTTGAATGACTTTAACGTATAACCAGGGTGAAGAACAAATATTCTCGGCTATCTTGCCGATTTGGTGTGGAACCACTTTATCCTTAAAAGCAGGCTTTGTAGAACCATGGCCAAGCGGGTTGGAACCTTGCTCTATTTTTTTTTTTAAATTAATTAATTTATTTATTTTTGGGTGGGTTGGGTCTTCGTTGCTTCGCGCGGGCTTTCTCTAGTTGCGGCGAGCAGGCCCTGCTCTTCGTTGCGGTGTGCGGGCTTCTCATTGCGGTGGCTTCTCTTGTTGTGGAGCATGGGCTCTAGGTACATGGGCTTCAGTAGTTGTGGCACGTGGGCTCAGTAGTTGTGGCGCACGGGCTTAGTTGCTCCGCGGCATGTGGGATCTTCCTGCACCAGGGCTCTAACCCGTGTCCCCTGCATTGGCAGGCGGATTCTTAACCACTGAGCCACCAGGGATGCCCTCTATTTTTAATTTAAGCCACATTTATTGTACTCTGCAGATGCTGAAGAAAAAATCTCATCCTTGGGAATTACAAACTGATGATATAACTTCTCTGTAACGAGGCTGAGACAGACAAAGGAAAAAGAATCACTCAAGAGTCTTCTAAAGCACCTGGATGGGTAGAATTTGAATGGAACAAGCTGGCTTGCCTTTGGAGTGGGTAAAATTATGCCTCTTGAACCTGTCAGAAGTCCTTGAAATAAAAGGGACTAGTGGCTATAATTCATTTAGTCTTTCCAGAAGCCTTTGATAAAGTTCTTCATGAGAAGAGAACCTGGTAACTGGGGAGGGAGACTGCAGAACTGCCAGGGATTAGGACTGATTAGGAACTGGGACCCCTGGGGTCAGGAACAAATGTCTGTTTTCAGTGTAGCCAGCTTCAGCGGGGACCCGCACAATGATCTGATCAACAAACTTCGTGATATCTAAGATTCTCTTTTGTTTTTATTACCCAATTTTACAGCATCTTTTAAGAGACAAGGGTTATCAAGCCAAGTGGTTAATGACCAGCTCTCTGCCCTCCTCCTTGTCTATGACAGCTTGTCCAGAACAGGGCGGCAAGGTTGAGTGGCTATTTGTCTGGCTTTGACCCCAGACCTTGATTCACACTCTGAAAATGTAAGATCCTCTAAAGTGCTGTAAAGAAAATGAATCATGGGTATTCCAGAGACTGGAAAGGCTGATGGGATGTGGTAATCTACATAATCAAAGGCAGACAGGGCAAGAATTATAAGCAGAAGAGCTGCTAGGAAGTTATGTGTCTCTCCTCCCATCTCTGGGGTCTGCTGTATTTGCTGGGGACATTTTGTTGCTCAGTTAACCCAGGCCCCCTGTGTCTTAAGTCCCCTGGAAGGTTGTGCTTCGCCGGTGTCTATTTCTGCTTCTTTTAACCTTAGCACTTTTCTCTTTCTTTGGCAAACTACTCATCACCCACTCAATCCATGGAGCTCAGGAGGGAGCTGTGACTCACCGCCCTCCCAGCACGCACCTATCTTAGCTCCAAGGTGGGCATGTTCCCTCAGCCTGGCCATTAGCATATTCCATCTCTTTGGCCTCAGTGACTTGTATAGGGCTGGTAACCTTGCCCAAGTTGGTCCAGTGAATTCCAACCCAGGGATTTTGTTGGAACTCTTGAGAAAGTGGCTCCTTCGGTCCATTGTGTTTGCTAAGCTGGTGACCAGGGGCCACCCTGAAGAGGGTAGCTTCTTGAGACAGGGAAACAAAATGGAAGAAGGCAAAGCCAAGAGGTGGAGCATGACACACTTCTTGACAACATCTTTGGAGTGTCAGGATCTAGGCGTATTTACGAGATATGTCCACTGGACTTCTCTGTTATATTAGTCAACAGATTTTTCATCCCACATAGTCTTTCCTTAAGCTTCTTAAAGCTGTATTTCTGTCACTTACAGGATCCTTTCATAAGAGGTCCCTAAGTGAATACCCTCCTACACACCTTAGTGACCCATCCCATTAAAACTAGTCTTTCCTGTCTCCTTAGGGACAGGCTCTCTGGACAGTGGTAGTGGCAAGCTCATCTAAGAAATGAGTCTGTGTTGAGGAGCCAGTCAGGGGGTTGTCTCAGGTAAAAAGTTTACATTAAATAAAAATTATTTTATTGAAGTATAGTTGATTTACAGAGTTGTGTAATTTCTGCTGTACAGCAAAGTGACTCAGTCATACATATATATATATATACACACACACACACATATAAATATATATTCTTTTCCATTATGGATATTGCAGGATATTGAATATAATTGCCTGTGCTATACAGTAGGACCTTGTTGTTTATCCATCCTATACATGAGTTTGCATCTGCTAATCCCACATTCCCACTCCATCCCTCCCCCACCCCTGACCCTTTGCAACCACAAGTCTGTTCTCTATGTCTGTGAGTCTATTTCATAGATAAGTTCATTTGTGTCATATTTTAGATTCCACATATAAATGATATCATATGATATTTGTCTTCCTCTGTCTGACTTACTTCACTTAGTATGATAATCTCTAGGTCCATCCATGTTGCTGCAAATGGCATTATTTCATTCTTTTTTATGGCTGAGTAATATTCCATTGTATAGATATACCACATCTTCTTTATCCGTTCATCTGTCGATGGACATTTAGGTTGTTTCCATGTCTTGGCTATTGTGAACAGTGCTTCTATGAACATAGGGGTGCATGTATATTTTCGAATTATAGTTTTGTCTGGATATATGCCCAGGAGTAGGATTGCTGGATCTTATAGAAACTCTATTTTTAGTGTTTTGAGGAATCTCCATACTGTGTTCCATAGTGGCAGCACCAATTTACATTCCCACTGAAAGGTTTACATTTTGACAGCATTTTTCTGGAGCCAATAGTTCTTCTTTTCAGTTAACCCAGCAGAGTGATTGTGAGGAACACAGGGAAGGAGGGGATCGGGAATGAATTGTCACTGAGCATCTTCTACATGCTGGGTCCTGTGTCAGGTGCTTAACATAATGTTACCTCATTCTTACACAAACTGTGTGTATATTATTATCTTTGTTTCACAGATGGGAAAAAATATCAATAACAATAATAAATAGCTACAATTTATTGAGTGCTATGTTCTCATGTTAGCTATAATTCTACTTTATTCATTACAATAGTAACCTGCAAGGTAGAGATTAGAACCTATATTTTATAGATGATGAAGCCAAGGCTCAGGAATGTTAAGTTCACTGTCATGCAGCTAAAAAGAGGGCAAATCTGTATCCAGACAGACTCAAGTTGGAAGCCAAGCTTGATAGGAAGCAGGTCTTCATTATAGGCTTGTGATGGGGCTGGATGGGGAGATATTTGGGGCTAAGGAGGGACTCTTGCCATGGACGCACAGTCAACAGGAATAAGTCACAGATAACGTTGACCTGAGCTACCTGACTCAAGCCCTGGCATACTGAACACCAACTTTAGTTGGGACCTCTGGTCATGTTACTTGCTTGATGAGATCTAAAGGAGTTTTCTACCTGGGACTTTATAAAGAAAAGAAGAAAGTATAATTAAGAGCACAATGTAGAGCACAGTTGTCATCTAGCCTATATATTGTAAAATAAACCCTAAACATACTGGATGCTCCTTAATTTGAGCATCAGTGTAATTACCAGTTGGTAAATGTGGAGCTGACTGGGGCTTGGGATGTCTGCCGGGCACTGTTAGTATTCTCTCCTAGGTTGTGCCAGTCCTGGGAGTTCTGTTGGTCCGTGCTAATGTCCTGTGGTGATTTGTGTCCCACATGGATCCATGCCAGCCCCCTTCAGATGTGCAGCTCCTTTCTCAGTTAGAATGGATATCCAAGATACAAAGAGTTCTCTGTCTTCTAGAATGCAGCCCCTTGGAGCTCAGTCTTTAAGGTTTATCAATTGCATTTCAGTTGTGTCATTTACTTCTGTCCCAACTGTTACATTAATTAAACAAGGAGGCCATTAGACTGGCTCCAACGCCTTGACAGCCTACGTAAACCAACCAACATCTGAGCCCATAAATGCCTCCAGGTTACAAATCCAAAATGCTAAGGACAACGAATCACAAACAGTCAACCAGCCTTTACACTACAGGCAATCAAATCATTTCCTTTCTTTGCTTTTGCACCTTCTCTGCATAAGTCTTTCCCACTGTGCCTGTCTGCAGAGCGCTCCTAACCACTTCTGGTTTGGTGCTGCCCCAATAGAAGAGATTTTTGCTCAAACTCTTGAAATTTTAAATATCTTACTTTAAATATTTTATCTTTCAACACCACCCATGGCTATGATGCTGTTGTAGGCTGGAAATGGCTCCCACAGACATCCAGGTCCTCATCCCTGCAACCCGTGGATGTTGCCTTACGTGATGAAAGGGATTTTGCAGGTGTGATTAAGTTAAGGCTTTTGAGATGGAGAGATTATCCTGGATTATCCAGGTGGGCCCAATTACAAGGTCCTTCTAAGAGGAATGGTCAGGCGGCTCAGAGTCAGGAGAAGGAAATACGATCACAGAAGAGGTTGGAGTGGTGCGGGCAAGGGGTGATGAACAAAGGAACATGGCAGCTTCTAGAAGCAGAAAAAGGCAGAGAGACTCTCTTCCTGATCCTCCAGAAGCAACCAGCTCTGCCGACACCTTGACTTTAGGCCAGTGAGGCTGATTTTGGACTTCTGACCTCTAGCACTATAAGATAACAAATTTGTGTTGACTTAAGCAACTGAATTTGTGGTAATTTACAGCAGCAATGCTCCAAACCATAGCTTAGATGCTTGAGGGACTTTTTTGTTTTCCTCCAGCAAATGCTTTTAGCAAACACATGCCGCACATTGTTTTACTGATGTTCGTGAAGGTGTACAAATGACTTCCCCTGAGCCACCTGGGGTGGGGGGTTTCAAGGGTTCCTCTGGCTTGAAGAGGGGAGAGAATAACTTTTGGTTTGTGTGCATCCTCAAAAACGCTCCCCTTCCTTACAAGGTCTCGATTCTCCACTTGCTTCCTGTGTTGCACTAACAATCGCCTCCCTTGCCACAGCAGCTGCCCGTAAAAACTGTCCCCTTGCTCTTTCACTGGGTTTTACTGTGATAGAAGAGTTTTCGTCAGTTGATGGATACAAAGTTAACCATTTAATTCACACTTACATGTTGTAATTTGAAGATAGTGGTGGAAGGCCAGGTTCTACTGGGTTACTGAAGGCCTTGGGGGGTGGTGAATTCATCACGGGACTGGGCTTCAGCTAGACAGGAGAATAACTTGACTTGGGATATGACTTGTGTGTTATTGGAGACAATTAAACTCAGAAGAGACTGATGATTCAGCTGGATTTTATACATCCATAACTGAGCGTATTGAATGCCACCGACTGGTATTGATACTTACCATTTGGAGCCTAAGGAAGAAGAATTATCAGAAGCTTCCTTGGTAGACAGGAAGTCAGAGCAAAGGGAGGTATTAATATATCAGAGTTTGGGGACATTTAATTCAGGACAGTTTTCAAAAGAAGGCACTTAAAAAATGTTTGGGGAAGTCTAGTATGTGGAAGTTGGTGCATCAGGGGTGGAGGTTCCTCCGCCCCTGTAGTGGCCCCCAAAGGCCCTCAGAAACCCACCAGGGCTCTTCCAGGGACAGGCCTGGTGTGTCAGCCCTGTGCCATGGCAGGATATGCCTCCTTGCTGATGCCAGCTTTGGGATCTCTCCCATCCAGCCTGACAGAGCTGAACAAACACTGTCAGTGATGGGGTCTCTGGGCTTCCCTGCTGTGTGCTCCAGGCCAACCACGCCCCCTGAGTTCCAGAGACTGTTCTTAAACTTGGTACAATATAATTGATTAGGATTGATTTTTCTAAATTACAATTACAGTTTGGTTTTGTTTCTTTAAAATTACGCTCTGGTCCCCTTGATTGGAGTTTTGAATATTCCCAATCTTTTCAGTTACACGTTTACAGTCTCTGGGTTTATTTCCACAGATGGCTGAACTCATGCATTATGTATGGGTTTTACAGGTGGTGTCTCGGAGGGCAAGTCTGTCCTTGAATGTTTGCTGGGTCCTATGGTCACTCCCATGTTTTATCCACATGTGTGGTGCTGTCTCCCCGTTGAGTGGGGCTGCTGATACTCCTCACGGGAAACCGACCCCTTAGCATTGCCAGGGTACCTGTGAGGGAGTCAGGATGTGTTTTCATCTTCCCCCCAGATTCCTGTACCGGGAGGGGATTGTAAGTGTTGACATTGGATCAGAACCGTCAAAAGCGTATAAACTCAGCTTCAAAACTTGAGAAACTTGAGTTGTGGTTCTCTTTGTTCTGCAGCAGGGCTAAATCCCCCCGTTTCTCAGCAATCTAGAACAGAAAAACAAAGAAACACATGGAACCCTCGGGTGCAACTCAACTGATGAGGACACTTCCATCCCAGCATCCCTGTCCTCAGGGTGGCCGTGCTCACTCAGCTTGGGTTGGCTGAGGACCCAGATTTCTTACTCTCCTTTAATCAATTGCGATTTCAGCTGTGGTTGGGTGGGACTTCTTGTAATTGTGTTTAATTAACATTGATGTCGAAACAAGAGTTCCCCCCTACCCACAGCCCCGGGGGTCCTTCAGGGACTGCGCCTATAGTAGAGCTTCTGGTCGCCCTCTCTGCTTCCTTTTCTCTCCCACCTCCACCAGCTGTGCCCTCCCCTGGTTCAGAATTCCTGTGAAAGGCTGAACGGGAGGAGCAAATACACCAGCACACGTCAATCACGTGCTCCCTGTCCCCCACCCCCAACTCCCGTCAACACTTTAGTCGCACACTGTAAGGTTCAAACTATCGTCCTGTCTCCCAGGGCATCAGTGTTCGTTCAGAGACCCTCAGGGCTCCAGCCCTCTCTCCACAGAGGGCTTGCTCTCATCTTCTGCAGCTGTGCCACCTGCCTTCCTCCCTTGAACTTGACCTACTAATGCTTCCCTCCAGAGGATCAGCACAGTGTGGGAGATGCATCAATGGGCTAATTACATATGGTGGAGAAAAGTTTACCCCTCAGAGCAGGAACTCTTTTGAGGTTAAAGCCACCATAAGCGCTTATGAAATGCTGATGCCTGGGCAGAGAGAGAGAATCATTCCTTCTGCCCCCTGCATCATTTCCAGGCCACAGGAGAAAGCCAAGGCTAGTGGGTGTTGGAGGAAGGAGCTGTCATTGGAATAAGTGTGATGGCTAGAGGTCACCTTACCTGAGCAGCTAAATGGAGTTGTGTGCTTTGTCTTTTTAATGTGGGTGGGTCACTGTTTTTATGGCTGTACTTATGTCATCTTTCTTATAACTGGCTTGGCTTATTGGCACCGCTGGGTATTGTGGACTGAGAATTATTGGGAGTAATTTTTTCCCCTTCAAATGAAAAGCCTGCCCTACTTCTTCCGAGCTTATCCGTCAAAAGTACTTAGTATAACCTGACTGGTGGTAAGTGAGTGACTGAATTGGGTTTACTTGCAGCTTCTTGGCGTGTGTTTCTCAGAATGTTAGCCTACCAGAATACTTATCAGACATTTGATACACCCACGGACCACCGTTTTCATAGAAAAAAGATGCAACACAATTTTTAAAATAGTAAGGTGAAAACTGCATTCAAAATGAAAAACAATGTTTTTTTTTTTTTTCCCGGTGAGAGACATGATATAGTTTACCATCTTTCACTAATGTGTCCATATCCATATACAGACCCATTATAACGTATCTGTTCAGTGGGGGAGAGTTTGAGCCACAGATGAGTTTCCCTATAACCTATTACTTTTTGGTTTGTATTTCTCCTAAATTTGAAAATCCTTATTCATAATTATGTGTTTGGTAATGGAGGGACATATAGGGTGACTCTGTCAGATAGTTCTGGATATCTGCATAGGAAGGGCAAGAACCCCAGATTATGGGGTGCTTTCTCATTATTGTCTTTCTGCCCATCAGCCCCTTGTCAATTAACACGTCCTACTAATGGGGATATTTCAACGAGGAAGATGATGGCAAATGAAATCCTTATTTCTTCTTTGGTTTTGTTTGTAAGTTTTCTTCATATTCTTCTGTAATATTCAGATATGGATTTTCAATATGCCCATTAATAAGCCATATATTTCTCTCTATCAGAAGACAAGAGAAATTGTTTTGGAAAATAGCTACTTCCAGGGATGGAGTTGTCTGTACCACTGTTTGTTTCTTAAAAATCCAGATGTCTCATTTCCAATATTAAAAATGATGGCATTTCAGCTCTGAAGTGAGAGTTGCAGGCTGTTTAAGACACTGAAAGTTCAAGTGTGATATGTAACTTGAACAACACAGTTGAAATGATTAGTTACAGAAATGGTTCCTACTGGAATCCAGAGTCATGAAGTAAAAAATCATATTATCCATTAAAAAAAAAAACTACGTGAGTCCCTTTCTCCTTGACATTCAGGATATTTTGGTGAGTCAAACACAGAGGACTCCCCGTCCATGCTTTAGGTGGTACACGGAAAAACTCTATACTTGGTGACCACAATTTGATTTGATATGCCACTTTTTATTGTTAAATCAAGATCATGGCTTAAAAGAAAAATACCGTCTGTATGCCAATGATTCTCCTGAAAAGAAAATTCCAGGTCTAGCCTGCTGGTCCCAGAGGAGGATGGGATGGGAGGTACAGCAGGGCTAGACCGGTGACCACCCCAGTGGGACCCAGCCTGGATTAACAGACATGCCCCCCGCCCCCCAACAAATGACTCATGACACATGAGCTAAATAAATGCTTACTGTTTGTATTGCTGAGATTTTTGTATTTGTTTGTTATGTAACAATAGCTGACCAAAATACCTTATTTCTATCATTACCTTCCTAGAGTCTATTTTCAACACAGCAGATGGAAGGATCCTTTTAGAAGCCAGATTTTGTCAGTTATGTGCTGCCCATGCCATCGGTTCTCATTTCACTAAGAGTCAAACAAAAATTTTTACAAGAACCCATATGGACTACCTCTTCACCCTACTCATTTCCTCCTGATTTCATCGTCCACAAGCCTCCTCCTTGCTAGCCCTCCTCTAGTCACACTTATTTCCTTGCTGTCCTTAAACATTCCAGACAAGACTAGAACTCTCTCCCTGCAGGTATCTCCATGGTCTTTGCTCAAATGCCATCTTCTCAGAGAGGTCGCCTCTGATCATCCTACTTAAAATCCCAACTTTCATGCTACTCCTCATCCTGTAATCTCAACCTCCCTTACACTGCTCTATTTCCTTCCCCTATGGTGCTATCACTCAGTAATCTACCACTCAGTAATCTACCAGACAGTCATTGTTAAAGTCTGTCTTTTTGTGCTAGAATGTAAGTTTCAGAGGACAGGAAACTTTGTTTTGTTCACTCAGTATCCTAAGCACCTAGAACCATGCCTGACATAGTGTAGGTGCTCATTAAATATTTGTAGAATAAATAAAGGTCAAGAGGTATACTGGTGACCAGAGAGGTTCTCTCTGAATAATGTAATGTGTGGATGGACATTTCTGCTTGCTTGTCAAAGCCCTCGCTGGCCACCTAACAGCATTTTGTCAGTATGATCCAAGCACACCTTTCCTGGTCTACCTCACCAGGTACGAAACAATCATTTCCAAAATAAAGAGTCTTTTCTGTAGCAAAGGTTTTTAGTAACAAAGAGAACAAAAACTTGCAGGGCATTTTTTACTTCATTTATTTATTTCATATAAGCCTAGAGCTGATTTACATTCTATTCAATGGTGGTATTATCCAAGCGAAAACTGAAATACCCACTCGCAAACTCACAAGATCACAAAGACCTTTCACCTTGAAAATCGTGTCCTAAAGTTTACTCTTGTTTTCCCTCTAAGCGGAGTATTTATAATTAAACTGGTTTAACAAACATTTTGGCGAAAAGTATAGTTTGACCCATTTTTTGCTGTTAGGCATACAACTTTGAATGGTGTTTCTGTGGCTTATAACTCTTCTTCAACTTTGGGCCAAATTTGTTAATTTTGTACTGGAATGTATTATTTTGTATTTGTTGTAGAAAAATGGAAAGATTTTTTTAAAAAATTTATTTATTTATTTTTTATTTATTTATTTTTTTGGCTGTGTTGGGTCTTCGTTTCTGTGCGAGGGCTTCCTCTAGTTGCAGCAAGCGGGGGCCACTCCTCACCGCAGTGCGCGGGCCTCTCACTGTCGCGGCCTCTCCCGTTGCGGAGCACGGGCTCTAGAGCGCAGGCTCAGTAGTTGTGGCTCACGGGCTTAGTTGCTCCGCGGCATGCGGGATCTTCCCAGACCAGGGCTCGAACCCGTGTCCCCTGCATTGGCAGGCAGATTCTTAACCACTGCACCACCAGGGAAGCCCCAAAATGGAAAGATTTTACCACAGAAGGAAAAGAAGTTTCCCTCTGTGCTCTGAAGTGGAAGTAAAGCTTTATGCCCTCCTCTGACAAGTTTTGTAAAAGATGATGTTCTTCGAGGGAGGGGTGACCTGACAATTGAGTTTCAGATACTTTTCCTTTGTGCTGCTTGTGTGCAGTTGTCATTCGATGAATTCACCTGCCTGGTCAGACACCAGAACCTCAGAAGCAAGCTCTCGCTCGAGTCTTGTTTGCTACCTACGTGTATAACATTTTGAATTATAGTATTTACATGATTATTTCTATCCCGACTTTTATGCTCCAATGAACTACTTTTGAGTCATCGATCCATCTTTGGGAATGTGGTGACACAGTACTAAGGACAAAAATGCATATATGACAAACATAGCCGTTTTGCCCAAATAAGGAGAAAATATATTAATTAAGATGAGTTGCGCCCTGTAAACTGAAGATTAGATAACTGAAGGATTAGCTAACTGAGAAGTAGCTGGGGAAAACTGAGTGATACTATCCTTACCAGACACGGACAAACTTTAAAAATAGAAGAATTTTTGTGAAGATCACAGTTAATATTACATTTCATATGAGTGCCCTGGCTGCGAACCAAATGGTTCTGTCACTTCATTTCTGAAGCCGCCAAACAGCTTGCAGACCCCTTGTCAGATAAAGACTGCCTGTTAACTGCATCCCAAGCCTGAGAAACACTGCTCTGGCCTCCAGCTACTTGAAGTGTGGTCCAGGGACCAACAGATCAGCATCACCCAGGAGCTGGCTGGAAATGCAGAACCTCAGGTCCCGTCTGAGACCTTCAGAATCTGAATCGGTATTTAACACAGTCCTCAGGGCATTCAAATGCCCTTTAAAGTTTGAGAAGTGATGCTCTAGACAGCCCTTCTTAAGATGGGTGTCAGGAGGGCGGGATTACTCTCCTAATAAAGAACAGCAGCCTTGTAGGCCTTCGAGGATGGCAACGACACCAGCTGAAGGGGCAATTGAGGGCCAGCAGAATAAGCCACCCCTGAAGGTGCCACTTGGGCGTGTGGATTATCTCAGCCTGAAGACGATCGGGGCCCAGCAGGCTCAGGAAGAGCTTTTTACCTCCCCTTTAACTGCCTAAAAGAATTTAGATAGGGGGTCTGTACCAGGAAGAGAGCTATTGCCAGAGAGAATTTTTATACCCAAAAGACTCATCTGCGTGGCGAGGCAAACATTTGTTCCCAAACGTTGGCTCTTCCCATCTTCCTGTGAATTGTCTTCCTCCTCTTTGAAGCCCCAGATCCCTACTCCCTTCTCCTTAGCTCAGGATGGTATAAAAGCCTCAATTACCTGACTGCGGGGGTGTGTCATATTGTTATGGGGCTCCCATATGTACAAAATTTGTTTTTCTCCTGTGAATCTGTCTTACGTCAATTTAATTACTAAACCAGCCAGAGAACCTAGAAGGGAAGGAGAGAAGAGTTTTCCACCCTACGCAATCCCTGACTGTATCAAGAGTCATCTCTTGGGCTTCCCTGGTGGCGCAGTGGTTAAGAATCTGCCTGCCAATGCAGGAGACATGGGTTCAAGCCCTGGTCTGGGAAGATCTCACATGCCGTGGAGCAACTAAGCCCGCGCGTTGCAACTACGGAGCCTGCGCTATAGGGCCCACGAGCCACAACTACTGAGCCCGCGAGCCACAACTACTGAAGCCCGCACGCCTACAGCCTGTGCTCTGCAACAAGAGAAGCCACCGCAATGAGAAGCCTGCGTACCGCAACGAAGAGTAGCCCCCGTTCTCTGCAACTAGAGAAAGCCCGCATTCAGCAACGAAGACCCAACACAGCCAAAAAAAAAAAAAGAGTCATCTCTTCATTTCTAGCAGGCACAGACTGTTGGGGGAGGGTGGGAGGGGCAGGGCTGGCTCTTGGTCAAGGTTTCACCAGGAAAAGGATGCACTTGGAGACCAAGCCCAGCTCCTGATGCAGTTCGTATCTTTGGACCCAGTGGTATGAAAAGGAGACAATTTGAAGTGATTTGGCGGGTGACGTTGCACGGTCACGGGGGCTTGAAGGGAGCAGTTATTTTTTCTTCTTTTGTTCAGGCAGCAGCTGTGGCTCCCAAATGCGTTGCCTGCTGGGGATTTAGAACTTGATGATTCACAAGTTTTGTGAGTTGGTGCTTTTCTAGCCGGACAGTGGTCTCGGCCGTGCGCATGGTTATAGCCTGAGGGTTGAGACTTAGACACAAATGAAGGCAGCATCCTCATGACCTCTGTTACTTCTTAGCCATTGTGTGGTTCCTTGTTGCCCCAGCAAGCAGGATGCCAGGGACGCGCCCTGCGGCCCCTGCTGTCACAGTTTGCCCTGCTCTTCCCCTTCCCTAGACTGTCCCCCCGCCCCACATTCCCAGCCTGTACTGCCCGTCCCAATCACCACTTCCTCTTTGATGATTTTCTGCAACTGGGTGATACTGCTCCCTCCTCCAAAATCCCTTTCATCTAGTGGTTTGCAACCTTGGCTGCACATCAGAGTCATCTGAGAAGCTTTAAGAAATCCTAACGTTCAGGCCACAGCCCAGACCAGTTAAGTCAGGATCGCAGGGGGTGGAGCTTGTACAGCTCTCCCGGTCCCTCCAATGTTCAGCCAGTACTGGTACCATAACACTTGTCTGGTCACTGTGAACCGCATGAAGCTGAGGTACATCTGTCTGGCTTTCTGCCCCTGGTGCTGGGCCATCAAGGGTTCTTAGTGCATATTGACAGACTTGTGCTAAGTCTGCCTGCAGCCTGTTACAATTGCGGAAGAAGTCATGGTCTTTGGAACTATACGGTTCTGGGTTCAAAACTCCCCTCTGCCGTGAATCAACTGCGTGATCTTAGGCCAAGACTTAACATCCCTTTCTCCCAGGTCCACGCACGTAAAGCGGGAGTGGAAATGTGATGCTCCCAGGGTGGTTGTGAGGATGAAATGAGATATTGTATCTGGAAAAGTGAAGCCCATATCAAAAGGTCAACTAATATTTGTTTCCTTTTCTTCCTTTTGTCATTTTTCCTTTTTCCCTTTAGGCATGGTGCCAGGTACAACCAAGCTTTACCAAGCCATGACTGAATTCAGTTCAGTTCTGTTAAGTCAGCATATCCTGAATGTTGGCCATCTGCAAGATAATGAGTGGACAGTGGGGTTTCAGGGAGGGGGACCTGGTGATTTTGGTTAACTGAAGGCTGCCTGTAGACCAGGCAAAGGATGGGTGAGTTTCACAGTATGACTGCATTGCTTAGGCCACATCCTGAAGTAAGGGGCATTTGAATCTGATCTCTTGTGTTTGGTCCTTGCTGAGGTGCTCCCCTCCCACTGACCAGTTCCCAGTGGGGAGGGGGCACAGAGGAGGATGCTGATCTGCAAAGAATCTGCCTCCTGTGGTGCCAAGGTGCAGATGGCCCAATCCCCTCCTTTACCTCCAGGCTGGCTTGGTGGAGCTCCCCTCTCCTCTGCACTCATTGCTAAAACTAATCAGTCTGCCTGTTGAGGTGATGCAATGAACCAAGATGTCTTTGAATTCATGTGCTGTCTGGACTCATCATTAGTCATCTGTGCCATCTTGACTGATCCCATTAATGATGTTGACACTGGCAATTCCTAACTTGGATTATCAGCAGTATATTGTAAGCCTCTAACAAATGTTTGTGAAACTGAAGGAATGACAGGCTGATGGACAATATTTGGGAAGACTATGGAACCTTCCATAGGCAGGCGTCTTACTCCTTGCAACCTCCCCAATCCTAGCCTAACAGCTGCCCACGCTCAGTGATAAACACACCTGAAGGCTTCTTGGCTGATCTCACAAGTACTTCAAGAGTGTGCTTCAGGATCGTCCTATGAACATCAGTTATCCTTGAACTGTGCTACGTATCTCCACACACAGGGATAAGAGACTGGGGCAACACTATGAGTAACTCAGAATACAGCATGGAAGGTGGTTTCTTTAGAAACAAATCCCTGAAGTGCTCCTTTCAAAAACATTTGAATTGATCAAATAATCTACCTGTTTCATTTATTTTTTATTTTATTTTATTTTTTTAACGTCTTTATTGGAGTATAATTGCTTTACAATGGTGTGTTACTTTCTGCTTTATAACAAAGTGAATCAGTTATACATATACATATGTTCCCATATCTCTTCCCTCTTGCGTCTCCCTCCCTCCCACCCTCCCTATCCCACCCTCCCTATCCCACCCCTCTAGGTGGTCACAAAGCACAGAGCTGATCTCCCTGTGCTATGCGGTTGCTTCCCACTAGCTATCTATTTTACATTTGGTAGTGTATATATGTCCATGCCACTCTCTCACTTTGTCACAGCTTACCCTTCCCCCTCCCCATATCCTCAAGTCCATTCTCTAGTAGGTCTGTGTCTTTATTCCCATCTTGCCACTAGGTTCTTCATGACCTTTTTTTTTTTTCCTTAAATTCCATATAGATGTGTTAGCGTATGGTATTTGTTTTTCTCTTTCTGACTTACTTCACTCTGTATGACAGACTCTAACTCCATCCACCTCACTACAAATAACTCCATTTCATTTCTTTTTATGGCTGAGTAATATTCCATTGTATATATGTGCCACATCCTCTTTATCCATTCATCCGATGATGGACACTTAGGTTGCTTCCATGTCCTGGCTATTGTAAATAGAGCTGCAATGAACATTGTGGTACATGACTCTTTTTGAATTTTAGTCTTTGTCTTTCTGTTCCAGTCTGGAAGGAGAAGGGAGGGGAAGAGGGAGGGGAGAGAGATCAGCTGAGGAAGGGCATATCTCGGCAGGCAGGCCATCAGAGTGGGCAGTTTGGAAGTCTCTGCTGTGAGCTGACACTGCGGTCACAAGCAGAACTTCTCCTCCTCAGAAACCTCAGTTCTGCTCTGAAGGCCTTCAACTGATTGAATCAGGCCCACCCAGATTAGCTAGCCTAGTCTCCTTTAAAGTCAACTAATGATGGATGTTAATCACATCTACAAAATATGCATTCATAGGAACACCTAGATTAGTGTTTGAATGACTGGGGATTATATCATAGGCGAGTTGACAAGTGAAACTATCACAGCTGAGGAGAGGTAGGGACGTCGTACACGACCTCTAGAACAGTAACGGTAGAAATCGATGTTTCTCTGAGCTAGTTCCCTGTCCCCGGAATGCCAGAGCTTCTTGAATTCTCCGTGAGGGCTCATCCAGGCTCTTTTCACGGGTGCACACTCTGTCTATCCACTGAATGTAGCACTTAGCCTCTGTCCGATTCTCTTTTTCTTCTTATTGTCAGTGGTTCTCCCCAGGGATTGAGTGAGAATCATCTGTGGTGCCTTTTGAGGAAAAATATGCTTGTCCCCTTGGAGATTCTGACACGGTCCTTTTGTGGGGAGGGCATATCAGAATCTCTTTGCAGGAGTTAGAGAGAGGTGATGAAGGTCATGTGGCATTTGAGAGACTCTTCAGTGAAGCTGTGACGCACATCTCGTCCCTCCAAACACACACCTCCAGCCTGGACATTTTCCTTAAACTTCAGATCCTTGTAAACCTCTGGATAGCTCCATGAAGCTCTACATGGGAACCTCAGGCTCAGCATGTCCAGAGCTGAATCCACTGGCTTTTCCTTGTTCCTCCTCCTAATACCCTCAGTGAATGGAGCCATCAACCTATTGTCACCTAAGCCTTAAACTTGGGATTGTTCTGGGCTCCTCCAGCTTTCTCACCTTCCATATCCAATCAGTTACCAACTTTGTAGATTCTCACTCTGAAACCTATCTAGAAGGTGCCCCCTCTCCATCCTCCTTGATTCCACCTGAGTTAAGTCTCTTATCATCTCTCTCCTGGGCTAGTAAAATAGCATCCTAACTGGGTTATTGCACCAACTCCCAGTCTTACTTGCACTCCGTCTCCTCACAATACATGTAATTTTCTTCCCTGTTTAAAATATTTCAATAGCTCCCCATTCTCAAAGGATCATGGCCCAGACTGCTTCATTTGATCTACATCTCCAGAATTATCTCTTATTCTTGCATTTTCTCACACTCAAACACATGAACAGCCCCATGTGGAATAATTTATAGTTTCTCTAATGTGCCAGGCTGCTTCATACCCCTTTGTCTCTGCCCAGGCTGTTCCCTTTGATTGGAATGCCTTTGCCATATTCTAATGATCCACCACACCTCTTGCCCCACGGACCAGCACCCATCATGTCTGCTTGGTCAAATCCTCTCATCTTTCAAGACTTCACTCAAATGTAAGTTCCTCCTCGAAGCCTTTCTTGACCATACCTTCACCCCCCACCCCCATCTTGAAGCCAGAGCCACTCTAAGAACAGATCATACATGAAAATGGTATCATTGTAAAAATTAAAAGTAATGCGGATAAACCAAAAGGCTCTCTTGATTCAGTCCTCCTATTCCCACTCCTCTTTTTGTTATCAGTCTGCTGTGGATCATTCCAGACTTTTTTCACTAACAATTTATCTTGAAAATATTTCCATGTGAGTGCGTATGTATGGGTCCATCTCTACATAGAGTATAACTGCTTCAGAGTATGGGTATAATACAGTTTAGTTAACTCTTCTGCTATTTTTTTTTTAACCTTTTAAAAGGAGTTTTATTGATGGTGTGCTATGCAGGCATTAATATTTCTCAAAAAATTTCAAATAGAAAGAATTAAATTGCTTTGCTTAGCAATCTTTTTTCCACTAATTTATCTTTTTTTTTGAATTTTTGAATTTTATTTTATTTATTTTTTTATACAGCACGTTCTTATTAGTCATCAATTTTTTTTTTAGTCATCAATTTTATACACATCAGTGTATACATGTCAATCCCAATCTCCCAATTCATCACACCACCACCTCCACCCCCCTCCGCTTTCCCCCCTTTGTGTCCATATGTTTGTTCTCTACATCTGTGTCTGTATTTCTGCCCTGCAAACCGGTTCATCTGTACCATTTTTCTAGGTTCCACATATATGCGTTAATATACGATATTTGTTTTTCTCTTTCTGACTTACTTCACTCAGTCTTTAGGTCCATCCACGTCTCTACAAATGACCCAATTTCGTTCCTTTTTATGGCTGAGTAATATTCCATTGTATATATGGACCACATCTTCTTTATCCATTCATCTGTCAGTGGGCATTTAGGATGCTTCCATGACCTGGCTATTGTAAATAGTGCTGCAATGAACATTGGGGTGCATGTGTCTTTTTGAACTATGGTTTTCTCTGGGTATATGCCCAGTAGTGAGATTGCTGGATCATATGGTAATTCTATTTTTAGTTTTTTAAGGAACCTCCATACTGTTCTCCATAGTGGCTGTATCAATTTACATTCCCACCAACAGTGCAAGAGGTTCCCTTTTCTCCACACCCTCTCCAGCATTTGTTGTTTGTAGATTTTCTGATGATGCCCATTCTAACTGGTGTGAGGTGATACCTCATTGTAGTTTTGATTTGCATTTCTCTAATAATTAGTGATGTTGAGCAGCTTTTCATGTGCTTATTGGCCACCTGTATGTCTTCTTTGGAGAAATGTCTATTTAGGTCTTCTGCCCATTTTTGGATTGGGTTGTTTGTTTTTTTTAATATTGACCTGCATGAGCTGTTTATATATTTTGGAGATTAATCCTTTGTCCAACTTTTCTGCTATTGATGGACATTTTCCCCCCAGTATTTTGCAATAACAGTGTCACAATGAATATCATTTTGTACACTTCCTTATGCATAAATGCCAAGTATTTCTTTTCTACAGGGATGCCTAAAAGTAGAAGTCTGGATAGAAGGTATACATATTTGATTCTACATTTCTTGACGTATTTTTGTATTTGGTAGTTTTTTTCTTTCTTTTCTCATGCATCAGTAAAAGTTCTTTGCATATTTTGAAGAATGATCCTTAGTCACACAAACAAAAAGTATATATATATATACACATATATATTTCTTCACTTCATTTAAAAAATTTTGCTTATTGTGTCTTTAATTATAAGAGATTTTGTATTTTTATGTAGTCAAATGCATCATTCTTTGTTTTTGGTTTTTATCTTTCTCAGGAAGACCATCCATATGCTAAGGTTATTTACATATTCTATTTTATATTTTTTGTTATTCTGTAGCTTTATTTTTTACATTTAGCTGTTAAAGTTACTTGGAATTTAATTTTATGATGTTTGAGGGTATTACCTAATTTTCTTTCTTTTTCCAAATTGAAAGTCCACTGGTCCATACTATTTATTGAATAATAGTCTATTCATCCATGCCCCCAAGTTGAAATGACATTTTTTATGTATTAAGTTTCTAAATATATTCATGAGTCCATTTCTGTCCTTTGTAGTAGATTTTCTTGATCGCTTTGCTTATTTCCGGGTCAATACTACACTGTTTTGGTTACTATAGCTTTATCGTATGTTTTGATACCTTATAAGGAGTCATTATTTTTTAGCTGTCTGTCTCTACTAGATATGGGCTGGATGGGACTGAGTCACATGTCTTTGAATTTTAAAGATCTTTTACATAGTTTGCGTCCATGTGTGTTGAATGATGCAAATGAATAAACCAGAAGCTATTGGTGCTACTGATGCTATAGTTTGTATTCTCAAGGTCTCAAAGATCGCCGTGTAAAATAGCTTTTCCAGTCCTTACTTCCTATTGCAACTCAGTATCTTAATGTGTTGCTTCATAGGAATCTTCTTCTTCTTCTTATTTTGAATAAATAGTGCATTTACAGTGTACAAAACCCAAAAGCTGCAAAAGTGAGAAATCTCTCTTTAATTCTTAAGAGGCAATCATACTACTAATTTCTTCTTCAACATCCAGAATGACAGCACACCATCTGTTCTGCACCTTGCTCTTTTTGTTTAACAATATATCTTGGAGATCATTCCATATCAGTACTTACGGTGCTGTTTCATGAGATGGCTGTGCCATGTTTTATTTAACCAGGATGGCAATTCAGTTGCTTTAATAAATATTCATTATATGTATAAAATTCTCAAATATCTGGAATAAAAATTTTGCTTATGAAACTGGGGGGTCAAAGGGTATTTGAATTTTCAGCTTCGATTTATATCATTAAGTTGTCCTCCAAGAAGTTTCCAGAAACTTCATGAATGAAGACCATGATGGCATTTGCCACCAGGCTTCAGACTTGGTCAGACGTGTGCCGAGTACCAGGGAGAACACTACAGAGACGTTAGCTGGGACCCTGACAGTGAAAGGAACTCTGTGTGTGTGTGTTTGTGTGTGTGTATGTGAGTGTGATGTATACACGGTAAGAAGTTCAAGGAAGAACCTTAAGCGAATTAATTAGGGTCCTGTTTAAAGCTCTAATAATGAATGCAAGCATTAATGGTTTGAATAAAGCTCCTTTGCCTTTATTATTCATTAGAAACTGGCAGTAAATAATAGGTTTGAATTCCACCGTCCTGATGCTGCTAATCAAAGCACAGAGCATTTCTTAAGATCATAAATTATTATCCTTCACAACAGGAGCAGAAAGGGAATTTGGTTTTATGAATTGCTAACTGGGACACTAGCTAGCCTCTGTTCTGGTCTTGGTCTGATTCAGAGGGAAAGAGGCTGGTTATCACATCTTGAAGCTGGAACCCCGTCCAATTGGGCGGGACACACATTTCCTCAAACTCACAATATCATACCTACCTGGAGTCAGCTGGGATAAGTGGTCCAGCCCAGATTAAACAGCCCTCATTCTCCTTGTGGGTAATGGTTCATGATGTTCAGATGGAAAGAGATTTTTTTCCAAGCAGGAAGAGGGCTTTGCCTGTGGGCCAGGAGGCTATTTTGTTGTCTGCCCTCTTAGCCAGTTGGTACTGGGTATAGACGGTGTATCTTCCCCTCTCCATCCCACCTCATTTCCATCCAGTGTGTCTTATTTCTCTCCCTTCTCTCCACTCCTTCCCTCACTAACATTTGTCTGTTTTGGGGGGATCTTCTCTTTCCCTGATGTGTCTTTTTCCACGCAGAGGAAAAGAAACAAAACACCGAGTTCTCATCCCTCCCTTTCACATGATAAAGGCAGAAATAAGATGAATCCTTCTCTCCCGCCTTTCCTTCCGTACTTTCTCCTCTAGCACCTCCTGCCCTGTTTTGCAAGTTTCTGGTCCCCCGCAGTGTGAAAGGAGAAGGAGCTCCCCTCTGCCTGACTCCGCCTTCCCTTCTCACAACCTTCCAGCCCGCTGTGCTCTCTCCACGCGTCACTGACTAGGCCAGTAGCCCCCATGGCTCTTCCTGGCCCAGAGGACCCCTGCATCTCCCTTACATCACCTTTCAGTCCCCCTTCACCTGGCACTTCGAGAGCAAGGGCTTAGCACTGCCAATTGGCGTGGACAGTAGAAGATGGTTTTAAATACATAAATAAAACAATCGTGCTTTTTAACAAAATTTTATTAGGATTAAGTCAAATTAGAAAACTTCCTGCTTTGCCATTTGCCACATTTACCCGGAATGACCATGTTATACTTAGCTGAGTAGAAAACAATTTGTGCCCCTGGATTCTACTGTTTGGAAAGCAAGAGAATCTGCGTAGTGGCGTGCCCGGCACCACCATGGTTCACGTCTAAAGCCAAATAACTGGTCAGCAAAGCCTATGTTACTTCCGAGCTTTGGGTCCCAGGAAGATGCCATTCCTAACCTGTGACTGCGGTCTGCTTTCTTGGAGTCTGATATTAACATTTGTATTTCAAGAGAAGCTGTGTTTGAGGTATCTTAATGGCTTAAAAGTTGTGCAGCTAAATTAAAAGCTATTGCGTTGGTCTCCCCGCCATGGGCCGTGAGCCATGCCTTGTAAAAATGCTCCTGATGCTGCGTCCTTGTCTCCTCCGTGCGGTCTCTGCGCACCCTCAGCCCTGCTCCTCTCGCTCCTGCCCCTGCGCTGCTGCTGAGCTGTGAGAGTTGGAATCGGAGGACAGGTCAGGGCTCCTGTCCCGACTCCTGCTGTGTGGAGAGGAACCTGTGCTAAGGAATCTCATCACTCAGCAGACAGAGGGACCTGCCACGGAGCCTGGAAGTGACTCAGATGCAAGCAAGGACAGGAAGGCTGAAACATGGTACGGAGGAGAGGACCCCGCTGTCCCTGGAAGGGGTCCTACCAAGGTGAAAAGTGGCACTGCATTTAGTGCAGAGCGCAACAAAGCTGTCACCAACGGCTTCAAGCAACGGGAGGAGCAACTTGAAGAGGATGCGGAGGAGAACAGCGGGTCCCCAGGCGCCGTGGGTTCTGTGAGGCCGTCAACAGTGGTATCAAGCAAGCACTTATCTGGGCAAATATCCCCGGATCATTAGGAGCGAGTGGGAGCCTAGGTTCTAAACATATAAAACATCTCACTTTCTGAAGAAGTGGGCATTCCCTCCAGCTTAGGAGCCACACATTTAAGCTCAGAAACTCTTCTTCTGATTTTTAAACTCTCCTTAATGAAGGGAAAAGAATCCCAAATCTGAGTGAAGGGCCCAGAGAGCTGCACACAGAAAAGAAACACCCTGCAGACACAGCACATCTGTTTCATCCTCCCAGCAGCTAGACTCCTCCCTCCCTCCCCCCCGCCCCCCGCACCCTTCCCACCCCACCCAATTCACTAATAAAAATGGCGCTGTCAAAAACTTAAATGCAGTTGCGTAATATAGAGGGATGATAATAAATTCTCATTTCTGCAGGCACCAGAGGATACACGTGATAAGGTTTTGAATCTCTCCAATTTATGCCCTTCAGACATTTTCCAGCCTCTCCTCCATGCAGCCTCATCGGCTTGGCTTAATCGTCAGTGATCCCTGCATTACCTGTGATTACCTCGGCGTTGTTCACGCCCATTAATTCAGCTGGGATTCACCCGGAGTTTGCTCAAGCTTGAGTTCATAGCCTCCTAAGCCAAGGTCCCCCTCATAAATGCTTTCCTTGCTTGGAGTCTGGGGTGAAGCTTTCTGGTCCAGACCCGGCCTTGCAGGAGGGCTGCAGGGTGAGGTGGTTTGTTCCTGGTAATTCATGGCCAGTTCATCCTGGTTTACAATACATTCTACATCATCCTCTTTGAGCTGTTCCTGGTTTTGGAAAGAAAGAGAGGTCACTTCCTGATAAAAGCAGAAAACAATAGCAGTCCTACAGTGTTAGAAACTAGGATGTTTGCTTTCCTTTTTTAACTGCCCTGTCTTGTCTTGGCTGAAGTGGCTGGTATGGCAGATGTCACGTTTTCCCTCTCTGTGGGTAAGAGAACATGTGCTAATTGAGCACCTCTGTGGATAAGGAAGTTAAAATAAAATGCAGTGGATTTTTTGAATGGATACCTAATCTGGGTGAGAGGTGTTAGGAGTTTGCAGAATCCTGTGACCTCAGAGTACAGAATGATTCTCAATGTAGGTTTTGTAACACTCCTGCCTATCACAAAATTCTTAAAACTCAATGTCTGTTATATTTTCTTTGAAAAGTATATCCTCACAGCATGTTTCTTGGGATGAGTGTCACAGGGCTAAACAGGGTTGGAAGTTACCATAGCAGATAATGGTGGAAATGAACTAGGTCCGGCCACTAAAGTTTTCCTCAGACAGAGATTCCCTTAAAGAAAGGAATTAAAATCTCAACTCTTCTTCCATTGGTTTTTGGAAGACCACACGAAATTACCTGTAGAATGAACCCTGGCTAGGTGACCTCAGCTCAGTGGTTTCCAACTTTGGCCTGTCTTGGAATCACTCGTTGAAGCACAGATGCTGGGCCCCTGAGACCAGAGTTCTGATGTAGGGCCTCAGAATTTGCAGTCCTAACAAGTTTCCAAGTGATGCTGAGGCTGCCGGTCTGAGGACACACTTTGAGAACCACTGGCTCAGGCTGTGGTGTCCTGAGCACGTCTGAGATCTGAGACGCCTTTTTCTCTGTTTAGACAAGGGGTCGGCCAGCTGGACAACCTCCAAGGGTGCCACAGACTCCAAGATTCTGCTCCTCGCCAATCCCTGACACTCTGATTTACTGATAAGGATTCTCATTGCTTCTCAGCATTTTTGATTCCACCCCCTTGAGCTATAAAGCACAGGCCTAGTGTTCTAAATCTCAAAACACAGCACTTTGTGAGGGCACATTCCTTCTTTTATATTTTCTAAATTCATTTTATGGTTAAAAATAGTGGTCACAATAAAAAAATTGCATTTTTAAAAAAAGAAGAATGAGCCCACATCAGCAACAACTGAAAAGAGAAGAGAGATGATTCTTGGTGCCGTGAATTTTAAAAATGCTTCCTCCTCAAGCTGGGAAGAAATCGCTCCGAGGTGCCCGGGCTCATCAATATTCACCATGCCTGTCCCTCTCGGGATATTTACTCACCCCGTAGGCCTGAGGACTGGTGAGCAGTCTGGAAATTGGGTCGCACCATTCAGGTAATGTTGTGGTCAGCGGAGGACCAGAGTGGGTTAAAATTGGTTTCAGATATCTGCGAGGGCTGTTAGGGAATACTTGCCAAGAGGAAGCCAGGATTTAGTTTCTTACACAGCACAAACATTTGCATGCCGCGAAAGAGACAGTTATTTTTACATTTAAATCGCCTACTCCCTCATTTAGGAGGTAATTTGGCCCGCAAAAATGGCTAGTTATATTCTTTGCTCCACACACGTTCCCAGCCCTCCTCGTAGTCTTTAATCATGGAGAAATGGCGCCTCGACCTGAATGACTTTAATAGCAGCATACAAGACTGTGTTTTCCTAAAACCCCACACACATCTTAAACCAGAGGTAATTGTCACAAAGAAGCAAGAGTTATTTCATAAAACGTTCACTCATTCTAGGACTGGGTAGTGAACAGAGATTGTTTACCAAAATACTTTATTTTCACTATTCAACACAGTCACTTTATACTTCATGCATCAATGCATCTCCATACGAAATAATGTAAATAAGCTGGAGCCAGGTTTATTCTACTGTCTAGCACCTGCCTTTCTCCTCTCTTCATCCCAAAGTGCTCTAACAAGTTAAAAGAAAAACCTGTTCATCTAAAGCCGTTATGTTTCCCTCTCATCTATCTATAATGAAATCCCTAGAGGCTGCCTCAGGTTGCCTTATTTATTTATTTTTTTCCTCCAAGAAAGGTAGTGAAATTATTTCACCATTCTATCAGAAACAGCTTTTAAGCTTTGTATTATTTCCTCTTCTGGAGAATAGCTCACCTCATCGACTTTCTGAAATGCTCTAATAAATAGGGAAAGGGAAAACAAAATGGAAAGCAGTTACCATTGGCTCGTGAGGATGTACAGTCACCCCCAGGCACTCAAGACAAGAGGTAATCTAGGCAATGGCTCATCTGGAGCCCACCCACCGTTGGACGACACCATTCTGTCATGCCCTGGATGCTCTGAGCGTGTGGGACAGAGGGAGGATGCAGCCCACATGGGCCAGGAATCTGGTTGCCTCTGGCTTCAAATCACTCACCACCACAGTGGGGACAAAGCAGGCGAGGCTCATGAACACAGCCTAGTTATGATGCGAGGAGAGGGACTGAAAAGATGCTTAAGAGGGTCTGTAATTGCAACTGCGAATAGAAAACTTGACGACTCTTTTCAGATGAGCAGCTGTTGTGCTCAGTTAAGGACCGGGAAGATATTAAAGTTCAGAGCCTGGCATTCTCTGCAACATCTTGTAAGTCTATCTACAACTCTGGGAAGCCCTTGATGATTTGCCATTAATTTTTATTACAGAGTGTTACTACCTTCATTTTATGGATGAAGGAATTGAAGCCTAGAGAGATGATGATTTTAAATAATCCGGAGGCTCCCTTTGCTATTTGAATCCACCACCGTCACCCCCTAGTGAAAGGTAATTTATCAGAGCAGAATCGTGCACGTGACCAGCTGGTTCTCTAGAGAGAAAAGCTTGCAGACAGCACCCCTGCTGGTGAGCTGCGGACCCTCTCAGGCAGGGGGCATGTGGTCTTACTAGCTTTTATGGTGTGCATAGGTCAGGGAAGATTTTTTTTTTTTTTTTTTTTTTTTTAGGGAGGTGAGGTGGACGAGATATATATAATATACAACTGGAGTATAAATCAAAGAAAATCCAGCCAATTTTATTTCCAGATGGAAAAGTGACAGCAAGTAAGCAACATTTTTAGCGATGTTGTGTAAATAAAAATGAGGTCTGTTGTTCAAGAGAGGCCTGGGCAACTTCCATTGTTTGAGGTTCTCAGTATAATGAAAAATCAAAATGCCAAGATCATGTTACAAAAGGAAAACACAAATTTAAACTTGCACAAGGCACATTTTCTTCTTTTCATCCTGATGAGGTATCTCTTCAACTTTATGTGTCTTGTTTTTGGAGCTAACACTTAATGACTTACTTTGTAGCTTTTTGTGACTGTGAGGCCTGGACAAAATGGGTTACCATCTGGCCCCTCTGGACAAGCTCTGGGATTTTCGACTCAGAAGACCTGGGCACAACTGCCAGCTCTGCCCCTTCACTGACTCTATGACCTGTGGTCTAGTGATTGACCCCTGTGAGCCTCGAGCATTGCCAGGGATATTAACTGAAATAACACGGAAAAGAGGTGTTACGCTTTCACATGCCATTCAAATGCTATTTTATTTAAAAACATTATTTTCTAAGCAATACTTTCTGGAGAGAGTGGTGTGTCAATTATTGTTCAAATAACAGAGGGGAAATGATATGAGGGTAGAGATGAGAGAGTGGCACTCCTGGCATTTGCTGCGGCATTGGGAGTCGCAGGCTAGTTAGTGGTTGGAAGATTTGAGCTGCTCCTACACCAAAAATAGCTATTTGGGTTAAACATTGTTGTATGGGGGGCTGGCGTCAGGTAGTAGGTGAGAGGTGGGAGAATTTGCTGACATAAGACTCTTCTAGGAAACTCATGATGCCATTCTGGCTGTGCTGGCATCTCAGTAGCGGCAAGTCAAAGGAAGGACACATACACCGCGTGGCAAAAGTGAATGGAACGTGTAAGCACCATCCGCAAACACGGCAGATGTGGACCAGAGTCTACGTTCTCCAACGTCTTGGTTTGCCCAGTGCTTGCCATATGTAATGTGCTCAGTGGATGTTCGCTGAATTTATAGTTTAGGAAAATATTCAGGGGTATTATGAGTGATGGAGGTGGATTCTGGGTGACTGTGTCAAAGGAAGAGAGAAGGGAGCAGATTATAGCCAACAAATGAGGATTTCCTGAGGATAAAAGCCTAAGGAAGGTCAAGTCAGAGATGGAGCTCTTGGGCCTAGGTTATCAGAGAAAGGGGACCATGTGGTAATGGCATAAAATAAAGTGGTTAGAAAACAACTTTGTGCTTCACTCATTCAATCATTCATTTGTTCCTTCATATACTCACATGTTTTTATATTATGCGCTAAACTACTGAAGTACCCACACAAGGAAATTAACAATTACATTATAGAATGGAAAGCTCCCTTGTCTCTAGACGGTGGTCTCCTTGAGGGCAGGGCTGTCCCCTTCAGCTGGATACAATGCTTGGCACATTTTAGACGTTCAAGAAATAGTTGTTGAATTAATGACGAAAACAGGCTCAAAGAGAGTAAAAGAATTGCTCAGTGGAGCACAGCCAGTTAGCTATTGGCAGAGCTGGGCCCGAGACCCCAGACGTTTCCACCACATTCGGCACCTTCCTGCTGGTATAGAGACACTGAGTAACAAGTCTCATCTAATTGGATAACTTATTTGGAATTGGGGACTCAGTGACTTTCTGTGTTCTTCATTGCTGAGCAGTATCTGGGAAGTGGCTGGATCTCTAGGATTACCTGAATTATTAAAAAGTAAGAAAACTCTTTTGATCTACAGGAAACCCCAACTGCCAATTTTGCAAAATGTGTTATTTTTCTTATCAGGTTCTAGTATATGTTCGAAGAGAGAGAGATTCCCCATTGGGTATTTCTGGTACAGCTAGTTTTGCTTTTCTAATAAGCTTGAAATGCATCGAGATGAAATGTTAAGCTCTGGGGGGAAAAAAAACAATGACTTTTCTCATCTTTAAAGGGCATAAGTTTGGGAAGAGCAGTCTGGTTCAGGAGATGTAAGTAAAAGCTGGAACTCTACCCGGAATTTAACATGTGTGAAATAGGAAAGACAATTAACTCAGGCCAAAGGAGAAAATGCATCTGCTATCAGCAGGTCCAGAGCTAAATTTATTGCTTAACTGAACCAACATCCAAAATAGTGGTGACATTGATTTCTCTCTTTTGTTAGTTTCTGTTTTGATTATTCTAAGTCCTCATGTGTTGTCCCTTGTAAGTTGCCAAAACCAGTGGGTGCACAGCTTGCACTTATAAGAGGCCTATGCCTCTTATAACACGGTCCTACATAGATTGGTCAGATGCAGAAACCCCAAGCAAAGATCCAGCTCCACAAAGAACATCTGCCCCTTTGAAGGGAGTAAGCCCCATTGCCCTGTACTATGGATTGAATGTTTGTGTTCTCCCAAAATTCACATGTTGAAGCCCTGACCCCCACTGTGATGGTATTTGGAAATGGCGCCTTTGGGAGGTAATTAGGGTTAGATGAGATCATGAGGGTGGGGGCTTCCTGAGGGGATTAGTGTCCTTCTAAGAAGAGAATCCAGAGAGTTTGCTCTCTCTCTCTCCACATGTCCACAAAGGGGTTGTGTGAACACACAGTGAGGTGGTGCCTGTTTGCAAGCCTGGAAGAGAGTTCTCACCAGAACCTGACCGTGCTGGCACCCTGAGCTCAGACTTCCAGTTCCCAGAACTGTGATAAGTTTCTGTTGTTTAAGCCAGCATTTTATGGTATTTTTTATGGCAGCCTGAGAAGACTAACATGCCCCTGTTTCTGGACTTCTTGAAAAGTCTTTGATTTTAGAACCCTGAAGAGCTATGTTCTATCTTGGCTTTCTCTAAACATGCCTCATCGTGAAGACCATCTTGGCATTTGTTAAAAATTCAGATGTCCAAGTCTTGCCCTGGAGATTTTGATTTGGCAGCTCTGGGAAGTGGCCTGGGACTCTGTATTTTCAATGGCCCAGGTGACTGATGATCAGGCAAGTATGGAACACAGTGGTCTCTCTCCAGAGTATTGCCCTCCATATGAGATTTAGATCTTAAATAGGAAGAAAAAGAACATGGCCTCTTATGTCCATAAAGTCATCATTTTTAGGGTGAGGATAGGTATAAGATAAGCCCATTTTGCCCAGAACCCAGACCTCACTAATGCCAATTGTTTCAACTTGTCCCTGGGGGATGGGTCAGCAACTTGGCTCAACAAGATACAGTCTTGATGATGTTACACCTGAGAGTGGAGTAATGAAGCATCGCATCTTGTAGGAAGACTTTGTAGGAAGTCTTTGTAGGCTTGTGTAGGAAGACTTTGTAGGAAGACTTTGTAGGCTTGTGTAGGAAGACTTTGTGCCTATTGGGAGCATTTGCATGTGTTTGTATGTATAAGCTTGATAAATGGTCTTGTTATCAGGAAAAAATTCTTGTTAATTCAGAGGTGTGTAGAGAAGGAAAGCACATTTATCTTTTTAGGAATACATCCTGCATCTTTTTATTTATAAGACATTTCTCTATACCTTATTTTCTCTTTACAACTGTAGGTGGGTATTATAGTCCCATTTTATAGATCAAGAAATGTGTAATCAGATGGCTTTTCGATTCTCTTCTAAACTATCTTTACCTCCCTTTCCAGAGTGCATTTAACTTCCAGGGCTGACTTGCTACCAGAGATGGTCAGGGATCAATGGCAGGTGGGTGGGGAAGGGTAAGTGCATCCCAGAGTGGGAGCCGACCTTGCCCTCCAAGCCCATATGTTACTGCAGGAAACCAGGTCCCATTTGCTATGGATTTGCTGAGTCCCCATGCTGGTATTTACTCATCCATGAACAGAACAAGTAGAGGATACCCCCAAATTGTACACACCCCATCATTCTTTGATTCCAATATACAAATCACACCCTTTATGCTTTATTTCACAGGAAATGTGGGCTAACAAATTGAATTGAGTGTGTTCTCCCTCTTCCTTAGGATATGTTGGATTCTGTAATTGGACACACTGTCTTGCCATCTTGCTTAAGTATGTGATGAAAAATTTTGCTGAGGTGTATTTGGGGTTCAGGTTGGAGGAAGGCTTTAAGACTCCAACCAAAAGCCCTCTTCTTTAAGCTGTTTCATCACTCAGTTCTCTCTAGCTTGAGGGAGGACTTCCCATTCTGCACTGGCACACGCAGAGAACATAGAGGTGTGGTCCTGTCTTTGCAGCAGCCACTCTATTTCAAGAACAAGCTATCAAGAATATACAATGGAATGTTACTCAGCCATAAAGATGAATGAAATTGTGTCATTTGTAGTGATGTGGAAGAATCTAGAGTCTGTCATACAGAGTGAAGTAAGTCAGAAAGAGAAAAACAAATATTGTATATTAACGCATATATATGGAATCTAGAAAAATGGTACTGATGAATATATTTGCAGGCCAGAAAAGAGACACAGATGTAGAGAATGGACTTGTGGACACAGGGGGGAAGGGGAGGGTGGGACGAAGTGAGAGAGTAGCACTGACATATATACACTACCATGTGTAAAATAGATAGCTAGTGGGAAGCAACAGCATAGCACAGGGAGATCAGCTTGGTGCTCTGTGATGACCTTGAGGGGTGGGACGGGAGGGTGGCAGGGAGGCTCAAGAGGGAGGGGATATATATATACATATAGCTGATTCACTTCATTCTACGGCAGAAACTAATACAACATGGTAAAGCAATTATACTCCAATTAAAAAAAAATAAGAAAAAAAAATAAAAACAAGGAAAAGGCAGAAACCCGCTATTCACATACAAGGGTGAACATGTGTTCCTTTGGTTGACAATCCTAACCTTTACCATTTTAAAGGAAATTGCCCTAGACAACTGCTAGGGCAGAAAGGAAGCCCGAATAAACACCCTGAGCAGTAAGCAGAACTGCCCGGAATAAGATAGCAAGGAGTGACTGCAAGCACCTTCAGCCTGGTCTCTGAGCTCTGCTACTCACATGTCTGTTTGGAGCATGGCTCTCCCTTCAAGGCCAGGCTGGTGTGTCCCTTCCTCCCAATAGCCATCTCAGATCTGCCACGCTGAACTGCTTCAGCTCCATGGCGGATCCGGAGCAACATGTATAATACATACCTGCCTGACAGCATTTATCACATTGTCTTAAAGCTGATTGTTTACATCTCCATCTTCCTCTTTAGACTCTAAGCTCCTTGAGGGAGCTTATAAAATAAAATCTTTTTATTGTAAAATGAAAAAGTGATACATCAAACATCACAAATCTAATGTGTATCTTAATGGATCATTATAAGGCATGGAAACCTTCCAGATTCCAGGAAACGAAACTATGTCGCCTACCCTTGAAGCCCTTTTCAGGTGTCTCATCCTAATCAAAACTTCTTCCTCCCTCCGAAAGTAACTACTATCCTGATTTTTATACAAGTCACTTCCTTGAGTTTTTATTACAGTTTTGTCACTTAAATGTGCATTCTGGCACACTACAGTTTGGTCTTGCCTATTTTAAAAAATGTGTTATGTCTTTTAATCTATAGATTCCTCTTCCACCCTTTTCTTTATAATTTATTTGCTGAAGAACCTGGGCCATTGGACCTGTGGAGTTTCCCATGGTCTGAATTGCTGATTGCAAACTCATGTGCAGCCCAGCATGTTCCTCTGCCCTTCGTATCTCCTGCAAATTGCCAGCTGGATCCAGAGACTGGATCAGATTCAGGTTTTATTCTACCCCTTCTGCAAGACTAAAGAAGGCACATCATATCTGGTTGTCTCTCTTTGTGTGATTTTAGCAGACACTGATGTGTAATAACTATATCTATTTGCTCACTGGGGTGTACAAACAGTGAAATTCTAATTTTACCTTTTTATTATTTTATTAGGTAGAATACTTTTATAAAGAGACACTTTTCATTTGTCCTATTGGGATATTCAGTGGAATAGTAAATACAGGAAAGGCAAGATAAATGTTTCATTTATTCCCTCTATTTACTAGTTTTCCAGATAATGATTGGTTATGACCCTCTGAAAATGACTGATTCTTTGTTTAAATATCACCATAAAGTAATGCATTTAAATGAATTTGATTGCAATTTTTATCACTCTTGAGGTTCAAACTGAAGCTCTTTGGTCAATGGGAATCTTCAGATTGGCTTCTGAGTCCTATTGACATGATGCCAGTATCTTTGATAGCTTCCTTGTCATCTGCATGGCAAGTTGTAGGTTCATCTTATACATTTCTGTTCCAGACCTCAAAGAAGCTATTTCTCCAAACTTCTCTGGGTTTTTTTTTTTTTCAGTGAGAAAGGATATTTTAACAGCACAACCTGGGCACCAAAGGTTGCAATATAAAATGGGGTGCTGGCAAATGTTTAACAACTGACTCTCTTAAAAAAAGGGCAGATTTGTAGCATTTCCCAATTTTCATGGTGTAAATACTCCCATTATGGCTGATTCCAATATACCAACATGGAGTCATTAAATGTGGAGTTGGGACAAAATGTGTACAATCTGTTCTTACCAGCTCTTGTAAACCAGCTTCACCATACCACTGATTCTATATCTCATGAGTTCCTATGGATACTTCCAATTCAAGTTCAAGAACTTCTGATTCTCAAGGACATAGGGGATGATAGAATTAGAATACTCCACAATGACTCATTTGTTTTATCCATAGTATTGTACTTACAGTAGTCTCATAATCATAATATACTACCACCATAATAATTACATCATATATTAAAAATTTTTGCTTATCCTTCCTCCATTCTAACTTCTCATTAAAAAAAGAAAATCTATAGTAGAACTATTCATAGTTGTACTATATTTACATTGTCAGAATATATAACCATTACATTCTATACTCTCTCTCAGCCCTCATGTAATCTTAGCACTACAGGTAACTGTATATTTAATGTTCACCTTCAGGCCTTATGTCAATGTCTTTCTAGTCATTTTGATTCTTTGAACCTTGTTCTTTAGTAGATTCCTTAGGAAGCACTCATGGAAACATTCTCTGAGTTCTCGACTATTGATAAGAGTTAGTGCCCTTTATATATTGAAACTCTGTTTTTCTGGAAATAAAATTGTTGGCTTATACTTTCTTTATTTGATTACTTAAATATGTTTCTATTTTCTTTTAACATAAGGAGTTGCTCCTGAAAAGTCTAATGAAAATATAATTTTCTTTCCCTTATAAATCACGTTTTTTTCCTCTAGATGTCTGAAGGACTTTTAACAAAATTTCTTTAATTTCACTAATTTTTTTCTGATGTTTGCTGTTCCTAGTTGATAGTCTCAGGTACATGGTGTGCTCTTTCAATGTGTAGTTCCCAATGTGTTAAATGTGTTGTATTTCAGGGAAGTTCTCTTGAGTTAGGACTTGTTCTGTTTCCTTGCTTTGCTCTTTTTTCAGGGATTCCTGTTTTCTAGATGTTCAATCTCCTGTGCCTATGTTCAATATTTGTCACTTTCTCTTGAATCTTTTTAATCTTTTTCTTCATTTATTTTTGACTTAAAAACTTCTCTTTCTTTTCACTTGCATTTTCTCTTAAGGTATTATCCATTGTGTTTATTTGCTTTTGTAGTCTTTCTAATTTACTATTCATTTCTGAAATAATTTTTTAAAAATTTTAAATTGTTTCCAGAGTCTTTTTCTAACTCTGATTTATTTCGTTCTTTCATAGCTCGTTTCATTTTCTTAACGTCTTTTAACTTGTTTTAATATAGTATGTTATAGTTTTGATCTATTTATGGGCACATCTTTCTGGCATGCTTTCATTATTTGTAGAGATGTTATTCTGCCCCTCATCCTCTTTTTTTTTTTTTCCTTATAATAAGTCTCTATGGGATTTGACTTCTATTCTTTTCTGTTGTTCGTTTTTATGCAAAATTAGTTTTCCTAAAGTTATAGAATAAGGTAGGGTTCAGGAAAGCTGTTCTGACTTCACAGGGTTCCCTCTTCTGTTGTTTTTATATAGTGGTAAACATGGTGGCTTGCATTCTGAGATTTCCTGCCCTGTTTCCTGTGCCCACCGCACTCCCCCCTACCCCCCAGCTGATCTGGACCTTATCTTTCCTTTATCACTATTGTCTCTCTGCAGCTCAATTTTAACTCCACTCCAAGGCCATTTCTCCTGAGTGTAGGGCCCTGACCTGGAAGGGAGACTTCCGAAAAAATGCCCGTGTGCTCATCACTCGTGTACAATTTTGAGAGACCTCAGGGTTCTCGACAGCTCCAGCCCTTTCAGTCCTTCTTCCTGGGACCTTCCACTTACTCCTCTTAGAGGAAACTACATCCCCCACTCCCTGCCCCAACACCAGGTTTAGGGATGTTTATCAAATTTGTCCAACTACACTTTCCAGGAAATACTATTGGCCATTCAGTTCTCCTGATTTCAGGTCCCTCAGATGCTACCCTATTGCTTCCTTTTTCCTCCTGAATGGACACTTGTACTATTGGTGGTTTGTTTCCCCTCACTTTTAATTTGGAGTTTGTGAGAAAACTTGCCCATAGTTTTGCTGTAAATGTGTCCATGGATTTTGGTTTTGTCACCTAATTGTTCTGCCTATTTTTTTTTAAACTTAAAAATTTTTTTACTTACTTTTTAAAATTGTTCTGCCTATTTTTACGTAGGGATTTGGAGAGATTGAGAGACTGCTGTTGATGCCACTGCCATCTTCCCAGAATCCTCCAGGACTGTATTTTATTTGATCTTCTATCTTTGGTGATTAGTATCTAGCACATTACTAATGAATGGGGATGTGGTCTAGTTAGATTTGTAAATTGTGCTCTGTCTGATTGCCTAAGCTAACTGGGGACTGTCCATAATTCAACCAATGTGGCTTAGATTTATCAAAATGGACTTTCTATGTCACAGCCAGGTGAGTTGATGGTACCTGGAGCCATGATTCCTAACCTTCCCTGGCCTCGGACTAGCATCTCTGAAAGAATGCCTGTGTGCTCATCATTTGCGTAAAATTTCATGTGACATTTCAGAGAGTTCCCAGATGCCTTGAAATGCATCCATGTTCCCCTAGAGGTCCTGAGCTAGGAAACTCTGGTAATTAAGTATTAAGGACAAGGGCAGACTAAAGGCTGATAAAATGATGTGCTTGCTATCTTGTTTGTACCGGGAGTTGGTTTTATCAGTGATATCTATAGGATCTACCTATCAAATGTTAATTCTGTTGGGCTTCTCGGTTCCAGATAGACAATCCAGTGACAGAGAAAGGGCAGTGGAGTTTGCTGAAAGGTTAAAGGAAAGAAGACAGTTGTAAGATACCAAAGTAGCCAGTGTAAGTAGGGCAAGTGGACAGGAGATAAGCAGGGGGAAATATTGGAATCATGAGGCTGGAGGAAACCTGAGAGTTCATCTGATCCACAGCCTTGGATCTAAATACAAAAGAAAGTCTAAACCTGGGGTTTCTCCAAGTATGGTCACCTGCTCATCTGCGTCAGAATCATTGTTGCTTCTTAAAATGCAGATTTCCAGGCCCTTGACCCTGACCCCCTTAGGTGGGGGCCTAGCAATCTGCATATTAAGAACTCCCTGAAAACCACTGGTCTAAATGATGCGGAGCAGAATGGCATCCTGACTCTTGAAGAACTCTGGACGTGGAGGTACAATATCTATGAGCTGCACAGTGCAACAATAACAATAATAACAATGATGACAATAGTATTACTTTCACTCTTACCACCATTGCTTCTCCTCCTACTATTGTGGCCTTAACCTTTTTCCCTTTGGGCACAGGATGGGATCACAGATTTCCAGGAATCTTTGCTGCCTATCGGACGCAGTTCAATCCATTTGCACCATATGGGAGGTGACATTTGGCTCATTGTTTCAAGAGAAAACAGTTCTGGAGAAGAATGCTGCTGATACTTACATGAAGTTGGTCTTGGCTTTTCGTGGCCTTCTGGTTGTTAGGGGAAGTGCTGCCAAAGACCCAGACCTCCTCTGTTAGCTCATGGTGATTTTGACAAGAGGCCTTTATGGGTCACCTCCCTTGCGGTGTTTTGGAGAACCGGGCTCTGAGAAGTAACTCTGCTCCAACGTTCCAAGTCTTCACTCTTGTTTGGAGGGAAAATTTTATTTGATTTCTTCCCCCCAACACTGATTGCGTCTGGTCTTGTGAGTATTGGAGCCTCAGCTGGCTACCCCAGGATTCACATTTAAGACGGAGGTGGCCAGCCCTGCCCAAGCCCTCTCTGGCTCATCCATGGGGCTGGGCCCTTCCAGAACAGAGTGTGTACCTGAGGGACATGCTTCCCCATGTGGGCATGGGCAGGGACCCCCTGGGGATGCAAAACTGTACTCATCTTCTACCTCTAGGGAGCCAGGAACAGTCACTTTTGCACTGACAACTTCAGCGTGGACTCCATGGGTCAGGATACTCAGAGCACAAAGCTAAGGAGGAAATTACCTTCAATGTTTTCATGGGGAGGCAGATGGCAGACACCAAACACAGATGGCTGAGGTTCTGGCTCCATGACTGCTTCTCAGTTTGAGCAAAAGTCTCCAACTCTTTGTGCCTCTATTTTCTCATTACTGAGGAGACTCATAATGCTATGTTAGATCCAGTTAGGTAAGTATTTAGAGATTGCAATTACCTCGTGTCTTTGTTTCCCAGGGCTGCGTTAACAAAGCACCACAAACTGGGTGGCTTAAAATAACGGCAATGTATTATCTCACAGTTCTGGAGACTGGGAGTCTGAGGTCAAGGTACTGGCTGGGTTAATTCCATCTGAGGGCTCTGAGGGCCAAGCTGTCCCATGCCTCTCTCCCAGCTCCTGGTTATGGCCAGAACTCCTTAGTATTCTTGGCTTGTAGGTGCATCACTGCATTGTTACCTTCATCTTCCCATGCTGTTCTCCCTGAGTTATCACAGGACTGTCTTCTTAGGAGCAAACCAGTGATATTGGATTAGGGACATGCCCTATTCCATTATAACTTCACCTTAATTTAAGTAATTACATCTGCAACGAACCTATTTCCAAATAAGTTTACATTGTGAGGTACTGGGGCTTAGGACTTCAGTATGTCTTTTTTTGGGAAAATAATTCAGCCAGTGATTTCCTGCTACTTCCGAATAATCCCAAGTCTTCTGTGTGTTTATCTATTTATTTTGGGGGGAGTAGTTAAAAAGGCAGACAGGCTGGGTTGGAATCACAGCTCTTATTATCTGTGAGTAAGCAAATTTCCTAAGCTCTTTGAGCCTCATTTTTGCCATCCATAGAATGGAAATAGCTTACAATAGTGACTTCATGGGGGGGATTAAGTGAGATAAAAATAGATACTTTTTTAAGCACAGGTCTGGGCACATAATAAGCACTCAGCAAACATTAGTTAACGTTATTATTATTATAATTTTCACTGTGTCCTTTGAGGAGTTGTATGTATTAGAAATATATTCCAAATATCCCCAAGTCAATTTACTCGTGAAAACACCTCCATGTGCCCCAAGGATTTCCTAATATTTCTTCTGCTGGCTGCTGGAGCCCAGAGGAAGGTACTGCAAAGTTCCTCTCAGAAGATTCCCTTCTGTTCTTGGAGCTGTGCCCCACGTGATGGTGCCCAGGGAGGATCTGCTCACTGTTTCATGCCAGCAGGGTTTCAATGGAGCACTTACATTCCGAGGCTCCTGACACAGGAACGACCTGTCTCCACGGGAGTGAGGCACTCACTCAGAAGGGGGGTGTTTTCATGTTGGGCATCGGGTTTTTAAGGTCGCCCTAGAGCAGCCCTTTCTCATCATTGTATTTGTTTCTCTGGGCTCTGGTTGTCCTTGAGGCCTATCCAACTTTCGTGTACTCTGAAGACACCATCTCTTCCTGGCTATTTAGTGAACTCCTTACTATTGAGAAAGACAAATCTCTGTCGCTCTGTCTCTCTCTCTCACACACACACAAACACACACACCCTAGCAACACTGACTGCTGTAACCCACTGAGTTAGTTACGCATATGGGAATCAGGGTATGTGACACTGGGTTATTTGGAGCTATGGAATGAAGCCCCATTCAGGAGACATTAGAAACTCTTTTTCCTTTGACTGAGAGGACACAGGAGGAGAGCCCTTTGTTGTTACAGGGTCACATGTCATAAATAATCTCATTCTGCTCTCCAGGCACATTTTTCTCTCAGATGCAGCCACTTTCAAACTTTTTTTCACCTCTAACCCCTACCTGGAAATACAGTTTATAATTGCTTTTCAGTACGTGTCCTAACATCTGCCGAGTCATAAAACTAAAAATACTGCTGTGATGCACTTGGGTCTATTCCTATTCCTATTTTTATTCTTTGTCCTATTCTCCATCCTATCCTATCCTACCCTACCCTATCCTATCCCATCCCATTCAGTCTGTCTTCTATATGTTTCTCCTGAGCATTGCTAGGATGCACCAATAACCAGGTCTCCTCATCTTTCAGGTACATCAGCATCTTTGAAGAAGGTGCCTCGGCTTCTTTGAAGTAGGTGGGGCTATATCACTAATTCTGGCCAATGTGCTGTGGTCACGGTGACTAGTGTCACTTCTGCGCTGAAACATAGGAAGCCAGCAAACCTCCAGCTGACTCTTTCCCTGATACAGTGATCCCAGGAGGCCTCAGGTTGAGTTGGTGGAGCCACAGATCAAAGCTGCCTGCATCACTGAGTTGCCTCATGGAGGTCTGTTGCCCTAGAGGGTCACCTGCATCCTTAGCAGCCTTGAAGTAAGAGAGAAATAAAAATGTTTGATGGGCCACTGAGATTTGGGAAGTGTTTGTTACCACAGGATAGTCTATCCTATTCTAATATGGTATTCTCGTGTATTTCTTTTCTTTCTTTTTTTTAAGAAATGCTGGTCCTGGGTTACTGAAACGATTCCATGACCCACTATGGGTAGCCTCCTACAGTTTGCAAATCTTTTTTTCAAAGCATCTGTCACATCGATAGCTCCAAAGTTTAGATAGAGAGAGAACGCCACAGAGGAGGGCACACACATGTCAGTGCTGTCTCTCCTCAGGGTTCCAAATACTGGGGATTGGTTGACTTAGGACTACTTGGTTGTATGACTTGGGACCTAGAGAGTGAGGTTACAATAGTTTTGGTGGGGAGACACCAGAGACTAGTTCCAAAGGTGACTGAGTAGTGCATTTACCCTTTCTGTGGGACTTTTTTTTGCCTTTTGGATGTACATGGATCCAGATTCAGGCCTCATATATACTGCATTTTATCAATAGTCCTATGTGCACTGAGAACCCAAATAAGCAGGGTATCCTGCTTATTATTAAAAGAAGTTGGAGTACAGTCGCATGACTGCTACTACTGTACTGTCAAGTGGTGAGATCAGAGGCCTCCATCATGGCTGCGTCCTTGACTAGATACTTGAACTTCATTATCCTCTCCTGATCCCACTTACTTTCCCAACCCTATTCCCCATACTTTTCCACAATCCTTAGTTTCTGATAAATGTAGTTGGGCACTGATTCCTGTTTATGTATCACTGTCTCTCTGGGCCTTTGCATATGCTGTTCCCTCCATTTGAACAGCTTTTCTTTTCACCTTGGCACTTGGAAATCCTACATCCTTTCAGACACAGCTCAACTGTCACTGTCTCTGAAATCCCATTGATCTTTTATTTACTCCTCTTCTAGGACTTACCACTCTCTACCTTATGATGATTAAAGTTCAATTCTCCTCCCGCAATCCTACCTTGAGCCAGAGCTGCTCTCTTTTAGCTTTTTTTATCTTGGGGTTCCTCATAAAATTCCATCTAAATAAAAGGCTGCCTATGAACAACAATAACCATAACACATACCCTAAAGTTAGAAAATCCACTGACTTAAAAAAATAAGGTTGGGGCTTCCCTGGTGGCGCAGTGGTTGAGAGTCTGCCTGCCAATGCAGGGGACACAGGTTCGAGCCCTGGTCTGGGAAGATCCCACATGCCGCGGAGCAACTGGGCCCGTGAGCCGCAACTCCTGAGCCTGCGCATCTGGAGCCTGTGCTCCGCAACAAGAGAGGCCGCGATAGTGAGAGGCCCGCGCACCGCGATGAAGAGTGGCCCCCGCTTGCCACAACTAGAGAAAGCCCTCGCACAGAAACGAAGACCCAACACAGCCATAAATAAAATAAATAAATAAAATTAAAAAGAAAAAGAAAGAAAATGCTCCCTATTTCACTTACAAAATTAATTTAAAAAAATAAAATAAAATAAGGTTGAGGGACTTCCCTGGTGGCGTGGTGGTTAAGAATCCACCTGCCAATGCAGGGGATACGGGTTCGAGCCCTGGTCCAGGAAGATCCCACATGCCGCGGAGCAACTAAGCCTGTGCACCACAACTACTGAGCCTGTGCTCTAGAGCCTGCGAGCCACAACTACTGAGCCCGTGTGCTGCAACTACTCAAGCCTGCGCGCCCAGAGCCTGTGCTCCCCAACAAGAGAAGCCACTGCAATGAGAAGCCTGCGCACCACAACAAAAGAGTAGCCCCCGCTCTCCACAACTAGAGAAAGCCTGTGTGCGGCAATGAAGACCCAATGCAGCCAAAAAATAAAAATAAAAATAAAAAATAATAGTAAATTAAAAAAAAATAAACCAAGGTTGATTTACTAAGACATGGAAGGCCTTTGTAGGCTACTCACTGTTCCCATATTTACCAAATACTATACGGACTTTTATCTTTGCATGCTCTGTTTCTTTTACAAGGAATGTCCTTCCTCACTATCTTTGGGGGAGGCCCATTTATTCTTTAAAGGCTGTGGGATAGATTGCTTTTTGCCTATCCAATATCCAGTCTCCCTTTCTTCCTTATGATAGCAAGCGGTTCTATTTCCTCAGCAGATTAGGTGGCCAGTGAAACTGAAGAAGTTTGTTGGGTAGAGTTTCTAGAGAAGCTCTGCAAAGAGAGCTTCAATTTTGTCCTTTTTCCTTTCTTGCCTGGGACTTGTATGTGCTGTCTGAAGCTCCAGCAGCCGTTTCGGGGCCATGAGGTAAACTTGAGGATAGAAGCTGTATACTAAGGATGGTAGAGGAGAAAGATAGGAGGACCATAGGAATACTGATGACATCATAGAACTCTGTTACCAGCTGTAGACTGTTTAATGCTGGACTTCTTTTACATGAGATGAAACCTCTATTTTGATTAAGCTATTGTTATTTGGATTTTTGTTATATGCAGCAAAACATAATCCTAATGGATATGCCGCTCAATTCTTCTTTGTCACCATCCCTGTATCCTAACTAGGGAATTTTTTTACTGGGGTTCCCACAGGCCTTCACTCAACTTTCTGAGTATATTTATGTTGATATATAAGAACTATTTGACTATATATCTCCTCCCCTGTAAGGCTGTGAGCTCCTTGAGGGAGGAACATTGTCTCAGTGTTTTCTACTCATTTCTAGCTACTGGACATTAAGCACTGCAGACACTTTTTGTGTCTGCAGTGCTTAATGTCCAGTAGCTAGAAATGAGTCCTCTCGATGTTTGTTGAGTTGAATTGAGACTTGAAAAGGATTTCGGGTTTTCTGTTAACTTGCAAATTCTTTGGGAAAGGGTATTATCTGAAACCTGAACCTTATTTGGGATTTAGTTGGTAAGAAATAAAGTCATGGGAAATGACACTGGACGGGGGCCTTTGGGATGAGGGTGTGAGGGATGAGTAGGGCTGAACTGGCCACAGGAGGAAAGGTGGGAAAAACCACAGCCATGGATTTCAGCCCATCTGGATCTCCCTAGGGCAGCTCTTGTTTGCTGTTATGCTTTTCTGTACACAGAACCTCGCTCCCTGGAGAGCCCTAGAGGAGGCTGCCTGCATTAGGAATGCTTTACCTTGTCCCTCCTGCCTCTCTGAGAGGCAAAGCTTCTCTCCCGAGACCAGGTATCACAGATAACTGGCTCCTTGGGCATAGCTGCGAGTGCCTCCTGCATGCCCCAGCCCTGTCCCCTTGGTCCTCCCAAACCACTTTGGAAGGGTCTGTCACTCTTGAGTTGCAAGATTAAATGAATGCATGTTTGGATAAGATGCTTTTGGGCCCTAGATCAAAGTCTTCCCTACCCGGGCTCTAGACCCCTTTCAGAGCGAGTATAAAACCTGCCCCCCCCTTTCAGTGAATTACGGGTGCAGAAGGAGAGAAGTCCTACATATCCACCGTATCAACACATCTTCTCAGGAGCAGAGCTCAGGTGGTGTCCTCTGAAACCGGTGCGCTGAGAAAATGGAAAGATGCACTTTCTATTAAAACCGTTCAAAAATTTTATTGGCATGGACAAATATGATCCTTTGGCTAAATAAAACCACTGGAGGGCCAATTAAACCATGCCACATGATATGATTATTCGCTCCTTGTAAAAATAATAAAAAATGTTTTGGTAGGTTTGCTGTACTTTTGTGTGTCTGCTTTAATAAACGGTTCCAGGGTCTTTTTTTTTTTTTTTTTTGTAAGTCACAGATCTGGATATAAGCCAAACCAGTGGCAGGAGCTGTCCCGCTTGCCACAGAAAAGGAAGAAAAAGCACCGAGTCGTTGTACAATTTCACCCTCCTAAATCAAACCTTCCATTTGCCACAATTATTTACCATTGCTTTGTAATTGTGAGGAGACAGCTGAGTGGAGCTGGAAGTCTATTCATTCTTTAAAGTGACATAAAATGGTACTTGGAGTGCCAAACGATAATTGTTCTTTTCTCCTTGTTAATATCCAACCGCTGCTAGGAGTTCTGTGAAAGATTCATTTAATGCCAGCTCCAGAAACTTCTGTGGGATTTGGCTCTTGGCCTCTCTTTTGAAAACCAATTTGAAATCACCCTCAGGAATTGGGAAGGCTGAATTGGTTGTGACTTTCAGTCAGAATTCCTCTCTAAATATTTTAGCAGGATGGAGAAATTTCCCTCATTTACAACCCTATCCTACTCAGTACGGGTATGTGTGAGAAATATTGGCCGTTTCTCAGAAATATGATCACTTCAAGGACATTTCCAGCCCCACCTGAATCGTAGGAACTGGAATTTGGTAAGGAAACTAGATCTTATGAGATTTTCACCTAATCTAATAGGACCTTGGTGGCGAGACAAAAACTTGAAGTCCATGGGAACCACTCTGCAAGGATGGGAGGGTCCTTGCTCTTTGGCTACGCTCTCAGGGGTTCCCCCACCCCACAATGAAGTGACCATTTATGGGTAAATCTGCCAATCCAATGAAACTTTCTGCTGACAAAATGAGCGATACAGATTGGCTGCGTCCTTTGGCTTTACGTGAGTTTCCAAACACCCTTGAGATCCCTGTTGATTGACTACAAATAGGGTAGGGAAGGTAAAGACGTGCTGATATCAATGGGCCTTTCTACTGTACGGATGAGTTTCTGCTACTCCTGCCCTCCAGTTTCACATTCTATGCAACACTGTCGAGTTTCTGACCTGGGTTAGAATCAAAAGCAGCAAGCTCATGCCTCTCTGACCCTCTGGCTCAGAATTGCAATATTAATGGTGCCCAGCATTTATTAACACTAAGTATATTGGAAACTCTGTGTTAAGTGCTTTACATGAATCATCTCCTTTAATCCTAGGAAGTAGCTTTATCATTATCCCCATTTTATGGGTGAGGAAACTGAGGCCCAGGGAGTTGAAGCCATTCAGCTAGGAGATGGTGAAGCCAGAATGCACACTTGAGCTGCTGCACTGCCAGCCTCACTTCCCCTCGCTTTGACTCTGGAGCTCAGAGCACGACGGTCACATCCCTGGCTTCGGAAAAAGTCAGCAGAGGTGCCTCTTAGAAAAGACCTTCATTTTCTGTATGCTCGGAGCCTGCTTCAGCACCATTCATACCTGAGGCCATCAACCCAGTAGGTGACTGTGGCCCAGGAACTTTGTGGCATGATAATGGGCTTAGGATAGGAACAGAATTATTGGTGTGAAAAGATTTGCCATGGGGCAGACTTCCATTTGCAATGGTTGGAGTTTTAATAGTTTGTCCCACGTAGCCCTGGTTCCTTGAGGAAAAAGAAGAGAAGGAGAGGAAAGCAGAGACACCCTGGAAGAGGAACTGGGCTGTCTCAGCCTCCTCCCTTTCTTTCTACTACATATAGTTTTGAGGTTCTATTCATGAGCTGTAGTGTTTTGAGCCTTTTAGGAATTAAATACACAGTTGAGGGAGTATGAGATGTGACTTAATAACCCAGAACCCGGGAGAGGTTGGATACAGAGTTTAGTAATGTACTCAGAACTGTAAGATTCTCTTCTCTTTCAACCAACAAAAGGCAGACCAAGGACATTCAAGAGTTGGTGACTTTGGAAGTTGGGGAATTTTCATCTTCCACGTGCCATCTGCTGATTGAACAGTAGTTGTTATTTTCTCCTAACTGAGCTTCTTTTTTTGAGGCTGATTTTAAGAGTGTTTGCAAAGGAAGGCGAGTGTGTGCTCTGGAGGTGGTAGGGGTAGGAAGCAGTGGGGTCTCGATAAACCTTCCCAGGATCTGCCTGAGAGCTTCGGCCAGGCCCTGGGCCTGTGCACACAGTGTTGCCAGACGTCTCTGCGACCTTCTTGAGGATTTGGAGGAGGCCAAGCCAAGCATTCTACGGCTCTTTCTGTTGGCTCCTGCAGGGCCACAGGGCTCCTGATGCTATTCAGAGCCCTTGGAGTAAATCTGACATTTTGAAAGGAGGCCAGGGCATTCTCGGTATAGGCAGTGCCCGGGCTCGAGCCGATTACCGAGGTTTATAGCCTGGTGACATTCCCTCCGGCTCCCAACCTTCCTCTCGGCCAGGGCCTCACAGGGTGTTCTTGTTCAGGCTAAGGCTGCATTGTTTTGTGCTGTGGACGGACATTCTTTTTCTCCCATTGATTCTTCCCAGTTTAGGGATGCAGCTCTGTCTGGATATAAACGGAAGTGGAAACAATCACACCAGATTTCAGTGACTTCAGATAACCATCACAGTGGTATCTTCTGGGGTTTCCCCCAGGAAGTAAATAACTCAGATTAACTCCAAACTCTTTAGAATAAAACTTCATAGTGTCTGCTAGACTATGAAATGCAGGTGCCAATGCAGGTCACCTTTGAGTCATCATAGCCCATGACATGAGAAGTCTTAAAGCAAAATGTGGCTCCCCTATTTCTGGACCTCACAAGGTAGGTGTCAGCAAAATTCTCCATCTCTCAACCCCTTCTCTGTCCTAGTAGCTGGGCTGGTGAGGAATGGGAGATAACTACTGGCAAACAGGGGAGGCCCAAGAATGCCTGGCCAGGCAGCTCTAGAGGGGCCGCTGGCGTGACCTGGACGCCGCGGCAAAGCAGATACCATTTCCTAGTCTCTGTTTGACCTGAGGCTTGGCCAGCTTACACCCTGGGCAAAAGTCTTGCATTACCAATTTAGAAGAGTGCTAATACAGCAAACTATGAATAATTGGATGACTCAAAAAATAGCCTGTTAAGGGGCAGACATCAAAGGGTGCAATGGACCAGAGGGAAAAATTCTTTTCTCTCTTCTTTATCCTCTGGGAGCTTCTCTTCCTGTGCTTACCATTGCTAGCTTCTCTTGTGATTTCGCGTCTCATTTCTGTGATTCACAGGTGACTGAAGTGGAAATACGAACCAGGAGCAGATCGCCCATTGTTTTGAGTTATCCCTGCAAATTCACTCTCTTTGCCGACACAATGAAGGAGCTGACTGTGTAGCTATTCCCCCTGGGTTTGGAATAATTCCCGTTGCTGCTATTCATGCAGGACAGGACAATCATCTTCCCATTTTCTGCTCAGCACCTTGTCCTTCAGTGGTGATGGAATAATAGTTAGTTTATAGAATCGTTGTATCTATAGACCTTTGCACTTTAATTAGGAATGGCCTGGGCTAAGAGGAGAATTTGCATGAAGTGGATGCCAAAGGGGATTTTAGAGATTAAAAAATGTCCCAGAGGTAAACTATTTGGTTTTTCCAGAAGGGCTCAAAATTATGCCAAGTGCTTACACTTAAGTATCACTAGGATGTTATTCTCCAGTAGATTCTGGCCTGTCCCCCCAAAATGTCTTCCTGGAAGAAAAACAAATTTAGGCTTTTGATTGTTTTGTTTTTATTCAGAAAAGCTGAAATGGAATTAATTTTATATGTGGAGAACTGGTCTTTGCTTCTACTGCTGACAGTAAGTACTACAATAGGAAAAAAATGGAACATTTCCTTCTGAACAGAATTGTAGTGAATTGAGAACTAAAGAGCTTATGGAAAATAGCTTTCAAATGATTATTTTTGTTTGCTTAAATGCTTGATTATGATGATTGTAATTCCAGCTATACACAGAGAGAGCATGGAAAAAAAGCTAAGCCTAGACTCCTGTTATAACAAAAACCACAGAACACATCACACTTCATAATATCCAAGTGCTCATAGGTTTCTTGGGACTGCTAAGTAAAATATAAATACACTGTTCAGGTTCTACTTGTTTGCATTTTCAAGGCCAAGAATTCTTTTTAGGCTTTCTTTAAAAGGTTTACCTTGGCCTTGGGTCACTGTAACACTTATGAAATGAAACTTGAACTTGGAATTTTCTTACTGTGCCTTCAAAGGTTGGCCCTCTGGATTACAACAAGAGGCTTTTGGGGGTGACGAATACATCTGCTGATGGCTCAGGGTTTCAGACAACAGGATCATTCCAGCCCCTGAACTGGACAGTTTTTGGTGGGATGATTTCATCACTGCCACAGAGGTGAACCCGGCTACAGCATCACTATCAAGCAGAGCCCTATTGACAGCCATGTTCCGTGAAGTAATTTTTCTTGTTCTTTGCTTAGAAAGAGTAGGACCATTACAGACATGCAGTCACTTTAACTTCTCAGACCATGACCAAGATGAATAATATGAATAAACCCTGAACCAAGAACCTACAGGCAAACATGATGGGACAATCAAGTAGAGAACTTCAAATGATCTTGGAAGATCCAAGAGCTGCCTTGGCAATTTTAAGCTCTGATCTTCTCTGGCCAAAAGCAAACCAAATCCCCTTGCCTCTGCCCTCATGCAACCTGCACAATGGCCCCAGGGGTGATGAGGAAGCAGTGGCAAGAGAACTGACACTGTTGGTGGATGGCTCAGGGGGCTGGCAAATGGCTTCGAGAGCATTCCACCGTCAGCCTGTAAACCTGCCTCAGCCTGAGAAGGACTGAGACCACGTGATAACTGCTGGTTTGCTCAGCGGGGCTGTCAGTGGCAGCACAGGCCGGGAGCAGAACATTCTGTGCTCAGGGTGGGTGGAAGGGATGCGTACAGGGCCCTTGTCTACACCTGCTCTGCTTCAGAGCGAAACAGATGAGCTTGGTGTTGGAGGCTCAATTCACTGCCTCCCAAAAAACCGGCAGCCAGCGACACGTTGTGCCAGTAGCAAGGCTGCTCCGGTACACTTTGACTGGGCTTTTTGTTTCATTCAGTTTCAAGAATGTTTGTGAATCGTTTTTTAAAAATGCCCCCCTTGTCTTTACCCTTTCAGCCCTCAAGCTCTGGAAGAGGCCAAGACACGGCAAGGACACTTCACATTTGTCCTGGCCAAAATCGACCTCCTTGTCTCCCTCTCCCTAAGACCTGTTCCTCCCCTTATACTCCCTGTCTCACTGAAGAAGACTCCATCATCCAGTTTCATGCTCAAGCATGAGGTTGCCCTTCAACTCTCTCTTCTTCCATCCCCACCACAGCCAATCAATCAATCAATCACCAAGTTCTATCTATTCTACCTGCCAAAGACCTCCCTATCCATCCATCCATGCATGCATGCATGCATCCATCCATCCATCCGCTTCTCTCCAGCCCACAGCTGCAGTCCTCACCCAGGCTGCCAGCACTTCTCCCCTGGGTGGCTCTAACAGTCTCGTCACTGGTCTAGGGGCTCTGCCGACTGACCCCAGTTCACTGCCCCACTTCCACTCCCAGTCACAGAGTGGTTCTTCTTCAATGTCGACTAGATCATGATACTTCCCTGCCTACAACACCATCAAGGGCTTCCCATGGCCCTGAAAAGTCTCACCTCCTTAGCCTGATACAACTGGACTCTTTGAGACCTGTCTCCTTCAATGTAACCACACGTGCTGAGTCCTATCTTTTCTCATCCTTTGCACTTGCTCTTTCCCCCACCTGAGTGCTGACTCCACCACTGTCCGTGGCTCCTCTTCTTCCTCAGTTTTCAGGACTCAGGGGTCAGTTCCTCCCAGAAGCTTCCCCTGACCCTCCCTCCTCTGGACTTCCACAACCTGCACCCATTGTAACTAGTGGGACGTTGTAATCTAATGTCAGAACTAGGACACCTATGGGAGTGAAAGGGGCACTTGTACATATTATGCACAGACAGCAGGCAAACCCAGGCTGTATGGTCACCCTTATCATGGCATTTATCACACCTTCAAATTGCTTGTTAACTGGCCAGGTCACTCCCTGCCCTGGCCGGCAGACGGCAAGGTCCCTGATGACAGAGAATGCCCAGTTTTCAATGTAGTTGTTTCCATAGTAGGTGCTCAATACATATGTTTTAAATGAATGAAAGGAGGGATGAAAATGACTGAAACAAATAAGAGTCTGGTCATGTGGTCCCAGACTCCAGAGGCTGATGTAATGTCATTTGTCCCCAAACCCTGCTGGTAAGCCTTGACGTCTAATGGACCTAGGTTTTCTCTCTGTTTCTCCTCTGAAGAAGCCCTCAGCCATCACAAAGAGCACAGAGAAAGGGTGTACTAGATTTCCTTGCTAACACTCCCAAAATTCTTCATTCCAAAGCACGTCTGGCTGAAATGAAGCGGATGGGTCGGGTCTCGAAGTGTGTTTCCTGGCGGATAAGCACCTTAGGATGTTGCAACGTGTTAAATGATAAACGGGTTCTGGGCCCAAATGAGTCATGGAAATTAAGCATGTCTCTTTATTGCTAAGGCTCACTGTGAAATCAGCAGTGTTTCTGAAGTTTAGATAGACACAGAACCTATCCCCCTTACCTCTCCCATCTCCCAGCCTTCATGTTCCATGGAACCTGCTTTGAGAACCAATAACATCATGTTGCCAGGCCATATCTATGTAGGTGAAAGCTTTGAGTCCCTCAAGGCCAGGCCTGTACTTTACTCATCTCTCCCCATTGCCTAGACCAGTTGGCACACAGTTGACACTCAAAAACATGTTTGTTGCATGTGGACTGAAATGCCATGCACTCAATGGAAGACAGAAGAGCTTGGGGTTGGGGGAAGCCATGTCACCCTGCCACGCTGGCCCTGCAGGTGGCCTGGGAAAGGGGAGGAGGCCGACTTGCCTGAAAATGATACAGGGAAGCGATGAGGTTGGTGACACTTGTCTGTCACGCTTTGAGCCGTGCCCTCCTTGACCTCATACCCTGTTCCCATCCCACCTCCCCCATGGGATTTGGCTGTCATTGTCTGTTCACCAAAACACTGAGCTGGTGAAGCTTAGTCTCACCCAGTGGTGTTTGCTTAGATGGTTCCTGCTAACACCCTCTGGCCTCAAGGGAGAGCAACTCGAGTGGCAGAAGGCCAGGTGGCAGGGCTTATTTCAAGCAGGCTCCTGCTGCCCCACTAAGGTATGTTGCATTTCTCGCTCTGCCCACTTGGGAGGTTGGCCCCGATCATGCACCAAAGCCAAACGTTCTGTCCATCGCCCAGAGGGGGGCCTCACGGGTGAGTGTTCAGAATGGAAGAGTGTTCCTGAGACATCAGGAAAGAAAAGCACAAACCCAACCTAAAACCACCCAATGAGGGAGGAAAAAACAAAGATGGGGCTCAGAAGTTAAACGCTGCTCCTTTGGAGCAGGTTTAAAAGTCCGTCTTGAAGAATTTTTTGGCAGTGTAACTTCTTTTTCCTTCTGGGATACTATTCCTTCTTCCAAATTAATTATTTATTATAGAATGACAAAATTTCATGAAGCTACAAGCTGAATCTTCTCCTTTGTCACTGTCCTTTTTCCAATCTAAAAGGAAAAAAACAGTCAGAAGATGCCATCCTGAAACTTGGCAGTTGAGCCAGTATGGGCTGCAAGCGAGTCCAGTGGGAGGGCCTGTCACCCACAGGGCTGCTCTAAGCCAGCGGGGCTGGGGCCAAAGGGACTCTCCTAGGAAAGAGGGGGGCCCATCTGCAGGGAAATGAATTACTTTAAGCTTTTAGAATATGAGTCAATCTGACTTGTCCCTCTACCTTACTAAAGAATGCTTTAGACTTTTAGATTTTGCTCCTATAAAGAGGAGCCAGCCTCTTGCCCTAACCTGCTACCAACCAGAACAGCAGGCAGGAGCCGGGGGCTTAGAAACAGCAGAAGCCTCTTCACTGAGCACGTGGGATGAGGACACAGAGCCAGAGGGCTTCCATGCGGCTTAGAAGCCCCTGGACTGGCCCCTGGCATGGTGCTCGGCTGCCATGGGATTAATAATGACAATATGTAGCCTCGTCCCTTCAGGTCGGCTTTTACCTCCAAGTAAGTTCAGTCTGGGCTGACTCCGCTACCACATGAATTAGGAAATGCTTTTGTTTTTCAGGGCCGTTTAGATTTCTGAACTACTGACGACAGCTTGTGGATTTATACTATTATTTCCATTGTAGAGGTGAGTCACCTGAGGATCAGAAAGGTTAGGGATTTGGTGCAGTTTATACATCTGTGATCTGAACACAACTTGGCCTACTTCCAGAACCCATGTTCTTTCTACTACATCCTGCCTCCTTCTGGCCACATGGAGGTCCACTGCTTGTGTTTTCCTGCGTCTATGTGGCTGGGGGATGTCCCAGAGTTGTAAAATGAGAGCTGTGGATTGGATGTTCTAGAAGGTTCCTTCCTGACCTCTCATTCCATAACTCGAAGCGAACACATGTTCCACTGTCTACAATGGGGTATATACATCCAAGTGGATGCCTAGGAAGGGAAATCTGCCCCCTTTAAGACCTCTTTTCCAAAATGTAAGACCCTGGTGCTTTTGGACCAAGTGACATATGTGAATCCCTTGATCCCTCTGTGCCGTTATGGCACTTCTCTGGCTGCAGCATGGGTGGTCTTAACTGAGACAGGGGCCCCGGGCTGGTTAATGCTACACTTGGTAGGGGGCAACATAGAAGACACTTCAGTGCACTAAGGCCCCAGAGCTATAATTAAAGCTCTGATTTTTTTTTTTTTTTGGAGGAGTTGGGGGTGAAGGTGGGGGAAGAGACCCTTTAAATTGAAGAACTTGTGGGTATAAATCTCTCTTCTCATCTGTCTTTATTTTGGAGTGTGTTTAAGGATACATATATATAATATGCATTCCTCTTCCCATATATCTCTATGCTTATATCAATTCATAAATAAAATGTACAGCTGCTCGGCTGAAATGTATTGCTTGTCTGCAAGATTCCTCCTGCAGGTTAATATCTCCTGCCAGGGGAGCTGCCCTGGTTTGTATTGACTTTCAATGACCTACTTGTATGCACTGGTTCAGGCAGGGTTTAACAAGTGGTCTGGTAGATATGTGCATCTGCATGTATTCTTCATTTTTACTTTATTTTTGTATTATTTGGCTTCACTATGCCAAAAATCAATAGTATGTGTATAAAGTTAACTTGGCAATTGCACCTTTAGACAGGAAACCTGTCATGAACAGATACTTTAAAAAAAAAAAATAAATGTATTTATTTATTTATTTAGGCTGCGCGGGCTTTCTCTAGTTGTGGCGAGCGGGGGCTACTCTTCATTGCGGTGCACAGGCTCCAGGTGTGCCGGCTTAAGGAGTTGTGGCTTGCGGGCTCTAGAGCGCAGGCTCAGTAGTTGTGGCGCACGGGCTTAGTTGCTCCACTGCACGTGGGATCTTCCCGGACCCGGGCTCAAACCCGTGTCCCCTGCATTGGCAGAAGGATTCTTAACCACTGCGCCACCAGAGAAGTCCTGAACAGATACTTTTGGAAATGGCTCCGGAGGGGAGACTAATTCATGCTGTTTATCATTCTACAGCTGTTCGGTTATTGGCATAAGCGGCATTTTCCCGATAACTGCCTTCAAGATCTTCAGTGCTTATGGGAGAGAGAACCTTGAAAATGGAACCCACCTGAGGACTGCACATCATTTTGCAAGTTCCCTTTCTGTTGTTGAATGTGATCTGAGACTGAGGTTGGCGGCTGTGAATTTTAGTATGTTACTGTCAATCACGGGAGCTTATCTGAGTCTATTTGGCTTGGAATTGGAAATTCCTGAATAATGTGACACTTAAGCATTGGGTAGTCTCAGAATCAGAAGGCAGTTTAATCTCCATGATCAGATTTTAAAATATGATTCCTACAGTATTTACTAATACTGAAGAATTCCATCTTTGAGCACAAGTCGGTGTTTTGAATGTGCCTGTAACCCTTGCAGGAGGTATTTCTTGTTAAAACCAAGCATTCAGTTAGGGACCAGAGAGCAAAAAAAAAACCATTTATAAACCTCTTTTCTTACACACATCTGTAAAAACAAATAGAACAAATAATATGAGATGATGAAACGTAAATTCATATAAAATGTTGTAGAATATACTCAGCCAAGTCAAGCACTTGGTGCATTGTGAATAACTGTTTCTTGTAAACTAAATTACAAAAAATTGGATAAAAAAATCAATGGACTATTATTTATGTTCCATTTAATCTAGGTGCTTTAATAATGTCTATCTGGCCAAATACAATATTGATTTTTCATTGCTGTGGGATTCACTTAACCTCAAACAAAACTAAAGAAAACTAAACCCCAATTGCTTACCCTCTCTTGTAATTGTTGGTGTTTACAGTGGGAAACAACACGTTGAATTTAGGCAACTGATGGGGAAAGGGGAAGAGATGTAGGAGCCTTGGTTTTCTGCCTGTTTTCAACTGACAAACACTTATATTAGGTGTGAGATAATAGAAAAAATATATATATATGTATTGGTCTTTGACCCTGGTTCCTGACACTGGGCTCCTGAATCCCTTGTAAATTCCTAAGTCATAAGAGTACTAAGAGCATCTTTTGTTCTAATGAGGTGACTCTGGGTGGGCTCCTGGGTGGCTCCTGGATGGAGACTGGTCACCAGAAGGACAAGCCATGATTAGAAGCTTAGAATTTTCATATCCACCCCCATCCTCCTGAGAGGGGAGAGGGGCCAGAAAGGAAGTTAAAAATTGGTCATGACTACGTGAGGACGCCTCCATAAATTCCCTACAGTAGGGGGTTTGGAGAGCTTCCAGGTGGGTCACCACATCCATACCAGGAGGGTGATGCCTCCCAACTCCACGGGGGCAGAAGCCTCTGTGCTCGGAACCCTCCCAGACCTTGCCCTATGTATTGCTTCACCTGCTGTTCATGTGCATCTTTTATCATACCCTTTAATAAACTGGTACATGTAAGTAAGTATTTGCCTGAGTTCTGGGAGCCTCTCTAATGAGTTAATCCAACCTCAGGAGGGAGTCGTTGGAACCTCCTATCTACAGCGCAGGTGATAAGCTGGGCTTGTGGCTGGCGTCTGAAGTGCGGGTAAGGGTAGCCGCCTTGTGGGACTGAGCCCTTACCTGTGAGATGTGATGCTATGTCCTGGTAGGTAGTGTCAGGATTGAGCTAAATTGCAGGACACCCCGACATCTGGTGACTGGAAGTGTCAGAAGTGAAATGCGCTAGGTGAGTAGTAAAGGAGATTACCAGGAAAGAAGCACAGCAGAAAGGAACTGGGTTTCCTCTACTCTGGAAGGAAAAGTCTGGTACGAGTAGGGTAAGGCTCAAATTCGTACTGTGCATTTTCAAATATATCATATATCAAATGATAAGGCAAAACTATTGCCAAACAAGGTACCCAGTAAGTGTGTGACAAGGAAGCCCAGAAGTCTAGTGGAGGAGACTGCTTCAGACAAAAGTAGAAGTTCCAGTTTCTATTTTACATTAACTTTTTGAGAAAATCAGTTGTATTCCAAGTGGGTTGTCCAAATACTGAAAGAAATTTTCAGGTGAGGGAGGGTAGAGGGGTGGAGGGTGGGCAGTGGCAACCCCTAGGGCCTTGCCCAAGCTCTTTCTGACAGGCCTTGTGCACTATAACTTCTAATAGTTGCCTAATTTAAATCTTATTTCGATTTTGTAATTCACATGTCAGTGTCTCCATTTTGCAGAGGAAGAAACTGAATACTCAGAGAGGTTGAGTTGCTTGCTTTAAGGTCACACAGCTCTTGCTTAGCAGGGCTGGGGTTCTAAACTTGATCAGACAACATGTTTTTTCCACACATGTCCCATGTAGGAAATAGATAGAAATGTGTCAAAAATAACATTATCGGGCTTCCCTGGTGGCGCAGTGGTTAAGAATCTGCCTGCCAATGCAGGGGACATGGGTTTGAGCCCTGGTCTGGGAAGATCGCACGTGCCGTGGAGCAACTAAGCCCGGGAGCCACAACTACTGAGCCTGCGCGTCTGGAGCCTGTGCTCCGCAAGAGAGGCCGCGACAGTGAGAGGCCAGCGCATCGCCATGAAGAGTGGCCCCCGCTCGCTGCAACTGGAGAAAGCCCGCACACAGAAACGAAGACCCAACACAGCCAAAAATAAATAAATAAATTAATTAATTAATTTAAAAAAATTAAAAAAAAAAACAAAACATTATCATGGGGATTAATATTTACAGGTACAAGATGGAGGAGCTGATCAGAAGATCATTGATTGAAGTCCTATCTGTGATAAAGTTTAATGATTTGAGATTGGTTTAGAGAAAGCTGAAGTCACCTCTGGAAGTCCATGAACGGAAATTAGTTTGCAGATAGGTTTTGTTTTGCCTGTTGATGAAACAGGTAAACATCTGAGGTTAAGATTTTTTTTGAGCTAACATGAAAACAAACACTAAACCTTATATAAACTTTATATAAAAATCTGAATAATCAGCAGATCTGGCAATTGAGTCTGCACTCCTGAAAGGTAACAAACAGTTGGTTCTGAGTACCAGCTGTTCACTTTAGATGTTGTCTGCAGTTTTCCACTTTGCCATAGTCCCTACCAATCCCTAATGTCTCCCCGACACTGAAGCCATGTACCGATTGCTTTTACTTCTTTTTTTCCCCTCAAACCTGGCAGCTCCCTTTATTTGTCCTGCCTGCTTTGTCCCTGTAGGCACTTTTAGGTGGCTTTCCTGCTACAGAAAGCAGTAGAAGCTAAAAGAAGAGAGACTTGCATTCAAGAATCTACCATGCCACTAATCAGTTCTATGATCTCAGGTTAATGCATTAACCACTCTGAGCCTCAGATTCTTCATCTGTTACGTGGGAATGATGAATGATTTGGGGAAGATTAAATTAAAAAGTTCATGAGATTAGGCTCAATAAATGTTAACTGACTCTAAGACATTCTTAGAAAACAGTTCCTAAAGAAATTTTGCCCTCACCACTAATCCACAGAGGATGCTAAAACTGACAGTGTACCAACAGCCTCTCACATCCATCTTATAGCTAACCTTTCAAATCACCTACACCCTTTTCTAGACCATTTTTTGCTCTCTTTCATTCTTCCTTTAGTCAAATGATTTTTAATTGTGCTTCAGACTGTTTCCAACATTACTGTAATTACATAGCAACATCTTTTCATAATACGAAATGGAGCAATTGAGCAAAACATGCAAAGGCCCCTGCCTCCCCAACACCCCTTCACACAGCTGCTCATGGTACCCCTTCTTTGCCCATTGGGAGATGAGGCACCCACACTTTCTGGCATGTGGCTACCATTTTGGATCTTTCCATCATCACTCCTGTTTCAAGGGCCTACAATCGTTAATAATATGGTATTGCCCAATCATGTCTGAATAGCTTTTTTCTTGACTTTAATCTAAGAGTCAGCCACAGTGGTGGTGTATTTACTTGGAAGGTACAATGGGAAGTGGCATTTGGAGTCCCAGTAGTGACAAGTAAGCGGTAGTAACCCTTGGGCTGGATGCAGGTTTTCAAAGAGTCCCTGACTTAACCTCAAACAAGAGGGAAAATGGCCCATGGAGGCCCTTACAGAAATAACTGACCTGCATTTTGGCAAAAACGTATAATTCAAATAAAATTACTCAGAGTGGAAAAGTACTCAGAGTGGCTTTCTCCTTGCATGAATGAGAAAGGTTGAAACGCAATTTTTGTTTTGCCTGCTGATTTCTGCATAGCATTGATCTCTTTGGACCAAGTGTTGGAAGGGCGCCCCGCATCTTGGGGTTCAGATTAACCAGTGTGTGTCCATCCTGTGGAGAAACGTGGCGATCCGGAAGAGGGTGTTTAGAGATTGTTCTGGGCAGGTGCTGAGGCAAGCAGACAGCAAAGGAAGTCTGTATGGATCCACGACCCAATGCTAACCTTTAACCAGGTGTCCGTCTCATTCTGTGATTGAACTAGCCAGTGTCCTTTCTGTTGGACTTGTCGGATCATAGCTCAGAGCCTTCTTGCATTTAGTGGCATGAACGTGAGCTCTTACTGGGGATGTGGGGAGGACGTGGCTCACTGGCACTATCTTCACGTGTTCCTTTCTCTTGGGAGTTCATTTCCCAAGTTCTAGGTGTGGCAAAGAGGTTCCCTGGTCTTCTGAAGAGCGAAGCTCAAGGCTGCTTAGCAGGGCGTTGGCAACGCAGGACCCGCTAACTTGGAACATTCGCTGCCGCTTAAGAATAGATTTCTAAGTGTTTCAGGGTGCTCAAGCACAGCTGAACTATTTCATTTTCCATGGCTGATCTATTCTTATGCTTTGAGAGCAGCTTCCATAGTGCAGCCAGAACACACAAGAGGGTTGTTGAGCTAGGCATCCCGGGGCTTTGAGTAGACGGATCTATTTTGGGAGCTTGCTGTGCGATTTCTGAAACCCAATCATTCCAGATACTGAGTGTGCCCTAAGCTCTTTACCTTTCCTGCTGGAGAGGAAGGAATACAGGAGCACAGGCTGTTGGAAAAACCCTGGGGCTACCATTGCCACTTTGTGATTTTAGGCAAGTCACATCATCCCTCTGAACCTCAGTTTCCCTATTTCTCAGACAGGGATCACTCTGTTAAATGAGAGGATAGGTGAGCAGGGTACATATGCTGTATCGCTGTATGCCTGATGCCTGGCACACAGTCGGTGCTCAAGAAATGCCAGTTCTCTTTTCTTTTTCTGATGCCCCCGTGTTTCTTGCCCTAGCAGAAAGTGAGCTGAAGGCATGGAAAGAGTGCTTAATATTTAATCTGTTATCCATCATTTTCTTTCTCTTTTCTAGAGCATTAGGGTTCTTTCCTGAGAGGTGAAGAAGGCCCTAAAAGATTAAATCAGCATGTAAATTTCAGCTTAGTTCAAAGCTAAGCCCCTTAAGAAATCTTTATTTTGCAGAGGGTCCCCTCCTGTGGCAGGGGCTCAAGCACAGGAGTTGCGGGCAAGCACACTGGCAGGGCCACTGGGGCTGCTTGCCTTAGTGTGCTGGCTCAGGATGGCCTGGAGCGCTTGTTAAAACAGCTTGCTCGGCGGGTCCTGAACATTTGCATTTCTCACAATTCCCAGAGGATACTGATGCTCCTGGTCTGGGGACCGCAAGTGGAGAAACAGTGCTTTGTGGGAGGAGACACGCAGGCAGTTGGGACTCCAGGGCTCTGGACCCATGCTGGCTTTGAAAGGCTGCATGACCTTAGGTAAGTCACGTAAGCCCTAGGAGACACGGCTTCTTCTCTGTCCAACAACAGGCGAATAGTGTAATTTGGAAAAAGTACAATTTAGAGCAGAGCTTCCTAATCTTTTTTCTGTAGCGAGTGGCCACCCCAGGTCCTGCTACACTGATGGAGGGCTGAGGGGATCACTATTTTGGCACATCTGTAACCCATCCCGAGTGTCTGGCTGGGAAAGTCAGATTAAGTGGTTAAGAGCCTGTGCTTTCCAGTCCTGGAAATCTTAGGGTAAGTCCTCCCTCTGCTTATCTGTGTGGTCTTGCAGCTATCCACCTAGGTCTGAGCCTCAGTTTGGTCAGCTGTGAAATGGGCCCAGTGCTTGTATCTATATCTTAGGTTTGTGGTGAATATCAAACAAAGTTGTGCACGTAGAGTGCCTGGCATGCAAAGTACCTTGCATAGAGTGAAGGCTAATAAATATTAGGTAATATTTCTTATTACTAGCTATTATTATTTCCATTTCTAAAATTCTGTGATTCACTCTTGCACCTATTCTGGACCTTATTGGAAGAAGGAGATAAACCTTCAGTGTTTAGAAATGTAAGAACTTTTTTGCTTTATAAATTTTTTTATTTTGGCAGGGGCATGGCTCTAAAAGAATGCTTCTCAGACTTGAATGTGCATCCAAAGCACCTGGGGTTCTTATTAAAATGCAGATTCAGGGGGCTTCCCTGGTGGCGCAGTGGTTGAGAATCTGCCTGCTAATGCAGGGGACACGGGTTCAAGCCCTGGTCTGGGAAGATCCCACATGCTGCGGAGCAACTAGGTCCGTGAGCCACAACTACTGAGCCTGCGCATCTGGAGCCTGTGCTCCGCAACGAGAGAGGCCACAATAGTGAGAGGCCTGCGCACCGCGATGAAGAGTGGCCCCCGCTTGCCACAACTAGAGAAAGCCCTCACACAGAAACGAAGACCTAACACAGCCAAAAATAAATAAATAAATTTTTTAAAAAAATGCAGATTCAGGCTCAGTAGGTCTGGGGCGGGGCCTGAGAATCTGCATTTCTAAGCAGCTCTCAGGTGACGCCCACACTCCTGGTCCAGCTCCTACTCCACAGACCTACACTTTGAGTGGCAAGTCTCCTCAGCAGTTGCTCTTGAACTTGGTTGCACATTGGAATCATCTGCGGACCTTTAACAACCTCAGACCATACTCCCAGCCAATTAACTCCCAGTCTCTGGGGTGGGGTACAAACATCAGTCGTGGCGGAAGCTCCACGGCTGATCCCAACATGTAGTTTTGACAGCACTGGTTCTCAAAGTTGGCTACATATTGGAGAGTTTTACAAAATAATGATGCTTGGGTCCCACTCCCAGAGATTTTGATTTGGTCCAGGGTGAGGCCCGAGCATTAAGGTTTTCAAAAGCTCCTGGGTATCTTAATGAGCAGTAAAGTTTGCGAACCTCTTTCTAAAGTCCAAAGCACTCTTTAGTAAGGCAAAGGGAGAAGTTAGATTGACTTGTATTCCAGGAGATTGAAGCAATTAATTTCCTTTCAAATGGGCCCCCTTTTCCCTAGGAGATCTGCATTGAAATATGGCCAAAATAAGAATATTTTTTACTCTTATTTTAAAGGCAAAAAACTGTTTAACATCTGTATTCAGGAAGCTGTGTTGTACAGTAGCTCAGAAATAGGCTCAAGAGAGAGCATTCAGCACCTAATTCCTTCCATCACCACCTTCAGCGTGACCTTGGAAAATCTTTTCATGTTTATGTTTCCATATTTTCTCATTTGCGAAACCTGGCTAATCCTACAAAGTGACCACAGGACTGGTGTATGGTCAGCTGCGGCTTCAAAAACACTCCTGGGGCACTTCTCCTGAATTGTTCTAATTTGCTGACTACATTTGGACATTTATGCAAAATGCATACTTCGTGAGTCTTGAAAATCTGTCACATTTAAACTATAGTTTTCTATCTCTCTCTTTTAAGGGTACCAGTTGCTTCCTGTTCTATTCACACAAAGTTTAGGCTTAACACACCCCAGGGATTCAGAAAAATCAGCAAGAGGGCGGAAATGGTTTTTGAAAAGCTGTGGTTTTGCAGGCTTCGCAGGGTCAGTCTTTTTCTTGACCCCCTAAGTGGAAACGTCCCACAACTTTCCAGTGGTCCACTTGGACCCCCGGCTCGCGCTTCTTCTGGATGATTGCCTGTGCTTTAGCTTTATGAAACAAGCTCGTACATCTTTGTTTCCCTAGCGCTTAGCACACTGCCTGGAACATAGTAGGTGCTTAAGAAGTGCTGGTCCAACAAATGAATGAAGTGGCAGAAAGAAGTAAAATCGGACAGTATGGAGGAGCCAAAGAATTTCAGGAAACAGAAAGGATACGATATTTAACGGGAAAAGTAGGTAAAAATAAGGTATTGATGCTAATAAATATTGAAGGGAATGAAGTGAAGGGCTGAAAAACTCAGTAAATGAGATGCAGGAAAGGCCAGGAGGCCTGAGTGAGGTTTGTGAGGGGCAGAGAAGATGAAGGGGCCCCTGGGACAGCTAGAGAAAAAGGGGAAAATGACCGGAGAGAAGGAAGTAAAGGTAGTGACTGACGAGGGACCTCGGGCAGTTGAAGATAGAGGAAGGGGGTGAAGGTAGGAAGAAGGAGGCGGGGGAGGGGGAGAGCTGTCATGGGGACAGAGCCTCCCAGGACCAGGACAGCTGGTCCCCTCGCTGAGGACAGACAGGAGTGGTTCAGGTCTGACTGAGGCAGGAGGGAAAAGCCAAACCGGTGCGAGTGAAGTGGGCCACTGTCAGGGTTCATCACGTTTCCTGGAATCGGATATTTTCAAACTGCATAATTCTCTTTGTTTTCAATTATCCTCTGCGAGAGAGCACAGTCCCTGCCACCTTACAAGTCCACCTCGGTTAAGCCCAGACAGCCACTGCTAACACCGGGATGACCCCTTGGCCGCCTCCCGGCCCTCCCTTTCCAGCCACCGCATCCTGCCCCTCCGCCCCCCGAGCCTCCGCTGCATCTCCAGTCATCTCCCTTCCCGACTTCCAGGCACTGCCGGCCAGTGTGACACACGGACTCTTAAGCCGCCTTCCCATCCCCACGGACCCTCGTTCCTCCAGGGCCGCTGCCAGCCTATCCGCAGCCTTTGTGCAGTTGGGAAAAAGGGGCCCGTGGGGTCCTGGGCAGATGAGTTGGAGAAAAGTGCCGGTGGGATAAAACAAGACTTGTGGGCTTCCCTGGTGGCGCAGTGGTTGGGAGTCTGCCTGCCAATGCAGGGGACACGGGTTTGAGCCCTGGCCTGGGAGGATCCCACATGCCTTGGGGCAACTAGGCCCGTGAGCCACAACTACTGAGCCTGCGCGTCTGGAGCCTGTGCTCCGCAACGGGAGAGGCCGAGATAGTGAGAGGCCCGCGCATCGCGATGAAGAGTGGCCCCCGCTCGCCGCAACTGGAGAAAGCCCTCGCACAGAAACAAAGACCCAACACAGCCAAAAATAAATAAATTAATTAATTAATTAAAAAAAAAAAGAAATACAAGAGGATGAAAATGAATAATGGGATTGAAAAAAAAAAAAAACAAGACTTGTGTCGCAGTCAGCAACTCTGCGAGGATGGGGTGTGTGTGTGTGTGTGTGTGTGCACGGGGAGGGGTGTGTATACAGAGGTATTCGGCGGAAGCTGCTCATAAAAAGTGATATTTGAACTGAGTTTTCAAAGATGAGCAAATGTTTTCCCTCTTCCAGATGGTTTTGCGGGGGGGTGGGTGGAGCAAAGGGAAAGAACTGCTTTGGGGCAGGAATAGCGTGTGCAAAGGAGCAGAGGTGGGAAAATGTGATTTCCAATATTGCTGGAGTGTTTGTGTGAAAGGCGGTTAAGAGGGGACCCAGTGATGGAGATGAGGTTAGAACAGGGAGGCAGGACCCGGTCACAAAGGAACTTGAATGCCAGGCTCAGGACCAGATATCACTTTACAGGAACTAGGTAGTGTCTGGTTCGAAGCAAGGATGAGATGTGAGATTTGCATGTGAGAACGATTACTTTGGAAAGGTATTATTATTTAGTTTTTTTAATATATGATCAAACTCAGCCTCAGAGGGGTATTTATAAATGACCTGCTCCGTGTTGCATAGTTAATGGCAGAACCAGAACTTGACTCCGTTTTGCTGTGCTTAAACCTGGATCTCTTTACCCAGACCTCAGGTCTGAGTGACCTGTGAGATTTTCCTTGCAGAACTTGCTAGGCCCATCTCACCTTCAAAAGCCACAAAGGACTAGATTCAGGCCAGTTCAGAGAATGCCCCTTGGGCCCCTAAAGAGATACTTTAAAAAATCTAGTTGCTTCACTTCTTAACAGAAAGACTTTATTCATACTAGGTTAGTCTTTAGAAAACTGAACCAAAAAATGCTCCATTGGGCATTTATTGGCACTGATTTCCAGAAAATATTTATATTGTCAGCTGGAAAGAGGGAAAGAGGGAAATTGGGGGAAAGAGGACTCAGTGATCTCTTAGATTTCCGTGGGAAGACAGCAACTACAGTCAATTGTTAGTGGCCACTGGATGGTGTATCTACTGGTTTTGGTCTCTGACCTCAACATAACTTCATTCCAGGTCTGCTTATGAAAACAAAATGGAATTCCTTCAGCGTTTTTCTCCTTTTCGTGTCTCCTATACATAGGTGAGATTTCTACCAGAGAGAGATGGCCTCAGGGAGGAGAGAAATGATAAAGAGCCTTGAAAATCCAATTTCTGGGGTTCATCTTCTGAATCACTGGTGGCCGAGGCATCCAGGAGATATCCACCTTAATGGTTGTGCCTGGGAAGTGCCTTTGTTCCACTCCAGCAGTGAGAAACTGCTTCCTGTGTCTAAGACATGAAACTGAGAGAGGAACCCAAAGTCTCTTAGTCATCTGGAGTTCTGCAAGAGAGGCACTTTGGGATTAGAGGGGATGTTTATACCTTGTTTACACTCAGCTTCATCTTGGTGGCATTCAGGCCTCGGTCAAGAACTTGGTTTCAAGTTGACAGACTTGATAACAGTCCAGCCAAGGCTGGCTCATGAATGAGACACCCAAGGTCTATCTTCAGAGCAGCCAATAACTTACTATTATCACTGCTGATAAGGCTGAGTTCTTTGAGATTTCTCTAAATAAAGATAATGCGAACAACAACGACTTCCCAGAATGTTCCCACAGACATTCAAAATACATCTTCTATTAGTAATTTTTAAAAAAGCGTTGGTTTAACATCCTCTCCTTCCTTCTAGAGTATTCCTATTAAAACTTAAGTCCAGTGACATTAAATGTGTTAGTTTTACACACAGATTTTTTTTAGTTTTATTTAAAATTTTTTTTTTATAAGTTATCTATTTTATACATGTTAGTGTATATATGTCAATCCCAATCTCCCTATTCATCCTACCACCCCCCACCCCTGGCTTTCCCCCCTTGGTGTCCATACGTTTGTTCTCTACATCTGTGTCTCTATTTCTGCCTTGCAAAACGGTTCATCTGTACCATTTTTCTAGATTCCACATATATGCGTTAATATGTGATATTTGTTTTTCTCTTTCTGACTTACTTCACTCTGTATGACAGTCTCTAGGTCGATCCACATCTCTACAAATGACCCAATTTCGTTCCTTTTTATGGCTGAGTAATATTCCATTGTATATATTTACCACATCTTCTTTATTCATGCGTCTGTCGATGGGCATTTAGGTTGCTTCCATGACCTGGCTATTGTAAATAGTGCTGCAATGAACATTGGGGTGCATGTGTCTTTTTGAATTAACACACAGATTTTTTTTAAGGGTTGACCATTTGTAAGCCCAGGTGAAGAGCAACCCCACCCTTAGGTCACAACTCCCCTGTACACACACACACACACACACACACACACACGCACGCACCCACACACTGGCATTCTAGCTCCTCCTGCTGGTGGCCACTCAGCTCTGCTTATAACTTTATAACTCAGGGTCAACCAATTGATCTGGGTCTATAGATAGCAGCTTTGGAGAATATTTTATATTTTGATATCTGATCCTGGACCAGATGTCAAAATTAGATTTTTGGGCTTAAGAAAAAATTCCCTTTTCCTTTGCTCAGGAAGTGACAAGGCAAAGTCACAGTTTTTTTATTAGTATCTTGGTGCTCAAGAATCCTAATGCCAACTGTTGTGGGCCATTTGGGTAGATAGGGAAAGGGAGAGTTGAGGCCAACTTTTTGAGAAGCTCCGTTAGGCCATTTTCCTGCTACTTCTCACCCTGTTCCAGCAGGTGACCCCTGTCTCCTCTTCTAAACCTCTCACTGAATCATGATTATTTTGTTACGCAGCGGTGGCTACCGATGGTGATGCTAATAGCGATAGATACACTGAGGGCTAAGAACCTCATATTCTTTACCTCATTTATTCTTCTTGACAACCACATAAGGTAGGTAATGCCATTTTACAGTTGGGAAACTCAGGTTCAGAGAAGTTAAGTATATTTCCCAGTCACACAACTTGAAAGTGGTGGAAACCAGTACTGGAACCGGGTCTATCTGACCTCGAAGTCTGAAAGCAATTTTGTTGTCTTCATAAAAGTTCACGACTATTTGGATTTCACTTTCCTTATGACAGGGTTGCTGGGGGGAAGTGAACTGATAGGAAGAGAAGGTCTAGGGAAGGGGATGCAAATGAAAATATAAATAGTAGAGTGTGGATTGGTCTCAAGGAAATCTTTTGGCAAATTTGATGGATCCGGTCAATGACAGTCAATTCTATTTAAGGCCTCTGATCAAAACTAACTGGCCATCACTCCATAAAAAAGAAATGACTGAAGATAAAAAGAAATATATTTTTAACCAGAAGTGGATTGGCAGAAAACCCAGCTCAAGTCATAGAACCATCTCCTCGACTTCTTTCCTGGCTTGTCTCAATTTCTCAGCTGTGAAGTGGTGAAGAAGAATGTTTGCTATTTGTCAAAGTCATATTTATTTGAGAGTGAGCAAAACAGTCTAACAAAACCTCCTTTTGTGGTATATTTGGTAATTTAATCAGATTATGAATATTTGTTTTTTTTCTCTTTGGCACGTATGACCTCAAAAATCATAAAAGTGGAATTCCTTAAAAACATTCTGAGACACTGACAAACATGGACATTGTTTTCCTTACTGTCCTACTCCAGCCTTATTTTTTCCTGAAAGATATTAATGCAGCTCAGAAGCACCATCAGGGAGGCTGTGGGGAAGTGCAGCAGGGGTGCTGGGTAAGAAGGCAGGAGTTTGCTGGCTCCCTGGAGGACCCGGCCTCTTTCTGCCATCACACCGGCATCCACCTGCCTTCCAGCTAAGCCCAGGCACCTGCACCATGAACTTACCTGCTTTCAGTTTAAGACCTAATATTTCACGCAAGGGTAACATTTAGACCTCCCCTCTAGAATTATTTGAGAATTAATGAGGCAATGCATGTAAAATGGTACTGCATACCATGCCTGCCATGCAGGAAACACTCCAGAGTTAACTATTATTGTACCTTTTAAAACAATTTCTCCACTTGCCTAGAAGATCCATGAAGGCTGGGGCAGTATTCTCACTGATGAATCACCAGGACCTTGCACAGGTATATGTATATGGCACAAGCTCAATAAATACCTGTTAACACAAATATATAAAACCTGGCCCAGGACGCCAGCATCTTCCACCTGGGATGCTGCCATGGCCTGCCTGGTCTCCCTGCTTGCCCTCTTGCCTCTAGACACATTGCCCACACTTAGCCAGAGTGATGGTTCTAAAATATAAGTACTATGTCCGTGGCTGCCTTATCATAACACCCAGCTCTGGAAGCTGGTGAACTTGGCCCCTGCACTGTCTAGCTGTCTGACCTCTGCTTCTCCACAACCTTGTCTTTCCCTGCTCCAGCTCTTTCTCAAACATGCTTTCCTTTCTTCCTCCCTCTCTTTCCTCCTGGCCTGCAAACATGCTGTTTCCTTCCCCTGGTCATGTCTATGGTCTCACATCTATGTCTTCAGGTCTCAGTAGAAATCTTCTTCCTCAAGGAGGTCCTCCCTGCTCTCTGTCCAAAGTTATATTGACCTGTTTCCTGCTCTCCTTTTTCTTCTGTTAAACTTCCAGTGTTATAGTTTGTTCTTTCTAATAGATGGTAGCTCAGTGATATGCTGGCATAGGTTCCCTAGAGCAGATTCAGCACAACTTTTCCCAACTCTGTATTCGGTGACCTCACATTGGTAGATTGATATCAGCCATGGTGGGAATATTTATACCATGGAAATTGGCATATGTGACAAAACAATTTTTTACTTTTTCTCCAGAAAGCTGGTTGTTAAACATTTATTAGCACACCATTGGTTAGTCCCACAAGAGCTGAAGGTATCCCCGTCCCTCCCACAGAGGCTGGCTCATAATAGGGTTCTTTAGATATTTATGGAACTAAATAAGTATAAATTGAGACTTTCAGGGTGACCATACTGAACTGTGCACTCTATCTATCTATCATCTATCTATCTACCTATCATCATCTATCTATCTATCTAATGTCTCATTCTGACAATGACCTCATGAAGTAGGTACTGTGTCTCTTATTTTTCAAATGAGGAGAGTTAGGCTCAGCAAAGTAAGTGATTTCCCCAATGTCACAGAGTGAGTAAGCTGAAGATCCCTTGAGCCTGTGCCTTAGGGCTCTGCTCCAGCCTGCTGCCCTCTGCTCTGGCTGTCTGCACCCACACTGTCTCTAGCCTGGCTTGGTTCTCTGAATATGGACTGAAGCCTACCTGTTCCCAAATAGACTGGTCCCTCTGGATTCACTTGCCTGGTCCCCAGTCTCACAATGACAGCTGGTTGGTTGCCCATGCTCTGCTATGGTCTCCAGCCTGCCCTCTGGATGAGCCCTGTCTTTGGGGATCTACATGTGGCCCAGTGGGCACAGGACATGGCACAACTGATAAGGTCTGGGAAGCCTCCAGAGCCCCATGCCTGCGACTGCATAGTAGGGTAACCAACTCATCTCGGTTGGCCCTGGACTTTCCCAATTTTAGCACTGAAAGTCCCATGTCCTGGGAATCCCCTACAGTCCCAGGCAATCTGGTATGGTTAGTCATCCTACTTAGAATACAGAGACTTCTGAGGCCAGCAGAGGAAGGGAAATCCCAAAGGGGCTTTGGAAGCACAGCATCCACTTAGCCAGTCACTTTGGTCACCTTCACACTGCCTGCTGACTCTGTACGTCTGTGTCCCTATCTTTGTGAGTGGCTAGGACCAAGAGCAAGCCATCTAATTTCTCTAAGTCTCTGTTGATACATCTGTAACATGGAGATAATGAGGACCAGCTACATAATTTGTGGGGTTCAGTGTGAAACGAAAATGGGGGATCCCTTGTTCAAAAATTAAGAATTTCAAGATGGCGATCGCAGAGCACAGGGCCCTTTTGAATGGTGTCTGTCTGCGACACCACTGGTCTCAAGCCCATGAAGCTAGTGTTGGTTATCGATAACACCTATCATCCAGAGGTGTGGGGATTCCATGGCCCAAAGCATCGACAGCATTGAGCATGGTGCTTGGCCCAGGGAAAATGTCCAGAACGCGGGGGTGATTGTTTCTGTGGTCTGGCCTGGCTCCCCCTGGCCTGCTCAGCCTTTTCCAGAACAAATCCTGAATTCTTACCTTGATGGTAATGTGAATCGGGTGATTTTTTGTAAGTCACTTCAGCTTTTCTAGGCTCAGATTTGTCCTTCTATAAAACATGGGGATTGCAGGAAATCTCTAAAGAACTTACCAGCTCTAAATCTGTTTTGGCCAACTCCGTGACATTTGTACATACGAGCAAAGTCTTAATGTTCTTTTGTAAGCAATTTCTCCCTCCCTGGGTTTGCTGAGATTCTATTTGGCCCTCAAGTTCATTTCATATCAAAGAGTCTTTCCAACCCTGAATACATAAATCAGGGTATGTATTCTTTCAAAAGTTCCTCTAATTCAAAGGTCAACCCATTTTACACGCGAGCAGTCTGAGGCTTGGGATGGCTGAATGCCTCTCTTGGGGCCGTATAATGAGATGGAGGAGGGTAGGAATCAAGACCTGCTCTTCCACAGGATTATAACATTTCTTTCCTGGTGAAGGAGACATCAGAAGACATCTTTATAATCATATTTTGCAATTATTCTCCTCTGAAAAAGTTTTCATAAAAACCAAGAAGAAGTAGAAAAGAAAAAAAAAAAAAAAAAAAAGTAAATTTTCCTTTAGGCTGACCGGATGATATTTTTTTCAAGTATGTTCCTACTTTCTCAAATGCAGGACACCTGACCCAGGCTTAGTTTCATGATTTCTCCAGTAATTTCTACTTAGTAAGGATGAGGGTTTCCTCTCTTCCCATTTGAGTGTAGGATTCCCAGACCCTTTCTTCTCACGTTTCTGTACTCCAGGGTGAATAAACAGATGTTCCTTTAAAAGCACATCTTCTTTTATTTATTTATTTAATTTTTTAAAACATCTTTATTGGAGTATAGTTGCTTTACAATGTTGTGTTAGTTTTTGCTGTATAACAAAGTGAATCAGCTATATGTATACATATATCCCCATATCCCCTCCCTCTTGCGTCTCCCTTCCACCCTCCCTATCCCACCCCTCTAGGTGGTCACAAAGCACCGAGCTGATCTCCCTGTGCTATGCAGCTGCTTCCGACTAGCTATCTACCGGTCAGAATGACCATCATAAAAAATCTACAAACAATAAGTGCTGGAGAGAGTGTGGAGAAAAGGGAACACTCTTGCACTATTGGTGGGAATGTAAATTGATACAGCCACTATGGAGAACAGTACGAAGTTTCCTTGAAAAACTAAAAATAGAACTATCATATGACCCAGCAATCCCACTACTGGGCATATACCCTGAGAAAACCATAATTCGAAAAGAGTCATGTACCACAATGTTCATTGCAGCTCTATTTACAGTAGCCAGGACATGGAAGCAACCTAAGTGTCCATCGACAGATGGATGGATAAAGAAGATGTGGCACATATATACAATGGAATATTACTCAGCCATAAAAAGAAATGAAATTGAGTTATTTGTAGTGAGGTGGATGGACCTAGGGTCTGTCATAAAAGCATATCTTCTTAACTTTTTGTTTCCCTCTATCTCAACTGGTCTTTTGGGGATATCTAATCATTCCCTTAAAAGAAAAGGCTGAAAAGAAGGAAGGAATATTCTCAGTCATTCCCTGGGTCTGGTCCATGTGAATTCCCAGTAGACCTCTCCATGGGGCATCTGGTCATGTGCCTAGTGGTTGGAAATTTTTGAGCTTTTCCCAAGGTTGAGAGTTAGAGACAAAAAAAAAAGTCTCTGTCTCTGGAAATCCTGTTACTTCCAAAAATCATACCCACCCCCATTTGTGCTGGTTCTTTCACTGAGGGAGCCCTGGCTGGACAATGGATCCAGCTCATTTTTGAGTGATATATTTTTAAATTTAAGGTTGCACTTTTCACATGAACTGGCTCAGGGCCAGACTAAACATGTATTGTTTTAGTGGGAGTGAAGACTGTAATGTTATCCCTTCTCTTAGCTTAATCTGCCCTTCTTCTGCTGTAGTGGTCCTGAACTGACAGATACTTCAGAGACAAAGGGAAAGGGTTTTTTGTGGCACTCTCAACATTCATTGAGATTTAAGGCCATATGCCATTTTCTCCATTTTCAAACAGCTTAGAAAGGAAGCCCAAAGGCTCAAATTCTAAGGAACTGTGATTTGCCAACCAGTTTGAATCAGCCTGTGAATGAGGTTTGTAAACTAAGAACAGTTTCCAGTGGGCACTCTCTCCCTTTTCCATAGGCTGTGTAATAATCTCCTTTCTAGAAGAAAGTCACAGAAGTCTGGGGCTGCTATGAAATTTTCAGCTGGTATCAGGCCAGAATGAGGGCTGAGAAGCTTGGAGTGAAATGTGGAGGTGGTGTGGCCTTTACAAAACAAACCCAGAAAGTCTTGCACTTAAAAAAAAAATCCCAATTTAGAATCTAGGTTTCCACCAATTTCAGAAATGGATACTTTCTGCTTCCTGCCCCCATCCTGACACAAGGGATGTTTTCTAGTTGTAGGGATTATAGAGTTGTAGGGGTAGTTATAGCTGTGTAGGTAGATGGAGCATTCCCTAGAGGGACTAGGAAAACTAGGGGGCAAATCCTGTGTGTGCAGGAGAGGGCAGTGATGAGAATTGGTGTAACCACAAGAATTTGTGTCTCACAGGCTCATGAGATCGTGGAGACACTAATAAGCACAGGTGGTCATAATGTTCATAAATAGAAAATCAGAAGAAAATTTCAGATCCAGAAAGATATTCTGGGCCTAAAATCCTTCAGGGCTAAGAATGTCCTCAAGTCAAACCGGATTGTTCATTTGGGAGCATGTCAAATGTCCTTAGACCTCACATGGTTTAGAGATCAGAAAATGGGCACCCTGAAAGGTTGAGTTACCAGAGGTTGTAAAAGCTCTCTGTGTAAACGACTTGATTTCCAGAGAAATTTTCCCACCCAGTTTAGCCCAGACTAAAACTGGCTTCTTACCTACCCTACACGGTCAGTGGGAGATGGTGGTCTTTTCTTTAACAGCAAGTCCATCGTGCTCTAATTGGCCCTTGGTCAGCTGCCTTGTCTTTAGTGGCCAGGACTCTTCTTACCTGCCCGGTCTCTCTCTTGTAGGAGGGTTTATACTTTGCAATAAAAGGAAGGATGTCTCAGTGAGCTGAAAAGACAGTGAAACACTCCTGATAGCCAGAAACCAAAATCAATACTGATAGTACAGGTTTTGATAATTTGGGCCTACCTAGGGAAGACCTTACATGGCTGGTGAAGTGAAATGGCATATTATTTTGGTATGGGATCATAAATATTCTACATTAATAAATTAATGTGCCTGCTTTCCCTATTGGTTATGACCTTCTCTTACGGTTAGTTGGGAAATGTAATGGAACAAAACCATTTAAATATCATTCAGTATTATACATTTGTATAGCACTTAACAGTTAATGAGAACACAGTGTTTCATCTGCCCTAAATGTCTGTTTTGTGAGGTATGTGTTCCCATTTTCACAGATAAGGAAATTAAAAACATAGGGAAGAATGACTTGCTCAAGGGCAGTAATTAAGTGGCAGATGTAGGGCTTGACCCAGGGACTTTTTATTCCAATTCAAAACTTCCCTTCCATCTTAAAACAATTCAACTTTTCCAGGTTATGAGAAATTCTTCTCTAGGACCCTGGTGAAAGCAGACTTCACTCCCAGGCAGGTTAGGTGCTTCTACTGACAATAACTACACCTTTTACCTTGCGGAACTAAACAACAGTAATGGGGGAGATTAGGACAAGTAAAGTTGTATTAGAAGCAGGTGATAGGTCAGGTCTTATTACATAAAATAAAAATATTGGGAAAAAATGTCTCTTCTAATTATGTTGACTTAATTAGTGGGGAGAGGAACTATCTTCTGAATGTTCTTTTGTCTCTACCTGTTGCTCTGGCTGACTTTGCTCCCCTGTGTACTGAATACCAACCCTAAACATTGTGAGACTGAAGAGTGATGGTTGCCCTTCCATATTTTAGTTTCTCTGAGACCGTCCTAAGTTCAGCCTTAGAAAATAATTTGAAAATATATTATACTTCCCTACCCCATGGGGAAAACAAAAACATTAGATGAGTTAGTCCTTTTGAGGGATGAGAGACATCCTATTTGTCTACCAGAAGGTGAAAAAAAGCATTAAGCTCCAATCCTCACGCAGAAACAAAATCTGAATGCTGACCATTTGGCCTGTTAAATCTTCTTTAAGTTACAGAGAGTCAAAACACCCCAGGAAAATACTCAGTTGCCCTCTCTGCGTGTCAGAGGGCACGGTGTAACCTACTTCTGTCATTTGCTGAGCAAGGATTGATGTGTGGGCACGTGGGTGAGGGATGGTGGTGGATGGTTGAAAATGTATTGCAACAGGGCTCAATTCAACAGCAAGTCAAAGGAACCGGAATGAACTTTGGAGGAAACACAGAAACGGTTGCCAAAAAGTTAACCCTCAATTGTAACGTCACAGAAGCACCTCTACAAAAGGTCTGGCCGTGCTGTTTCCAGAAGCACGAGCATTTGTCTGGAAAAAGGCTGCTCTCAAATCTTTGCTCCAACCTCCATCTGACTCTCTCTGAATCTGCCCCAAAGGAGAAAAGCAGGTTAGCTGCTTGATGTCACACCAGGGCGGAAAAGCATGGCCTTTCCAAACTGGACCCTGGCTCACTGGGCCTGAGGATGAGGTGGGACCCAGTGAAGTCATCTGTTCCATCATGCTGCCTTTCTCTAGTGGATGAAAACCTACCCTGCTTTCCACAGCTGGCAGAGAAGTAATATTCTACACCTTCCTTCAGGCAACTCATTCCTTGGGGTAGCAACCCCACCTTCCTAGAAGGTCTTCTCACTTTTGAAACTGAGTTCCTCATGTCGCATCTTGTTTCAGTGCAGCTGGCTACCGTCTTCTAATAATATCAGACATTTGGGGACTGACGTTATCTCCTTCTCACCTCTGATCAATGCTCAGACCAAGATGGCATCTCGTGCCCCGTGACAACCCGTGCCTTATGTTGCTGACTCAGAGAGCTCCCCGGTGAATCCTCCATCCCAGAGAACAAGCTCTTGTTAAGACTATACCTCCTCTTTTCTCAAATATCCTCTTTCAGGTCATTCTCTGTGCAAGAGAGCTAACGAATTCGTCTTGTGAGACTTCGAGAAAGCTAATAATATTACATAGGAAACAGTGCAAAGGGTCAGGAGGTTAAAAAAAAACCTTAAAAACTAGAATTAATTGATCTTCTGCTGTGGACCACATGGACCCTCACAGTTAATCCTCAGGATGGCTCTTCAAGGTGGGTTTGGCTGGTGCTAGCTTTGTACTTGAGGAAATGGGGCCTCAGTTCCGTAGCGAATAGAAAAGCTGCAGTTCAGCGTCTTACTGATTCTAAGGCCACACACTCCGGGAGGGCAGGGGCCCAGTGATGGGGAAGGGTTCCATGCCCAAGGTTAAATCCTGTCCCTGCCTCTTTTTTTGGGGGGGGGGGCCACACCACGTGGCTTTTGGGATCTTAGTTCCCCAGTCAGGGATCGAACCCAGGTGAAAGCACAGAATCCTAACCACTGGACCACCAGGGAATTCCCTGTCCCTGCCTCTCTTTGAATTTTTTGGTCCCCTCGTAGCCATAGGGACATAGCTCCACAAAACACAGCCAGGGCCCAGCTGGTTTGGGATTGGCAGAGTGCTCTAAGCTACAGCCACGCTTAGACCCAGAGCCACAACAGCCAGGACCTGCTTGCTGCCTGTCGTGAGATTCTTCATGCTCTCTCACCAGAATGTCAATACCTCTGTTTTCTCCCTGAATCCTCCCCAAATGTTCTAAGTGTTATTCCCATCCTACAGATGGAGAAACTCATGTCCTGAGAGCAATGAAGGAGTGAAAGTTCACACTCTTTTTACCTCTTGGCTTTTGGGGGCACACTTGGGTCTTTCCCTTTCTTCCATTCTTGGTAGAGGCAAGGCAGCATGTCTCTCTTCTCCTGGACTGTCCTGGAGAATGGCCCTGCCTGGGATGCTGGCCTTCACAATGCACCGAGCGGACCACGCCGCCAGACCTGCCGCTTTGTGGGACTGAAGATGTGGGTGTGCTCGGGAGGGGTGGAGAGTAAGTTCAGCAGCCCTCCTGGGAGCTCCCACTGCCCTTGTGCCCACCTCCGTCATGGGACTTTTAACTCTGTGAATTATGACTTTTTAAGTCCCTGTCTCCCCATTGGACCATGAGCTCCTTGAGAACAGGATTTGCATCTTCTCATTTCCATCCCGAGCAGGCAGCATCGTTTGTTAGCACATAGTAGCTGTTCAATAAATATGTCATGGACGAGTGGAAGGAGAAACATGGCTGCCTCCTTCCTTACTGCTGAGATCACAGACTGCTCTATTCCATATGTTGTCAGGGTCCCACACTCCTCTTGCTCACCTACCTCTCCCCACATTTTGCTGGCCCTTCTCCTTCTGACCTGTCCCCATAGAGGGGCTGGCCCCAGGGAATAGAGGTAAGGAACCCAGCAGACAGAGCCATATGCATGAGCTTGATGAGTCGACTTGGGGGTGGGGAGAGAATGGTTTGAATTCTACTTTTCCAGGGTTTGAAGGGGAACTGTGTGAGTGACACACAGCAGCTGTTTCCACTTAAAATTGATTACCAAGTATCACTACAAATGGGCTCAGAATTTAAAACAAAACTCCATGGAAATGAGTCATTCTAAATGGGTTGAAGGAAAGACGTTTCTCCAGCTGAAGACCAAAGAGATCTCTGTTATTCCTCCTTTCCGCCTACTGGACAGTCCTTCTAGAGGCTACGGTTCCCCCCACATTACAGAGATAAAACGAATCCCAATTCTTTCTTGCTGGCTGCTTGTCACGAATTCTACCTGGTCCTGAGCAAATGCCCTGGCACTGTCGGCAAAGCTGGAAGTAAAGTGTCGCCGGAGACGGAGGCGGCCAGGCTAGCCTCACTCTACTTTGGGGCAAGAGCCACACTCTTGGAGATGAACCTCAGAGCAGCCCTTGGACTCTATCACAGCCCTCAACAGTGAGCAGCTGATAGGCTGGTGGGCAGTGCCATTTCCATTAGCCCTTCAGCACCTGGGAAGTTAAACATAAAATACTGTTTGGTTTTTGATTTGTTCTTATTAGAGAATTAAGAGTCTAATTCATAGAAACAAATAACCTCAAGGTGTGATACTCAAGGAAATTTCGGAGAGTCCTGGGGTTATTAATGGCCATACCATGGGCAGTCTTCGTAGAAAGCCTGATAGAGGCGGCAAATCAAATAAAGAAAATCAATTTTTGAGAATAAATTAAATTTAAAACGCATCAGCTGAAAGGCCCCAGCAAAGACAAGTTATAGTACATCTTCTGGTCATCTAACTAATGGAAGTCACATTTTATTCCCATTGTACTGGGCACACATTACTGAGCTCTGATCTCTCTAAGATTAGACCTTTGCAAAGAGATTGTTGGCTCATCCTGACAGAGCTGATGGGTGGTGAGAGCCTCTAGCAGCGACACGCTCCAACGGGGAAGATTCTGTTCTGCTCAGCTCTGTAAAGCATTCTTTGTGTTTCAAGAATTGATGTACTGCTGTGCGGCCTGAGAAAACAAAACCCAGCGGTCTGGTCTTCTTTCCTCCGCTGCTGAGCTCATAGAGTAGGTACACGGCTGGCCCTAATCAACATCCAGGTCACCTCCAAGGAGAACAGAGATGCCACTTAGTCCCTTTCCTACCTAGATTTGTTTAAAACCACGTGTGGGGATCATGACTCAGGAGCCATAAGATAATAAAGACCCAGGGGGTTGCTTGTCCTTTGGTCAAGGAGACTTGACAACACTTACTTGTTGTCTGTACCGGTTTTAGGCTTTTATATGATCTTCCTTAATTGGAAGAATTCCCACTTGGGTAGAGCTAAAATAAACCCAGGGTTTAAAGCTTCTCTGGGGTAATGCTAAAATGCGTATTAATTGTGTGCCGGTAGAGTGAACGTGATCCCATGGCCCTGTGCTGTGGAAGGTCCTGGAGAAGACGGAGCCTGGGATCTGGATGGAGAGAAAAGGCCTCCAAATGGCAGCCAGGAAGGACCTCTGGCTGATGAAAAAAGCCAGGAGGCAGTGAGGGGAGACGGTGACACCTAAGTCCCCTTGCCCAAAGCTACAGCCAGAAGGTTCTGTGATAGGTATCTGAGTGTCTGAGCCAGACTAATTGGGTTACACTTAGCGGAGGTACCCAGCACTGAGGGATGCTGGGGCGTTGGAGGGTTTGAAACTAGATATGAGGAGGAAATGACGCGTTGTTGAAACTGCACAGGCGAAAACATTCCCACATCTTTAAACATTGAAAACCACTTGCCACTCACAAGACCACATGGGCAAAGGGGGTTGCCAGCTTTATTTCATTTTCTTGATCGATCCACCCAACATTTACGATGTGCAATTACTACATGTCAAGGAGCTTGCTAGGCAATGGTGATACAACCATAATTGTGACATAGTTCTTGCCCTCAGACTTTCTCCTATTCTGGTGAGGGAGACAAAAAGTAAACAGGCAACTTCAATTCCTGTGCTCAGTGATCTGAGAGGGTCTGGATAGGAGTCTTTGGAGCATACAGGACTGGAAGTTATTACCAAACTCAGTGGCAAGAGGACCCCTCCTACATTCCCAGGAGAGCTGGTATGCAACAAAGTGCCAAGCAGACAACACTCCATGCAGTGAATTGCTCTGGAGATGGGCCTTTAAGACTGCACGGATGTTGATACCACAATGATATTAATAAAACACCTAGTTGTCCCCATATCAGGCATGTAAATATGAAGTAATGCACTCTCGACATTTGATAGAACCCTGACCATCTGACTTGGACAGACAGTGAAAAAAATCAGTCCTGCTGGGAATCAGCAGGATATAATGGATGCACCAAGGAATAGAGAAGAATGACGCTGGCAATATTAACAGCTAATTCATATTGAGCACTTAAAACAATTTACAAGTGTTACTGCATTTAATTCTCCCAGCAGCCCTCCCAGGAAAGAAATGATCGTTATTTCCATCTCATAGATGAGCAAATCAAGACTCACAGAGGTCAAGTAGCTTGCGTGGGCACAGTATCACACAAATAGTAAGTGATGAACGTAGGAGTCGATCTTAGTTCTGATCTTCGGGTTGTCATGAGGACTAAGCATGTGCGAAGTACTAGGAACGGGGCCTGAAACGTAGCCAGCACCCGATGACAGTGAACCATTATTACCAACACAGATAAATCTCGCCTGCAGATCTGTTTCGAGAGAAAAATAAATGATCTCCCCTCAAATGACCAACTTCATGCAGACCTCTCAGTGATTAAAGGCACTGATTACCTGCGCCTAAAGGAGAAAACAAATGAGGCGAGAGCTTGCCAGCCCCCTGTGTCCAGCCAGGGTCAGGCTCGCGGTGTGCAGTGCAGGTGGCCCTCCACGGAGCCGGCTCCACGATGCTCCCTGCCCAGGTAGAGCCCAGCGGGGGCCCTGGGAGCCCAAGGCGGGGACAACTCCCACCCCATTTGTCCCTCCATTTTCTCTTGGGCTGGATGTTTCAGTGTTACTGATTAAAAGACTTTCTTCAGTCAAAATCCTCCTGATTCCCACGCCAGCAGGAGGGCGTGAGGTCTTTGGTGGGGCTCGGGGAGGGGGAGGGGTGGGGACGTGCGGGGAACAGGTGAGATGTGATGAACCACACTTCCCAACAGTGTTTTCCAAGACGCAGGCATTCTGGGCACTGGAGAAAGCAGACATCTATTTTCTTTCTTTTAAAGAAAGCAGTTTCTACCAAATGCATTATTTCTAGAGAGTTGATATGCTCTGTATTTCATTTCTTCCTTCTCTCCCCATCCCAATCTCTTTATAGGCTTTTGCCACCCAGCGGGATTTCGAGAAGTTTGTTACAACCGCCAGCAGTGGGGCTGGATGATGATATATAGTCATCTTTTAATTTTTACTTTTTATTAGACAATCTATTTTTAGAGACTATACCTAAGGTTGTTTCTCCACTGACTAATAAATACTCCTGCATGCATTTCACCCTTCTTTCAACAAATCAAGACTGGGATATTTCAAAGGGAAGATGAGAAATAAATTAAAATTGTATTGAGAAGAAGCTGCCATTATTGCAATCTTTAAAATAAGAAAGATAAGCAGCATTTTTGCATTATTTCTTTGAGGAACTCAAAGTAACATTCAATTAGCCCTGTGAAGTAAATACGAGAGAAATGTGATTAGGTGCACTTCTCTCACGAGGAAACAGACATGGAGAGGGAAAGTGACGTGCTCGCTCAGAATGCACAGTGCAGTCAAGCAGAACTTGTAACTACATACAGCCCTCACAGTTAGCCGGTAAATGTAGTAGGCAACCTCCAGAAGCACACATTGGACCAAAGAAACCAAAACAACCTATCAGTCCCAAATGGCTGCCCTTTATGGGGCATGAACCTTGGACTTGCCGGAGTTCCCACCCCTTCTCCCAGACATGGGGTGGAGTCTCACTTGTCATTCCTGGTCTTTACTTAGCCTGTGATACCCATTTCTGTTGCCTGCCTGAGAATAAGGTACAAGCAGTGGACACAGGTGACAGGACCAACTCAAAATAATATGACAGGGAAGCAAGGGACAGTCGAGGACTATCAGCCCATTTCAGAGTTAGGAAAATAGAAACACAAAATAGGAAGTCATTTACCCATAGTTCCTCCAGGCTTCTACTCTCTCTGCTACCATTTTGCCCTGATAATCTTGCAGATGTTTCCTGAAGATCTTAAATTTCAGTTGCAACAGAAATCCTTAGTGGCTTGTTACTCTCACCACTTAGCTTTCCCCCCAGTACATCTATCCTTTAGGAGTTTGTGACTTGCGACAGACTGCAAATGTCAGATGGGGGAAAAGAAAAATGATAATAATACGCTGGGAGTTGTAGCCTCTTTGCTAATTCACAGAAGCCGTTTCCAGAAAAATATTGCCTGCTAATTAAACAAACCCCCTTTTTTTTTTCTGACAGATGAAAACATGGGAAAAATCTTATCCCATCAGATGGAGAGCAGCCACTGCCCTGGGAGGTGGCTTCTTTTTCTAAGGGAATTGACTTCTTGGGAACAGCCGTAAAAAGCTTTTACAGTAGGTAGAGCTCTGATCTTCAAGCCACTTGACAAACCTTAACTAATGAATATACCCACACCCTGTGGGGAGGTATCATTCATTAGCTCCACTGCTTCAAGGTCTTTGCTATGACGCCCTACAGACACGAGTTGTCTGTCATTGGAGGTCCACCCAGTTCTCTGCCACATGGACGGCCACTTTGGAGCAGCTGGGATGACGGTTCTTATCACCCTCTGAAGTTATTTTACTTGTTTACTTGTTCATACTCTGTCTCTCTTCACAGCACTGTGAGTTCCATGAGGACAGTGCTGGCAGATGCCCCTTGTCCATCTTATTCACTATGGTATCCTCTGTGCCTGGGACTGGCCTGGTGTATAGTAGTTGCTCAATAAACACTGCTTGGATAAATTTACTGCTTATCCTCTATACGCTACCACTTCAATGACAACAAGCTCCTGTTTAGAAGAAGAGGAAGTTTCTGTATTTGAAGTGTTGTAGTTGAATTGTATCCCCTCCAAAATACATATTCAAGTTCTGATCCCCAGTACCAGTGAATAGGACCTTATTTGGAAATAGGGTGTCTGCAGATGTGATCAAGTTAAAATGAGGTCATCCTGGGTCAGGGTGGGCCCTAAATCCAATGACTGTTGTCTTTATAAGAAGAGGGGAATTTGTACGTAGAGACACAAATGCCCGGGGAGAAGACAATGTGAAGACGAAGGCAGAGATTGGAGCAAGGCATCTACAAGCCAAGGAAGTCAGAGTACCTGACAGCAACCACCAGAAGCTAGAAGAGGCAAGGAAGGATTCCTCCCAGGGGCTTCTGCAGGCAGCATGGCCCCGCTGATGCACTGATTTCCAACGTCTGGCCTTCAGAACTGTGAGGGAATACATTTCTGCTGTTTTAAGCCACCCAGTTTGTGGTACTTTGTTACAACAACCCTGGGAAACCAATCCATGAAGGTTATTACAGATCAGCAAGAGACCCTTTGGGGAATGAGTCATGAAGCTCTGCTCACTTTTGCCTGGAAGCTCAGTTTACTTATGGCCTCCACTGCAGAGCAAGGCAGTATCATAGCAGCTTTGTCAGAGTGGTGGTAATAGATACGGATGGGAAGAAAGGGAAGTGTGTGAAATTTACTGAGGCCTTCCCTTTGTGCCCAGGAGCCCTCTGACCCAGGTGGGTCTGTCTGGTCTTCAAATAGGGCCCCCCTGAAGTCCTTCACATTCCAGGAGGTGTTTCTCCTGGGATTAGCTTCTCTTGGCATGTTCACCGTCATGGATACCACCAGCCACCTATTGACTGGCTGCCCTTCGTTTTGGAGCTTCAAGCTCTTACTTTGCATGGTCTATAGTCTCTGTTTCTGGTGAGACAAATGGGTCTGCTATGGGCACTGCAGTCTGTGTGTCAGGTATGCTCTAGGACATTTCCCCTCACATTAATCATAATCACTGAGGTCCAAAGAGTCAGCTGAAATAGTACATCCATTGCTCTGAAGTATATTCCTTCTTGTAACTAAGGAATATTTAAAACTTTAAGTAATTTTGGAATGTCAGTGGTTCTTGATCATGATTTTTAGCTCCTTAGGAAGACTCTGGAGCATGATTCTTAGACTTTTTAGGTGACAGACCCTTTGAGAGCCTGATGATGTTATGGAGTCTCTCCAGGTGGACATCCATACAATATCTGGATGATGCTTTAGGCCCTGGATCCTGAGTTAGGAATTCCTGCTCTGCCCTAGGTGGATCACCTTTTTCTTCACCTCAGCTTGTCAAAAGGAGAAGCTGCTTGGCCCTTCCAAGGACTTTTCAGAAGAGGAGTCCTGGCCTCTGGCTTTTGGGAAGTTAGTGGAGGAGCCCTGACCTTTTGGTTGATCGCAGCTGACTTTTTCCCTCATTTACATAATTCACCAGTAGGACGGTTAATATTATTTGTCAACTTGACTGGGCTACGGGGTGCCCAGAAATTTGGTCAAACATTATTCTGGGTGTATCTGTAAGAGTGTTTCTGGATGAGATTAACACTTGAATCAGCAAACTGAGTAAAGCAGATTGCTCTCCCCAGTGTGTAAATATGTATGTATATCTCCTGTTTATTCTCTTTCTCTGAAGAGCTCTGACTAATATAACCAGGGAAAGAGGAGTCAGGATCTGTACCTCATTTTGCCTGTGAACTGCTTCTTCCTCAGTGGATCTAGGCCCTTCGTGTGTGTATGTGTGTGTGTATGTTTTCAAAGTAGAAATTCCAAGGCTTACTTTTAGGGTATTAATTAGTGCAAAATAGGTTGCCTACAGATTAACAGAAGGAAGAAGTCTTCCAGACCAGAATGCCTGGCATGGTCTTCACACAGGTGTAATCATAAAAGATGGTTATGTTTGCTTTGTTTCTGGCATATGGATCCATTTATAATACATATGCGCCCTGAGGAAACTAATATTTTTAAAATGGATTCTTGAAGCTGGCTTATGTTAGTCTTCAGTTTGGCAGCCTAAGAAAATGGTTACCTAATCTTCCAATTATTTAGTTGGCCCTCTATACTTGGTCCCAATGTATCCAGTTTTCTTTGCATTATATTTATCAGTCTGTTCTTGGTGGTGGAGGTGACAGTTCAGGTTGAAAGTTACGTCCTATGCTGTTCTTTGCTGTTATCATCACCTCTCTCCTTTGCTCAATTTAAAGCTCCTGCTCCCCTGGGAAAGGACAGAGATGGGGTCACGGGAACAACAGCAGCCTTCCTTGAATGAGACTTATTGAACGAGTGGGAGCACCGTGGGGTCATTGTAACGCTCCCCAGGCAACGGGTGAGCCTGGTCTAGGTCTTGCTCTCCATGCCCACAGCCTCCCTGTGTCCCCGAAGCTCCAACAGCATAGCCTGGTGGGAAAGCACTCTGCAGTCAGACCAATCTGGGCTTCAACTGCAGTCGGGGGCCCTTCCTCTTACTAGTGTGTGACCCTCGTTGGGTGAGTTCCTCCATCTCTGGAAGCAATACCTGTCTCTTGGGGCTGAGTGAGGAGAGTGTAAATGTAAAGGCCCTCGGGTGGTGCTGATACGGCGTGGATGCTTAGTAAATAGTAGCTGCTTCTCCATTCATCTGCATTAAGGCTCTCAGGGCAGCCTCTTAGAGGCTACTTCTCCCACCTCCAACACGGCTGTCAGCTTACTCTTCTTAATGTCATCAAAAATCTTCTATGGAAAATAGGTAAAAATTCCCCAAATCCTTTACTCTGGTTGGTCAGATTATGGACGACCTGCTGTTTTCTTTTTTATGTGTTTCTGTCTCTTCTCACTGACCAGAAAATAAATAAATAAATAAATAAAAGCAAGCCTCTATCGCTTCTCCTTTTTCCACGGTGGAGAGAACAGTTCCAAGCCTGCTCTCCATTGGCCCTGGTTGAATTTGTCCTCATTGGCTATGTCACTATGTCACTTAACCTCCCTCAACCCCAGATTCTCCTCACCTATAAAATACTGTTTGTGCAAGGACTGAATGGGAAAATGCATGTAAAATACCCAGCACAGTGCTTAAGCACTGAGAGCTTTGAGCGCCAGGAAGTGCCTGAAATACTGGCCTTGCTAAGGGTTTGTTAACAGATCTGCGGAATATAGTCAATTACGTCTCTCATTTCTTCACCCTCCGTAACCCAAAACTTCTCCCTTGGCCTCAGTTCAGACAGAGCTTACTGTCAGATTGGGTTCTGTTCTGGCAGGGTCAGCTTGGCTGTCCTTTTCGTGTCCCCTCTGTCTCTGACTGCAGGCTCCCAAGACCAGGGCCCTGCCTTATATGCCACACGTGCAAATCAGGATCAAAAGCTTCCTTGCCTTTGCTAAGGGTGAAGGTGCTGTGGGTAGGAGTAACTGAGAGGAACAGATACTCCTGGACGGCCTTGGCCTGTTCCATAGGACAAGACATCCCCTTGGGCTCTGCAGTGTGTTCAAATCTTTGAAAGCCCGTGGCCTTGTGCCAGTCAGGATTATCAGCAGGGGCATCAAAAGGTACAGTAATGGACTGTTTATTGGTGCCTTGTCAGTAACTGTTTAAAGTGAATCCTTCAGACCTGGTCTCTGCCTATAGGATGAGCTCCGGGCAGACACAGAGGGTGTGTCAGCCATCACTCGCGCAGGTTCTGGAATGTGCTGACGTGCCCTCAGTCAGTCCTGAGGCATTGCAAATGTGTCCTGGCTTAATGTTTTGCTTAATGTTTTTGCTTTAGGAAGGATGAATCTATTTTCTTATAGTTCAAGCTCTGATACCACTTGGTATTGGTTTTCTCTTCGTGCACGCAACTGTTCTGTGAGTGCTTTATGTATTTGCTTGCACGTGAATATTCATAGAAAATTCAATAAAAAGTTGTTTGCAATAATGAAAAGAAAAAAAAACGTACAAATCTTGGATGTGCAGCGAAAGGAGGTTTTGACTGTCTTTGGACCCAATTATTGGAGAAATGAATACTTTGAAGGAGCGGAGGAAGGATTAGAAGAAATTTCTCCCTATGTCCATTTCGTCCTCTGTCAGCCTTTCTGGGTATCTCTTCTTCCCAGGTACCTGTGGGGTGTTTGGGTTTCATTCTACAAAGAGTTTCTAGTTCTGTAGGCGTTTCTGAAGTGACTTAGTGTTAGCACCTGAACAGGGACACATTTTGTGGCAAGTAGAGAGGCTTCTTCTGGAGAAAGGAAAAAAGATCTTCTCTCGGAACAGTATTGGAGGAAATCATTGACCTGAGTTGTGGTAACAAACCTCAACTGGGTACTTAACTGTGCTAGATGACCCTATTGTGTTTTTTTAAGCAGATTTGCTTTTCTTCCCTGAAATGACTTGCCTTTCTCCCCTTCAGCTTCCTGCTCCACCTTCACTGTCAGCTGATGACCTCACCACGTACTCTACTGAAAATAAAGAGGAACCATCAGCTGTACCAGACGGGAGCCACCTCCCCTTCCCACCATCAAACTCCCACCCAGCTGGCCTATGCTCTCCTCCTCTGTTCCTCTTTCTTCTGTTTGTCCTGCCCCCTCAAAGGCCAGTCCCTCCTCCTGGGACTGGGAGTCCATCCTCTGTCACCTTTTCAGGGAATTCTTTTTTTATTCACTCTTCAGCAGTGCTGTCTCCCTCCCTCCCGAATCATTTCCATCAGCTACAGACCAACGTGATCTGGTATCTTCCATATTTCACTTTCCTCCATATTTTGCCCCATTTCTTTGATTCCTTTTAGAGCTCCAGTACTCAGAAGAGTTAATTTATGCTCACTACCTTCACTTTCTCATTTGTATTCACTCCTCAATCTAGCCCCAGCCAGCTTTTGCTCCACTGAATTTGCTCTAGTCAAGGTCAACCAATGACTTCTGTGGTGCTAACTCCAAAGGACCCTTCTCTGTGTCCCTCAGCCGCTGGCACAGTGACCATCCTTCTCCACACATCCTGCTACCTGAGTTCTCAGGTCTCTGCACCCTCTTGCCTCCCCACCTGCCATTCATGGGCCTATCCTTTGAAGTCTTCTTTGCAGACTCCCATCCCTCTACTTAAGTCTAAAAACTGGTATTCCTGGAGGGTTTGTCCTGGGACCTCCTATCTTCCCCCAAAACACCATCTCTCTAGGTGATCTCATCTATGGTTTTAAATAGTGTCTAGAGATTAACAAATCGCATATAACAAATATTATATCTCCATCTGTTTTCTGAGCTCTAAATGCACATATCCAGCTGGCTACTTACCAATTCCATTGGCCAATCTCAAACTTAACTAATCTAACCCTGAACTCTGGAGCCCTCCCTGCCCCCACCAGTCTTCCCTATCTCAGTAAATGATATCACCAGCCACATGGTGGCTGAAGTCAGAAAACTGGGAAGTCAGTCTTGACTCCTCCTCTTCCCTCACCCCACCCCCCATACCAATGCCTGAAAGTCCTGTGATTCCACCTCCAGACTAGATTCAAGGCACCACGATTCCCTGCATCCAGGCCACCGTTGTCTCTTGCCTGTACTAATACAACTGCTTCCTAACTAGTCTCCCAGACGCCATGTTCACTCTGCACAGCATGACCGGAGTGATCTGTAAAAAAGTAAATTAGATCACAAGATTCCCCTGCTTAAAACTCTTTGATGCATGTTTATTTCACTTAGAATAAAGTCTACCCTCTTCAGCCCGGCCTCCAGGCCCTGCGGGATCTGCCTTCCTCACCGGATTTCCCTTGGACCTTGCCCCTCAATCATCCTCTCTCTCAGCCACACTGACTGCCCTTCTGTTTCTTAAACATGCTAAGCTCTTTCCCTGCCAAGTCTTTGCACGTGCTGTTCCTTCTGCCTGGAACCCTCTTCTCAAAGCTCCTCAAGAGCCTGGGTCCTTCTCATTTTTAGTTGCTGAAGGAAAGCTCTTCCCTGACTGCCTTTAACGTAGCTTCTCCCCTCTATGGTTCCTCTCCATCACGGTAAAAAATGACCGACTCTGTAATTATTCCACTTGTTTGATTTGATTTTTGTTTTATTTCCCTGCTAGATTGTTAGGCTGCAAGCTGCATGATAAGAGGGGCCATGTCTTCTAGCCCCAGCCCAAGTACAGAGCCTGGCGCTTAGTAGGCACTAAATAAATATTTGTAGAATCAATAAGGTGTTATATGTTTGCGCACTTAAATCAACAGTCACGTGTGTCTCTGCCTCAGGGGTCCATTTTCTCTTGCCTGTGTTCATAGTTCTTACAAATGGTGATAGAGGCCACTCATGTATCTTGTGGTAAAATAAAGTAATTTTTTTTCATCAGCAGTAATGATCCCCTTGAATCTGTCAGCAGACATGGGTTCAGAAATAAGTCTTTTTAGGATAATTTCAGTTGAAAAAGCTCAGAAAGGGTCCTTGCAAGTATTCTGAGAGGACAGTGGAAACCTGGAAACACATTTTTCCAGAACTTCAACTAGAACTCTCACTTGCAGAAGCTCTTTCAGACAGGAAAGAAAGAGGAAGGAAGTCTAAAGTCTCCAAAAATTGCAAATGATAAATCCAAGTGAGAGCTAAACTTCCTCTCTTAAAAAATCACAACCTCCCACAATGAAAGAAAAAAATCTATAAAAGTAGACTTGTGGGTGTGAGGTAGAGTGGGGCGAATGAACAGTGAAGGAACTTGACTAGTAAATGTGGGGAATAAAGAAGAAAACCAACTTAGACACTTGGATCAGACAGTGCGAAAAGAAGTTCCTTAGTACAGCGCCATATGGAACAACGATTTTAATCAAGAGAAGGAGACAGAGCTTTTGTCTGTTTGACTTTTTCCATCTCCTCTTATTATTACTATTAGATTGATTCCATTTCTTGCCCCCTGAGGCTTTTCTTGTTTCCTGTCATTAGAACTTAGAAGTATTTTCCTCTGTCCCCCACCCCCCCTTCATTATTCTTAGCTCTTCCACAAACATCCTTCATCTATGGTCACCTACTGGAGATAGAGAAACAGCCTCTAACATCTTTTGTGTTCAGTGTACTTGAGGGTAATACTCTGAATGTAACACAGGATTAACAGGACATTCTGATCTCAAAATTTTTGTGTTCGCACACTGTTCCAGAATGTGGTAGTAACTAGATTTTCCAAGCTATCTAGGGGAAAAATCAAGTACATGTAATAACTTTTGTGAGAAGCAGTGCCAGTTCTTCCAAATTCATTCTAAACTCTTTGAGCACTAACTAGTCCAATCCCCAGCTTTCATGTTCCACTAGAAGTTGCAAACCTGGATGAACTATTCTTACTAAGAAAAGAAAGGTTCTGAAAGGCTCCTCTCTTCCTGCTTGCAATGTGTGTCAACAGAGGGAGTTTTTCTACATAAACGTTTCTGCTCCTTGTACAAGTACTATCTGTTTTCCTTGCCTGCAATAATAGATACTTATTTTAATCAATAATAGATAGATATCTAGAAATCAGAGTCTCAGCTGTCTTTAAAAAAGTAAACTATTACATATGTTACTGTAATGGTGGATACATGTTATTCCATATTTGCCAAAACCCATAGAATGTACAGCAGAAAGAGTGGAACCCAATGTAAACTATGGACTTTAGTTAATAATAATGTATCAATATTGGCTCATCAATTGAAACAAATGTACCACACGAATGCAAAATAATAATAGGGGAAACTATGTGCCGAGAGAGGTGAAGTATATGGGAACTCTGCTCAACTCTGCTCAAAATTCTGTAAACCTAAAACTGCTCTAAAAAGTAAAGTCTAGTAATTAAAAAAATACGAAGTAGTTACAATCCCTCTGGTTTCAAGATCTTTCATGATATTAAAGATTGTTTCACAGAACCATTCTGAAGAGCCTGAAAACACAGCAACAGTGAGCCATAAAGAATCAGGGGAACTCTGCCGTCTTAAACGGGTGCTGACGTAACACTGGAGTCTAGATGCCCCGATCATGTCCGACACATTCCCCTTCCTTCGTCTCCCTGATTCAAAACCCTACACGGTATTCTCAGCCCAGTTCCGTGAGATCCTCTTTTTCAGAGCATCCAGTTCTCCACCTGGAAGTAATTTTGTCACCGTTCCTGGAACTTTCCCAGCTTCCACAAGTTGTACACAGGGCTTCTGCTGTTTCTGTCACTAGTTAGCTTTAGCTGCTGGAGGATATCTGGGTTGTTCTCCCTGATTAGCTTGATCTGTTCCCCCATTACCCTATTTGTTATGGACCCGAAAGATTGTTAGAACAGTACCTGGATTTTCCTTGCTGGTAATGCTGTTCTTGCCTGTCTGCAAGTGTGCTTGTTTTGTGCTGTTTTAGTACTCTGCATCAACTTTGCTTGACCACATGTGACCCATTTAAAGATCTCATCAAAGAGCCCTGAAAATATAACCTTCTTGCCTGATGTGGGCCCCAAACTTTCCACTCAAGTTGATCTTTGCATGTGGCACTTGCTCTAAAAGGGTCAGGAATGCCAACAGCTGACTTTCAAGAGTCCAACCATTTAAGAACAAGGAGCTGTTTCTGAGCCTCAGGACAGCCGTGACCCAAACAGCACATTGCTCCATAATGCTGACAAGAAGTCCTACCGTATAAGGAATGTTTCCTACTTAGAGCAACCTTTTATGGATCTAGTAATTTATTGCCCCTTGAAGTGTGTGTGTGTGTGTGTGTGTGTGTGCGCGCGCACACACACACACACACACACATTTGGGGTGGAAGTGGCGGTACGGGAGTTGATGCAAAAGGTGAGAAGCTGAGCCCAGGGGCAGAGCAGGTTACTCAGTAGAGCCAGGAGGAACAAAATAGCCAAATGGGAAAAATGAATAACTTGTAGACCCTGTAAAGAAAACGCCCCTGTGTGTTGGTAGCAGTGGGTCTCTACTGACATGAAATTTAAATTCATTGATTAGCAAAACAATTTTGATTTCCCATCAGATTCTTGGGGGGGAGGGTGGTTACATGGGAGAAGCTGGGCACACCTGTGTGCACGACCCTCTGCCTCCCGGTGCCCGCCTGGTGGGGCCTCGGGTCTCCTCCCGGCCCAAGGAGCACCTTTTCTCTTCCATTCGTCTGCGCAGCCTCCCAGCGGTTCCCCCTCGGGAAGGGCTGGTCCCGGCCTCCGCGGGAACTACGGGGTCCTCGCTGGAGGGACCTCAGGAGCCCGGGGTCCAGGTCCCTGGGCGCGGCTCCCTTTCCCCGCAGCTTTTCTTCAGCACCCATACCTGCAGGCTTGGCTCTGTGGGGGTTTTTTTCTCCGTAATATAGGAGGGAGGGTAATTAGAAGGAAATCCTGAGAAAGAGCTTTCAAAATCCTTTTTACAAAAATGCTGGAGGTGCAATTCTAGGAAAAGTGGAATTTGACTGGGCTATGACCCGCCACGCCAGGCTTTTGAGTCCGAGGTGGAGGAAACAGATGGTGAGGTGAGGGACGGTGTGTGCCACCTGATGTATGGGCCAGGGCCATCGGCGGGACGGCACAGCATCGGAGGGAGTAAGTAGTGTGAGCACAGGGCAGCCCAACTGTGTTTTAAACCAACATGAACTTGAGGGCAGGAGAAGAAGAGGATAAAGCGCTATCAATGGGAAGTCAAGACGTTTGTGAACGGAATGAGTTCAGTCATTTTATTTTAAATTCAGTGCCAAGTGATGGGGAGCGGACTTAATTAGTTTCAAGTCTCACCTTCAACACTGGGGACAGGCAGGTCATCAGAAGCCAAGAGGGACAGTCTCGACAGTCTTGGTCCGTTTCTGAGGACTTTGACTGACAGTCAACTAATCAGACCTGAACTGCGGGATAAACGGCACTTGGACGTACCCCTCTTTTTTCATTTAAAAGTAGTTTGGATATTATTTTGAGAGTGTTTCTTTAAGCACCAATTTATTATTAATGGCTAATATTTTAGGATACGGTTAATTACATTTTTCTTGGGTGTCAAGCACATGCTGTTTCCTGAAAATCATTGAAGATCTTCCTTCTGTTCATAGGAGTGACACATCCCATTGTCTTGTTTCCACAATGCTTAACTGTGTTAGAGCAAATGCCAATAGCGAACTAACTATCCCTTTGACTGTTTCAAATGTGACTTTTAATTAAGTGTATTAACCTGATGAATCATCACTTGAGCAGCAACCAAAATAAGATTATAGGCATTTTCAACTTTTGGATGTCCACAGAACATGAAAAGCACTTTATGAGGCTTGCATTAATGCATATTTCATTGTAATGTAATTCTATATTAGATATGCCACTTATGCATGGAGCCAAAATAGTTTCTGCTCTGTAGCGATGATGCTGATTTAAATGAGTAAACCACAAGGAATCGAGAAAGTTTAACTCTTTGGGTATCTCAGCATGGTCGTGTTTACAAAAGAATTCTCTGGGGGCAGAATTTCACCTTTAGCTAGTGGAGAGAGTACAGCATTTATGTTTCAGGTGGGATGAGGTAAGAAAGAACGGATGCAGCATTTCTTCTGCACATTAACTGATTAAGGATAATCCTGAGCAAACCCTGAGCACTTTCCCTTTACTCCACACAGACAGCTGATCAGTTTCGCTGTACCGAGCAGTCAGCAAGGCCAAGTTGCACACAAGAGGGTTGTGAGGGGCTGGTGGGCTGCCTTGACCACCTGGATAAGAAGAACACCTGCAACAGAAATGCATAAAGAAACCCTGGGAACTAAATGGATGGCCCTCTGCAGGGCTGCCATAAAGCACCCTGCACAATATTACTAATAGACCTTTTACAATTTTTATAGCTTCCCGAGTTATTTTTGAGTCAGTGCTAGCATTCAATTATTTCCTGTTGAATAAGGAACAAAACAGGCCTAAAGACTGAAAGGAAAAGCTGCTGAGGGGAGTGATCTCTCCAGATGGAAGTTTTCTGGCAGATTGTGATTTGTGACTCACAATGAGCCCAGATCACTGTGCCATATGGATGGCAGCAGAGCCTTTAGACACTGACTCAGTCACTCAGCAGACTTCTGAATTCCTACTATGCGTCCGTTATTAGCTGGGCATTGGGAAGCAAAGATGAGCAAGCAATGGTATCTGCCACCAAGGAGTCCATTCATTCATTCATTCATTCATTCTTCAACATTTACTGACCATTAATGATGTGCATCGTATACTGGGGGACTTGAAGATGTAAACAGAGAGTAAATTACCATATGGTACTATGACAAAGTCAGTTATAAAAATAGGGGAAAATGCTTCGCAAGGATGGAGGTGGAGAGAGAGACTAATTATATCTGGCATCGTCATAGGAAATTGATAAAGTGACCTTCAGCCTGAATTTTGAAGATGGATTAGTGGATTAAGAAGTGGTATTGGTGGGGTGGGAGGAGGGCAAGGCCCTTTCCTTTCCTAGCAAAGGAGTAGTATGAGCAAAGTCACAGACTTAAGGATTCATGCTTGGGAGGAAAAATAAGAAAATAAGAAATTGATTGTGGATAAAGCTTGTGGCTTCATAGACAGGAAATGGAACTAGAGAAATAACCTCTTCAGCATCTCCAATGTCATGTTAGAGCTTTAGCTTTATTCTATATACTGGGAATGGCAATCCCAGAGCTTCCCCCTTTCTACCCTCATGGCAGATGTCCCCAGTCTGCCATGAATGGCGTTCTTTCCTGCTGAGCCCAAGCCGACCCATGGAATCTTTCTCTGCACAGGGCTTTAGGAAGCCACCTCCACCTTACTAGGATTGGAACATAGGAAAAGTATATTCACTATCTTTGCTGTAGGCAAAGGAAGTATTCTAAGGTTTTTAAATATAGGAATGACAAGGTCAGATTTGATTATTGGGAAGCCTATTTTACTAGTACACTAGAGAATGGATTGGAGTGGGCAGAATCTTGAATCAGAAAAACCAGTAGTAAACTGTTTAATAGTTTAAGCCATTGGTTCTCAATCCCGGGTGCACACTGAAATACTTGAGTGCTGGTTAAAAATATCTTGTACCTAGGTCCCACCCCAAACCAATGAACCCAAATGATTCATGTGTGCCCAGGGGTTGAGATCCACTTGTCTGGGTATTAGTTAATGAGAACATTTATTAAACGTAATAGGTTTTATCTTCCTTCATGATGATCTTGGAGAGGGGAGAAGATGACTTGGGGAAGATGGGAAAGGATTTGCCCTTGTTTGGCCTTTATTCAAATAGTATAACTAATAATGACTGTGCTTTCTTGGCAGTCTTCTGTGTGTTTATGTGTTTGCTAACTTATATGCAGATGTATAATTTCACTTGATCCCCACATTAATCCTGTAAATATGTATTTATTATCCCCAATTTACAGCTGAAGTAACCACATCTCAGAGACCTTAAGTAACTTGTTTATGATCACAGGGTACTCTGATGTCAAGAGTTATATTCTTTTCACTCCTCCATGTTACTTTCAGGACTTTTAATTTAAATCATATATAAAACGCAGGAAATACATTAGAAGAAATAAGAGCAGTTGAGGAGTGTATTGTTACTCTTAGGTATGATCAAGTTCACTTTCGGGAACTCAAACCTGAGCCTCTTGCTCTGTCAAGTAGGCTGGGCTGGCCCTGTGGCTCAGGAAATGGGTGACTTTTAAAAAAATTTATATTATTGAAGTATAGCTGATTTATGCTGTATAGCAAAGTGATTCAGTTATACATATATATGCATTCTTTTTCATATTCTTTTCCATTATGGTTTATCACAGGATATTGAATATAGTTCCCTGTGCTATACAGTAGGACCTTGTTGTTTATCCATCCTATGTATAATAGTTTACATCTGCTAATCCCAAACTCTCCATCCATCCCTCCCCCAGCCCACTTCCCCCTTGGCAACCACAAGTCTGTTCTCTATATTTGTGAGTCTGTTTCATAGATACGTTCATTTGTGTCATATTTTAGATTCCACATAAAAGTGATATCATGTAGTATTTCCTTCTCTGTCTGAGTTACTTCACTTAGTATGATAATCTCTAGGCCCGTCCATGTTGCTGCAAATGGCATTAAGGAAATAGGTGATTTTAAACCTACTGTAGTCTTTTTATGGAAGACTGATGGGAACATCAGTGTTTTCCTCTGGTCCGGACAAGGTAATTCCCACCCACCAGGAGCTATGCTTTCACTCTGTGTCCTGGTTGGCCTAAATCCTCATTGTATGCACATCACATCATTGCCCTGACTAGGTGCGTTTGCTTGGTTGTGATTCCTGTGAACAGATAGTACAATGAAACATCTAAAATTAAAAGACACATTAGGTCCTTTTGCAAATGTATATAAAACTTGGATTTGTCCGACCAATTGTTATTTAGCAACAAATTAATGCTCCGAGGCTACCTAACTATCTAGATCATTTCAGAACTAATAAGCTGGAAACTAGTGATTCACAGGAAGCACTAAGTTCTTACTTGGTCTGAAACTTCAATTCTATTATCTCTCTCTATACAACAGAGGCAGCTAGAATAGCCAGCAGCCATGACATGTGTTGAATTTGACAACCTGTATCTCATCTACAATCCAGCAGGCTGCTTCCTGGCCTGGGTGATTGGCCATGAAGGTTGGGCTTGAGGAAAGCATGTTACTGCAGCTAGGTGAGCCCCATGGCTTGCCCTGGTAATAAAAGCCACCAGCAGAGGAACACATGACAGAGTGCAGAAGTCCCTAACTTTGTCTAAAGTCTTCAATTATCAGATTGTGTTAATTCCTAACAATGGAGCCAAGTAAGGGGTGTTTTATTCATTTGTTATGTTTTACTCTCTCGACAAAATCTTATGCATTTCATTAGCATCTGTTTTTTTTTTTAATTGCAACGAGACCCTAGGACCTTGGCTTTCCAGCTGTGTTCTGTGGAGTCCCAAGATTCCTTGCTGTATGGGAGGGACCTCAGTGGATGTCATGGGGAGGAGAAGAAGGTAGGAGAGAGGGTTGGACTCTAGGCTCTAGGATGTTCATCCCATCTTCAACCCGAGCAGTTTTGCTTTTACTAATTTTATATCTGAAAAAAAAAAAGGCTATAATTTGTGTGAAGAGCACTGAACTAGACATAAGAAATCCCTGGATAAGCATTTGCATGTGTCAATCAATTGGACTTCTTTTAATTTTGTCTGGAAATTCAATTTTGACCCTGTGCATGTCTGAAAAAGTGGCCTGAACATAGCAGAAAAGAGGTGTCACAAAGCCCATGAACTTGACTCTCGGGAGAGATCTGGATCTACCTACATGCCCTTATAGCATGACCATAGAGTTAAAACGGGTTTAAAGTCAAGGTTTCTGATTTAACAATCCTGGTTATTACATTTCAACAGCATATATTAGTAGAGAGCTGTTGGAAGCTGACATGCGGAAAACTAATAGAAGCCACAGCAGAGGAAGTGACATGAGACTCAGTCACCCACTGCACTGGAGGGACTATCCCACCGTGGGTCACAGTGTGGACTATGGAATCTAACAGATTTTGGTTCATGAGCCAATTTGGCCCCTTACTTACTTTGTGACTTTGAGCCTCAGTGTTCTCTTCTGTAAAATGGGCACAGTAGTCAGGCTCTACTGGAATCTGACAGGGCAGCTCCTTCAGAGGACTTCTGGACTTTCCCAAAGCTTTCCTGTTGACCTACTCTAGCAGAATCCCCTGGAATACTGGTTAAATATACAGATCCCCTGGCCTTACACCCAGGCTGCCTGAATCAGAATCTGCAGGGGGAGGACCAGTGATCTGAACTTTTAATCAGTGCCTCGGGGGATTCTGAGCTGCCTCCATGTTTAGAAGCTACTACTTTAGAGGCAGCTTGACAAACCCTGATGGAGATTCTTGGGGAACTAAAGAGTGGGAAGGGGAGTCTCCAGCCTATGGAGACCCTGGCCTTGCACCCACATCCCTTTCTTCCTAGACCTACATCCTCTCTGTTGGCAGAGGAGCATCCTTGCCTGGGTACTTTGAAAGTCAGAACCCACTGCTGCTTCTCGTCAGGGCCAGAGTGGAAGCAGTCATGACCCCATGAAGGAGAATCTCATGCTTTTTGCTTTTCTCTCAAGCAAGGAGGGATCCTTGAATGCCAATTAAGTGACTTTTATATATTATACAAGAGACTACTATGGATGTCTCTTTAAATAAAAAGCCCTATTAAAACATATACTCATGTGGTTTTGGAGAGGTATGGAATGTGTATTTTTTGTACCAGGTTGAAAACTGGCCACATTACCGTAGTGGTCTTGCAGAGTTTCAAGAAAGAAAAGGGCTCTCATTTTTTATTGCAATGTCAAAGTGTTATGGTTGTCAACCCAGTTGTGCCTAAATCCATTCTAAGAGGCTTCATTATAAATAAAACTGAATCCAGTTTTCTGTAATCTTTCAGTTTGCACAAAAAATGTGGCAAAGGGAAAGGCATTGTAAACATCTTTGGCCTGATTTGGTCTGTGTTTTTCTGTGTCAAACTGGAGCTCCTGACAGGCAGACAGGGCAGTGTTATATTAACAAACACCTTTGTGAAACCCATAGAGAGAGAGGGAGAGAGGGAGCAGGTGGGAGCCAGTCAGCTCTGTTTAATCATTTACTTTTGATTTAACTCATTCCTAGCCTAGAGTGTGTGTACAGAACTTGGGACATGCATACACATAGTTTTAAAAGATTCTTTAAAAATAATGACACACCTGACTGCACCCAAACCAGGTGATGGCCTTACACAGGTGTTTGCTTCCACTCACAGCTGCCACTGGGTTGAGGAAAACAGTCAGAATGGTCCAGGGTAATCAATCACCTTTATGTTAAAAAATGACTTAAAGCAGCCCGAGGATTGTATGTCTAGGTGGCCAATTGATTAAAATAATCATGCATGTGGGTATAGTGCTTGATACTTTGCCATTATGACAATAGCTTCTTCCTGTTTTGAAGATTACGAAAGAGATTTGAAAAGTGACTTGGCCAAGTCACTCAATTATTAAGTGAAAGAGACAGGGGTCTGAACCCATGTGCTTTGAATCCAAAGACCTTCAAAGTTCCACAAGTCACACCACCTTAGCTTATAACATAAAAGAATGCCATGTGATCTCTTCCCTATTAGGCCTTGCTGGAATTATACCCAAGGAGTGCTTAAGAATGCTGGAAACCTTCAGATTCCGTAATTTAAATCTTACTGATGCCTCCTACACAAGGCTCTGTGTCAACTGACAGCCCGAGGGATGGACTTTTGGCTACGCCACTACCTGCCACCGAGAGCTTCACTCTCAATCATCATCAATGGTTATTTGTGCGTCCCTGGAACGCCACCTCGCTCTGTCTCACCGTCTGCTCAATAGCGCTCCCTCCTGGTGTGGAGGCTCATCACACTGCTCGCTGGACAGGTGCCCTCAGCCTCCTTCACTGCTAGTGTGTGTTGGCTGTCATCTTTCGCTTTTGTAATTAATTACAATTTGCCGCATAGGAGCTGAGTGGCTGGAGGGAAGAAATGCAGTTTCCAGCTCTCTCGCTCACCTACTCGGCTCAAGCCTCGGATGAGGATCTTCTCCAACTGGGCTCCAGGCTGCTTGATTCTCGCGCAATGCACAGAATTCCTTTTCCCTCCTGCCTTCCTTTATGTCACATTCCCTCCTTCTGCATTGACATACTACTTTGCTTCTAATATGAATAAATGATTCTTCAGATCCTTTTCACTGCTGTTCTTAAGGCTCTCCATCATATTGCATTGCCCCATCATTGAAAACCCTTGCTGCGCCTGGTGAATGATAGTTGTCACTACAAGAGCAGATTGTTGATGTGTTTCTGGAGTTCTCAACAATCACACGACTCTGATCATTTCCTCTCCTGTTCCAAAGCTGAGCTTGGCTGTGTTCAGTTCTGATCATTAGGTTCATGTTTACAACTGTTGCTCAATTCACTGTTTTCTCACAATTATTAATACAACTCTGGGAGTGACAACTGCTTCTGTAAAAGAATGGTGCTGCCTGAATTATGGGGTGTGCTACATACAATTACAGCTCCCAAAAAGGTGTTAACTGACATGGAAAAAAGCAACCAGGTCACAGACTAATGCATAGGAGAATTCTAAAGAGCATGAAAGACACAACATGAGAACGTGTGCATCGTGACATTGTAAACAAAATAATCAGTGTCTTGGAATCATGGTTGATTACATTCCTGTTAGAAGCCCTCAGCACTATTATATCATGCTTAGTCTCCTAGGCACCCTTGCACATTATCAGCCAGCAAACTATAATTTCATGCTTGAATGGCCTAATACAGTCTTAGGTTCCAGGTTCTGTGCACAACCACGCTAAGCCAGCAAAATTAAGTGCAAAACAAATAAATAAATGAAGCAGTGGGCAGAGGTCAAAAGCCAATGCCCAACACCAGCCTGAAATAGAGCAAGCCTTTTTGTGGAATACGTTCATGTTTTTACTATTATTTAACTGAAGGACCTTTTTGATTACCTGCCGATTAAACATTTACTAGAACACCTGCTATGTGCCAGGCACAGTGGTAGTCCTAGAGGCTATCATGGTGAGCAAACAGTTACTGGTGAGCAGTTGGGATTTCTCAGTGGAAAACCAAGATGGGTTCCTATCTCAACCACTCTATAGCAGAGTCTGAAGAGACACTGTCAATGAGGCTTTGGTGTGGGCTTTGGCAGCTTTCCCAGGGCTCCCTGTTTGCACCCTCTTCAAGATTTCTTCTGGAAAGGGGGCACCAATCCTTTTCCAGAGGCTATTCTTAATAATTATTTGCCCTTACTATACTCATCTGTCTGTATTTCAGAATATACTCAGAAAAGGTCTTCTGTTCAGATCTTATCTCCACTCAGTAAAGGGTCTCTTAAGATCCAAAAACCTGTCTGCAGGTGCCCTTTCATTTGCTCTTTCTAAGATGACAGTGTGAATGGCTTGGTATGAGGAATGTAAAAAAGAGAGATGAGGAATTTATTGAAATTTGTCAGTCATCAGGACAAAAGTTTTTATGCATTTCTACATATTTTGTGCAGTTAGGATCATCTGAACTTTACCACTCTTGCTGGTAGCAGAATCATAATTAAAGCTGAAAACGGTACTTAATTCAAAGAAAATTCTTTAAGAAATCCTTAACACAACTCTTAGGACTGCCCCCCCCCCCACTATCCTTTAGGCTGAAAAATCTGCCCAAATGCCTTTTGGCACTTATATTGAATATAATCACTTCTTTTCTCTGGGTTTATCTCAGAATAGCATTAATTTGGTATGATTGGGAGGTAATTTTCCTTCATTAGGCTTTTTGTCACTGTTCTTTAGTGTTTCTATTGTGCAGACCCTTTGGGGCAGAAGGCCTACAGGTGCCGAGCTCCCATGAAGTCTTGATCATGAGAACGTATGCCTGAGATGGGACCAGTTTGGGAGCCTCCAATGCTTGAAGTTAAGGATATGTGGTCTGGGGTGGTTTGGGGGATCCAGAGTAAGATTTCAAAGGAATCATCAATTCATAACTGTATCAAGTGGCAAAGGAAGGCAAGCGAGTCATTCTAGGTCATTAGCTGTACAGTGCAAATTTAGACTGAAGAATGAAAGGTATTGGAGGACATCCTGTAACAAACATGACTGGGTACCTGTGAATTTAAGCACACTTTTCAGGAGGTGACAAGGTACTTGCCATAGTATGATGAGCAGGAGAAGCCATGCAAGGTGGTTGGGGAGAGATGTGGAGAGGAATAACATTAGTTTCAGATACCAAATTGAGGATTAAACTTCCCGAGGAATTTTTGAGCCCTGCTGAAGTAAATTGAAAATATATTATTTTACCAAAACTGCTCCAATAAGCAAATGCAGAAAATGGTGCTAAATGGGTGCTAGAGATTGAAATCTTTCACAGTGATGTGACACATATTATTACAGTAAGACCCACAATAGATCGTATTTGCTCTATCTTGCTTACTCAAATGAATAGGAGTGGATCCAGATTTTGTGGAGCCTGAAGGCTATCCAATCTGGGGGACCCTCCTTAACAAAAAGAATATAAACTTTGAGTATAAAATAAGGACAGATTCTTTACAAGGGGCTCCCTCAAGTGAAGGGCCCTGAGAGTTGAATGTCATCGATTCTTGGCGAATCCACGTCTGGATGTAGAGCTGTGTTATGAGCCATGTCATGGGAAGGGTCCAGCTCCCCTGCCACCTCAGTAGGAGGCAGGCAAAGGTGACTGTGGAAACTGTGGTTCCAAGTTTCAGATTTTACTTAGCACATCCGAGTGCTTTGCTGACCATGTTGGAAGCTGCTTGTTGATCCCTTAGGAAGGGAACTCTCAATGAAACAAACGCCAGAACTTGTGCTTCCTTATGACCAGAAGGCCCTAATCCAGAATTTACTGAGCTGGAAGATTCCTCATGAGGCCACTTATAAAGCTTTTGGGGATGTATTCCTGTTTATCATTGAACTACCTTAGATTTAAAACACCCCACCCAATGCTATTATCTAGGTAGCCACTAGAGCAATAGCCACAAATAACCTTCAAGGCCAAACAGCTGCCAAGAACTGGATTTGTCAAGATTAACTTGAGCAAGTTAAAATGTGGCAATGCTGTAGACACATACCCCTGCGGAGACCATAGCATATCATGTTATTTCAAAAGACCAAGCAAACTGAAAATTAGCTGCAAGAATTCCTTTTGGGTGATCTGTTTAATCACTCAGGTTGGGTACGGTATGTCTAGTGCATGTTCAAGCCGGGACATACAGGCATGCACACAAACATGTCTCTCTTTGTGAAAAGACTCTTCCTTCTTTCTATCTTATCTCTCTTTGGAAAAATTGTCAAAACAATCCTCAAATGCTACATAATATAATCCTCAAATGTTAGTAATATAAAAATGACCGTAATAATACAAGTGGTATTATTGCCGTTCATGGCACTGACACTTTGACTGTTTCTCAAATCTGCAACTATCCTATTTTCTAGTCTTTATTCTTTTATCCGCTGAAATGACTGATATGGGCAGTTTAGACACCCAGAGAAGGATATAATGGTTTTGACCTTAATAGATGGTTTGACTGTGTAGCACATCCCATAGACTTCATACCAGAAGAGCTTATGAATGCTTTTTTTCCTTGGTTCTCTCCCTCTTTATTATGAAGGGATTAATTTTGTGTGATCAGGCTCACACGAGTACATGTGTGACAGGAAATATTAAACTCCTTTTGATTTCTCACTTTGTAGTGACAGGAACAGGAGGGCATTCTTTTAAAATTCTTCTCTTTTTCTAAGCAAAGTGTGGGAATGAAGGGCGAGAGTAAGCCAATTTTCAGAATGAGATGTTTTAGCAAGATGTTAAGAGGGAAAAAAAGTAATTTTCAACAGCTAAGAGAGAACTGCCACAAGTGGTAGTCGATCAAATCAATGATATGGCTTCATAATGTGGTCTTGGATTCAGCAAAAAAAAAAAAAAAAAATGCTGTAAAGAGAAACTGCAGGAGTCCCCATTGTGTCCCCCCAGAATGAATTTAAAGGGTCTGCTGGAACTTGGAAGGCTGTGAAAGTGGCCTGACTACCACTGATTCTTCTGATGGTGTCAAAGATGATTCATGGTTATATATAAAAGGAAGCACTTTTGTCTGCTATTCATAAGTTAAAAATGACAGAGGGTGTACATTTTCACTAGGCTATTTACCCAAAACTGCTGCCTTGGAAGCCTGGTTCTAGGTCCCATGAGTTCCAATGAGTTCTGTCTCTGTGATCGGAGCTCTGAACAAGGTCCTGAGCTGACTACCTGAGCAACATTATATCTAAACTAACAGCCAGGTGTAGTGATCAATGATCTGAACAGCTCGCGAGTTAAGGCTGAAGGAATGGCTTACCCATCAAACCCACATAACTCTCAGAATAATGATTCCAGCTCTTGGGCTGGAAATTATTTAAATGAAAGATTATTTACAAAGGGAACAGCAGGGAGAAGAATCATGTAAATTAGATTCATTAAGTGGACAGATTTATTCACAGTTCATTTTGGGATAATTTATGCCCGTTTTCTCTGATGTCATCTGTTGTTCAGGTTAATAATTAGTCATGCTCATTATTAACTGATGGAGGTTGTTTTGTAGTTTGGCAGAGGGAGGCGTACTATTTGAGAAAGCTCCTATCGATATTCCTATGAATACTGAGCTTTCAATATAGGTAGAGGGTTTACTTGCAAAAATACACCTCTTTCATTTTTCCAAACAATGCAATATTCTGATGCATTTAGTTCTATATTCTTAGGAGGTTTTACAGAAGAATATTTCATTCTTTACTAGTGTAAAAACAGTCAAGAACAAAAGAAAACAGGGTAAAATGTTCATTTTAAGTCTTTAGTGCTTTCTGCTTAGAACCAAAGATAATATTTTAAAATATATTAAGACATCTCTTTTACAGGCTAAGTTACAGATCTCTTGAGAAATCCAATACGATGAGGAGGCCCATTTAAAAGATTTTATGATCAGAAAATTAACTTTAATACTCTGTTTTACAATTCCTCCAAATGGAAGAAATGTATGTATCTAAGAAGATATGACAATCCATTTAGACCTTTTGAAATTCTTGGGTGTAGCTGCGAGAATGTGTCTCAGTCCTGTGTAATTTCGTGACTCTGACCTTGAGAAGGTGACAAGAATGATGCCCACTATTAATGTTGTTTTTCTTTAAAAAAACAAAATATTTCCTGGCATGTAATTGTTTTGTTTTGTTTTGTTTTCAAAAAATACTTGATCCTGTGCAGTATTTTACACTTACATCATTTCCCATTTATAATTCTTTCTTGTTTCAGTGTGTTGGAGGAAAAAAAAGGTGTCAGGTAGTTCTTCTAAAAAACTCAACCAAACAATAACAATCAGAACATTCTAAGCTATCCTGAATGTAAATTCTGAAGGTAGTAAAACTGGTGAGAGATGATTTACATAACAGCTGGATAAAGGAGAGGGAATCCAAGAAAATGCTCGAGCTTTTTATCTGTGTTAACAGTACAGAGGGGACACTGGACATGGATTAGTTTTGCAGGGGAAATTCCTGAGTTTAAGGCATATGTGTGGGGCTATCAAGTAAGTTGCATCTACATACCTGGAGTCTGACAGAGGTTTAAATTTGTGACTTATCTCTGTTTCCCTGTTATTTTAATCCAAGAGTATAGATGGACACTTAGGGATAGAGAAGAGAGTGAGAAGAGGGCCTTGGATAGAATCTTGATTAATCCCGGCATTTAAAGGACAAAGAAAGATGAGCCTGAAAACGACTGGCCAGAGTGACAGGAGGAAACTCAAAGAGAGTGTTGAGTCAGGGAGGACAAGGGAAAGAGCATGACAAGCAGGGAGCCATCAACAGTACCACATGCTGCTAAAAAGACACGTCAGAAGAGAACTGAAAAATATCTGTATGGTTTAGAGATCTGGGGGTCATTGTGGACCTAACAAACTGCTTTAGTAAAGTGGTTGAGACGGAAGTCAGAACTGAGTGGGATGAGGACTGAGTAGAAGGAGAAATAAGTGGAGACAGTGATTATAGTCATTTTTCTGAGAATTTCGACTTTAAAAAGGAAGGTGAAAGAAGATGATTGATGAAGGGGTTGTGAGGTTACTGAAAGTTTTTATTTATGTAGTTGGTGTTAAATGGTTAAGACTTCTTAAGTTTGGGGAAAGGGATAAATTGGGAGTTTGGGATCGACATATACACACTACTATATTTAAAATAGATAACAAACAAGGACCTACTGCATAGCACAGGGAACTCTGCTCAATATTCTGTAATAACCTAAATGGGAAAATAATTTGAAAAAGAATAGATACATGTATATGTATAACTGAATCACTTTGCTGTACACCTGAAACTAATACAACATTGTTAATCAACTATACTCCAAAATAAAATAAAAATTTTTTAAAAGTCATTTCAAAAGATTTAGTTGAGAAGGAGTGGTTGACAATATAAGAAAAGAGAAAGTGTAGAAGTAGGTTGGTTTTAACGTTTGACAGATAGATGAGAGGAGTTCCCATCTAATGGCTTCTATTCTCCATTAGCCTCCTCTCTCTATTAGGAGGGGAGCTCATTTGTTGAGAGCGAGATGGGAAAGTTGGAGAGTTGAAGTTTCAGGAGAGCAGACATAGGTTTGAAAGAGTAATTAAAGATCAAAGTTATGAATGTTGTGAAGTAGGAGAGTTGAGCAGTACAGATCCATTTGAGGTTGGTATTCAACAGTTTAATGGAGAGCAAGTCTTCCCAGGTGTGTAACTCTCTCTAACAGGGCTCAGCAACTCAGATGCAGTTTCCCCCAAAAGCAGAGAGTTGGGTTCGCCACTGCTTGGGGTTTTGTCAGATGGGTGTACCAAAAGGATAGCGGACAAAGGAATCTAGAGTGCTTGGAAAGGTGTTATTGAAATGATGGAGCATGGATTCCAATCTAGGTAAGTAGAAAAGTGGGGAAAAGATAGACCTTAGTGAACTGGAGTCTCTATCACATCAAAGAATGGTCTCATCTATGCCTATGCCCCCCTTAATACAGCTTGTCTACAGAAGGAGGAAAAATAATGTCTTATTTAAAGTTATAGATATTTAAGGCCACTGAATATAAAGAATTTCTTTTTGATTAAACTAAAGGGAAAAAGAGAACTAAATCCAATTTTAACTACTCCCTCTCCCTTCAAATTTGTAGGAAGGTCCAAGCACAGAAAAAACGGATTTCAAAGACAAGCTCAGACTTGTACAAATTCTTATCTGAATATAGATTTCTCCCTATATGCCAGTTAAAACTCTCTCAGCATAATAAATTTGTGGGAAAAACGCTCTCTTTTCATTTGGCTAAGGGTAAAGGAACACCACTGTGTAAAAAGAACTGGAGACCAGATGAGGAAAAAAAGTGGAGAGAGAGGATGAAAAGCATAACTTTACTCAAAGGGGAACCTCATTAATTTTTCCATTATTCTCAGCAAAATTAGTGCTGAGCTAATTGCAAGAGAAAACTGATACTTGATGTTGTAAAAAATACACTTAAAAATAATCATACTAAAGTCTCATTTCTTTCTCAGCACTCTGTGGTCTTTTTGTATTATATTATTTTTATTAAAACCTTTGGATAAAATGAAAAGGAAAAGAAAACACTAGCTTTTAGAAAACAAGAGAAAAATCATGAGAAAAAACATTACATTCAATCTCCTCAAAACTTTTCAGATGACTGTTGTCAATTTCCTTCACCAAATAATAAGTAATATCATAGCCAAGGGCAAGTTTAACTTTTCTTTTTTTCCAGAAAGGAAAATGACTAGTTATTCCGGAAAAGCAAATGAAAGGAAACGGAATTTCTCCTCACTAGCTAAACCTCAAATAAACAAAAAGCATCTAACAATCCAAGGACATGAACTTGGACCTGGTAGGGGACATAACTGAAGTAATTGCTAGAATCCCAGAATGTGCCCATCTGTGAGCCTATGAGATAATGGATAGCATTTTTCTCAGCAAGGAACATCGAAGATATATTTCATCATTGAATTTGGTCATGTACTGGTTCAAGAACGTTCCCAAGCACGGCAACTAATTTAGGGCTTTAATAGAGAAGCGGCTTTATGTATGGTTCAATCAGATGGCAGCATGGGAAAGGAGCATTTGTTTGCGTTAACAAATGGAATGATGAGACAGATAAAAGGGGAAATCAAGAAACTCACTCAAGGAAACAGATAAGTGAAGGAATAAAAGTGAAGTTCAAAATTCCTCCAAAGAGAATTTGTTATAAGAAAATGTAGGTGTTTTCGGCTAAACCAGAAATCAAACGGCAGCTACTCCCAGCTGAAGTCCAGAGCGATAAAACTCAAGATAGGGAAAGGGCCCCTGGATGGGGGTGTCCCATGCCCAGGGTTTCAGGCCCAGCTCTGCTGAGCCTCAGTTTCTCTACGTGTAAAGAGAAAGAAGCATCCTGCTCTGTGAGAGAACGAAGAGGCCACCACTGTTGTCACCTGCCCACTCTTATCCACAGCCAGACGTAGCAGAGCAGCTATTTCTAACTCTGTCTTGAAAGAATTATTTCGAAACCAAGATGATGAAGAGGATCCAGTTAGAAAAAAAAAAAATTTGTAAGGTGACAATTTAAGGAGCATCATAAAAAGGTGAGTTCATGGCTTGTCAAAAGTGATTAAGATTTCTTCCTTTGTTTCTATCAGAAATAGGGTAAAACCAGGTCTTGCTGGAAGCTGGATGAGAAGGTAAGCAGCTATTGATGGCAGCTTATTGGACTTTATTTCATTTCTTTCTTTCATTTTCACGTATGCTTCCTGTGATTGAATCATAGAAAGTCACCATGTCAATTATTTACTTCCTGGAAGTCTAAGAAAGAAAGTACTTTTATTTACTACATGCCATCCAAATGGGATGTTACATCTTGTTAAGTCTGCAAGGATAAAAACATGACAAGTGTGCCCTATTTCTGAAAAATAGACTCCAAGTTTGCAACAGAGAGCCAGGAATGTCTTTCCTTTCTTCACTCAAAACCACGGGAGAATAAATACTCCTTTTCATAAAGGTGGCTTTTTTGGGGCCAAATTCTCACAGAAGAATTTGTTTTAAGCACTTGCGTTGTACAGTATGGTGTTGGCTGGAAGCATAAATAGACATACAAGACTGAAAAATGAGCTCTAATTTCCAAGCCTATAGAGATAGTCGGGGTACTGTGTGGGAATCATGGGTTGTCAAAGCTTTGGGTTCCTGAACTTGCACGGGGAGTGCCCTGTGTTGGGGTAGTGGTCTCCTTGTTAAAGAACAGGCAGGGGCATTCCAGGTCCTCACAGATGAGGAGACTGGGGCTGGGAGGGGTTGCCTCAAGCTCACATGGCCTGCAAAGCCAGGACCCCAAACCAGGACTTCCGCCTCATATTCTTCCTGCTTTGTGACCTCTGGGGCCCAACTGCATACTCTCTGAATATGATTTCTGGTTTAACTGACTTTCTCACAAGGAACACTCTATTCACATCAATAATTGCTTGGATGTAATGCTTGAAATCATATTTTATGATAGAAAAATAGGCACTTTATTTACATGGCCAGATGGGATTCCCCAAGGATTTTTCTGATCATGGGGCAGGAGGAAGCCAGCTGTCCCAGGTCTCAGCTGACTGCAGCCATGGGAATCCTGTCTTCCCCCAACCCCTGGCTACTGGGTGACTTGAGTGGTACACATGTAGGAGTCCTATTTCTGTGTGCTTACTCCCAGTGAGGGACACCTAGCATTTTCGGACCACTGTTGAGCTGGAACAAAGTAATTTTGCCTAAAGAGCCTGTAGGTGGGCTTAAAGCAGAGGGGCAGTGATAGCTTTTTTCTCCTGTAGACATAGGTGCTGCCAGGTCAGTCCTGGAAGCCCCTCTCTTTGAGCAGAGCCTGGGTAAGCCTCATCTTGTGGAACTAGGGAAAAGCTGTAGTGTGTGGTTAGGAAGGAGTGTGGAACACATCCATTCATATCCTTGAGTAAGAATAACAATAGCAGCCCTTTACTGAGGGCCTATTTTTTTAAAACCCTATTCTAGGTATGTTTAACATTTCGAATCTTACAACAATCCTGAGAGATAGGTATTATTGTCATGGTCATCATCATCATTTCACAGATTAGGAAATTAAGGTTCAGAGAATTCAAGTAGATTCCACAGTGTCACACAGCTAGTAAGTGGCAAAGATCTAAACCCAGCTATTTGACTCATCCTCCATGCTGCTCCAAGCTAATGAGTTTGAACTTGACTTGGTAGGTTATGGTATCAGGGCTATATTCATAACATAAGTTAACCTGAGGTTTAATTTAAGCAAAGTCTACAAATAGAAGACAGATTGATGAGACTGAATTTTCACAAAATACTAAAGTGTTTTGCCTCTTTTTGAGTAGAATTTTTTTTTTTTCTAAACATCTTTTTTGGAGTATAATTGCTTTACAATGGTGTGTTAGTTTCTGCTTTATAACAAAGTGAATCAGTTATACATATACATATGTCCCCATACCTCTTCCCTCTTGCATCTACCTCCCTCCCACCCTCCCTATCCCACCCCTCTAGGTGGTCACAAAGTACCGAGCTGATCTCCCTGTGCTATGTGGCTGCTTCCCACTAGCTATCTATTTTACATTTGGTAGTGTATATATGTCCATGCCATTCTCGCATTTTGTCCCAGCTTACCCTTCCCCCTCCCCGTATCCTCAAGTCCATTCTCTAGTAGGTCTGTATCTTTATTCCCATCTTGTCCCTAGGTTCTTCATGACCATTTTTTTTGTTTGTTTTTTAGATTCCATATGTATGTGTTAGCATATGGTATTTGTTTTTCTCTTTCTGACTTACTTCACTCTGTATGACAGACTCTAGGTCCATCCACTTCACTAAAAATAACTCAATTTTGTTTCTTTTTATGGCTGAGTAATATTCCATTGTATATATGTGTCACATCTTCTTTATCCATTCATCTGTTGATGGACACTTTGGTTGCTTCCATGTCTTGGCTATTGTATATAGAGCTGCAATGAACATTTTGGTAGATGACTCTTTTTGAATTATGGTTTTCTCAGGGTATATGCCCAGTGGTGGGATTGCTGGGTCGTATGGTAGTTCTATTTTTAGTTTTTTAAGGAACCTCCATACTGTTCTCCATAGTGGCTGTATCAATTTACATTCCCACCAACAGTGCAAGAGGGTTTCCTTTTCTCCACACCCTCTCCAGCATTTATTGTTTGTAGATTTTTTGATGATGGCCATTCTGACCGGTGTGAGAGGATATCTCATTGTAGTTTTGATTTGCATTTCTCTAATGATTAATGATGTTGAGCATTCTTTCATGTGTTTGTTGGCAGTCTGGATATCTTCTTTGGAGAAATGTCTATTTAGGTCTTCTGCCCATTTTTGGATTGGGTTTTTTGTTTTTTTGATATTGAGCTGCATGAGCTGCTTGTAAATTTTGGAGATTAATCCTTTGTCAGTTGCTTCATTTGCAAATATTTTCTCCCATTCTGAGGGTTGTCTTTTCGTCTTGTTTATGGTTTCCTTTGCTGTGCAAAAGCTTTGAAGTTTCATTAGGTCCCATTTGTTTATTTTTGTTTTTTTTCCATTTCTCTAGGAGCTGGGTCAAAAAGGATCTTGCTGTGATTTATGTCATAGAGTGTTCTGCCTATGTTTTCCTCTAAGAGTTTGATAGTGTCTGAACTTACATTTAGGTTTTTAATCCATTTTGAGTTTATTTTTGTGTATGATCTGAGGGAGTGTTCTAATTTCATTCTTTTACATGTAGCTGTCCAGTTTTCCCAGCACCACTTATTGAAGAGGCTGTCTTTTCTCCACTGTATATTCTTGCATCCTTTATCAAAGATAAGGTGACCATATGTGTGTGAGTTCATCTCTGGGCTTTCTATCCTGTTCCATTGATCTATATTTCTGTTTTTGTGCCAGTACCATACTGTCTTGATTACTGTAGCTTTGTAATATAGTCTGAAGTCAGGGAGTCTGATTCCTCCAGCTCCGTTTTTCTTTCTCAAGATTGCTTTGGCTATTCGTGGTCTTTTGTGTTTCCATACAAATTGTGAATTTTTTGTTCTAGTTCTGTGAAAAACGCCATTGGTAGTTTGAGAGGGATTGCATTGAATCTGTAGATTGCTTTGGGTAGTAGAGTCATTTTCACAATGTTGATTCTTCCAATCCAAGAACATGGTATATCTCTCCATCTATGTGTATCATCTTTAATTTCTTTCATCAGTGTCTTATAATTTTCTGCATACAGTTCTTTTGTCTCCTTAGGTAGGTTTATTCCTAGATATTTTATTCTTTTTGTTGCAATGGTAAATGGGAGTGTTTTCTTAATTTCACTTTCAGATTTTTCATCATTAGTGTATAGGAATGCAGGAGATTTCTTTGCATTAATTTTGTATCCTGCTACTTTACCAAATTCATTGATTAGCTCTAGTAGTTTTCTGGTAGCATCTTTAGGATTCTCTATGTATAGTATCATGTCATCTGTGAACAGTAACAGCTTTACTTCTTCTTTTCTGATTTGGATTCCTTTTATTTCTTTTTCTTCTCTGATTGCTGTGGCTAAAACTTCCAAAACTATGTTGAATAAGGGTACAATTTTAATTGCAGAGCATCTCCCTGTGAGAGAGCAGCTCGGGAGAAAAAAACCAAGTTCACTCAGAGGTCAAGAGAACTGTATTTGCAAGGCCAGACTGGGCCAGTGGCTTGTTTTCCCCCCAAAACAGGCTAAGCAAGAACACAGAGCAGGTTCATATAAATAGGTTTCCACCTGGGGGGTTACCAACCGCTTCTCCCCATGAGAGTAGTCTTCCTGCCTCCTGTTTCTGTGACTGGCAGAAGCAGAGGGTTGGAACCTCCCCAGCTACCCACAGCCCCCCACTCCCTAATAACTGCACCTCTTGGCCCTTCCTCTCTGCAGCCCCAATACCCCCAGTACCACAGCATCAGATTCTGTGGATTTGGGGCCAGGGTTTTCTAGCATCTGTCCCTTTTCTTTCTAGTCCCGTTGCCACTAGTCCCATTTAGGCCCTTGTGACTTCTCCCTAATCAATGCTGTTAGATCAATCTTTCTGAAACAAGACTCTGTCACTCCTGTGTCTACAAATCATCCGCTTCCCCATTATCTACTGAATCAAATCCAGACACCTTCACCTGATACTCAAAAGCTTTACAGATTTCCCTAAACACAGCTTTTTAGCCCCTTCATCTCTCATGGCCAGCCCTACATGTGCCAAGCTGCCATCCTCCGTCTATCCCAGGCACAGTCTCACCTTCACGTGAGACCTTTGCTTTCCCTGGAAAAACTTACTAAGCATATCTTGTGTTTGTTTGATATTTCCTAGTTTTCAAAGTGGTTTCACTTACCTTATTCCATTGGAAAATTGTAATTACTAAGCAGGGCAGAGAGCAGATTAGAAAATATTGGCTCTGAGCAGGTCTAGAGCCTGAGGTTCCACCGCTGAGAGGCAGGCCTAGGAGCCAGATCTTCAAATTCCCTCTCTCCACAGCTCTGGGATGCTTTTCTCTCTCCTTCGTCTGCCTTTCCTCTGGCTCCCTCCAGTTTCTACTTGTCAAGTTCTGCCTTTTTTCCAAGTCCAGCTCAAATCCACTAGCTCCATGAACTCTTCCAAAATAACCCATAAGAGTCAATGGCTCTCTCTTCCCTACGCTCTTACAGCTCCTCACCCAACTACCCTGGCACTTAAAGCAATTAGGTGAAAAGGCCTGAGAGTTCCAGGATAAGGGTTTGAGGCCAGCATAGATCAAGGTTTCAAGTCTTTCTGATTAGGATTTCCATTAAGAAACATATTTTATATCACAAAGTAGTGTACACAAACACCCACACCCCTGAAACAAGTTTCATGATACAGTATTTCTAATGCTGCAATGCATTATCATATTTTCTCTAGTCTATTTTTTTTTTTTTTATTAAAAAGTACTAGTTAGGAACCCACTAAATTGATTTTGAGGACTAATGAGTCCTGGTCAGCAGTTTGGAAAACTGATTTAAATTTAATCTGTCCTTTTAAATGGCCTAGACAACATTTTCAAAGATTTGTAAAAGACTGAGCTAGCAAGAGAACTATGTTCGTTGGGGGTTTAATCTGTGCTTCTTATCAGGAACACAAATACCTCTCACAAAGGCGAGGCCAGGAAGGAAGGGCCTCAGTTGGAGAGCACCAGCTTCTACTTGCTGGAAGGTCAAGAACAGGGATGTTTTTCCCCAGCTTTATTCAGGTATAGTTGACAAATAAAAATAGTATATATTTAAAATGTACAACGTGATGTTTTGATATATGTATATATTGTGAAATGATTACCACAATCAAGCTAATTAACAAATCCATCACCCCATACATTTACATTTTTTTTTTTTTTGGTGGTGAGAACGCTTAAGATCTACTCTCTTAGCGCATTTCAAGTATAGAATACAGAATTATTAACTATAATCACCATACTGTACATTAGATCTCCAGAACTTACTCATCCTGCTTAACTGAAGCTTTGTACCCTATGACCAACATCTCTTCACTTCCCCCAATTCTGCCCCTGGTAACCACCATTCTACTCTCTGCTTTTATGAGTTTGACTTTTTTGGCTTCCACATGTACGTGAGATTATGCAAGGAGAGGCATTCTTAACGGGCTAATTGATAGAGGAATGGGATGCATCCATTTCACAGTGGATCATCTTCAAAAGAGAGTGCCAGAGATCTGGGGAGAAAGATTTCTCAGTAAGGCACATCTGCAGACTGAGAGCAGATTTGTGTGCTCGTCATAATCTTGACTAGAGCAGGAAATCAGCTAGAATTTAAAAATAATAAAAATGTAATACAATTTTTTGTTTATATCTGCATAGTGAGTCTGAGGGCCTTCAGGCCTATAAACCTGTCAATGAATTTAGTATCATTTCAACTTTATGAAGCACTTGACGTTTGCAAAGTGCTTGTACAGTTACCAATTACCATAATGTTCATCTTCCAAACACTGCGGTTCAGAGAAGGCCTGAGGACTTTAGACTGAGAGTAAAAATTAAAAAAAAAAAAAAAAAGTAAAGGAAAAAGAATTGGTCAAGCTAAAGACCAGGCTTCTGGGCTTATGCTGCCAGAGCTGTTCAAGATGTGGTGTACCTGCTTCTGAGTACGGTCCCCTCTTCCTGAAATGCATGCAGCCAGCCTTGGCACGCTGCTTTTGGAAGCTCCAAGCATGATCTGCGTCTACATGAAGCAGGGGAGGGAAAGGCAAAGGGCTTGGCACCTGCAACCCAAGTGCTCCTGGTGTTGAGGGATGTAGGAAGAGGTGTTGGCGACTGCTGGGAAACGGTAGTGAGGAAAGGGACAGAGGAGTTATGGTCTTTCCTGTTCCAGCTATTAAAGGCTTTATGTATAAGCTGGAAATCAGCTCTGGCTATGTTTACAGGCAACAGGTCAGTGAAACTCAACACACTGGTGTACTTCCAGGAATTCCAAGGAAATGGCTTTAAGGAATGTCAAAGACAATGCTTTGAGGATGTGTCTGTTTCCTCTGGAGAAAGGTTAGCTCTCCTGTGCTTCTTCCCCTCCATTTAAAGTCATTGGTTACCACTGGCAAGGGGCTCACCCCAGGGCTGAGCGTGGCCTGAGGGCTGGCGGTGTTCTAGTTTATCAGTTTAGGAACAAAAAGCAGCCTTTTCTTTGGAAGTGATTTTTTTTTTTTTTTTTTTTTAATTCTTACCATCTTAGTGAGGGTTAATTTTTTTTAATTAATTAATTAATTAATTAATTTTTGGCTGTGTTGGGTCCTCGTTTCTGTGCGAGGGCTTTCTCTAGTTGCATCAAGCGGGGGCCACTCTTCATCGCGGTGCGCGGGCCTCTCACTATCGCGGCCTCTCTTGTTGCGGAGCACAGGCTCCAGACACGCAGGCTCAGTAGTTGTGGCTCACGGGCCCAGTTGCTCCGCGGCATGTGGGATCTTCCCAGACCAGGGCTCGAACCCGTGTCCCCTGCATTGGCAGGCAGATTCTCAACCACTGCGCCACCAAGGAAGCCCATGGAAGTGATTTTTAATCCAACATTTTCTGTTAGATTAGTTCAAACCTCTGTCGGAAGGGCTCCCTTTTCTGACCATGGTTAGGTAACAGAAGCTGAGCTGAGAGACTGAGTTGGCTTTTGAACCAGAAAACCTCCTGGTAGACCCTAATAGTTTCACCACCGGATTTTCCTTAGTGGAAATTTTAAAAAAATCAATCTCTTAATGAAACGATACCTTTCTATATTAATACGTTTGTGTTTTGAAACACATATTGAGCGTTCCCAGATGCTTTTCAAAGGAGAATGAGACCATTCCTGTCCTCGTTTTTATCCACATAGAAAACGGGTGGGTGATTTTGAGAGCAACTGTCCAGAATCATCCTAAATTTATTGTTCTCTCAGTCGCCCCCTTCCACACAGCCACAAGTTCTCTTCATTATAACAAGTCGGACTGTGTGACTCCGTGCTTAAAGCGTGGCATTGGTATCCTGCTGTCAATAAGATAAAATCCATTTTCTTGACCGTGACACACGTGGTCCAGCCCAATCGGTTCACATGAGAACTCTCTAGTTTCACCTCCCACTGATCTAGCTGCCCTGAATCTCTTACCATTTTCCAAATACCTCACACCCTGTTTGTGTCTCTGCCTGAGCTGTTTTATTGCAAAATGCCATTCACATCCTCAGCCCAGCTCCTTATGGATTCTTACTTTTTTTCTCCACCTGGTCTCTAACTTACTTCTGTGTGGCTTCTCTGATTCTCCAAAGCTGGTGAGTGCATTGGCTACACCCGCCTCTGGCTTCCGTAATACTTTTTGCTCATAACTTTAATACAGTTCTTAGTGCATTGGTGGCTGCTGTCTCTACCTCGTTAGGTTACTGGCATCTTGAGGGCAACCACCATTTCTTATTTAATCTCTGTGACTTCAGAAGCCAGAAAACATGCTCATATTTTTTTTTCTAGGAAAAAAGTATTAAAACTAAAGTCAGTTAAAACAATTAAAGAAAATTTAAGCAAAATACTTGTTTTCTTCCAGGAGAAATATTAAAATTAAATGTAATTCTGGAAACATTAAATGTGTAGGTACCTGATAAATGACTGTCAGACAGATGAATCAGATTTGCGACAGAAAGGAAACTTTAAAGGCTCTTTAACCTGTGACACACTGCCCTACCTTTACCCATCTGAGTGACCAAAACAAAGAAATAAAATTAATACCAGTGGGAGAGAATTCTGATTGCGCTAGGTGTAGGGAATAAGAGTCTCCTCCTTTGCTTCAAAGGCTGACACTATAGTTCTCTGGAGACCACCTCCTTTCTCTTCTCCCAATTCTGTGCCTTACAGGCAGCTTTACTCAGGCTTCTTTGAGCTATTCATGCCACACTTGTCATGGGACCATCCTCCATGGTATTCCCTCCACGCAGAATGCTCTTCTTCACTTCCCATTGTTTAATTTCATGTTAGGAAATCCCAGTTCCTCCATGGACTCTTTCCCACATGATTAGAAGAACAGTAGTGATTTCTCCTGTAATCCCTTCTTCCATTCACCGTCAGCGCACGTACCTCTTTGCCTGCTCTTATTTATGCGTTGGTGTGACATACGTTGAGAAGGTGTTATCACCATCCACCTTGTGGAGTGAACTTTAATTAGGGTGGGGTCATGTCTGCCCACATGCCTCGTGCTGTGTCTACCACAGCTTCACAATCAGACAAGGGCTGAGTACTGCTGTCCACGAGATAGACTTGGCCTCTGTCTCCCTGTCAGGTGAGAATATGTGAGACCGGCAGCCAAGGCTCATGCTGCTAAGGTGTCTCTGGTAGCTCCTGAATTTGTTGGCAGCCTGTAAACACCTTGTCTCCTACAGCTGAGAAGGAATGACCAAGTAGCAATTAAAGACAATTTAAGCAAAATACTTTTTTTTTCCCATGGGGAAGAAATACTGAAACTAAATTCAAAACTGGCAACATTAAGGTAATACACATGTTTTTGTCAGTCTTAACATTGTTTCCTTCTCCTTTATTTCTAATAAAATGATTCAATATGTACTGACCTAGAAATCTTCAAATGTAACATCACACTGCTAATGACAAAACATGATGGCTTCACCTGAAAGGTGCAATTAAAAGATTTCCTTTATCACAAGAAGGTACAAGAGGAATAAGTATCATCAAAGGCTTGTATTGCTTCCATTGTGGGACAGGAAAATTGTTGCACTTTTCTATCAAGCGAAAATCGCTTTCTGTGGTGTAATTTCCAGAAAAATAACTATGGGACAAAGTACTATAACTTAGGAAAATTGTAAATGAAACAATCACATGTGCAGAACAGGGGACACAAGGAAGCGCCGAACACCCAGCAACTTCCGTCTACTCAAGAGCAGATCAGAAGAATTGTGTCTGATTTATAGCCCGCGTGGAATCTTTTGTTTCTGGAGACTGAAGACTTTCTTAAGGTATTAAAATATGGCTGTTACAACAAAAAATTATTACAAGCATACAAGACCATGGATATTTTGGTCACTCAGAAATAATAAATGACAATGAATACCAAATACATTACATGATGCTGCCCTTTAAGAGAAGCAGACATCAACAGGTAATAATGACAATAATAAAGCTCACATTTTCGAGCACTTATCTGAGTGCTTTAACTCATTTAATCCTCAAAACAAACCTATGACGTAGGGACTTGTATTATCCCCATTTTGCAGCTGAGAGACAAGGCACAGAGAGGGTAAATAACTTTCCTAAAATTACACAGCTAGTAAGTGGGTAGGCTACAGTAGCAAATCAATAAATCCTGACTACTGAGCCAGATTTCCCTCTATTTGATGAAAACCAATAGTGGAATGTCCAAGTGTATCTTTCTTTATACCATAGTCATTTCCTGAAAAGACATCTGTAAATCAGAAACTTAAAAACAGAACCAGATTGGAATGTAAGCTCTGTGAGGATTTGTCAACAGCTGTATCCCTACTGCCTAGTATATATAGTACATGGCCCATGGTAGCCTCTTGATAAACATGTGATGAATACGTGAATAAATAGAGAAAAGAGGAGAGTCTAATACAGTGCTTTGCAATGAGAAAGTGCTCAACAGATTTTTAAAATTGGATTTAAAGGAAATTTGTTTTATGAATCCATTCGAGAAGAGGAGGATTCATCTTCTGATTTCCTGTTTGTGTAAATCCAGATTTTCATATTGTTTGCTTACAGTGAAGATGAAATGAGAAAGCATTCTCATTTAAGAGAAATATTATTAAAACTTTTACAGGGGAAAAGGCAAAACAAATCAGGGTTGCCAAAACTCTTGTAGAATCCTAGGATTATTGTAGAAAACTCAGTTATCATCTTGGGATCCACAACTTTTCACCTTCACAGCAGAGTATCCAACATGTTTGGGCAACAATTCACAATGTCATGCTTGTAGTCACTTGTCAGGACTCCAGAAGAGTTTAAGTCCAGTTATGGAATATTTCAACATATTTAGGCCACAGGGTCTTAAGAAAATTGCACTATTTAACTGTTTTAAACATGTTTTGGCTCTGAGAGATAAGTGAACAAGTTACCATCAGTAGGAAGCTGTTTTAATAACTAGCCAAATTTTCCAATGGATTTAGCCAAAACAGAAGATAATATTTATTGTTCCCATTATATGGAAGAAGAAATCATGGAAGACCCAAGTTATGACCTGAACAAAAGACAGCTCATGTTTCCAGGCACTGATAACACCCCCTACATTGGTTCTCACCAAACAGTCAAGGAATATAAGGATCCAGGAAGCTAGTGTTTTCTTTTAGTGAATTTTAATTTCATTTCACTTAGGTGCTAAGTCAAGGGCTATCTACAAGATCTTTCTACACTAGCATTTGTGAGGACAAGGATGACCAAAAGGCAAGCTGCATACCCAATGGATTAACCACCTGGGTGGGAGTGCTGGCTGCACTACTGCCCCATACAAGCTCAGCTTCTCCCTATAGCCAGCTTCCCAGGAGGAAAGCAGTTATAATGCCATGTACAACCTCACGGGGGATACCACTGGGGATGTATTTAGAGAGAGTCTTTAGAAAGCTGATTGCTTACGTTTGTTTCAAATATTTTGAAACGTTGGTGCTTTCTGAAACCGCTTGTGGAGCTATCTGGTTACATTTTGCAAGTGAGGGTTACAAATTATTTTAATTCATGGCTCCCTAAAGAGTTCCCCCATTAAACTCTGGTGATGCCAATGTCTCTCTTTCCTACACTAAGGGCCACCTGTCATTTCAAAGGGCTTTGGGGTCATGACTCATTTGAATGAATCAAATAAGCAAGACTTCATGAGAGTCAACCATGCCTACCTTGTTTGCTGTTGGCCTCAGTACCTCCTGTATTGCTTGGCACATAGTAGGTGCTCAATAAGTTGAACAAAAAGCATCTTACTTACATCCTCTGCTATCCCTCTGGCTTTCTACTTAAACACACCCTACCTCCAGACTGGTGAAGATTTTGATGAGCCACCCAAGAAGCTATCATGTCAAACTATCAATTGTATGCCAGGCACACTTAACAATAAGAGCATCACACACATATTAATGCCACCAGAGCTCACTGGATGGATTACCCGAACCAGGACCCATGGATTCTTCAGGTGGACACAGCCCACTCTTTGTTGGTTACAAATGCTGCCTCCAAGTCCATCACTGACCTTGGGTGTGCCTTTTCCCTCCTTTGGGCTCAGTTGCCTCATCGATAAAACAGCAATCACAGAGCTAACGTTCCTTGTTCCTCTGAGAGTTTTTTGCTAAGTGAACTCAAGTCATTCACAAGGCCACAGTACCAACCCAATAAATAATTCATAGATGCTTCAGCGAGTCAGAATAAGAAAAAACTGCAATGCAGTTATCATCATTTAAAATGGAAATTGCTGCTTACAATATTCATACCTATGATTTAAAATAAGCATGACTGTGTGGGATATAATGAATTCTGTCAAGTTTTTGGAGGAAAAGCGTTCTTTTCCCTTCTTGTTTTTTTTTTTTTGTTGTTGTTGTTTAAAGACTACAATGCCGTTACATTTAAATCCATTAAATACTTGTTTCCAAGTATCATTTTGAATGATCCTGATGTTCACGTTTATTTTTCCTAGAATGCGGTCTGTCACACTTTGGTACAGGAAGGGGTCTGGTACCTGCCACTTTCCTTGCCAGACTTTTTAATGGAAAACTCAAGAGCTGCAACATCCACACATCTGCCATGGGCCTTTCATTTTCTTGGTAACATCTCAGTGCACAATTCATTTCAAGCCAGTGATGGGAAGGGTCTCCATCCATGTGACTTTGTAATTCTGTTACTGTGTCAACTTGCCAATCCATTGTTATCTTTGTGCTATCTTTACACTTATGTGAAATGTTGGCAACCACAGGATAACTCCTTATTTTCAGTTGATGTCGGCGTACAGAAAGCGCTAAAAATGATTTTAGGCTGCCCTTTTTATTTTGGAAGAAGTCATTCTTATCCTCTGTCATTCACATTTGTAGAACTAATATATACACATGCTTAAGGGGAGAGATGATAAATGATAGAATGGATAGAGACTGTAGAAAGTAGACAGTCCAGCAGCATCATTAGTCACCGACGAATAAGGCAACCTACGATTCCCACACCAGCTGCAACACTGCGAATTCAAGCAAACCGTTTTATCTGATGTCTTAAAATCTGAATAAGGGGGCATCAATTTCTGCTTCTAACCTTCTCATTATAAGAGATTGTTAGTGAGGATTATAGGTGGCTCTAAATTCTGATTTCTGTATACAAATAAAATCAACACACAATCGGTGAGATAAGATACAGTCACCCAGACAGAGAATGGCTTCTAAGCCAGAGCCAGGCTTGAATATATGAGATCGGGTGTACGAATTAAACCTAAGGAAGGATGGACCAACCATAGGAAGGAGGTCAGTGAGGCAACAGGGATCCAACTCTGCCATGGTGGCTGTCCCTGCCCCGGGAGAGGGACCCTGCAGCTGGGGGAGGGGTGGGTGTCCACCCGGGGTGTGCCTTTTGGTGCCGAAGGGCAGCCTGGATGAAAAACACTAAGATTATCCCCTCTGCCTTGCTCTGCTTTCAGACTCACTTAGCAACCCTCAGATAATTAATTGGATTTTTCTGCTACATCAACGTTTTAGAGTAAATGTGCCCTGGATAGAAAATATTGCTTTCTTGCTTGATTCATTCATTCAGTGAATATTTATTGAGTGTCCACTATATGCCAAACACTGCTCTATGCTTTGATTACAGACCCAAATCCCTGTCCGCAGGAAGCATACATCCTGGTTGGGGGAGAATATTATAACAAATGCATAAAGTACATGCAGTGTCAGATGGTGATAAGCATAATGGTGACAAACGAAGCGGGGAAGGGGAGAGGGAGTGCTCCTGTTGGGACGGCTAATTTAAATATGGAGCCAGGAGAGTCTCACTGCCAAGTTGGATGAAAGAGGTGAAGGAGGGAGGCCTGTGAATGTCTGAGAGAAGAGCATCCCAAGCAGGGGGAAGAGGAAACAGTGCAAAGGCCCTGAAGCAGGAATGTGCTTGGTGTATCTCAGGAAGGCCGGGGCGCTGGACCAGGGTGAGCCAGTGAGCAAGAGGAAGAGAAGGGGCCGGAGGGACACTGGGGACCAGATTGCGACTTGACCCTTCTAAGGGCTGGGAAAGAATATCCCTCCCCATGAGGATACATACGATGATTTAGGAATTTGATGTCTGGTTTCTACTTGTGCCTCCTTGAGCTTGGCTAGAGTGCGTCCATTTCTATGAAACTAAACCATTCTCGGAGTCTTTGGTATATTGAACTTTCTGCCTTTGAAAAGTTGAGAACATGATTCAGAAACTTGGAGACTCCTTTATGGTGGTGTTCTTAGGGTGACCGACCAGGACCCCTAACCTTATCACCTCCTATATCTTCAACAGATGTTTGGGATGTGAACTCTGTATGACATAATGTAAGCAGTCATAACAGTCATTGCTTTAATAGTGACATTCTCGACGTATGGAAATGGGGTATATGTGTAGATAAGAGCTATCATGGACATAGAGTTGTCAGTGAGAGAGTTCATTTAAGTATATTTATGGATTATATCGTTATGTAATGTCTTTCTTTGTCATTACAGTCTTTGTTTTGAAGTCTTTTTTTTTTTTTTTGGCCGTATCGTGCAGCATGTGGGATCTTAGTTCCCTGACCAGGGATCGAATCCAAGCCCCCTGCAGTGGGATCGCAGGGTCCTAACCGCTGGACCGCCGGGTAAGTCCCTAATTTAGATTTCCACAGATCCGGGCTTGGATCATGGAATTGACACTAGCTATGGAAACTTAAGAAAGTTAAGTTCTTGGAGACTTTGTTTCTTCCATCTCAAAGAGAGTCTTTGTGAGAATGAAACCGAAAGGGTGGTTATTAGGATTAAACGAAAGAATGTTCTCGATGGCAAAGCACTGGTGCTCATAACATGGCTCCCTTTCTCATCGCCCCCTTCTCAATTTCTGCTTTGCACCGCAAGACTCAGAATTGCTGCCCACAGGGAATCATAATGAAATCTTAACTAATCGTCAATTTTGGCACCATAGGCTTCCGGAAACGTTCTTGAACAGGAGAGCACAGGCTGTTTTTTTTTTTTTAATTTATTTATTTTTATTTGTTGTGGTGCGTGGGCTTCTCATTGCAGTGGCTTCTCTTGTTGCGGAGCATGGGCTCTAGGCGTGCGGGCTTCAGTAGTTGTGGCACGTGGGCTCAGTAGTTGGTGGCTCATGGGCTCTAGAGCGCAGGCTCAGTAGTTGTGGCGCACGGGCTTAGTTGCTCCGCGGCACGTGGGATCTTCCCGGACCAGGGCTCGAACCCGTGTCCCCTGCATTGGCAGGCGGATTCTTAACCACTGCGCCACCAGGGAAGCCCGCACAGGCTGTTTTGTCAGAAGCCAAGACAATCAGCAGTCCATTTGTGTGGTACTATACCCTTGGACCCACCCTCTTACAGAGCTGTGGAGGTGACATGAAATTATAACGTAAAGCACTCAACACGGTACTTGACCGTGGTTCATCCTTATGGAATGTTAATTTTTATTAATTTTATTTTTCTGTAGCTTTTGGAAAATTTTTATGGGAATGCATATGTATTAATTATGCTATGAAAAAAAGAAAACAAAACTATATGAGCAATAGTGACTCGTTTTATTGATACCGATAATGAGTTAAGAGCATCTTTGTATCCTTGGGTCTGAATATTGGGCATAAGTTCAATGTGAATTGAGTACTGTGACACTTAGTTTTACATGTTTACTTGACCAGGCTACCTCGTTATTCAATCAGACCCTAATCTAGGTGTTCCTGTGAAGGTATTTTCTAGGTGTGGTTAACATCTACAGTCAGTTGACTTTAAGGAAATGATCCTCAATACGGTGGGTGGGCCTCATCTGATCAGTTGAGTGGACTTAAGAGCAAAACTGAGGCTTCCCTGAGGAAGAAGTATTGTCTTAAGATTGCGGCATCTCAGCTCCTACTGGAGAGTTTCTAGACCGAGAGCCTGCCCTACACATTCTGAACTTGCCACCTTCACAATCACATAAGCCAATCCCTTGAAGTAAACCTACGTGTATGTGTATGTGTATTATATGTATATGTATGTATGCATGTGTGTGTGTGTGTGTGTGTGTGTGTACTCCTGACTGGTTCTGTGTCTGTTTCTCTGGAGAATCCTGACTTACAAAGGTGCATATGAAGGCTCATTTCTTCTTCTTCTTCTTTTGTCAGTAATTCTTTATGATGCCTCATTTGCATGACGCAATTTTACTAAAATGAAACTTGAACAGCTCCAAACTGCATAATCCATTTCTTTCAGCCTCACAATTTCTTTTTGGCCTCAGCCAGGCAATCTGATCCCGGAGTTGGGGGGATCACCCCTACATTGACAGCAGCTGGCATAGTCTACCCATGAGGTTCATGGGGCACGTCGCCTGGGTTCTAGGTGGGCAACAGGATGAAGATAAATGCCAAGGGGATAATTTGTCTCTAAAAATATGGATAAATCAAGAGTTTACAGAGTGGAAACTGGTTGGTTTGCTACACTCTGGGTATGAATTCAGAGCATAACTAGGATATAAAAACTCTGTTGTCTAAGTGAAAATATATTTATGCAGTGATGGTAGCCCCGCAATTTCTAGGATGAATGCACAGGAGGACAAATTACCATGAGAAGAGATATTACTGAGAGTGTAAGTCTGCTTTCATTTTGTGCTAGTTTGTCCATAATCATATGGAAATAACCCCCCGGTGAAATGTGAGACAAAAACTATGACATCATCTGAATTTAGTGTCACTGCTCTAAGCTAAAAATTTGGGTGGGTTCCTACTTACATTTTCTTGTCTCCAAGTTATCTTTTCCATTTTGCTCCTTTTCTTCATTATAAAGCATTCCTTACAACACTGTCAGAATTTGAACAAAAACATCTTTTATCTAATTTCTGATTTGCCATTTTGTGATATTGTGATTTATAATAAGAAATAGAAATTTGGTCTTCATCCCCAGTTTTGGCAGAGAGCTCCTAAAACCCTTGAATTTCCTAAGTGATGAAAGCAAAAAGACATCCTTCTGTTATGTTAATGGATGACGTTTGGGCCCCAACTAAGGTTGGACGCTGGATGCCAGGAGAACCCACCATGTGATTAGAGGGTTGGAACTTTCAGTTCTCGCCCTCACCACCTCTGGGGAAGAGGAGAGAGGCTGGAGATGGAGTTCAATCACCAATGGTCAATAATTCATCAGTTGTGCCTATGCAATGAAGCCTCCATAAAACACCAAAAGGATGGAGTTTAGGAGAATTTCCAGGTTCGTGATCAGGTGGAGATTCGGGGAGAGTGGTGCACTCAGAGAGGGCGTGGAAGCTCCATGTCCTTTCCCGTACCTTGCCCTATGCACCTCCTCCATCTGGCTGTTCCTGAGTTATATCCTTTTATAATAAACCAATGATCTAGTAAGTAATGAGGTCTTCTAGCAAATTAATCAAACCCAAGGAGAAGGTCATGGGAACCTCCAACATGTAGCCGATAGATCAGAAGCATAGGTAACAACCTGGGCTTGTGACTGGCGTCTGAAGTGGTGGTGGTAGGGGCAGTCTTGTGGGACTGAGCCCTTACCTGTGAGATCTGACACTGTCTCCAGGGACATAGTGTCAGAATTGAGTTGAGTTGTAGGACACTGACCTGGCGCATTGCTTGGATGGGTGGGGAAGCCCCCCTTCCACAAGTTGGAAATCGGGTCCTGGAACCCCAAAAGACACTTTCTTACTGTACATCTTGTCATAACCAAGCAGCCTTTATATGTACTCTTTAGCCACATTTTTATAACTTCCTACAAATTTGGTTATCAGATACTTTAAGCAATGGCAGGAGAAAATTTTGTTTCCAGAAGAGAAACAAACTGGAACATAAACCAACGTAACCTGTTAAGAACTGGCTTCCCTCAGAGAGACCAGTGACTGGTTAATGAGGTACCAGAACCTCCAAGAGGCAGTTAATGGCCAAGATGGACCACTTTTAGAGTGGTGGCAACCTACACTGTCCATGAAAGCTCAAGATCGAGTGAGGAAAGGTATTTGCCCATAGATAACAGAAGTATGGAAAAGCAAAACTGTAGCCTCAAAAAGCCTCTACCTTCCACATCTCATTTCATAATTCTTGGAATGTTCTACTTTTTCAGAATTGCTTTCTAATTTTAACCTTGTTTTACTTTTGCTTATCTCTGCAATCTTCAATTGGCTTCTCTTCACTTCACTCTTACTTATTTTTTTTTTTCTACAGTCATTCCTCGAATTTGCTTTCCTTTCCTTCCTGCTGTGAATTTCCTGTATTTCTCTTGCTTCTTCTCCCCTTTCCATTTTTACCTCTTCTTCATCTTATTCTTTGAATTTCTTTCCCCTGTGCTTAATTCTTCTTCCTTTCCCTCTGATCTGTTGTGGCTTTAATCATTGCTGAGCTGCTTTAAAATCACCCAGTGACTGACATTTTCTCCCTGAAAGGAGAGGGATTTGTGACTGTGGAAAACTAACTACAAAGACCCAACACATTCAATTTTCAGCACAGTTCTTTCCTTTCTTCTGTGGCGCTTTTGCCTGGGATTAGAGGTGGACCGCTTATTGCAACTCACAATGGCAAAGCCCTTCAGGCCTGACTTCTCAGCTCTGTGAGTCGCATGGCAAGGTGTATCTGAGCCACTATGTTTACACTGATTGCTAGAATTTTAAAATTGCCCGTCACTAGGAAAAGCTTACTCAAGTGTTTCCTGGAAAACAAAGTAGTATTATTTCACAATGTGATGACCAGACTTATTCTTCTCCCTGGGCTATTCGTCCTCCCTACCCCCTCCCCCTTCATTTTTTACAGCATGAAACAAAAACAGACAAATGTGTTCCTGGCAGAAGGGTGAAGGAGCTTTGTCACCCTGGCTGACTGCACCAGAAGTAAGATTTTTACAAAGGGACGAACAGTAAAATTAGTAAAATAGATCAATTTTTCAGGACTCTATGATTTTATCATAGGGCATTAGGAAATAGTACATTGCCACGAACACACCAAATTCATTTGCCTCTGAGAGATTTCACGTTAGCTCTTTGTAACACCTAAGTATGGACTACACAGCTTTTTACGTTTTGAAATCATTCTTTTGGCTAAACTGGCTCGTGAATTCGCTTTACCTTTCTGTGTTTCTTGAAGAGCAGGAGAGCATACCTCGATGGTTAAGTGCTCGAAGCCAGTGTCTGTCATGTAGCAGGACCTGGGAGATTATCATTATCAAAGGATACTTGTGGTCAAAGCTGTACCACATTCTGAAGAGACAGGCAGTCTCTGTTTTTGTCGTGCTTTTGCCAGAGTTGTTTGCTTCCTAGCGAGAGACAACAGAAAAAGGCATTGGATAAATGATCAATAAAAATATTGATATATAATATCAACATTAATATATAGTATGTAAATAATATTAACATATTTTAAGTATAAAAATATGTGTCAAGCCAAATTAAACTTAACCACTTTTAAAAAATCTTTCCAGATACAAGTATTTTCATCTAAATGCTGAACCTGCTGCCAAGCAGATTAGCTCATGGATCTTGCCATATGGGTGACGTTTTTGTGGCACAATTCAACGTTGACTTTTTTTCAAAATTCCTATTTTATTAAACAGCTAAGAAATGCCACTTTGTTGACACCAGCGAACATGATATTTCTGTCAGATTGCTGTTGTGGGAATTTTGCAGTTACTTCTGTCAGATTTGGATGGTATTTATTTACGATTTACCAAAAGGTCAAGACTAAAGGGATAACAGTCTAATAATTGTTAAACTAGTTTTCATTCATTTTATTTTTGATAGATCACTACCAAAGCCTATGGTTAATTTTTGATATGTTCCCCCTTCGATTCTTAAGTTTTGAAATAGATATTCCGGTTAAGAAGCCTGGAATAATTTAATAACTGAATGAATGTGTTTGTCTCCCCCTGACCCCATGCTCACTCTCTCTTTTTTTTTTTTTCCTCAAAGGACCACAGTGGGAGGGAGGAAGAAAAGGACAAAAGAGAAAGCATTTGATAGGTGTTTATGTAACAGTAGAGGATGAAAATGTGAGAAAAAGGGAAAAAGGTGACAAATTTTTATGAACTTTAGGTAGATGATAATGAACATTGCAATGTGGTATGAAGGAGATTCAGTGACATTTTTACCTCTTCTGTGTATCTCATTTTGCATTTTAAGAGAATTCCAGACTTCAATCAGTTGTAATTATCTTCATCATTAAAAGCATTTATATCTTAACATGGACTTCATTGCTTTGTTTGGGCCCTCGGTTTCCAGCCCAAATTGTATCAGGAGTTCACAGCCCAGTAATAATGTGAACATTCTCAAGAAATCATGAGGCATGGAAGTCAGTGAGAAACCACTGGCTGCTCCAAAGCTAGCCCTTAGTTGAACCCAAGTTGATTTACTTTACTTTGTTTATTTACCTTTTTGCCCCTTTCCAGACAGTTCCACTGATGGTTCATGATAAATAACTGAACACAAAAGGCTGTATTCTGCTCTCTGAAACACATGTAAAAGCAGATGCTGCACTCCCATGCCCCGCAAACAAAAGGGGAATACAAGAATGCTAAGTGTGGTCCCTCCCTTTCTAGGCAGCCATTTATCCTTTGTCTAAAATGGTTGAAGCAGACACTCAACAATAAAATGAAAACCCAAACTGGCAGCCCTTCTCACTGGTTGTTTTAAGATCTCTGATTTCCAACACTGAACAGTTTCCTAAAAGGCGTTGCTTAGTATGCCACTGTTCTACGTGATGTTGATGGAAATTCTGTGCCGATCGTTCAGGAGAGGATGGGTTTGAGAGTGTCAACCAGGTTTGTTATATTCAGAAATTTTTGGAATCTTTCATTTGTAAATGATCCTTGTAAATCTTTGAGAGGGAAGCCTTTCTCAAACTTACCTGGTCATGGACCACAGGCCCCATTCCCAAGTCCCACAGTGGGACATCTGTGATCTTTTCATGGATGTTAGAGTTTCATAGATCTGTTTTCTGATAGACCCAGAGTGCCATGCCCTGTTATCTAGAGCTAGAATGTACCCATCACATTTCCACAAAAGGGCAACCAAGGTGTCTAGTTCAATTTCCATCCTTCCCTGAACCTTTCTCTAGCTATTTCTACCCCAAGAAAGGTGTCAGGTTTGCAAAGTCACTGCTATACTTAGTGTTTTCTTCATCATCTTGCAACATTTGCAAGTTGTTTCTGAGTCACTGTCTCTCAAACAGGTCAGCATGTTGGGGCTCAGCTGGCAGAGTAAAACTGTTATCCCTAAACTAAACTAGGTAGTAAAGCTCTGGGCTAGCCCTGGGGAGTTCTCGCTCTCTTTTCTTTTCTTTTTTCTTTTCTTAAGAACAATAAGGAGTTACAAATTTTATCCATCCAGAGGCACAGGTAATTTTGATAGCTGACAATATCTATTGATGACAAGATAGTCATTGAAGAAAATTGATAGAAAGGAGTGTAAGCAAATTCCTGTTTTTTTGTTTGGTTGTTTGCTTCTAAGTTAAGGTGGGCTGTGTAGTGTTGAGCTTGGCTGGCAGTCAGGGGCCCAGGATTCTAGCACCCACTCCACAGCAGCCCAGCTGAATGACATTTGTAATAATATTCCCCAGCTATGGAATGCTCATTCATTCCTAGGCAATGTGCTGGTCACATTATCCAGTCACTAACTTTTTCAGTCATTGTTTTTCAATTTTCACAACAAACCCTCAAGGTAGGTTGCGTTATACCTATTTTACAGGTGAGGACCTAGAGAGGCCCAGAGAAGGGAAGAGATGAGTCCAAAGTCACACAGCCAGCAAGCTACAGAGCTGGAATTTGAACGTAGGACTAAAGGACTCCAAAGATGATGTTCTTTCTGCTGGTATCTCACTCAGCCTTTGAACTTTGGAAAGCACACACACTGTATGATAGGCTATTTGGGCTGCAGTTTCCTCGTCTGTAAAATGAATTGAGGAAGTTGGATTGGCTGGTCTCTGAGGTCCTAATCATATGGAAAATACTGTTTTTTCATTAATGACAACAACAACAATAACAGCTGGCACTTCTTGAATAGACGCCATGTGCCAGACACTGTTCTAAGTGCTTTTCATATATTATTATTCCTATTTTACAGATGAGGAAACTGAGGCAATTGGTGCACAGAGAGGTTTCCAAGCACACTTGTGGCCTCTCAGCAGCAGCCATGATTCCTGTCATCTAGGTGGGTGTAAGTGAAGAGCAAACTAGGGCAAATGGGCATCCGACTAGCAGATGAGGTCAGGATACTGAAGGTTGAGATGCAGCAGCTATATATCCCCCCAAACCTAATGAAAATGCATAGCTCCCCTCAGCTGGGTGAACGCTGATGGGTTGGAAAATGTCCCTGTAGAAACTTAACTTCAGTGTTAGAAATTTCTCTAGACTCCTAAATACTGGTTTCAGGGATTTCTCAAGGTCTTGGAAACCCTCCCTGCCTTTCACTCCCTTTTTCCTCTCCTTTTTGTTTTATTTCCTGAGGGGAATATATCAGAACTTACAGGCACTCCTGAAAGAGCTTATACTCTATTTCTGGGAAATCTTCCAAGGTTATTTTTTGCCAGCTGATGAGAGCAACACATACTAGGTAGCATTTTGGAAAAAATGTTAACACTTGCAATCTATTTTTCAAACCTTAATTTACTTGGGATACTGGAGATGTTATTCATTTCACTGCTTTGTAGAGAAATAAACTGGGTTCCAATTAGAATGAAACATAGAAAACGTTCTTCCAGGTAAGGGAAATACCATGGATGACCCAGCATTGACTTTTCTGCTGATCTGAGATAAAATGTTCAGTGTATGTCTTAAATACCTGTTGGCCCAGTTCTGGATCCATTCATTTATTTCTCTGAAGTTATGGATGACTTAATAACTCGGTTATGAAAGGCCATCAATAAATGAGTAGAAATAAATGAGTTCGTCCACTGTGTGCTCTGCTTGTTCACTGGGGGCTGAAGATAAATGTGCCAAGGGAAGGCCAGCCTTTGCAGTCACCCTGGAACAGGGAAGATACCCAATGAGGCAGCGCAGAGGGCAAGCCCCTGGGAGGGCCCAGATGGGCAGAGGACAGCAGGTAGCCTCAATTTACCCGGATTATTCTGAAGCAGAGATCAGATCACACCCAAGGACAATGGATATAAGCAGCCATCAGAAGAAGAATCTGGAACTTGGTGACAGTCTCTTTATTGCTAGCAATATGTCTTCTGTTTTGAGTTCTTTGATGCCAGAGGGGCAGTGGCATGCATGTTGGAACAAGCAGAGGATCCAGAAACTGAAGACCAAGATTTGAGTTCTGACTCTCTACTGTCTACCATTTAATAATAATGATACACTTTCCAGATCTGAGCCTCATGTTTCACAGCTGTAAATGGGAACTGGAGAACCAAGGGCATTGAATGTTAGCTTTTATTTGCCCTTGCTACTTCTAAGAAGCAGAGTGTTTGATATATGTGTAATTTCTGTTTCCTTTATTATCCTCCATTTCTGGGAAAATGTAAAAATGACTGGGGCATTTGATATCCTTCCTTTTTCTCCTTAAACAAGGGAATAGATTAGAGGTTGGGAAGTGGCTGAACACAATAAGGAGTGAGTAGTTGTCTTTTAAGTGACCCCTCTAGCACCACCCTAGACAGGGAGCAACAGGAAAATTAGGAAGGTACTCTTTGTTTTATGCTTATTTGGATCCCTGAGAGAAAACAAAGGCTCTGGCCAGAAATCTTTAAAAAACAGACACTGAAGCAAGAGGGGATTGTTTGCTGTATTAACCTTAATGAAAAAGAACTAAGCAAATGTAAATACATTCCTCTATCAATATTCAAATCAGGGGCCTTTGCTAAGTGAACCGGAGGAACTCTGCTCTGGGCTAGTCATATGGGATTACTCCTCACTTCAGGCGGATTCAATGGATTAAGAGAGAGAAGATTTTCCTTTCTATTTCTAAGATTTCATATTCAATACTAATGTCAGTGGAGGTTGTACAGAATGATGACAAAGGCAGATAATTATCATAACAAATCTGTAGAGTTCCTTATGGGTTCCAGAGCACTTTTTCAAGCAGTAAGTGTGAATGGGATTTGACAGCAGTACTTTTGCCTAGCCATCTCCCAGTGTGGAACGTATTCATGTAATAATTTCAAGTTTATTGCCTTGATTTTCTGATTACCAAGGAGAAGACCAGATTCTCTGTCCCTAAAGAGAACGATTTCTGGATTCTGAAGAAGGGGGACATGATACAGTTGAGAGTCAATAGGAAATTTTTTTCAAATTTATGTTTTAAAAGGTAAAATTAACTCTTAGCCTCCACATAGAGAGTATTTTATACAAATATTTTCACCTTCCTCACACTATGATAAATTCATAAACGTTCCCAAGAAGGTATAGTCACAAAATACATGCTTAGGGAGAAAGAATGAAGGAAACAACTAGATAAGGATGGGTAAAAATGCCAAGAGGAAATGTAGACATCACAGATACACTACCAGATGGGCTAAACTCATGGTTTAGCTACCAAAAAAAAAAAAAAAAAAAGGTCTGCTTCAAATAACTTTGTCCGTACAAGAGATTCAAGTTAATCCAGGGAAAAATAAATTGTTTGGTTCAGGTAAATATAATATTTTGGTGATTTAAAAATGTATATTCACAAATTCTTTGGTACTTGTCCCTTTAAAAGATGGAGACTAATTTCCCTTCTTATTGAGTGTGGACGATACATAATGACTCATTTTTAATCAATGGAATGGGGCAGAAGGGATGGTGATATACAAGGCTAGGTCATAAAAAAAACATTGTGGTTTGCTCCTTTCTGTCTGTGTTGAACCACTTGAGGGAAGTTAGTTACCATATTGTGAGGACCCAAGCCACTCTATGGAGAGATCCATGTGGTAAGGCTCCGAGTCTCCCTGCCAATAGTCAGCAAGGCACTGAGGCCTCCTGCCAACATGGAAGTGAGCCTTTCAGACCCACTCAAGCCTTCAGATGACTCTAGCTCTGGCTGACATCCTGACTGCAACGTCATGAGAGACCCTGAGCCAGAAACACTCAGCTAATTTGCTTTCAAATTCCTGACACTTAGAAACTGTGAGATAATAAACGTTGGTTATTTTAAGCCACTAAGTTTTGGGATAATTTGTTCAGCAGCAATAGAAGGCTGATGCAATTACATTTTGGAATTATAAGCTCTAGATGTAAAAGGCACTGGAGTAGAAAATGCACCTTGGAACAAGAAGATCCTAGCTCATGCTGTTCCCCAGTGACAGTGCCCCAAACCACAAACACCATAGCAAAGTTAAGGGTTCTACATTTAGACTTGTGATTTGAGCATACAGTATTATATTTTTGTCTGAAAACAAAACAAAACAATGTTTCCCGCTACAAAACTACTTGCAAAATACATAATGGCTGATAAGAATAACTGGTATCATAAATACATGATAGAATTCAGATATTGGGCAACAGGCAGCAAAGGGCAAATGAGGTAAGCCCTATATTCTCTTTTCTTTCTGCCTGGAGGCCCTTTCCCAATTGTAGTACAAGCAGCTAGAGTCCAAGCAGAGAACAATTCAAGCTGAGAGCAACGGTCTTACTGAGTTGAAGAAATACAAATTGGAGATTGGGTGTTATTGAAGTGGCTGGAATTTTGTTGTTGTTGTTGTCTTGGGAAAGTTACTTTAATTCTTCGAACTTCAATTTCATCATTTATAAAATGGGGTTTATAATATGTATCTCGATTGGTCAAGGTAAAGATTAAATGTGGTTTTACATATGGCACCTAATTGCTAAATTGAGGCTACCATCTTCCTCCACTTCCTCTTCCTCATTATTATTTCTGTTTTCTAGAGCATGTAATTATAGACTCTGTAAATATAGATTCTATATTCTATTCCATATATATATATGGAATTTAGTCTTAAGCAGTAAAAATGTAGTGGGGAGGGTGTATACTTTTGGGTGTATAAGCCGTAAGTAAAACCAAAATAAATTCAGTGTTGGCCAAGGGAAAACCCAAGATACTTGCTCTGAAATAGTCATTTTATTTTTCTCAAAGTACTATTAGTTGCAATAACATAAAAAAACCTTCATCTGGGTCAGGTCAATTTTAGAGCTTACTGTTCTATTTCTGAAATATTTGTTGGTATAGCATGGAATTTACATTCTGTGAGGCCAGCTCCAACAGCATGGGGACATAGTATGGAAAAATATTGATAATTGTTAGATCTGAGGAACATATACGTGGGAATCTTTATTCCGTTTTCTATAGGTTTGTTAGCAATATCTAGAAAATATTCACAAGGCAAAATTAAATTTTATTTAATGACTAGATGACCCTACCATCTGCTAATCTCTTTCCCTCTTGAACCTACTTATGTTTCCAGCATTTAAGTATCAATTGTGCAGAAGAACACATACTTTTATTCTTCTCCAAATGAGCTCTTTCAGTTTTAAGGGTGCTTTAAGTTATGGTTTTCTGGGATTTGGCAAACAAGTCTTTGTTCACCTGACTCATACCCTCCATATTTTTACAGACACTTTGTTGTATCCCTTCTTAGTGCTAGTCTTTCTGCTGGAGAAACCGTAATTCTTTTAATCTCCCTTTGCTCATTGAAGCTGCCCTTCTCTGGACCTTTCTCAGCTCTGCTTTGACTTTCTTGAGCTGTGGTGACCAGAACTCATCTACCCAGGTTACACACAAGCATAAATGACAACCAAAAGCAGAATTCAATGAAGGGACTTCTCGAAGCAAAAATAAAAGTGGAAGTTAGCATTAAGAGAGCACATAGAGAAGCCAGCATAGTGTTCAAAATAAAATTATGTTGGAAAAGATGAAAACTAGCCTCACGGTAACAGTTGGCAGAGTCGGAGATGGAAGAAAAATGAGTTTTTAAAAAAGTTGATTCCATTACTTTTAAGTTCCAAACCTGTAAGTTTTTGCTGCCATCACACATAGAATGAAATCAAACTCACCACTGTGGCCAGTGATCTGGCCCCTCTCGGTCTCTCCTAATCCACCTGCATTGGCTCCCACCTTGCTCACTGGGCTCCAGCCACACTGGCCTTCTTGCTGCACGTGGAACGCACCACAACCCACTGTGAGGCCACGGCCTTCATCCTTGCAGTTCCCTCTGGCTGGACTGTTTCCCCCCAGAGCCCACATAGACATCTCACTTCTGCACATCGTTCAGGACTTTGATCAAATGCTACTTCTTCAGAGAGGCCTGCCCTGGCCAGCCATAGCCTCTCCTCCATTGTTCTCCATCCTTGTACCTGCTCTACTGTGCCCATTCTCTAAACATATAGTATGTAGCTGTTTACCTTTTTGTTCCCAGTGTCCCCCATTAGAGCGTAAGCTCTGTGAGGGTGAAGACTTTGAATTGGTAACTGCTGCATCTTCCTCACACTTAGATTCGTGCCTGACGTGGGTGGGTTGTATGAATGAATAAATGAATGAACGAATAGACTCATGCACACCAATTAAGAGTGGAAGTTCTAGAACCAGACTGTCTGGGTTCGAATTTCACTATGTGTCCTTTGGTATGTTATTTAACTTCTCTGTATACAGTTTCCTTATTTAAAATATAAGCATAATAACAGCACCCACCCATAGGTTTATCTTGGAAGATAAATGAGTTAACACAGATAAAGTGCCTAGAACAGTGTTAACAACAAGAGTCAGTACTCCACAAATATTAGGATGATCATGAAAAAGGGCAAGAAGGGAAAAAGAGAAGCAATCCTGGCAGCCCTTCTTGGGTAGCGGGAATTTTCTATTGAAAGATTAAGGTGGGCGTGATGCTCCAGCAAGTCTCACCTTCTTTGTAATGCCGGGCTGCCAAGGACACAGGATCAATTACAAGGAAAACTTCTTGTTGGGGCGAGGGTGGGGTGGTGGAATTTTGTCTGAGGGTTTTTTTTGTTTTTTTTTTACATTTAAGAGACATAAAATCACAACTGCGATACCTTCCATTTCTCAAAGTGGCACATTTGCATAGACTATATATTTAAGGTTTAATACTTGCTTGTGGAACATTCTTTTTTAAGCTTCTGGGTCTGGTATGAGTAAGAATGTAACACCATTCACACTCTCAAGGTATTACAAGGCATAAAGGAAAATTGTTACTTTGCTGGTTAGTCACAGCCACAAGTTCATATTTCCCAAAGGTTATTATTTTACTCTCCAGAAACAGAGAAAAAGGAAATTCCTTCAAAAATATGTACATGTCATTACATATGCTTATTATTGATTTTGAGAGTATATGATCAGTAATTGCCACAATTATCTGAAAGTTTTAGCTTTTGGCAAGTAAGAATAAAGTCTTTATTTTCAGAAGTTGACCAGTGCAAAGATTATCCTATTTGTTAATGCAAGACCAATTTAATAAGTGCAAGCTGAGTGGAAAAATGCAATCCTCCTAAGAATTAGGTTTCTGGTCTGTAGTCAGAGCAACAGATGTTGATAATAAGCGAAGAGTTGTCAGGCAAAATGAGGGCCGACAGGTTCTTGACACATAGTTTGGAAAGTACCAAAAAACCCCCTCTGTCCAGGTCAAGTGGCAGCTGCATGGGCACTGTGGTTTGTTACTTCTGGCCTGAGCCCACCGTTTCCTGTACTTGACATTGAACATAAGAATTATTCCAAGGGTGGAAAAAACCTTTTTCTGAAACGTAATTACCTCGGTAGTCAACCATCATGAATAAGAACACTTCCAGGACACTTTTTAAAAACAACAGCAGCAGAAGATCAGTAGGAACTATGTAAATTATGCCAAGATTAGTTAGATAACTCTTTATGTGTCCTCTACAGGAAGCCCCAAGTGAGAAACTGTGGCCTGTGAAGTTCTGTACAGCTTGAGGACAGAGTATAATTTTCCCCTCTAATTATAGTAATTTAGTATATTACTGGTCATCATTTCCTTTCCCCCCCTTTGGTTACCAGAAAGCTTACTTGTGGTTCAACTTTAGCAAGTACATAGGACTTTATGATCTGCTTATTCATGATTCTTTTTACTCCTCTGGTTTTGTTCCTGCTTTCATTAATTTTTTTAACTGAGTTTTAAAGTTCTTAAAAAATATTTTACTATTATTTTATCATATGTGGTGATGTAGGCTGCTTCATCAAATCCTTCATGAGATAAGATGGTTTTAATGAAATTAATTAAGTTAGGTAGTTTTCATAAATATAATTCTAACAACCTGGAGAAGTAGACATTATTATCATTCACATTTTACAGTTAGGAAAATTGCAATTCAAAGATGAAAAAACTTGCCCAAGGTCCAAATACCACGTAGTTTTCACTGTACTATGTTGTACTATCTCATTTCTCTAATAACAACAACAAAAAATACTTTTTACTAGTTTAAGTATCTTCAGGTAAGAGTAATTACTAAATTGACAATGGTACGAATGAGCTAAAATAAAGTACATTTAAATTACAAAAGAAAAAAATTAAGCTAGCAGGTAACCTTACCAATAATTATATGTAATTGTGAAATATTAGGCAGTTAGAGGAAGATGAAGAATTTTCTTTGATGAATTTTCTTATTCTATCACTTTTCTTTTAAAGAAAAAGATATAAGAGAAGGACAAAATTTAGATAAAAGTTCTACGTGAAAGTAGGAGAATGGATTAGTTGATCTATATGAGATTTATAAAATGCTTTGTGAAAACCTGTACCACCAGCCCTTCCTAAGGACTCATTACAGCCCACCAGTGTAAGGAGATGCTTTGATCCCCTTTCGAAGGTCACCACTCTGGCCCTAATCCCAGTACGCTGACACCCTGCTGGGCTCAGTCCTGCAGTTAAGTGTCTTTCCTGGGCAATAAAGTCTGTGAAAACAGCACCAGCATGGGCTTGGAACACATGTGACAAAAAAATTCAAAGGACATATGAGCCAGGATCATTGCCAACTTCATTTTCCAGCCCTTTGTGTAGAGCATAGGATCCTTCCCTCTTTACGTGAACCAGGAAAGCAGCAGCATCTTTCCTGGCGGCACTAACCAGCTGTGCCTCATTGATGGGACTGTAGGAAAAAAACCCATGAAATAAAAGAGAGATGGATCCTCTTCAGATCCAGATATGATCAGGCCACAATTCATTAAGCAGCACTGCTTATTTAAGATGTTATTCTCTCATGTCTGTCTACCTGCAATTTCAGCAAGAGGTGCAACGTTTCTACACAATTGTTTGCTTTAAGTACTGAGTTAAAAATGACTAAAGCAAAATTGCCAATGACAGGTTTTACTCTGATGTTAGATTCAAGTCCAGAGTTTGCGGAGACTACACTTCCCTTACTCAAGGCGATAGCACGTTGTTCTGAATAATTTTCCCTAAGGATTTTCAGGCTGTGCTTTTGCAGCTTTTCAATGTTTCTGTATTTCTATATACCTGGACCTGATAAATGAGAAGTCATGCAGGAGAAGCAGGCCCATCTGTTGTGTGCCCAACATGCCTCGAACGTGCATCAAGTAAATTTCACCGAGATGACGGCGCTAGCAAGTTGCTGGGCAGGGATTTGAACTCCGGGCTGCCTGATTCCAAGAGCTGTGCTCTTGCTCCTACACTGCAGTTTCCAGGCTTCCTGCAGCCACAAAGAAGGCACGAGTGTATGCTAGTTCTAAGCACTCTAGAGGTTATGCAAAGGTTATCGACACCCTGAATTCCTGCGTATTTTAGAGTCATCTGATTTATTTTATCTGCGGGGGCAGCCCCCTTTAGAATGAGCCTCCTGGCTATGCAACAGAAGATCTCATATCGCTGTACTCTGTGCATCGGCTTCTTTGACTTGCCTGGTGTGAAGAGGGCTCCTGCTTCTGATCTTCATCTGGGTCCACAGCGACCCTGTTAAAGAAAACAGAGGACTGGTAAGGGCCTTGCTGCAGATGAGATGAGACAGCCTCTCGTGTCAGATCACCTGAACCAAAGACAATATGAATCAGAGGAAAGGTTCAGCAGAAAACCCTCCTACCTCTCCCTGAATCAAAAGAACTTCAAATAGATGTATGGCAAGAGGAGAACTTGTACAGCTGGGCCTCTGCACAGCTGGTGAGATCGGGCACCGACAGCTGTTCCCTGCTGCTGTCTTTCCCAGCAAAAGAGCCTGAGAACCTGGGATAGGAGCGCTCAGGAAAAGACCTCCATGGCCCCCAAAACAGGGATCCTAGAAGGAAGGCCACCTGCTCCTCCTGCAGGACTCACTGACAAAACTGCTCTGGGAATGTGGTGGCCCAGGCTGGAGGAGGCTCCCCAGGACAGAGAAAAAACAGATCCTTTGTCCAGATGCTCATGGAGGCTGGCAGCAGGGAGGATCCAGGTTTGTGGGGCCTGAGACTTATACAATTTGGGGGGCTCTCTTTAAGCAAATTAGTACAAAAATACAAATAGAAAATTAGGGATGAAAGTGACTCTTTGAAGAGAAAGAGAAAATAAATTATAACACATTTCATAATTTTAAAATCTGGCAAATGCAACAGACATCTCCACATCTATAAAATATATAATATTCTAATTAATTTACTGCCCGACTTGCCTCTAAAATAACTTTTTCCTCCTAAGTTTTGCCTGCATACTTTGTTACTCTCTTTATATGATATAATGATTTTGTACAAGAGAGAATAGGAGGACAAGGTAGTCTCTCTTCTAGCAAGAGTCATCACAATTATTAATAATTGGGAGGCATTAAAACATGGTTCCTTACACACAGCCACGCTTGCTGTGTGCAGCACTGCTAAAGGTTTATACCCCGAAAAGACAAGATTTCTGATTAATTTCACTTCACGCAATTCTCATCAACAATACCCAGTACGCTTATCAGTGTATATGCTGCATCCCTGAATGTACGTATTCCTGAATTTCCGTTTTGACAGGGCATCAATGAGAACAGAATCCTCCACTTTGAACTGCACACATCTCATGACTGGAAGAATTTTCCACAGGCTAGCTTCTGGCTCAGTGCATTTGAAGCCTTGTTTTTCCTCCACTACCCCCAGACTTGTGAAGCCAGGCGCCATAGGACGTGTTCATCTTCCATCCAGCCTCGTGACACGCTGCCTGTAAGCCGTCGCTGCAGGAGGCTGGCCAGCAGTGACTTGCCCTTGCACAGAAGTGACTGCAGACCACACAGCCTCGTCCCACTAAATGCAGACTAAATGCGCTCCCAATTCAGCTTCCCCTTGGTCGGACCCCACAGCTGCCCAGGGCCACTCCAGAGCCATCTGACCAGGCGACAAGTATGACGGAGGGGAAACTGTAGTACAAAGAAACAGTGATCAAACCCAACAGTGGTTAAAATATATTCCTTTTGCAAATCTTACGAAAACATAGGACCATGGGAACACAATGCAGGGGCTCTTCCCAGGGCCTTGGAAGGGCCGGAGCATGTGAGGGCCTGGAGCTTGAACTTCCTCTGCTCCGGAGAGCGGGCCTCTGCCTGTGGTGGGCGGCATGGGGGTGCAGCTCAGGGCCTCAGCCACCTGGCTGGGGCTCCGCCAGAGCCTTTCCTGAGAACGTCACAATTTCTAGAGCTTTAGAGTCTTTCCTTCCACTCCGGCCCCTGTAAACACTTCTGCAGTGCCCTTGTTCTGGTCCCTAGATGGGGGGAGGGGAAGCAGGTTAGAAGCTACCAGGCCTGCAGATGTGTTAGCCTGTGAAAGGAAAGCCAGGGTGGAGAGGTGGCTTGTTTAAAATACCTCTGATTCTTCAAAAATTAGTGTCCTCTGGGCATGAATAGCCCCTTTTCTCTAACCCAGAGGGTGAGATGGGTGGCTATTTATTGTGTGCTGAAACTTTTGGCCTTCAGGTAACTAGAAAGAGCCTCTGGTGCGGACTAACCTTTGATTTTCTTAGAGTAGAAAGAGCTATTTGATCTATTTCGTTGAAGTTGGAGGGAGAGAAGGACAGGAAGAGGGAGGGGGGGGAAAGGGGGTCAGGAAGGAGAAAGGAGGAGGGGGGAGGAAAGAGAAGAGAGAAGGGAGGGAGGGGGCGGTGTAGGGATGGGGGGAGGAAGGAGGGGCAGGGGGGAGAGAAGACTGGGAGAGGTGAAGGGGGGAGGGTGGGAGGATAGAGAAGAAGAGAGGGGGAGGGAAAGGAGGAAAGGGTAGGGGAGAGAGAATGGAGGGGAGTTAAGGCCCAGCCTCTCAAGGTGGGTCTAGACAGTGACCTTGGGGTATGGATGGCCTGAGTCCAACCTCTATGGACAGTGGGGTCCCAGTTGGAGGCACCCTGGCCCCCTTTCTCGTGGGGCTGGGCCACCTTCAAGCCTCTGGTGGATCTGAGCTCTCTGGCGGATGCTGGGAGCCCCTAGGAGCCTTTATTACTGAGCCCTAACCCCTTTCCCAACACCAGGAGCTACAGGCACCCATGCAAGCTGTGAATTGAACTGAGGGTCCTGAAGTTCCCACTGCTTCATTTGTTTAGGGCCTTTTTTTTTTTTTTTTAGTTCTCTGTCTAGAAAACTGGAGAGAACAGAAATCAAATTTCACAAGAAACCCAACATTTAAAGTTTGAGGCAGCACTGAGGCCTTCCCCCCCAGCAGCAGTCATAGCAGACATTTCTAGTTTCAATTATTCTAGAAGCCAGATGGAGCGGACGAACGATAGCAGTGGATTAAGTGCTTCAGTTTTATGTGGGACTCGGTGAAAAGCATCTCAGGGGCCCGAGAGATAGGCTGTTTTCCTCGGAGCAAGAATATATCTCCTCCCTCCTCCCATTTCAGGGAAGCTCAGGGTCTGCTCCTGGGGCCAGGCCTGCAGCCCTCTTGCCTAGAGCAGACTAAACATCTCAAGAGGCTTGAGGAAAGAGAGACTCCGTGTGAGTTATTCCATCCTGGGGCAGCTTGTGGGGAACAAAGCAGATGTGGTCCCTGCCCTCACAGGGCATACGGTTAAGTAGGTTTAATTAGAAAAATCTGAAAAGTTTATTATAATTTTTTTGGTTTTATTTTTTAAATTAATTTTTATTGGAGTATAGTTGCTTTACAATGTTGTGTTAGTTTCTACTGTACAGCAAAGTGAATCAGCCATACATATATATATATATCCCCTCCCTTTTGGATTTCCTTCCCATTTAAGTCACCAAAATGCATTAAGCAGAGTTCCCTGTGCTATACAGTAGGTTCTCATTAGTTCTCTACTTTATACATAGTATCAATAGTGTATATGTGTCAACCCCAATCTCCCAATTCCTCCCAACCCCCCTTCTTCCCTTAACCCCTTGGTATCCATACATTTGTTCTCTATGCTATTATAATTGAGGTGCTATGAAGGAAAGGCACCTAAGAATGATGCCTTCTTTCTCTTATGATTTTGCCTCCTTTTCATAGCAATCTTGCTAAAATATATTACCTGGCCCCTTGCTTCCTTAAACAGAGTGTGATGGGGCTACTCGGAACTTTACTGGAGGTTTCCGTATCACCACTGGCCCCATAAAATCTAACACTCACTTGTTATAATGATTTCCAAGAGGTATGTGAACCTCTTTATGCCCAGATTAAATGGTCCCTGGCTACTATTCTTTTTCTTTTTGAAATTCTTGTATCTGCCATTTAGATTGCCTTGATTTCCTACCTGCAACAATATGTTAGAATATTGTCTCTATGCTTGCCCCCTACTTTTTTTTTTTAAAACATCTTTATTGGAGTATAATTGCTTTACAATGGTGTGTTAGTTTCTGCTGTATAAAAAAGTGAATCAGCTATACGTATACATATATCCCCATATCTCCTCCCTCTTGTGTCTCCCTCCCACCCTCCCTATCCCACCCCTCTAGGTGGTCACAAAGCACCGAGCTGATCTCCCTGTGCTATGCGGCTGCTTCCCACTAGCTATCTATTTTACTTTTGGTAGTGTATATAAGTCCATGCCACTCTCTCACGTCGTCCCAGCTTACCCTTCCCCCTCCTCGTGTCCTCAGGTCTATTCTTTACGTCTGTGTCTTTATTTCTGTCCTGCCCCTAGGTTCTTCAGAACCATTTTTTTTCTTTTTTTTTAGATTCCATATATATGTGTTAGCATACGGTATTTGTTTTTCTCTTTCTGACTTACTTCACTCTGTATGACAGGCTCTAGGTCCATCCACCTCACTGCAAATAACTCAATTTTGTTTCTTTTAATGGCTGAGTAATATTCCATTGTATATATGTGCCACATCTTCTTTATCCATTCATCTGTCAGTGGACATTTAGGTTGCTTCCATGTCCTGGCTATTGTAAATAGAGCTGCAATGAACATTGTGGTACATGACTCTTTTTGAATTATGGTTTTCTCAGGGTATATGCCCAGTAGTGGGATTGCTGGGTCATATGGTACTTCTATATTTAGTTTTTCAAGGAACCTCCATACTGTTCTCCATAGTGGCTGTATCAATTTACATCCCCACCAACAGTGCAAGAGGGTTCCCTTTTCTCCACACCCTCTCCAGCATTTGTCGTTTGTAGATTTTTTGATGATGGCCATCCTGACTGGTGTGAGGTGATACCTCATTGTGGTTTTGATTTGCATTTCTCTAATGATTAGTGATGTTGAGCATCCTTTCATGTGTTTGTTGGCAATCTGTATATCTTCTTTGGAGAAATGTCTGTTTAGGTCTTCTGCCCATTTTTGGATTGTCACCCCCTACTTTTTAATTTAGTATGGTACCGATAGGCTGAGAGTCAAATTTAGTACATTTTTGTTCTTTTCAAGTTTATAATACACACACACATACATAACAAAATAATACAATTGAAACATTACAGAAGGGCTTACAAGAAAACACAGTAGTCTCCTGCCACACCCTGCACACCCACAGAGCGACTCCCCTCCTCTGAGGGCAGTTTTCTGCCTTTTCTCCATTGTGATGTATAAACTGGCATCAGCATGCATGGCACATTCACACAGCATCCCCAGGGTTAAGCAAACACGCTAGCTGTGTCTGTATCTCTTACTCTCCTCTTCAAGAAAGCAAGTCAGAGTGTGAAAGTAACCCCCTAAAGGGTTAACCTTGAATCCACTCACTTTTATGCATAAGAGATCATTTACACACTGTGGGTTCTTGAGAGATTATTAGAAAGAAGACACAATGAACCCTGGCATGTGGCACCACAGGTGTATACATACAGCAGCTCCCAAGGCGAGATCACAGATGTATGGGATGAAGTGCACCCTCCTTAGGTGTTATCCAAGGCTCTTCAGCACCTTTCCCACAGCCTTGTACCACCCTTTCTGCTCATCTGATCTAGACGCAGTGTTCCAGGGCTGGTAAATGGACCTGTCCTTGTTTCTGAGCCTCAGTACCCAATCGGGCCCCTGAGCTCTGGTCCTGCCTGGATCAGTGCCTCTTCCATCGACTGAATCCCCTCTCTCCAAACTCTAGTTGGTGGTTGGGTCATGCTGGCCATCACTGGCCATCTGTGATGCCCCGCCTCCTTTCCTGAACTTCCCTCTCCTGCCCTTCCTCTTCGGATCACCACCGTGGACCATCCGTTTTGTTGCCCTAACTTGGTTCAGATGCCCCATCACTTAAAGTGTTCACTGACTTGGATGGCAAGTAGCCATACACCTTCGACTCCGTCCTCTGCTTCCCGACAGAACCCCTTCCGGGGTGTCTGTGATTGTCCTGCTGTGTCCCTGGCCCACCCTGTGTTCACCTCTTTGGTGCCAGCCAGCCGAGTGGGGCTAGCCAGTGCTCTTCAGGATATGCCAGCCCTGGCTGGAATCCCAGGACTCAGGATCACCCTGTGGTTGTTGAGGGGTGAAGTGAAACCCCGCTGTGAAGAGCCTCTCACTACTGTGTGACCTGCATCACCCACTGCCTTGGTTTCCTTGCGAGTACAATGGGGATAATGACAGAACCTGCTTCCTATAGTTGTGGCGAGGATTAAATGAGAAAATACTTGCAAAGTGTTAGCTTAGGGCCTGGTACCCACTGACCTCTCAAGACACGAGAGCAGCTGTTGTCCATGTTATTATTTGTATTATTATCAGTACTTTTTTTTAAATCAGTGGGGCCAGAGCTCAGTACTGCCATGCTCACTGCTCAACCCTTCTAGTTCCTGGTTCTGCACTGGGCCACCCTTGGGTATAAACTAACAGTTACAGCTGAGCCACAGGGAGTGGCCAGTGCACAGCAGGAATTTCCAGTTTCACAGTAAAACATCATTTCTATTTACAGAGGGCCAAGCTTCCCAGATTGGAATTCATTTACAATTTACTGGTAGGCTAGGGAGGTAAGAAGGCAACAAAGAAGGAAAGGGAGGTGTCTAGAGAGCAAGGGGAAGGAAGGAAAGTGTAGAACTGAGCAGAAAGGAGCAAAGAGAAGGCAGGTGCAAAGGAAACAGTATCTTACTATAAAGAATAGGTACGGGTGGTGGATAAATAACCACAAAGGTGCATGCAACTTTAGAAAGGGAAGCCAAGGGTGGGTGGAGGAACAACCGCACAGCCCAGGAAAATCTCTAAAAATATAGAGAATTGAAGAGACAGTAAAGGATTAAAAAGCAATTAAAGAGTCTGGTTAAAATTTTATACCATGTTTTGCATTTTTGATGTACCTTTTAATTTTAAACAAGTCGAGGGCCGCCTCTGTGGTATTCAGATGAAAATGAAAACGAGCTTTGCACGTATTCCCAGCTGTGCCCTCCAACGTCTCCCCCCGGGGTCCTCATTTACGGCGAGCAGCCAGCGCCGTTTTCAGAGCCAAACACAACTCTGTGCACCATCGTGCACCTCCCCTCCCATGGCACCTCCATTCTTTGGTGAGTTTTATTAGACATATTAAAGTCTCAGGATGCTCCCATAACCAACCACGGCAAAAAGAATGCTCCAAAGTTGGGTTTTTTCATAGAGGGGAAGCAAGGTAAGTAACTAACAAAAGGCTCGCTTTTCCCATTAAAGCCAACAAAATCCATTCTGATCCTTATCACTTAGCACCTCCGGAAAGGCAGTGAAATATTACCAGGGCTTAGTCTCATTGTGTGAATTCCAATAGTCTTGCATTCTGTTTGGTTCTTTTTGACCACCCCCCCCCCGCCCCCCGCCGCTGACAGGGGCCAGGTGGTGAGGGAGGAGAAACCATTTCCTCTAAGAACTGTATTTGATGGCTAAATGTAAAAAATGACATTTTCAGTAAGGGAAGAGCGACTGGATATTGAGTGCAATAAATACAGCAGGACAATGGAGGAGTCTGAAAGACACCCACTGGCATTTGCGGACTATTGTGTAGCCATGAGAACATCCCACAGGGGCCCAAATCTGGTACTTCACCCCATTTCCACCCTATTTTATTTGAATAAATATTAGTGGGGCTTGTGTATGACCCAAATCAATCTAATATAATCACTCAAATATTTTAAATTTATTTTGGGGAATTAAGAAAATGGACTAACGTAATTGGAAAGGCTCACCTCAGTTCATTTTGTGGTTTCGGCGTGGCACAGTAGTTAGATGAGTTAGGAGCCTGCAGCCAGGCTGTATGGGTTCAAATCTCACTCCTATGATTTACTACACTTGTAACTTGGGGACAAATTACTTAATCTCTCTAAACTTCAGCTTTCTCAATTGTAAATGGGGATATATATATATTAATGTAGGGGTTATTATAAGGATAAAATGAGTTAATACATATAAAGTGTGTAAAATATTGGCTGCCACTTAGGAAACACTCATGAAACATTAACTGATATTCTTGGTGTTATTAGCAAGAAATTGATGTACCCTAAATTGAGTGGTAAATAGGTTAAAGCCAAGAGTAGATTGTCTATAAATGATAGATGCTAAGCTATAAAGATCAATGACAGGATTCCTGCCATCAATGACTCCAGATCTAACAGCAAAGACAGACATTGGAAGCAAAGAACTAGAGTACAGTGAGGTAGGCGTTGTACACAGAATTATTGGAACACACAAACAAAGAGCCCAACCAAAATGGGTTGTGGAGGGATTGGGCACATTTCAAAGAGGAGCTGGGTAAAAAAAAAAAAAAAAAAAAAAATCATCCCCAAACCATATTCCACAGCCAGGTTAATGAACTTTCATTCTTTGTACACTGCAATATAAATTGAAGAGGAGTGTAATTCAACTAACTAATTGAATATTAGTTGGAGTTTAGAATAATATTAAAATTTAAATAGCTTCATCAAGTTAAAACAACAACAACAACAAAAAACCCCACAAAAAACAAAGAGCTGGGTATTGAAAAGGGAGTGTAGTGTATGTGCTTGACATTAAGATTTGATTGCCGAGGGGCTTCCCTGGGGCTTCCCTGGGGCTTCCCTGGTGGCGCAGTGGTTGAGAATCTGCCTGCCAATGCAGGGGACACAGGTTCGAGCCCTGGTCTGGGAAGATCCCACATGCCGCGGAGCGACTAGGCCCGTGAGCCACAGCTACTGAGCCTGCGCGTCTGGAGCCTGTGCTCCGCAACAAGAGAGGCCGCGATAGTGAGAGGCCCGCGCACCGCGATGAAGAGTGGCCCCCGCTTGCCGCAACTGGAGAAAGCCCTCACACAGAAACGAAGACCCAACACAGCCATAAATAAAAAAATAAATAAAATTAAAAAAATAAAAAAATAAAAATAATTAAAAAAAAAAAAGATTTGATTGCCGACGCATCCATTTCTAAAGACATCCATCTTCTATAAACACGTTGCCTGCTATATGATACAATTCCTAGCATAACAACCAGACGAGGAATTAAGCTGCCCCACCCATAAAGTTCCCTCTTTCAGAAAGCCCTGGGTAACCCAGATGACTGACTGCTTGAGTGACCCAGGTTCTTCTTTCCCATCCTCGAATTCCTACTCTTATGCTTTAAATTAGCCAATAAAGAGTGAGCACCCGAAAACCTAGACACCCCACTCTCAGACCTAATAAAGGCAGAGCCCCAGGTCCATTCTCTCTCTCTCTCTCTCCCCCCACCCCCATGACCTTGTTGTGTGGCCTCAGGGGTGCTGAGTACACCCTGTGAGCAATAAAACTTGTTCCTGAAAGTTCCCTGATGGTTTTTGGAAGTGTGTCATGCAATCATAACAAAAACCACAAGGGCTGGTCCAGCCAAAACATTGGCCCCAGTGGCAGAAATGTCTGTGGGGTCTCCCTACGAGGAATATGGGCGAGTGAGTGCCTCAGGCATTCCTAACTCATAGCATCACTATCAATAGACTGGGACCCACACCACATGAGGATTTAGTGAAAGAGAGGTTGGGAGAGGGTACTCCAGGCTGAGGGCACAGCATGGGCAAAAGGGCTAGAAATTTAAAAGAACAAAGTAGACTTAGGACATGGTAAATAATTGTGTGAGTAGATTGGGAGGGCTATCTATGCATGTTGAGGTGGGCAGAATTGCTCTGGGTGAGATCAGAAAGTAATTTGAGGCCAAATTATAAAGGATCTTGAATGCTATGCTTATGAGAGTGTTTTTTGTTTTGTTCTGTTTTCCTGTAGGCAGTAGGAGTTGAAATAATTAGATTTATGTTCTAGAAAAACAACTGGTGGCAAAATTGTGATATTAAGAAACTGGAGGCATGGAAGTCATTTAGTAGACGACTGCAAGAGTCCAGCCAAGAGTCTAAGCTAAGACACTGATGGTGGAGAAGAGATGAATTTGAGAGATGTGTACATGGAGGGGGCGGGGGGTGGTGGTGGTGGTACATGATGGACTGACTGTGGAGGGAAGGAGAGGAAACTACCGAGATGATTCTGAGTTTTTAACTCAGCACACCTGAATGATGGTTCACCCCTGCCATTAACCATATATGGAAGGCGTATGTATGGATTTTCTTTCTTTCTTTTTTTATAAAATTTTTATTGGAGTATAGTTGACTTACAATGTTGTGTTAGTTACAGGTGTACAGCAAAGTGAATCATATATATATATATATATATCCATTCTTTTTCAGATTCTTTTCCCATATAGGTTATTACAGAACACTGAGTAGAGTTCCCTGTGGTACACAGTAGGTCCTTATTTGTTATCTATTTTATATATAGTAGTGTGTATATGTTAATCCCGATCTCCTAATTTATCACTTCCTCCCATATTTCCCCAAGGTCAGCCCGATACATTCTTATCGGCTCAAGAAAATAGCCCCTCCTCCTTAAGAGTTTTAGCTATTTGCTTGTCTGAAGTGGAGGTTGAGATTACATGGTAAAATCCAAGGAATAAGGGAGGGAAAATGGGTGTTTCAAGGCCAAGATCAGTGCACTGGAAATGTTCACGGAAGCTGGAGAAGGGTTTATCACAATCAATATTTGAAGACAGTTTGGACATCTTATTTGAGAAAGGCTACAGAGAGGCTAAGGAAAGAGGCTCAGGAGAGTAATTTATCATAGTCTTGAAGAGAGGTGAACATTTTCTGGATGAAAGCTGTGGCAATACAGGTAGAAAAATTTCAGTTTGGATTAACCTTCGTTACATGAGACAGACAGTACCACATGGGAATTACCCAAATGTAGACAATGTGGGCTCAGAATCAAGAAAAGCACCCCACCTCCCCATTTCTTGTTTGCTTTTAAGCAAAGAATGATGGATCATGTCAGAGGTGTGATAGTGAGTCCCTTGGTCAGTAACTGGGTAGATGGTTTACACTTCTATCAGAAGACTGGATTTAGAGCGCACAGAGGCATTGAATTTGAGGAGTGATAAGATAATATATCTGCCAATGAAGTGAAGGGAGAAAGGGAGGTTCCATAATTTGGGGATATGAAGCATTTGATATGACTGTGAACTCCACACACAAGTACGATACTGGTGAGTCTGGGGATGCTGCTGAGAGCAGAGCTGTCTCTCTGGGTTTCCACCAGTGCATGGACACGCTGTCATCTGTTGGTCTCCTGTACGCTCTGCTAGATTACACTTTCCCACCCCTGGGACTTGACTGATCACTAAACTTGAAAACGGCTAGATCAAGTGTTCAGGTGACATTCCTGTCCTGGTGTCCTGTGGCTGCCCACATGACTTCTGTTTTTTAGGAGATTATGGATGTGGAACAGATTCCTTGGGTCACTGTCAGGCTGATCAGACTAGAGAAGGGTCTGATCTCTCTTTAACTCTTTGCTGATACAGTTTACTAAAAATACTAGGTAACAGCTAACAAGGCATATAGCCTAATCATTAGGAGGTAGACACCCTGACAAGCTGGTCCCACCATTTACCTGTGTGGCTATAGGCAAGAAGCTGTGCCTCGCTTTCCCCTTCCATAAAATGGAATATGAATAGTAACTATCCATGGGGTTGTTGTGAGTTGGTGGATGTAAGGGCCTCAGCGCAGGACTTCACCAAGAAGTCCTCAGGAGCGGTAGCTGCTGTTATTGTTGTGGTTCTTGTTGATGTTATCCTTGCTGCTTAGGCCTTCTGGATAGAGATTTAACTGTGAGTGTCTCCAGCATGGGAGTTATGTTTCACCCTTCATCACCTGGCCTTAAAGTCCGTTTTCCATGTAACTCCCGGTTCCAGAGGAGGCTAATTTACAGTGTAAACACTGAGAAGAGGAGGTGCTTTCTGGATGCATAGGTGAGCCATCGGGCTCGTGTTTATAATCTCTGACAATTTAGAAATACATTTGGGAACATATAAGTATGCTGAAAACGTTATGTTCTTTGAAAAATAAACACCAGTAAACAAGTACATGTCACAGACACAAACCAGATCTATATCCTGTTCTTTAAGTTTGGCAAAACGTCCCTTGAGTTTGGAGTGTTTAGTTTTGCCAGGATGTAAGCTAATTTCAGGCTACAGATAACAGTCAATTAGAAAGGGGATTGGGACTGAATACCGGACTAATTTCTTTTGACCTAAGCTGCAAGCACACTGACACACTTTGGTGGGAAGACAGATGTCATAACTTATCAAGGCATCTGGCCTTTCTTCCCTAAGGCTTCACTCTGGGTGCCCTGTCTGGGCAATTAGGGATTTATCAGAGCCAAGCGTTCATCCCCTTTCAAGAAAAGCCATCCTTTCAAGTGGATTAGCTTGCTTACATTCTAGTGTGTTACCAGGTGAGGCGTCTTCTCAATGTCAAACTGAAGACATTTTATGAGAAAAAAGAGAGACATTTTATTACCAGATATAAAGAGGTTGTAGGAGCCTGCTTTAAATGTTGGTGTGAAACCAAAAGTGGTTGAAAATAAATCCCAGACTGTCAGCTGTCTGAGTGAGAAGTGGAAAATTTAAAACTTGGAAACTATGGTGGTTCCTTCACAGTCAAATAGCCTCCCGTGGCAATACCAGAACTGCATCTCCTTCCCTCACTCCAAACCACCCCAGGCTATAAGGAACTCAAGGTGGAACTGTGGCCTAATCCCTGCTCTCCAGGAAAGACCACACTTGGTATGTAGCGCTGGTCTAGAGGCCATCTCAGAGCAAGACTTCACACTGCTGTTCTCTGATGTGCTCAGACTTCAGTGGGAAGGAGCCTGGATGGGGATGTGTCCTCTGGATGCAAGGAGCATATTATCCCCATGAGAAATCACCCACAAAAATCAAGAATGGACTTGGACGATAAGGGGGAAATACATGAAACATACATTTAGGGAACCATTAAATTTCTTTAAGCAATAACCCAGGAGAAAAGTTGACCCAGCCAAAGTAAATGATGGCCAGGAGACATTTATGTGGAATGATGTCCTGGAAATTATCCTAAGAGGAGAACAACAAAGCTTTGCAACATTGATGGATGTTTATCTACAGTACAGCTGTTGCAGGAGGTATAATTCCAGTGGCTGGTTCTGAATTCTCCATCCCAAGTTGGCTTTACCTGTTGGTAGGGCAGGTAATCTACAAGGTGTTTTGAGAAGGCTACCTCCCCAAATCGTGACCTTCTCTAACTTCTAATGCCTGAACTTCCTTAACATGAGATAAAGTGCTTCATTCCCAGTTGAAGATTAGACCTAAAGGCAAGGACTTGGTAGAGGCAATATTTGGACTTGTATTCACACAATGTACAAGTGACTGGATTAGGCTTATCCCTGAGAGCAGGAAGAGGTGAGAACAAAAGCCCAAAGGGCACCAAGGTATTGAGAGAGGGCATGATGGAACGTGGAAGTAAGGGCGGCAGAGTGTGAAAAGGCACCTGGAAATGTAAACTTAATAGTAGCAACTAATATATATTGAGTGCTTAAGGAGTGTTAGAATAAGCATTCGGTAATACTCCTGTTTTATCTAAAGCATATGGAGGTGGGGAAGAGGATCTTAAGTTATCATTGTAATACCATGTATTTTAATAATTAAAGATTTTAAAAAGATTTATAACCCATTTCTTTAAGTTAGCCATTAAAAAGCACTTGCAACTGGGTTCTATAATAATTTTGCACCAGTAAATCTGCTGCTTCTGGCTATCCATCACCAACATCCTGCAGATAGTACAGAATTATTAACCATGTGGACGTAAGACATGAAAAAATAGCCAAAGAAAATTGTTTCACCAACACTAATAAATCACTAAAATTGAAATTAAAACATCTTTGGGGTAAATAATGGTTGCCCAAACCATTACTTAAGCCCCAAATTGGAAGTAGATTGTGATCCATAATCTCTGCAAACAACTGAAATCTTATTCTCCTTTGGGGTTAACACTTTTTAAGGCCATGTGATGCTATTAATAATTAATACTCAGCCTTGCGATATACACATATTTAATTTTTTAATGAAAAAACTTCTTCCTTATCCTCAGAAGAGAGTTAAGTCAGAAATACCAGTCTCAATATTGCATTATAAATGAGTAAATGTCTTAATTTTAAAAGGGAAATTCACAGGAAGAGGTAATGGCTAAGCTAGGAAGCTGTTACTGCATGACTCATCAAAAAGAAGAAAATAATGTTAGTTTCTTGCAGAGAGGGATTAAAGTAAATCGCTAGAAAAATAATGTTTTCTCTGGCCAAACCAGCTGCTATTAACCATGAGACTGGGGTGCATGCCTGCATGTAGGACTGTGTTAAAATGAAATGAAAATTTTAAACTTTAAAGTAAAAGAATTCATGGTTAATGCTAGAATTACACTGAAAACTGCACTTTGACTTCAGAATCAAAGGCTTAAAATCAGGGATGTGAATTGAGAATTAATGAAATGCCATTGGGAAGAAGTTATCTTAGAGCAGATGAGAAAGAGGGAGGTGAGAAGAGTGAGTGAAAATCTGCTGTAGAACGGTTTCAGATTGTCGTGAAGACTACAGAAAGTGCCCAGCGTGGACACAGGATTAGTGTCAACTTGGCAGAAAATGAAATAATGAGAGTTAAGTGAATGCTCATGGTGAATGCAACATTCAGGCTTTTTTAGCCTATCATTGCAGAAGATCGTGATGAGAGCTTAAACTATTGTATACGAACTAGTATTTTTCCTGACACCACACTATCCAAGCCCTAAAAGGAAATATCAGCTAGGACAGGAGGACTCTCTCATTCATTCCCTCCTTCACTCACTTATTCATCCATTCATTCATGAAATCCTGGTTGAAGATATACCATGACCATTATTACATCCTAGGTACGTGTTAAATCCAGATACATGATCAAAGTATTTACACTGAATTTCATCAAATCAAAGATGCCGTCAATTATAAGGCACACTATTACTCTGTATACCTCTAAGAAGAAAAATGCTGCTAATTGTACTTCTGACATCACTGATGATAAGACAAGATTGACTTCAGCAATGTTAAAATGTAAAAAACCGTGCGGTTGGAATCAATGACACATCCACACAAAATAATCAAAATCCAGGGCTCAATGCCAATGCCGGGCCGTTAATCACACTGGCCTCTGGACACTTCATGTATGAGTAGTGTATTATCTGCCTGGACCTCGGGGGGGAAAAGTCTAAAGAGATATTTTTAAAATCTCTAAAGAGATATTTTTAAATCTTCGAACAAATGCTCGTTTTATACTTACAGATGAAAAGGTAGTACATTCCCTCTCTTAATTGTATTGCAAACAACTCTTAAGTCCCTGGGTGAATCAGGGCTGGGACTAGGTGACCCCTCTTTCCAGGTCAGGAACGTGCTGATCCTCAGCCTGATCCTGAGTGAGCACCTTCTTAAATTTTGCATCCTAGGTACCTTGTTTGCTTCACTCTAGTCTTGATCTGGGATAAAATAACCTCACAATTGTTTTTGCTGCCCCACCCCTGGATTTGGGAAACGCGTGACTTTTTCCATTTGCCCTTCTACCTTCTCCACACTGTCCTGGGCTCCGGGGTGCTCACCATTGTGAACAACATTAATTGTGTTCTCTCGCCCTCTGACTTTAGATTGGTTTTGGCCAAAGGGAAGCACTGGCAGAATATTGGAAGGAGGGAGGAGAGTGAAGACAGGGTATTTATTCCTTAAGCTCCCTCCTTGCTAGGTCACCATGGTTGTCTGTGTCCCTCTCCCAAAGCCTCAGCTCCTAATTGGCAGCCTCCTCTATATAGCTTCTCTCTCTGGGTCCTGGTCAGTACTCCCTCTCCCTATCCATTTGGGTGGGAACTTCTCTCCACTGATTCTAGGCCTGGGGTACTGCACTATCCCTTGTTGGTTTTCTTAGGCCAGCCCGTATCTTTGTAAATATTCCCTTTATTAACTTTCTTTAAATGAGTCAGTTTGAACGTGCTACTTGTTTCTGCCTAAACTCAGGCTAGTATAAAATATTCCACATCTGGAAGCATGCAGCTGCAGTAAGTTCTTACTTTGAACTGGGAATTTTGTAGGCACTTGAAATTTCTTAAGGAACTCATGAATATAATAAACAAATCTTAAACAGAGTTTTGTTTCCAGCCTTAAAAGTTAAAATTGCGTTTTTGATGGTTTCTCTAGGGCACCTGCATATTCATGCCCAGCTTGACATAAACTGCTCTCAGCCCTAGGCTGGCTTAGATTTTTCACTAGGGAAATCTGCTGACTGCAGATATTAGGAGTGCAGATCATACCACAGACAGGACCTAAACAGGAGGAACTGGGAGTTTCGGTTTGACATATACACATAGCTGTATTTAAAATAGATAACCAGCAAGGACCTATTGTTTAGCACAGGGAACTCTGCTCGATATTCTGTAATAACCTAAATGGGAGAAGAATTTGGAAAAGAATAGATACATGCATATGTATAACTTAATCACTTTGCTGTACACCTGAAACTAACACGATGTTGTAAATCAACTATACTCCAATAGAAAATAAAAATTTTTGAAAAAGTGTTTCAGAACCGAATCCACTTATTACAACCAAAGGCAAAGTGTGCTTTATTAAATCTGCATCTTAAACTACTGAATTCTGTAGAAATGTTAAGAGTTTGCAGAAGTCTTTCTAGAAGCTGAAATTGTAACCCAGTGAAGCAGTGAGGTGGACCTCACCAACTCAGCAATCAGGATCCTGCTGACCTCCTAATGGTGAGCTTGGTGAAACGGTTCACACCAGGCTCTGAAGAGACCTCAGGTGGTCTCATTCTACCACATCGTTTAAAAGATGAGAATGCCAAGACCCATAGAGATTACTTGGCAGAGGCAATTAGGTTGTAAGTAATAGAAACAAGACTTAAATCAGTTTTTAAATTTAGGTTGTTTCAACTTTGTATGTTGCCTACCTTAAATAAGCAAATGAACAATGATGGGGGAGATTATAAAATCTTTTTTATCCTTTGGTGAGAATGGACTTTTAGGAGAGGGAAAGATTAAAATGAAAAGATTAGTGGAAGATACTTATTGTCTGAGATGTCAGGATATAACAATGCAGAGTGAACTTGAAATTTGAGAACAATATAGCCTTAATGTGGCGTGAGGTGGTATTTCTCAAACTCTAGTAATTTGCTTAGTCCCTTTGTGATTTTTTACATTACTGAAAGCCACTTGTACCATTATTTCTTTAATATTTTTCTTTGAATTAACTTTCCTTTCTTCCATTCTGTCAGTTTTGCTTCAAGTATTTTGGGGCCTTATTGTTCAGAACGTGTGTTTATAATTGTTATATCTTCCTAACGAATTGACCCTTTTTATCATTATAAAGGAGTCCTCTAGCAACGTGTGTGTGTGTGTGTGTGTGTGTGACAGTCCATTTTGTCCACTATTAGTATACTTCTCCAGTTCTCTTACAGTTACTCTTTCCATGGTGTATCTTTTTCCATCCTTTTAGCCTATTTGTATCTTTGAATCTAGTAGGATCTTGTCTTTTTAAAATCTAGTTCAATAATCTCTGCCTTTTGATTCGATTGTTTAGTTCATTCACATTTAGTTATTGATATGGTCAGATTTACCTCTGCCATTTTGGTATTTTTTTCTATATCTTTCATGTGTTTTTTATTCTTCTGTTCTTAATTTATTGCTTTCTTTTGTATTAAATGGATATTTTCTGTGTACCATTTTAATTCCTCTAATAACTTTAAAAATATTTTTGAGTAATTTTCTTAGTGGTTGCTCTGGGGATTACAATATACATTTTAACTTATCAGACTCTATGTCAGATTTATACTAAATTAATTCCAGTGAGATATAGAAAATTTGTTCTACTGTATTCCCTCTCCCCTCTTTTGTATTATTAATACAATATATATCACATCTATATATGTTACAAGCACAAAAATATAGTGTTATAATTGGTGCTTTATATAATCTTATGTCTTTTTAAGAAACTACAAAAGCAGAAAAATATATTTATAAAGTTGTTTATTAATCTTCTGATTTACCATTTCTGGTATGCTTCATTTCTTCCTGTGGACTCGAGTTATCATCTCATGTCACTTCCTTGCTCACTATAGGTAGCTTCTTTTCTTCCTTTCCCCTTTGTATGATTATTATGCTATAGGCCCCATAATTCAATTTTATATGGTTTAATCTTGTTGTCTTTTAATTAATTAAGAAAGGAAAATAAATATGTAATTATGTTGTCTTTTATGCTTAATATATGATTTCCTCTGCCAGCACTTTTTGTTTTTCATATGGATTAAATTAGTCTAGCCTTAACTTCTTTTCAGTTTAGAGAATTCCTTTAGTAATTTTTGTAAGGCAGGTCTGCTGGCTACAATTATCTTAGTCTTTGTTTATCCTGGAATGTTTTTATGTTTTCCCCACTTTTGAAAGATATAGTGTTCTTGGCTAACAGTTTTTTTCTTGAAGCAGTTTAAATATGCTATCCAGTGCCATTTGGACTCTACCATTTCTGATAAGAAGCTGTAATGTCATTGAGATTCTTTCCTATGTGATGACATTTTTCTCTGCTGCCTTCAAGATTTTCTCTGTCTTTTACTTTCAACATTTTGACTATGATATGTCTAGATATGGCTCTTTTTTGTTTTTCCAATTTGGAGTTCATTGAACGTGAATGTGTAGATCAATGTTTTTCATCATACCTGGGAAGTTTTCAGCCATTATTTCTTTGAATATTTTTTCTGCCCCTTTCTTTCCTCTCCTTCTGGTACTCTCACTACATGCATGTTTGTGTGCTTAATGGTGTCTCAGAGGATCTATTCATTTTTCCTCATTCTTTTTTCTTTAGGTTTTAAGATTGTATAATTTCTAATGACCTATCTTCAAGTTTGCTGATTCTTTTTCCAGTTCAAATCTTCAGTTGAACCCCTGTAGTGAATTTTCCATTTCAGCAAGTGTATTTTTCAACTTCAGAATTTCCATTTTTCAATTTGATTTCTATCTCCTTATTGATATTCCCTATTTGATGAGTCATGGTCATCATACTTTCCTTTAATTTTTTAAAAATGGTTTCATGGTTTTAGTTGTTTGAATGTATTTATAATAGCTGCTTTGAAATCTTTGTCTCCTTCACCTGGACTCACTCAAATGCAGTTTCTATTGCTTACTTGTTGTTGTTTTCCTGTACAAGGATCACAATATCCTGTTTCTTTCCATATTTTATAATATTTTGTCAAAAACTGGACATTATACTGTACCAATTCTGGATTCTGATTCGCCCCCTTTCCCACCCCCAGGGCATGATGATGTTGCTATTTTTTATTAGTTTATCTGTTTAGTGGATTGCCTGGACAAATTATGTAAAGTCTATTTCCATTTTGGCAGTCCTGCTCAATTGATGTTTTACAAGCGTAGTATATCTTAAGCAATAATATCTATGAAATTATGGTTTGATATGCTAGCTATGTATTTTATATATCCCTTTACCCTCAGTATACCATCAGCATTCATTGGATCTAATTTTAGTTTTTGAGTTTATTTTTTAAGTAGTTCTATTTGTAAGTATTGCTATTTCATGATATTTTCCTTCTTTCTTATAAGTCTTCCAAAGCTCAAGGAGAAATCTTACATATTAAAAAAGTAAAATAATACCAATTTTTTTTTCTTATAATTCTAACATAGGTCCACTGGACCCTTTTAAAAAGCTAAAATATATTTTAAAATCTTAGTGATCTTATTTTTCCTATCTTGAAAAATTTTGCTATTCTGTCATCCTAGAAATTATGTCCTCATCACTCATTATTCCAAATGATGCTATAAAATACTAAATTAAGAAGAAAACAAGAAACCTGATGGGATCACCTAGATACACTAGTGATATGAGTCATCATTATTTTATTATCCTTTAGCTTTCTTATTATGTTGTCTAAAGTATTGCATTACCTGTTGAAAAGGTGTAAGGGAAGACAGAAGACACTCTCTTTGTAGTCGTAGTCTGCTTTTAGTTTTCGTTGGACACAATTGAGAATTCAGAATTTTTTCATTTCTCACCCATAATGATAAAAAGAGTAGAATTTACAACAGAAGACATTTCACAATTATTAGACAAATGAGAAAACAAATGCAAAGAGACAGCAAAACTCTATTCTCTAAGGATGATGGTCAAATTGACTGTATTAGCAAAATCTTAGACAGTAATTCTTCCAATAACAATATCCTAGATGAATTGTTTTAAACTCCAGAATCCATGAGTGATGAATATAATTCTAAGAGCACAAAGGAAATATGGCATTCTCATCAATTTAGTCATTGAACAGGAAGAACTTTATCATGTAATATTTTGCAACAAGAACTTGGATTATCCCATGTTTCTAAAAGGACATATCCATTATTTTTTTATCTTTTATGATGCTTTTGTGCCAAAATTATTTGATATGATTTGTAAGTAGACAAATGCTGAATCAGATATATATACAAAGATGAGTGAAAGAAAATTAAAACAATTCAATAGACATTATTATTTTAATTGCTGTTTGTAAATCTAAAATGGAAATGTTTTGTAATGTGGAATTAAACATATGGCCTCTTCAACGAAATTATGATTAATCAAAAATTTAAAAAGTCTTTACGTTTTCCATTTTCATGATGCAAATGCAAAAAGAAGACCCATAAGCTAGATCTTCTTAGTGATATGTTTGAAATCTGGAATATGTTCTAGGTGCATGCATGACAGTTGACAAGCAATTAATTGAACTAAGAGAATGTTGCCCAGTTCAGATTTCTCTCTCTCATTTATGTACTTAGAGAAAGAGAGGAAAAATATATAACAAAAATTGTGTTTTATGTGTTTGTATTCTTAATAAAATTTTGAATAAAGTTGCTTTTCACTATCCTTTTTTAAATATCTTTATTGGAGTATAATTGCTTTACAATGTTGTGTTAGTTTCTGCTGTACAACAAAGTGAATCAGCTATATGTATACATATATCTCCATATCCTCTCCCTCTTAAGCCTCCCTTCTACCCTCCCTAACCCACCCCTCTAGGTTGTCACAAAGCATCGAGCTGACCTCCCTGTGCTATGCAGCAGCTACTCACTAGCCATCCATTTTACATTTGGTAGTGTATATATGTCAATGCTACTCTCTCACTTCGCCCCAGCTTCCCCTTCCTCCAGTGTGTCCTTAAGTCCATTCTCTACGTCTGTATGTTTATTCCTGCCCTGCCACTAGGTTCATCAGTACCATTTTTTTAGATTCCATGTATGTGCGGTAGCATATGGTATCCTTTTATTTTTCTGAAAATTATTTATAAAATGTTTTAAAATATAAAATCAAAAGCATATTTGATCTAGATAGTAAATGGTGATGAATATTCTTCCTATTGTACTAGGCATTAAACACAAATGTGTAACTTAAAAAAATTTAAAGTTCATCATTGTACCTCTTAAAATAGTCCTGCATGCATGTGTATCACACTTTAGGCAAAGGGATGTGCTAGGATGCCTAATGGTTTTGGAACCAGGATGACCCAGGTTTGAATTTTGGCCCCACTCCTTTTAGCTGTGTGACCATGGACAAGAAACATCCCTTCTACAAATTCTAGTTTATTCATCTATAAAAAGAGGATAATAGAACCTGCTCTGCAGAGTTAACATCATATTCAGAGATGAAGACAAAACACCCAATGTATTTACTAGGAAACATTAGGTGCCCAATAAATGCTCTCTTCTTCCTTCTTTCCTTTTGGTATTAATAATCTTTGTTGAGGAAGATGCATGACTAGACTAAGACTAGTGGAAAAATAGGTCTGGCTCAAAAGAAACATAAATAGAGGAATGGCACTGTGTGTGTGTGTTTAAAGACATATAATTAAGTGAAAATAAACAAATCTTAGTGGAAAAATGAGACGAAGAGTGTTTCTGCATGGATGAAAGAGAAGTGGAAGGATTATATCCTGGGAGTATTATACAAACTTCAAGGCCAGGTAAAGGCCTTGACATACTCTCTTAGTATTGTGTACAGACCCATACAGAGAAGAGCTCCTACAGCTAGATCTTCAGTGCTCCAGATATCTGTTGGAAGTTTAAGTTGTTTTTTTTAAAATATAGGGCATCTGATTATTTCTTGGTTTTCCCTGCTGACAATTTCATTATCATTACTCAGAAGAAAATGAAAGTAACAAGAGGGATTTCTATTTTGCTGTCAATAATGACCAAGAAATCAGAACAGTGATGACAAAGAAAGAATGGAAAATTTAGGGAAGGTTTGGCACATTATCCTGGACTTTACTAATGTGAAGGGAAAAAAATGATAGGCTCAATTAGGTACACCTCTGGCTTTAGGAAGGCATACTTCATAACACTCAGGAAAGACATGGCTAAACAGTCAGTGGTATTAGAAATTGCTACAGCTCTTTTGTAGAACAATTAGGCAATATGTAAAAGTCATATACTGTTTGGCACCAAAAGCCTGCTCCCGGGAATTGATTTTATTTCAAATGCCCAACTGACATTTCAAATAAAACCTAAACTAAAAGCAACATCATGTTCACCATAGATTATCACCAACAGTCCAAAAACCTATCTAGAAACAACTTAGGTTTCATCCCTTGACCTCCACTCCAATTCCCCTAGAACTGCAGTCGGCAAATGCTTTCTGTAAGAGGCCGGTAGTGATTTAGGCCATACTCTGTTGCAACTACTCAACTCTGTCGTTGAAGCATGAACCCACTCATAAACAATATATAAACGAATAAGTGTGGCTGTGTTCCAATACTTTATTGCTAACTCTGAAATTTTAGTTTCCAATAATTTTCACATGTCAAGAAATATTACTCTTTAAGAAATGTTTCTTCAACCATTTAAAAATATAAAAATCATTATTAGCTCATGAACCATACAAAAACAGGTGGCACACCTGCCCAAGGATGCTCCCACTACTGTGGTAGAAGAGAGTCTTGGAGAGGGTGGAGCCCTTCTTTCCTCCCACTCCAGAACTGGGTCTGGATTTTTCTGGTACCATCCTATAGTAAACATGTATCTCTTGCTCATTTGTCACTTGAGATGCCAATTCCTATTTGTAATGTTCTTTTTGAGAAAGACACATTTGTCCAATGATAATGTTCTTCTGGTCATGCATCCTATCTCACCAAATATTACTGATACCAAGGAGAAAGAAGGAAGAAACAAGTATTTATTGATTACCTTCTATAATGGAAAAATATTCAGGTTTCTGAAAGGGAGTAAATGTGATTCCAAACAACATAGCCCTGTAAACGTGATGGACCCCCCAAATAGACTGAAGAGCCGACTGATGCCACATAAAAATAAATGCACCTGTAGGATGGGAAGCCTCTGGTATAATCCAAAGAATTGTGCTATTGGTTCAATTTTGCACCATACAATCCCTGTTGACCCTCTTATAGAGTCCTCCTGAAAAAGGACTGTAGCTTTCTGTGCTCACAGATGTGTAGGGTTTTTCAAGGAGCACCTCTTCCCTCTTAACCAGAGAACCAGGATTCTCTTCATTTCAGAGATTACGTGGCAAATTGAGGCTGGCAAGAGTCTTTAGAATCAAAGAGTCAGGGTCTAACCAAGCCTAAGGCTCATTTCAAAGTCCATCCCAGTCCATGACTCAAGTTCTTTCCATGGGAAAAAGACAGAACAGGGAATGGGTTTAAATAACACCTTGATCAAGGTTAACTAAGCAGTGTCTTGCTCATAATTTAATATGCATACTCATCATCTGAAGATATTGTTAGGATGAAGAATCTGATTCAGAGGGGTTTTAGTCAGCTTGGGCTGCCATGACAAAATACCATAGACTGGGTGGCTTAAACTACAGACATTTATTTCTTACAGTTTTGGAGTCTGGGATGCCCCAGATAAAAGTAGTGACTGATTTGGTTACTAGTAAGATCTCTCTTCCTGGATTGCAGATAGCTGCCTTCTCACTATGTTCTCACATGACCTCTTCTTTGTGTGTATGGCAAGAAAGAGCACAAGCTCTCTGGTGTCTCTTCTTATAAGGACACTAATTTGATTAGATCAGGGCCTCACCCTTACAACCTCATTTAACCTTTATTACCTCCTAATAGGCCCTATCTCCAAATACAGTCACATTGAGGGTTAGAACTTCAAAATATGAATTTGGGGTGGTGACACAATTTAGTCCATAATAGTAGGTGTGTGTGGCGCCTGAGATTCTCTATTTCTAACAAGCTCTCAGGTGATATGGATGCTATCTGCCTTTGGACCACATTTTGGGTATCAGAGAACCAAAGTTAAAGGTCCCAGGTCCTGCTTTAGGACAGAATCGGGGTGCTCAATTATAAATGGGATGACATGGCTAATCATGTTTGTAAAGCTTGTTCAGGAATGATGCCAATGAGAATCACAGCATTGCATCCTATTGATGTGTAAAATGTCATCAAAGAAAGCACAAAGACATGAACAGATTAGCACAATGGCAGTCAATTCTTCAACAAATGACCCTAAGTGAAACTGCCTTGAATGGTATCTTTCAGATTTCTGGATTTTTTCTAAGACATGTGAAGTTCTCCAGATGAAATGCTTATGCCTCCAAATCTGAAAGCTTATTACCAAAGATCCCTTCTCTGGAGCATTATTATATTTTCAGCAAAGAGACAAAAACATCATTACTATATGAGAAAAATAATCTTAGCACATAGAGGGGAAAGAAGACTCCGCCTGAATTTCCAAATTTGTACTACCAGTAACTCTACAGAGACAGATGCAACTTAGAAAAAGATGAAGAATCAGGCCGTTTTGCCATCATTTTCTTTGGGCTGCTGATAAGCATCACCAGCCAGGAGAAATGAGGACTGACTTTACAAAAGAGCTGCACACACACACACACACACAAAAGGAAAAGAAAAAGAAAAGAGAATGTCTGCCCAGATGTATTTTGACAGTTTCCTACAAATGAGGCAAGTTAATTCTGGGCTGAGGAATACCATTTTTCTCTAGTGATATGTCATTGGTTCTCAGAACTACTTTGGGTATCTGTGCCTTTATTTTCCTTGAGCATGAATCAGGCTCATTTGGATGTGAGGTCAGGCCACTGTGCGCATTAATGTTATTAATTCAAAGACAAACTTTAGAGACTTCAACTGTAAATAGTGTGATATCCTGCTATTCCTTCTGACTGAAAAGTGGTGGGTAAAAATAATTATCTGACCTTCCATGGCCTGAACATGGAAGAACACTTCTTGGGATACTGCACAGATGTTCTCAGATACAGGCTCATGGCTGGAGGACCGAACTGAGTTCTCCATATTGTAAGCATCTCTGGGAGTCCAGAATAGTGACTTAGCCTCTCAGCAACAAAGTATAGCCTCAAATGAAGGACCAGAAAGGTTTGATTAAAATCAGCTGCCAAAGCACTATTTACAGTAGCCAGTACATGGAAGCAACCTAAATGTCCATCGACAGAGGAATGGATAAAGAAGATGTGGTACATATATACAATGCAATATCACTCAGCCATAAAAAGGAAAGAAATAGTGCCATTTGCAGAGACATGGATGGATCTAGAGATTGTCATGCAGAATGAAGTCAGAAAGAGAAAAACAAATATCGTATAATAATATCTCTTCTACGTGGAATCCAGAAAAATGGTACAGATGAACTTATTTGCAAAGCAGAAATAGAGTCACAGATGTAGAGAACAAACTTACGGTTATCAAGGGGTGAAGGGTAGGGTGTGACGAATTGGGAGAGTCGGATTGACATATATACACTACTATGTATAAAATAGATAACTAATGAGAACCTACTGTATAGCACAGGGAACTCTACTCAATGATCTGTGGTGACCTAAATGGGAAGGAAAGAGGGGATATATGTATACATATAACTGATTCACTTTGCTGTACAGCAGAAACTAACACAACATTGTAAAGCAACTATACTCCAATAAAAAAATAAACAGCAAAAATAAAATAAAATAAAATCAGCTGCCAATATTCAATGTTTCCATTTCATTCACAGGTTAAACCTCACCAAAAGACTAAATTAACATGGCACAAATCAGTGGTAGAGAATTAAGCAAATATACTTTGCCTGAACCTATCCTTCTCCATCAAAGAGAAACTCAAGCTGGCCTAAGTAGAGGCACAGAGCAGAAAAGTCTTTCCTGGATGCTTCACTGCCTGGCTCTTTTTTTCCCCCCAAGCAAATATTATCATCGACTTGCTGCTTTTCTAGAAGCTATGCAGGAAGATTGACTTGGATGGAATCCAGAATGTTTGTTACCAGTTTTGTTTGAAAGAGTTATCTGAATATTAAGAGATCTTGACCAGTGATTCTTTTATTTGATTCCCAAGATCTAGATTTC